>NC_077241.1:64635362-65271612 GCF_947179165.1 Solanum dulcamara | reverse complement strand
TCATCCTTCCTAAGGAGTAAAAAGTCTATCTGAGTCTTAGCCACCGAACTACTGAAGGTTACCAAATGGTCCTCCTTTTTTGGAAAATTCGAATTAACTATCACCAACCCAAAAGCTCTTGCGAACTCCAAAAGTGAAACTCCTCCTCCATTTCTGTCCCCAAAACCAAAGCCTCCATGCACATCGTCATACCCTCCCGAAATAGACCCGATGTGCCCATTGAAGTCACCTCCCACGAAAAGCTTCTCAGTAGGCGGTATGCTTCCCACTAACTCGTCCAAATCCTCCCAAAAGCGCCTCTTCTCCTCCTCTACTAAGCCCGCTTGCGGCGCATAAGCACTAATAATGTTCAAAGTGGTCCCTTCAATGACCACCTTAATCGACATCATCCTATCAGTGATTCTCCTAACCTCCACCACCTGATCCCTTAGATCACTGTCTACTAAAATGCCTACCCCATTCCTATACTTTGATCTACCAGAGAACCAAAGCTTATACCCGTCTACCTCCTTAGCTTTAGTACCTACCCATTTGGTCTCTTGGACACAAGCTATATTAATCTTCCTTTTCTTAAGAATCTTAACTAGCTCTATTGACTTTCCCGTTAACGTCCCAATGTTCCAAGAACCTACTCTTAGTCTAGACTATCCTTTAACCCATTTACCCCTCCTTACCCTCGTCCCCGACCCTAAATGAGAACATGACCCTAATCCACCATCACTATCCAAAGCCACGAAAACGCGTATGAACTACTAAAGTATTAAATGGTCTAAAGTCAGCAAAATATAAT
Source organism: Solanum dulcamara (assembly GCF_947179165.1). Taxonomy (NCBI): domain Eukaryota; kingdom Viridiplantae; phylum Streptophyta; class Magnoliopsida; order Solanales; family Solanaceae; genus Solanum; species Solanum dulcamara. The sequence goes on along the minus strand of NC_077241.1, from coordinate 65,270,822 downwards.
GACAAGTGTATGAACAAAGAATATTTGGAAACCGGAGGTACCAACTCCAGTTGAAAAGAACCTGGTTCACGCCGGAAATATTGTTCGCGCGCTGGAAACACTGTTCACGTGCCGGAAACACTGTTCACGCACCGAAAACACTGTTCACGTGCCGGAAATACTGTTCACTCGCCGGAAACTGTTCACTCGCCGGAAATACCGAAATACCTGTGCAAAAACTGCCCGAAAATCTACTGGTGGAGGATTTTCGATCGCAGTCAAAGAGGAAAAAGGAGAAGAGAAAAAAAAATACAAAGAAGAAGGAAGGAAGAGATGAAGAGAGAGAACAGAAGGGGGGGAATCTGGCCGGAAATAGTCTTCGCCGGAGGCCGCTAGGGGAGGTGTTGGCCTGGGTGTAGGTGGGATGGAGATGGGGGGGTCAGGGGGGTCGGGGGTGGGGGTGGGGGAGTCACTTACCGTTGGAAGATGAGAGGAGAGAGAAGAGAGCAGAACACTTGGAAGAGAGACGCCTAGAAATTGAGGTAAGAACAAGAATAATCGCTACCTGAATATTTCTAGTCTCATATATTAATTAGTGGATCTTACAACAGAGGCATTCATGATAACCCAACAACGCCAAGCACAAGAAATAATGGAAGTGAAGGAAAGTTGTTGTTCATGTTGCAATTTTTGCCAGAAGAAATCACTTACCAAGTTAATGCTTTGTGGCTTCTCTATTTGACAATTTCTTTAAGACTGGTTTCCAGTGATTATATGCAGTATGCATATTGATGGTTTCATGGATCGCTAGAGCATTCCCTGAGTCCCCTGGAAAAATTGAGGAATCAATCATCTGCATAAGTTCCAAAAACACAGATGCCACTTCTGAAGATGAGACACACAGTTCTCTGTTTCTTGAAATCTGAGACACAAATTATTCTGGAAAACCTTAGGACCACCTAAAACACCAGAGATACGGTAGTAAAGGCTAAGGCACTTTGGAATAGTGTCATAGAAAAAATATATACCCTTCAAAAAGAAAAATTCAATGCGAACCACCCTCACAAATTAAGAACACACACAATTTTGCGGAAAGTAATTCTATATAGGAGGAACCTGGTTGATATTGTGACCCTCCTCTTTCAGTCACTAGGTTGCTGAAATAGCAAGAACATGAATGAACAACCTAGAGGCTGAAAGGGAGGGTCACAATATCATGCGTAAAAATAAGTGCAAACCTTCAAGTCAATGAAGGTTCTTGAGGCAGTAAAACCGGAAGAAATTGGGAACAAAGCATTAAGATCTACTTCCGTAAAAACGGATTTCAGTGATCCACAAACAAGTACTTGAGATTGTGTGCTTTAACACGACATGTTTTGACATAAGCTTACCTGTAATTAGAACTGTCAATGAGAACTATAACCACTCCAGAGCAGCATTTCTAGAATCGTACCTGCAAATTGCAATCAATGGGTGAAAGTACATAATCCTAATTCCCAGGAACAGAACTCCCCATTCCCACCCGCATTGCAATACTTGGAAACAGTTTTAGTCATAATCAATGGATTTGTTTTTTTGTTTTGTTTACAAGGTAAAGTATTATTGAAACAGAACCAAGAAGGTACATAAGGATACAAGAATCAAAGCAGAGCCTGACTCGAGAATATGCGACTCTTTTCTAACCAACAACCCCATCCGTATTCAATGGATTTGCTTTTGCCACTACATAGATAGCAAACAGAGTCGGATTGCCAATTTCGACTATAAGTGTTTATATTGACGTCGTTCATTCACCTTTTGTTCTGAAAGATCATTATGCTTGATCTTAGGGTCTTTCTTTTCCTTAACTAATCTGCTAAGTACATAAAATAAACTTGTGAAGCAGAATCAGTAGCCTAATTTCATATATTTTCACCAGATAAACAAATTTAAAAGAGAAGGAGAAAATATATTAATAACAGATAATACAGTAATTTCACTAAATTCCACCACCAAAATTATGCCTTATGTTCCACTAATGCTCTAAATAACCATACTCTCACATTTCATTGTTCCCAACAGAAGGAACTCTGCCTGAGACTGACGCTTTACTCTATTCTTCTTCGTCTAGTAGTTGTACCTCTGGAACTTGATTTTCCTGCACCCTTGCTTGTACTGGACTCCCTTTTTTCAGTCTGAAACACCTTGGATTTCTTCAGTTTTCTGAATCTACCACTAACCTCCCTCTCAAAAGCATTAGTATCACTGTCACCCAAGTCATTACCATTACATTGCAAAGTCCTCAATTTTCTTTTCTTTACAGAAATTTTCCTTCCATCTTGTGCTTTTACATCAATTAAACCCTTACCACCACGATTTTGAAGGTTACTTTGGATGAGACTTTGGTACGAGGCATGTAGAGCTCTTGTCGTATCCTCCTCACTAATGTCACAATAGTTCATTCCAGGAAGCCAGTCTAACATGCTGCAGAGCCAACTCTCAGACAATTGCTCGGGTTTTGTACCATATGGTAGAAGTCTCCACTTACGACATTTACGACAGCGAATCCAATCCCCCTCTATAATAAATGGAGAAACTGGTGGCTTATCCCAAGAAGTCAGTTCCGAGCAGTGAGTCTTATCAAAACCGGTGTGTAAATCACTACTCGTCCGGGCAGTGGTCTTATTAGAACCAACCCTAACCCTAGTTTGAAGTTTGAATGTTGTCTGTTCGGTTGGATTAAGCGATTTGATCACAGAAATTTGATATCTTACAGGAAACCTAATGGATTCGTGAGAAGAAAAACGTGTAGGGGAAGGGAGATTTTGAGATTTTTGTGGAGAAGGGAGTCGATAACTCATCAAAAACGTACCATAAACACCAAATTTTGGCCCCAAATTCTCAATAGAAACACCTCCTTCAAAATCATTCATATAATCACCCAAAATACTTTGAATTTTCACATCAATGTAAGCTAAACCTATGTGAGAATCATCATACATTTCTCCTTCTTCAATTTCGTAATCTTCCGCCATAGTATTTCTAAATTTTTTTGCAACCTTAACAATACTATTAACCCCGTTTGGATTGAAAATTGCTTATATATTAAAAAAAAAATTGCATGCTAATTTATTTATTTTAACTTATAAGTAATATTAATTTAAATAAACTCAATTATTTATTAAGATCTTATTTTAAATACAAAATAATTTTGATCAGTAAAACACTGGGAAAAAAAACTGAAAACAGGCCTCTATGATCGGTTTGCGTTGACAATAGTCTGATCGGTCTATTTATAACTAATTAGGATTAGTAGTCCAAACAAATCTCCTCATTAATCGATGTGGCATAACCTAAAAAAGCCACATATAATTTATTAACTAATTAACTGCTAATTCATTTGGCATCTTATATAAAATAGACACATTTGTTTTGTAACTGAAAATTAAAAATAAATTTTATGAGAAATAAAATGTTACAATTCCTTTTCTTTAAATAATAAAGAGACAACGATTAAATGTGGAAGTAAAACGTATACGGAGAATTTTAATATAAATTACAAAAAGAAATTAATAATCTAATATCAATTACAATTTTTCAAAAAAAATGCAAATTGAAATAAAAAATTCTACATGCTAACTTCAAAATTAACTAGATAATTTTTTTTGTATAATTATCCAAATATGCGAATGAGATGAAACTTCTTTTAAAATAAGTTATCTTTATGACTTGGTAAAATAAATAAATACTATTTAATAAACTAACTATTTATTCATCACAATTTTTCAATTCATTGTACAAAAAATGAATTAAAGTGCAACTTCATTTTGCATTAATACATTGAATTCCTTCTTCTTCTTTTTTCTTAAATTGTATAATCAGAAAAAAAAAATAGAAACACGATATACTTTAAGTTATTTTAATTAATCGGATGTTCTTATTATTAACTCTTTTTGGCTAAATTTACACTTTTTAAAAAATTTAATTTATGTAAAAGTGTTCGACTAGACATATAAATTTAAATAAAAAAATAAAAAAAAAATGAGCTAAAATCATCTTATAAAGGATAAATGGATGACTATGTTAGTAAGATTTTTGTCGTTGCTACTAACTCCCACATCATACATATCCTCATGAGTTGTCATCTATATCCTACTTCTTCCTCCTTTTTTTGTGTTGTTTTGATCATTATTGAAATTGTATTTAAATTTTCAATAGAATATGAACTCGAGTTGGAATATGCATTTGTGACAAAAATTAAATTATTTTAAAGAATATTAAAGAAGACAATAAAAAGGGCAATAAATTCATCAGAAATTTGTTTTAGTTAAATTACTCACTTCAATTCAAAATAAGTGGTGTTTTTATCTTTTCATTTTATTTCAAAATAAGTGGTGTCTCACATTATCAAAAAGACATTAATGATGTTCTTCCAATTTTATCCTTATTTAATAAAAAGAGTTTTACATGTATGTTGGAGCCAAGACTCGGGTTAGGACGATGGGAGGTGATCCAGATCATTTTTCTATTGAGATGGAACTACATCAGAGATCTGTGCTGAGTTTTTTTCTTTTTGTCTTGGTGATGGATGAGCTAACACGGTTTATTCAAGAGGAGGTTCCATGGTGTATGCTATTTGTGGACTACATAGTTTTGATTGATGAGATTTGGGACAGAGTTAATGATAGGTTGGAAGTTTGGAGACAAACGCTGGAGTCCAAAGGGTTCAGATTGAATAGGACCAAAACAGAATACTTGGAGTACAAATTTAGTGTTGCGATGGATGAAGAGGGCACGAAAGTGAGGCTTGCCACTCAACCTATTCCCAAGATAGAAAGCTTTAAATATCTTGGATCCATCATCAAGAGTAGTGGGGACGTCGATGATGATATCACACATCGCATTGGGGCAGCGTGGATGAAATGGAGGCTTGCCTCTGGAGAAATAATTACCACCTAAACTTAAAGGTAAGTTCTACAGAATCGTGGTTAGACCAATTTTGTTATATAGAGTGGAGTGCTGGCGAGTAAAGAACTCTCATGTTCAGAAGATGCATGTTGCGGAGATAAGGATGCTGAGATGGATGTGTGGGCACACTAGGAGTGATAAGATTAGAAATGAGGTTATTCGGGAAAAGGTAGGAGTGACATTTGTAGAAGACAAGATGAGAGAAGTGAAACTGGGATGGTTTGGGCATGTGCAGAGGAGAGGTATCGATGCCCCAGTTAGGAGGTGCGAGCAGTTGGAGTTGGGGGTTATGCGGAGGGGTAGAGGTAGACCGAAAAAGTATTGAAGAGAGGTGATTAGACAAGATATGGTGTTACTCCAGATCACCGAGGACATGACCTTAGATAGAAATGAGTGGAGGTCGCAAATTAGGATAGAAGGCTAGTTGTGCTAGAATGATGTCCTGCCGTATAGGTTTAGGGGAGTCGTAGGTCTAGGCGTACCTTTATAATTGTGTTGTTATTGCCTTTGAATATCACATTACTTTGATGTCGTTAATGTTCTTATCTTGTAAAATTTGCATTGCTTTTTTTTGTCATTATGCTATATATATTATTTGTTTTTCTCTCTTATTTAGGATTGTGACTTTTGAGTCGAGAGTCTTTCGAAAACAGTCTCTCTATCTCCATGAGGTAGTAGTAAAATCTGCGTACATCTTACCTTCCCAGATTTACTTGTGGGATTTCACTGAGTATGTTATTGTTGTTGTATGTAATTTAAATAGATACAACATTTATTTTAACATCAACTTTTACTTTTTAAGAAAATTCTCCTTTTTGTATATATAATTTTATTGATTGACATAAGATACACTTGAAAAACACGTACCTTAAACTAGTTTGAATAAAAGAGGTAAACAAATGATTTGTATATGTTTTTTTTCATATTATTATTATCATTATTTTTTGTTGGACTGTTTAATCATCATCATCATCATCACGATGGAGCTAATTGATTTTGCGACCATTACATTTTTCTTCTTCTAATTTTATGTTAAATTTCCAAAAAAGATTTATTTTTACATGTTTGTTATCTTCTCTTTCGATTCGTCTTTAAGTAAAGGAGACGTTTAGTTATAAATTATAAATATTTTTTATTTTATTTGAACTTATGATGTTGGATTTGAAGACGAGACGAAATTATTTTTATTTATATTTTTTATCAAAGATTATTTGAAATAATATTTATTCATCTTCAAAAGTGAAAAATATGTTATTAGTTACATATTTTTAAAATTTAAAATAGGAATTTGAGATTTTTATGATTATTTTCAAATAAAAGTGAAAAATTATTTTGAAAAAAAAAATGAAAAAATTTAATTTGTTGTGTGTGTCCTTCCTTGCTCTTCTCACGTGTTATCAACAACACAATATTGTCTTCTCTTCTATCCCCTTCTCTCTCTCTCCCAAACTGAAGAAATCTCAAGATCGACAAAGGAGAAAATTGTTAGAAACCAAAGCAAAATCAGATTTCACAATGTCAGCAGCTTCAACAATGGCGGTTGTGGGAGCATCAAGCTCGTGGTCCAGAGCTATGATACAGATCTCACCTTACACTTTCTCCGCTGTCGGAATTGCCATAGCTATTGGCGTCTCTGTTCTTGGTGCCGCTTGGTACTCATATTTTCGTGAAAATATTAAGTTTTTGATGTTCTTTTTGTTAAAGGGTACTCAAATCTGATTACAAGTTTTTGACTTTGTTATGGTACAGGGGGATTTACATTACTGGAAGTAGTCTGATTGGTGCTGCAATCAAAGCTCCTCGAATCACCTCCAAGAATCTCATTAGGTAATTTCAGAGTCTTACACTTTTCCCCATTTTGTCCCTGTGATTTTCTTTGTTATAAGATTGTCCTTGTGCATCCTGAAATGTTGCATTTGATTTACTCCCTCCGTTTCAATTTATTTGTCTGATTTTGACTTTGGCATAGAGTATAAATATTAACCTTGTGAGTTGTAAATCCTGAAATGCTGCATTCGATTTAGTAGAACTTTTTGCAGTTTTAGGCTTGTTCTTTAAGAAAATACTACCTTGATATTAATATGGATGGACACAAGAATTCATTAAGTGTGGGAAGGGATTTCAATAAGATGTGCATATAATCATATAAATAACTTTTTTTTCTAAAAAATGTAATTTACCCATATATAAACAGTAAAATTCTTTTGAAGAAGGGATTAAGTTGTATGCCTACACATGCCTGCCCCTGTTGATATATAGTTCATCCCCTCACGAGTTGGAAGAAGGGGATTTAGTTTTATTTCCCAGATGAAGAATGCCTTAATGATTGGTGCCTTAGAAGCTCGGATTGGTTCTTTTTAGGATACCAAATGCAACAGAATGAAAACTGATGCTTTCCTGGCTAAAAGGCATTTAACTGTAGTTTATATCAATAACCCGGAAGGAAGAGTCTTGGGCAATAATCAAACACCCAAAGATGCTACCTGACTACAACACAAGACCCTAAACATTTTTTATCCTATTTCCCTAGCACACTTGTGAGTTACAAAATATCATAACTACTAAGCTCTTCAGACTTAAAAAGATAAAGTTACCAAGTCAAGTTTTCACTATTTGTACTATGAAATTTGAATACAACTTCTAGTATATTAGTTGTATTCAGATTTCACAACAATCTAATTATCATTTTCCTTAGCTGGAGTATGATATAGTTTCTTCATACCTAATAACAGATGATATTCATTTTCTAATGTTCTTTACCTGCACAAGATTCATACTCTTTGCTGTCCTTTTAAATTTTTATTTTTTTATAATTGTGGTGTCCGGTCTAGTTTTCGTCCACCTCGATTAATTCCATGATCCTCCTGCCACCTGCCACCTGCCACCTCCACCAACAACAGGTACTAGATAACTCTGTCCACCAAGGCTAGGACATATGGGAAGAAATCCTTGTCTCGGCTGGAATCTCATGGTTCTCAATTCACTTCGTTGACTACTAGGCCACACCCTTGGGTGCCTATCCTTTCAAATTTTAAACATGTACACTGGTTTTAGAGCACCTTAAGGACTACTGATCTCCAGCTAACTACTTCAGTTATAGATTTTTCCATAACCCAAATTTCCTATGTGCTTGCCTAGTTATTGACCATTTTAGTCTCTCCTTTTCCTGGTTTACTAAAGTTACATTCCCCATCCTTCACTTTACTCTTTTCATAGTTGTTTCCTCTACTCTCTATCCAAAAAAAGAGAAAAGGAAAAGAACCATGTGTTCTTTTTAATTTTTTTGATTAGGTAAATAGTTTTAATAATTTGGGGAAACTCATGTACACAGGTCGTTTACCCATAAAATCCTGTGTTCTCTAGAGTAGTATAAAGATGGATTTTCTAAAAAATATAAAGAGTAAACCATCCTTTGATGCTTTGTGATAAGAGTTGTCCGATGCCCCCCCCCCCCCATGGTACTGAATTATCATGAAGATGGAATTTGAATTCCGTTAATTGAATCAGTCAATCAGTTAACCAACCTCAATCTCAAGTTAGTCGGGGTCGACTATGAGAAGTTTTTTTGCGGTCCACTCTATTAAGAATATTTTTTTTGATGAAGTAGATTCATTTAAAGGCACCAAGAAGATGCAAGCTTTACAAGGATAGATCAGTTAAGCTCACAGTCAATTTGGACCAGCTAAAAAAGGTTAACTAGACATCTGCCTCGCAAAAGATTTCTAGAAGTTGAAATTCCATCAAAACATCTTTTGTTCCTCTCTGTTCATAAGCACCAAAAGATAGCACCAGGGATCATCACCCAGATAATCTTGATGGCTTTGTCAACTCCGTGAACTCCAACTTTCAAGAGCATCACTAACAGAGAAGGGCATGATCCAGGAAAGACCAAAAAAAGAGCAAAACATATTCCAAAGGTATGAGGCAACTGGGCAGTGCAGTAGCAAGTGGTTGACACTTTCTGTGTGCTTGTGGCAGAAGTAGCATCTGTTGGCAAGCTGTAATTTCTTTTTGGAGAGATTATCCTGTGTGAGGCATGACTTGTGCAGTGCAGTCAAGCTGAAACACATCACTTTGATAGGTAATTTCGTCTTCCATATATTCTTCCATGGCCATTGTCAATCATTGAGTTCCTTGAGCATAAGCTGTGACAGCCTTCCTTGACTACAGTGACCTTTTCTTTAGTTACCCCATCAGGCTCTTGGGGTAAAATGGAGCAAGGCTGCAATTTGGCAAAAAGGGCCAATATGTCATTAAGTTCCCAGTCATGTAGGTTTCTCCTGAACCTTAGGTCCCAAATTTCGTCTAATCTGCTGGATGCTATGGTAGAATCTGGTTCAATGGCAATGATGTGCAAACTTTGGAATTCCGAACTCTATTCAGGATTATTTCACTTCAATACTAAATGATTTATCATCAACACAAATTTGGACCAAAGTTCTTGGTTATAATAGTTGATTTCCCCTTATTCTACCTGATCTACAACCCCTAGGGTCTAAACTATACATTAAGGTGGCAGCATAGTGTTCAACTGTGTTGTATCAATACTTACTGTTTTGGGATATCTGTGTCACATTGGTGTCATGGGTAGCTGTATTATATGGACATTCTCAAAATATTTACTGCTTGACTCACTGTTTAATACTTGTTCCAAAGGATTTAAACAAACTTATGGTCATTGGATACATCATACATGTGACTTGTCCTTTTCATACTAAAGCAAAACGCTAACCTATCTTTACTTCTTGTAGTGTGATTTTCTGTGAAGCCGTTGCTATCTATGGTGTTATTGTGGCGATTATTCTGCAAACTAAATTAGAGAGTGTCCCAGCATCAAAAATATATGCAGCGGAGTCCCTTCGAGCAGGATATGCAATATTTGCCTCTGGAATTATTGTGGGCTTTGCCAACCTTGTTTGCGGGTTTGTAACTTTTTTCTTATTAAAGAAACTTGTTTGCATACAGAGTTTTCTTCTGTTTCACTTGACCATCTTCCTATAACAGGCTCTGCGTAGGGATTATTGGTAGCAGCTGTGCGTTGTCAGATGCACAAAACTCCACCCTTTTTGTCAAGATTCTTGTGATTGAGATTTTTGGTAGTGCATTGGGATTGTTTGGAGTGATTGTGGGAATAATCATGTCAGCTCAAGCAACATGGCCTTCTAAAACAGCATGATCGCGTACTTCCACTTTCTTTGTTCCATCATTTGGAAGCTGTATTTGCTCTCTTGCCAATGGTTTATTGTTTTTGTAGGAGTATTATTTGAGGGGGTTCTTGGTTTTCTCATTGCATTCATATTAATGAAATCGACATAAGCTAGGCCATGTTTGACCTGCAATTATACTGTTGTATTATTACTTCACTTGAACTGAGAAACATGAATGACTTGTAGTATTTTTTTCCTGGAGAGTGCTGCTTGTACTTATTCTCAGCAAAGGAATATTTGTTTGTACGCTGAAACTTAATAAGGTCCTGCCTGAATGCAAATTTGGTTTTCAAATGTACTGTATTTGCCCTTTTACATATTTGTTATTCTTCACAATAGGCCCAAAGTCAAAGTTGGTTATTAAGCGCACAAAAGTGGAATCCCTATTCCCTCTTGACTTGATTAGTGAAGTGGGTACACACTTGTGAAATTTCAAGTTCAAATTTCAGTCGATACAAAAATTAAATAATTTCTTCTCATATGTTCTAATTATGATAGACATAGTTATTTGACATATGTTACTAGTGAGATTTAGCAAGTATTTCGTGAAATTAATTGAGGTGCATGAAAAGCTAACTTGGACACAACGACCATCAAAAAATAAAAATATCATACTTAACCGTGTAAAAGGAATGCCTCCACAAAGTCTTTTTTTTAAATTTTTTTATCAATATCTGAATTTTGATTGGCGTTCAGTGATTATTTTCTAAATTTTAAATTGGATATACAAAAGTTATATGAAAAAGTATGTTGACAGAATGACAGTTACAATTTATAAATATGCCTTTATGTTGTTTGAGAAAATTATCTTTCTTTATCCGTCTTATTAAAAGATTAACACCTATTAAATTGTACGAAAAATGAAGAAACACCTTTAGTTTAATTTATGATTGCAACACTCACTCCACATGAGGCCTCATTTGTTTGCACTGAATGAAAGGTTTTAATTTTAATTTTTCAATTCTTAGTCATTAAGTCTGTTTATTTTCAAGGTATGAATCTTAATTATTCATATGTCAGTCATTAAGTTTGTTTGTTTTCAAGGTCTAAATCTTAATTATTTTGTTTTTCTTATTTTACAACCACTTAATGGGTCTGAATGAATAAGATCTATAACAAAGTTTCAATATCATTAAGATGTCTATTTAAAATTTCTTCAAATATGGCAGTTCACCATCACTACATCTACTTTCACCCACCACACACAATCACTATCAATCACCAACCAATTATCCACAACCACCATCCTCAACTCAACCACAACTATTACCGATCACCACCACCACCTATAATCCACAACTACCATCCTCAGCCTAACCACAACTACCGTCAATTACAAAAATCAACCATCATCATCATTAGCCACCAATAACAATTATTACCACCAACCATTATTACATTCACTAATCACTATCGATAATTACCATCATTTGTCATTATTATATATCTCTAACTCCCATCATCATTCATCACTATCATTAGTTATCAGTATCACCCTATTATTAATTATCAATTGCTAACAACAATAACCACGTTAATCACTAGTACCAACCACTATTCCATAATACTACCCATAACCACCATTAAGGGGTATTCATGGTTCGGTTTGGATCGGTTGTTAGTTAAAACCAAAATCAAACCAATTTAATCGATTTTAAATTTTCTAAAACCAAACCAAATCAAAAAAAAAATAACCGTCATTTTGGTTTTTCGGTTTGAAAATAATAACTTTGTTGAAGGCATACACATCTTGATAGACACAAACACCTAGTATATAAACAATTCACAGGAAAGCTACTATGGATTCATTTAAGCAATACTAGAGTTATTATTGCACGAACAAAGTGATTTAGTTAAGCAATACTAAAGTCATTATACATCAAAGATCAAAAGATCAAATCTTTATAGCAAAAAAATAACCCCAAGCTCAACAATTGAGGAACTACCCGGGGAAGGGGCTACAAGAAAATTATATACCAAAATTTAAGTGTTGGATTTGAGAAGATGGTAAAGATAAAGATTTAAGTTAATTAAAATTTAACAAAATATTTTTATTTTATGTATGAATGTAGATAAATAATTATAATATATATATATATATATATATAATTTCTCGGTTCGGTTTGGTTATTTTTGTAGTTTTTTTTAGTAAAATCAAAACCAAACCAAAATAATATTGGTTTTCAAAATTTAAAAACAAACCTAACCAAATCAAATCAAATATCGATTTTTTTAATCGATTTGGTTCATATTATGGTTCTGTTTGGTTTTTTTAACCATAACCATGAACAACCCTAACCACCATCATCAGTGAACACCATTCCAAACTGGCACATACAATCACCATCATTAGTCATCACCACCACTAATTGTCATATAAATATTTTAAAATATTTTATTGATAATATTAGATCAATTTAGTATTTTATTTGAATTTATATTTATTATTTTTTAAATAAAGATAATTTTTATATATTTTGATGTTTAGAAAACAAATAGTCTTAACTATTTAATATTCAGATTTTAACGTAACATCTTAATATTCAGATGTATATTCAGATTCAAACCTCTAAATTTTAATACACATCTTAATATTCAGAAATTGAGATGCCTTAATTTTAATGAAAATAAATGGGCTTGAGTCTTTCTTCAACCAAACACATGGGAAATTTTCATTGCCTTAGACCTTGGAAGTTCTCTTCTTCTTGGACATTTAAGCGTAGAATTTTACTTAATCTTAAAAGTCTGCAACACAACTCATGTACAGGAGTGATTGTTTTCTTGGACCAAGTACATTGAGAGTACTTTGTTGACGAGTGACAATGAAATTTTGTTAGCAAGTGACTGTGTGAGTTTACAGTTCATGATGTCGACGGTAATAAACTGTGCTTGCTGTAACACCACACAATAGCTAAAATGAGCAAATATAGAAAATGCTCGAGGCTTAATCATGCAGCCATTGAGCCAAGTGCCAACAATGTTTAAATATGGAAGGAATATCATCGAAATAAAACAATGTTTTTCTGCTGAAGCTCTTCACAATCTTCTGGATTTGCAAGTTTTTGGATCAAAGGACGGCCGATCTGAAAATGATAAACCTTGTTTGATGAGACCTAGTCTCCTTGAATATAGAACTTGATTTGAAGGCCGAAGGGGCTATTATTCTTTCAGAAGCAGATCCAGAGTTTGAAGTTAGCAAGAGGATGACAAAACTTAAAAGGTTACTTTTCCACCACTGAACCAACAATACAGGATCAGCGCAAAAGTTAAACTGTTACATCCAATATAGACACGTTTGTACTTCTCAAACCATGAATACAGGATGAGCTGCATTTTCAACCAACACCACTGTCCCAGAAAATCCGCTCTAACGGATCAACAATCATATATCACATTTAAGAAAGGCCCATTAGTTTCTTTAATTACTCTGACCAATTCAGGAACCCAGATCTTCTCAGCTTTTTCATGCATGTTCTGAATCATATTAAGCTATGAAATATCAATATCATACATGAGGTCCTGAATTTTATATAGAAGCAGCCACGATAACACTGTGTCTACAGTGTTATTCCTTAAAACACGAGAATAAGCATTGTCAAAGATATTATTTACTGTCAAATATCAACTCTTTTTTTCACTATACTACATTCATGAGGTCGTGAATTGTAAATGGATATAACAACAGTAACTCTGGCCTGCTATAAGTTGGTGCACCAGAATACACAGTCATTTGCGAAATGGGCATATACACAAAATGCTCATCTCAATTATGCATCCAACAATGCTTTATTAACCAGACCAGTATAAAAACCAGTGATGTTACTTCAAAAACGAAGGAATATCGTAGAAATGAGGCATGTTTTTCTGCTGAAGCTCTTCACAATCTTCTGGACTTGCAGTTTTTGGATCAAAGGATGGACGGTCTGAAAGTGATAAACCTTGTTTAATGCAACCTAGTTTCCTTGAATATAGAACCTGCTTCGTAGTAACTGGCAGCCTAATAGACTGATATTCTTCAAGGGCAGAGTTCAGATTTTCCACTTGCCACTTCTCTAGGCATTTGCCTAAAACAGCTGCATCCAATATCGACATGTTTGTACTTCTCAAACCATGAGGAGTAGTAGGATGAGCAGCATCTCCAATCAACACCACTTTGTCCCAGAAAATCTGCTCCAGAGGATCACAATCATATATCACATTTAGGAAAGGCTCCTTAATTTCTTTAATTACTCCGACCAATTCAGGAACCCAAATCTTCTCAGCATCTTCATGCATGTTTTGAACCAAGTTTTCGCTAACCTTCATTGTCACAGAATTCCCCTGGATTTCATAACAAATTATTGGTTTTCAGAATTAATACTTTCAATATAAACGAACAATAATCAAGATGCTGATCTAGAAAAATAAGCATTAGCAAATAGCCACACAAATATTATGGCATAACTTAACAATAACTTAACTTCTCATGTATTCTGAATTTGGAAACAATAACTTAACTTCTCATTTTACCTTTAATGTCAAGCTTTTATAGCACCACAAATTATTGGCATGTATACGACACAAGTTTCAAAAGTCAATCCTTTCTTTATTTAACACATGTCCAGTCAAACTATGCCACATAAAATGAAATGAAAGGAGTAATTGACTCTTTTACATTGGTCTTCAGCTTATCACAACCCACAATTCTCCTCTGTTATCAGGGTTAATGTGAACGCTCATTCATGATTGACATTACTTTAACAACCATGTCACTGAATTTGACAAGCTTATTACCTTGAGGTTTGGTTCGGGCTGATTATTGTACCATATCCAATTGAACCTATGGTTCAGTAACTCATAAAATACGCTATGAGTTCCAGAGCTCAGGTCAAAGTACAGGCATTTCCCAAGATCTGGATACAATTTCTTAAGGTTGATAATGGCTTCTGAGTGTTTCATATTGGAAAAATCAAGAACCCCTCTCCACGCACAGTAGCCTGAATATCTACCAGAAAATAGGAGTCACTAAAAACACCAAAACTGTTGCCTTTCCTCGATTAAAAGCAGGGAAAGAAGAACATTAATTGACTTTATCTACTAACCTCAGTTTAAGGTCAGGAAGGAAACTTTGTCTGATTGAAGACAGACAACCATCAGCAGCAATAAGCAAATCAGCAACAATGTTGATCGTAATACCCGTTTCAAGAACTTTAATTTCGACTTTCACTTTTGATTGGTCATCGTACATGGAAAAGGAGAGGAACAAATAACCCCATAGAACAATATCTAGTGGTAGTGCACCGTACAAAAGGCTATGGAGATCAGCCCAATAAGCTGCTCTGAAATTAAAATGTTCATCCCTTGCCAATGTCCGGCTCACTTTTGTTTCTCCATCAGTTGCCTGGTTCTGTAGTTGACCATAATTTCAGTAACGAGGATAGATGAAGATCCAAATTGAGGAATACTAATTTTGCAACTAACTAGCTACTGAAAACTAAATTAGACATATCATTATCAGGGAAGATCCACGTGCGCCCAAGAAGTGTGGATGTGCAATTGGTAAGCTAAAGTTATCACCACTTCTTGTGCCCGATGCTTTCCGTACTGTCTACTACTGTCGTCTCCAACTGAACCCGCTAGTGCAAAATTCTGGTCCGCCATTGATCAGTAGGAGTATCTTCCATGGCCTCCCAGTGAAGGAAGAATTATCATCATTTCATGTGAATCTTAAATCAAGTGCCAAATGTAGATAGACATGAAACATGCCGACTCCTTATTTTAATGTTATCTGTTAACTATAAATTTACGCATATTGACCGTGAGCAAGAGGGCATCAGGATAGGACTCTTTTAACTCATAGTATGAAATGTAAATGTGGTACCTCATGTTTGCTACAGTTGAACTCATTGTCATACCTTGTGATCATATTCCGAATCTCTGGACTTATAAAACAGAAAGAGTTCCTACAAGTATTAACACTTTAGCTGATCTCTAAGAGATTCTCTACTGGTTTCTGTTGTAGTTCAGTTTAGTAGTGAGACTATACTGTGATGCCCATAAGATTACAGAATCAAACATTTAGAAAACTATAGTGATTGACCAAAAAGGCATTTTTGTTGCAAGTGTTGGGTATGCAAGGTATAGGCCAATGACTAACAGCTTGAAGATTAGCATACACCAAAGCATACTCCTTAATGATTAATTTAGGAGTCATTTCGTGTGAGGAATAAGGTATGATAATCCCGGAATAAAATGTAGGATTATTTTATCCTACGTTTGGTTGGAGGTATTAGGTAGTCCTGAGATTATTTATCCCACCATTTATACCATAGTAATGGGATAATTTATCCCATATGCATAGTGGGATAACTTATCCGGGGATAACTTGTTTCCAACCAAACGACCCCTTAAAGTTCATAAGACATTATTCATCACTTGTTGAAAGAGTACCATAGTACAACTCCAGTATTTTCCATTCCATTCAATAAAGACAAGTAAATAGAGGGGTACACATGATTCTTTCATGGACTGAGTAGTTAATTTACTTCTTAAAGTATAGCCCCCCTCTACCCTTTGCTAGACAGATCACAAAAGGGAGGGCTGAGTGATTGAGGCATAGGAATAACAACATGGAAATCCTAAGTTCATATCCCAGTACAATACTAAGTGTAATATCATTTTGCTCTAACTTGATAGGAAGATTATCCAACACCTATGCTTTGTACCCTGTAGGTGTAGCAGGCTGCCTGATGGATTTGTCGAGGTGATAGCTGGTAATGACACTACCATTGCACATATATAGTTAAAAAAAAGGGCAGCCAGACCAGACTATCTCCGAGAAAATAGGGTCCCGGTATACTAAGTTCCTGCTAGCTTGCGCAAGTATGGGAAGGGTCGGACCACAAAGGTGTATTGTACACAAACTTACCCTACATTTCTGATTTCTGTAAGAGGCTATTTCCACAGTGTAAACCGGTGACTTACAAAAAAATCAATCACTGTAAATACACTCCTCCTCCTTACCTCTCAAATATTCTGCCTTTTGAGTTTTTTCCCTCACAATTTACCCCCCAAATATCAATGTCATCATCATAGGTGTTTGCACACACATATATCAATAGTTACTAGTCATAGAAATCGTATTGGTTGCTGTCTGAACGTTCACCTTATTAGTGTGTCTTTGATTCTCCACCTCGTAATCTCCTCCCCGTTTCCCCTTCCCCTACCCCTAAGATCTCAATTTGAAGTAAGAAACCAACATAGCTGGGGGAAAGTAGCTACTCTCTAACTTACTTGATCGATGACAAGAGGCAAGGTGGTTTGTTGAAGGAGTTGGGGTTGTGGAATCCAAGATTCAATAATTTTCTGAGAGAAAAGGTCAAGTCCAAGGCCAGCACCAGTGGGGCTACCACTTGGAGGTTGTGGAGTTTTCTCAATAACTACAACATCCCAACCAGCTGCGATGAGAGCATGTGCACAGCATATACCTGCTATGCTGCCTCCAACAATTACTGCCTTTGCTTTTCCCATTTCTTCCTTTCTATTCTTTGCAAAGCCCTGCTCTGGATGTGTTGTTTTGTCATTTGAGATGGATAAGTGAAGCATGTGCACGTGTGAGAGTTGGGGAGTGTCAATCGTTTTTTAAAATAGAAAAAAAGATAAAGTAACCATTTGTTATCGACCAAGTAAATTGACTGTTTTATTTTCTTTTTAAGTGGGTAAATTATTCACTAATATTTCCCTCCACTTTTATATTTGACTATAAATATAGCCTTACTCTTCAATGTAAAAACACACAAAAGAAGAAAATTTTTACTACTCTCTCTATATTAATACTTTCTTTATATTCTCTTGCTCTTCTTCCTTTATAAAATTGTCAAGTTAGTTAATTTATAATAATTTATCAGAAAATTAACTTCTATATCAGGTATATCTACTAAAGAAATTTATTTTTTAAGTTGTCTTTGTTACTTTCAAATTAATTTTTATCATGTCAAACTTGTCAAAATTGAAATTTGTGGCACTTATATTTCTGGCAAAAATTATTTGTCATGGGTACTTGATGCTGAAATCCACTTTACCGCTAAGGGTCTTGGTGATGCTATAATTGAAGGAAATACAACATCAAGTCAGGATAAAGCAAAAACTATGATTTTTCTTCGTCATCATCTAGATGAAAGCCTGAAAATGGAATACTTGACAATGAAAGATCCACTTGAATTGTTTTTCAATAAATAAGCCCCGCGGGCCCCTCTCTGATAAGGAAGGAAACGAAATAATCTCAATTTTACGACAAATCCGGTCCGATGCGCAACAAAGCCAGCATTGCTTTCGTGGGATCAACTGCTCGTTTTCGATATAGATCTGGATAATAAAAAACTGTGTCTTTTTTTTTTGAATCGAGCGAGATGATATGCTGAAACGGGTGCGATCGCTTTGGGAACGTCACGGGGGAGGAAGATAGAAAGGTAACCTATGACACCGGGGAATTACGCTTTTTCTCCCGCCTCAGCTTCGCGGATGGAAGGAGGGCGAGAGCATTACAGTTTCAAGATTTTAAAACTGTAATTGAGTATAATTCTGTTGTATTTAGAATAACTTCCCAATTAAAATTATGTGGGGAAACTATAAATGATGAGGACATGTTAGAAAAGACACTAACTACTTTTCATGCCTGTAATGTAATATTACAGCAGCAATATCGTGAAAAGGGTTTTAAAAAATACTCTAAATTGATCTCATGCCTTCTGATGGCTGAGTAACATAATGCCCTTTTAATGAAAAATCATGAAGCTCGTTCTACTGGAACTACTCCGTTATCGGAGGCAAATATGATAAAAACACATGGCCAATCTAAAAGAAGACAAAATAAAAATCATGACCACAATAATGTGCGTGGACGGGTGACAATGACAGAAGACGATATAATAATCGTCGTGATGGTGGTCAACATAAAAGGGAGAACAATATCAGTTCTCAAAATGGCCCTTCAAAAAGTAACTGTCATCGTTGTGGCATGAAAGGCCACTGGAAAAATGAATGTCGAACGCCTGAGCATTTTGTAAGACTTTATCAAAATTCTTTTAAAAGAAAGGCAAATAGAGGTGGTGCCTCTTCTTCTAATGCTCGGATAGAGTCACACTTGGCGTTCGAAAATAATGTTGAGGCAAGGCCTTTGCATAATGATAATATTGAAGCAAATCTGACTTTGAGGAATGATGGTTTTAATGACCTCAATGATATTACTCATTTGGAGGTTGAATTTTTTTTAAGGATCTTAATTGATGTTTAATTTCATGTTTTTCAATATGTTGTCATTTTTATGTAGTTTGAATTATCGTGTTTTTACGTTTATGTATTTGAAAAAAAAAAATCAGGGCCACATTTTTATGATAATTGTATGTTCTTTATTACATTATGATATTTTACAATGTTGTAATTAATTATTGTTGGTGTGCTATTATTTAATCTTAATATCATATTGTTACTAAAAAATAATATTCGTTTTATTTAATAGCATTATACTAATTATTTATTCTTGTTAATGTTTTAGACATTAATATTATATAATGATTGTATTATTTTTGCCAATAAACAAATTATCTATACATGATGAATAATATTATATTAATATTTTATAATTTTATTTATTTTATATTTATTTTTAATACTTATGTATAATATTTATTTAAGGTTAATAAGTATATCTTGCCATAAATATTTTGAATTCTAAGTTCATTAAACTAATTCACTAGTAAATTATTAATATAAAATTATGTTTATTATTAACGTGTCACACCTCACTTTGTTAATTCTTATTCTAATAATTTGATACGTTAGGTTCATATTATCAATCATTTTTCTGTGTTACAAATTCATTACAATATAATTTCATAAACTAAATTATTGTAACATTCATCATAATTGAATCATATAATTTTTTAAATTCTAAATTACCATAATTTAACTTTTAAGAAAAAAAGGGGATTTATGTTTTTCTAGCAATATTGTTACTTATTTTATTTCTTATAATGCATTTTTATTTATGAAGATAAATAAATTTCTCAATCTTCAATTGGATTCAAGATGAATAATGAAGATATATGCCTTTTGGATAGTGCCACAATTCATACGATATTAAAAGAAAAGAAATATTCTGTCATTTGATTATGAAAAAGGCCTATGTCAATACAATATCTGGTAGTACAAAATTGATTGAAGGCTTTGGAAAAGCAGCCTTATTACTACCTGGAGGAACGATATTGGTAATTGATAATGCATTGTATTGTAGTAAGTCTCAAAGAAACTTGTTAAATTTTAAGGTTATTCGCAAAATGACTATCATATTGAGACTACAAATGAAGGAAAGGTTGAATACCTTTATATTACTATAATAAATATGGAGAAGAAAATTATGCACGAAAAATTATCTGCACTTTCTTTTGGGTTGTACCATACAAATATTGGCACTGTTGAATCACATGCCATTGTAAACAAAAGATTTACTGATTCTAATGATTTTATCATTTGGCATGACCGGTTATAATATGATGCGCAGAATTATTGAAAATTCACATGGACACACTTTGAAGAATTAGAAAATTCTTCAATCTAAGGAATTCTCTTGTGTTGCTTGTTCCCAAAGAAAACTGATTATCAAACCATCAGCAACTAAGGTTGGAATTGAATCCCCTGCGTTTCTGAAACGTATACATGGTGATATATGTGAGTCAATTCACCCTTCATGTAGACCATTTAAATATTATATGGTCTTGATATATGCATCTACAAGATGGTCACATGCATGCTTATTATCAACTCACAACATGACAATTGCGAGATTGTTAGCTCAAATTATAAGGTTAAGAGCACAATTTTCAGATTATGCAATAAAGACAATTCATTTTAATAGTGCTGGTGAATTTACATCTCAATCATTTAATGATTATTGTATGTCGGTTAAAATGAAAGTTGAGCATCCGGTTGCTCATGTTCATACTCAAAATGGTCTAGCAGAATCATTGATTAAACGCCTCCAATTGATAGCTAGACCATTGCTAATGAGGACAAAACCTCTTATTTCAGTATGGGGGCATGCTATTTTGCATACAGAAGCACTTGTACGTATAAGACCAACAAATTATCATGAATTTTTTCCATTACAGTTGGCGTTTGGAAGGGAGCCAAATATATCCCATCTTAGAATATTTGGGTGTGCGGTATATGTCCCAATTGCTCCACCGCACCTCACAAAAATAGGTCCCCAAAGAAGGTTGGGAATATATGTTGGGTATGAATGTCCTTCTATTATAAAATATTTAGAACCTATGACTGGAGATTTATTTACGGCAAGATTCGCTGATTGTCATTTTGATGAATCAGTATACCCAATATTAGGGGGAGAACATAAGCAGTTGAAAAATGAGATAGATTGGAATTCATTGTCACTATCTCATTTAGATCCTCGAACAAATCAATATGATCAAGAAGTTCAAAAGATAATTTATTTGCAGAATATTGCAAATCAACTGTCGGATGCATTTACTAACCTTCCACGAGTTACTAAATCGCATATCCCAGCTGCTAATGCTCAAGTTCGAGTTGATGTCCCAGTAGGACAACTTATTCAGGCAAATGAGTCTAGGCCACGCTTAAAACGTGAAAGACTAATTGGTTCCAAAGACAAAAATCCTCGAAAAAAGGAAAGGAATAAATGATCAAGATAATTATAATTTGGAGGAAAGTGCTCAAGAAGAGCCCAAAGACACAACAAATGGTGATACCACCAAGGAGGTCCAAGTACCTGAAAATAATGAGAATGAAAAAATCTCAATAAGTTATGTCTCGACAGAAAAATGGTGGAACCGAAATGATATTGTGGTCGATAATATTTTTGCTTATAATGTTGCCATTGAAATAATGCAACAAGGTAAGGATCTTGAACCAAAATTTGTCGATGAATGCAGACAGAGAAATGATTGGCCAAGATGGAAGGATGCAATTCAAGCAGAGTTAACTTCACTTGAAAATGTAAAGTTTTCGGATCAATAATCCGAACACCTAAAGGTGTCAAGCCAGTAGGGTACAAATGGATTTTTGTGCGTAAATGAAATAAAAAGAGTGAAGTCGTAAGATATAAAGCACGACTTATAGCCCAAGGTTTTTCGCAAAGACCTGACATTGACTATATGGAAACATATTCCCCTGTGGTGGATGCAATTACCTTCAGGTATCTAATGAATTTGGCAGTTCATGAAAAGCTTGAAATGGACTTAATGGACGTGGTCACTGCCTATTTATATGATTCATTGGACCACGACATTTTTATAAAAATCCCCGAAGGGTTCAAAGTGCCTGAAGCATACAAGGATTCTCGAGACAATTGCTCAATAAAACTTCAAAAATCCTTGTACGGGTTGAAACAATTAGGGCGAATGTGGTACAACCGTCTTAGCGAATATTTGCTAAAAGAATGATATAAAAATGATCCAATTTGCACTTGTGTCTTTATGAGAAGGTCTGGATCTGAATTTGTCATAATAGCAGTATATGTTGATGATTTGAATATTATTGAAACTCCGGAAGAACTTTCAAAGGCAGTAAAATGTCTGAAAAAGGAGTTTGAAATGAAAGACCTTGGAAAGACAAAATTTTGTCTTGGTCTACAAATTGAACATTTTACAAATAGGATATTTGTCCATCAATCAACATATACTGAAAATATTTTAAAGAGGTTTTATATGGATAAAACACATCCATTGAGTACCCCAATGGTTGTGAGATTTCTTGATATTAATAAAGATCCATTTCGACCTCACAAAAATAGTGAAGAGCTTGTTGGGGCTGAAATACCATACCTTAGTGCAATTGGTGCATTAATGTATCTTGCCAACAATTCTAGACCAGATATAGCTTTCCCAGTAAACTTGTTAGCAAGATTTAGTTCTTCCCCAACATGAAGACACTGGAATGAAATTAAGCATATATTCAGATACCTTCGAGGTACCATTGATATGGGTTTGTTTTACTCAAATGATTCCACGTCACAATTGATCGGTTATGGAGATGCGGAATATTTATCTAATCTCCATAAAGGTCGATCGCAGACATGCTATTTATTTACATGTGGTGGTACAACTATATCATGGCGTTCAACAAAGAAAACTATGATTGCCACTTCCTCAAATCATGTAGAGATAATAGCCAGTCATGAAGCAAGTCGAGAAAGTGTTTGGTTAAGATTAATAACTCAACACATTCAAGAAACATGTGGCCTTTCTTTGACAAAAAATGCTCCAACAATATTGTATGAAGACAATGCTGCATGTATAGATCAACTGAAGGGAGGATACATCAAAGGAGATAGAATAAAACATATTTCACCAAAATTCGTTTTCACTCATGATCTTCAAAAGAAGGGTGAAATAGATGTCCAACAAATTCGTTCAAGTGACAATTTAGCAAATATGTTTACCAAGGCATTGCCAACTTCAACCTTTGAGAAAATGAGATACAAAATTGGAATGCGTCGTCTTCGAGATGTTAAGTGATGTTTTCATCAGGGGGAGCAAAATACGCATTGTACTCTTTTTTTCTTAGCCAAGATTTTATCCCATCGGGTTTTCCTAGTAAGGTTTTTAATGAGGCAGCACTCAAGGCGTATTACAAGATGTGTGTACTCTTTTTTTCTTCACTAGACTTTTTCCCATTGGATTTTTTCTAGTAAGGTTTTAACGAGGCACAACATCTATGGATGTTCAGAATAACAATGTATATTAATTTTTTGTAAATTTTTAATGAGACACATTTCACGTGGACATCCAAGGGGGAGTGTTATCAATCAAGTAAATTGGTTGTCCACTTCACAATAGTGGATAGTCCATTTACTTTTTAAGTGAGTAAATTGCCCACTAATATTTTCCTCCACTTGTATATATGGCTATAAATATAGCCTTACTCTTCAATGTAAAAACACACAAAAGAAGAAATTTCTACTACTCTCTCTATATTAATACTTTCTTTATATTCTCTTGCTCTTCTTCCTTTATAAAATTGTCAAGTTAGTTAGTTTATAATATCATTCAAATTGTCTCATTTTTGTAATTTTAAAATAATATTATTGCCTTATTTTTCTATTAGCCCCATTTTTTTAAAACAAAATAATGTCACATACCAATTATTCTTTTTCTCTCTTTTACTTTTTGATTTCCCCCTATCCACCCCCGTTCCAACCCCTCCTCCAATTTTCTTTCTTTCTTCTTCTTTCACCTCCCACCTCTTATCCCTACACCCCACGTTCAAGCCCTCCTCCATTTTTTTCTTCTTCAATCAACTTCCTTTCTTTTTAATGATATATTAATTAAGAAGGTCATATTTATTAATATTATAAATTAAAAAAAAAAGTGAAGTAGATCATAAAAGTGGAGGTAAAATTTAAAGCATTTATTGCCGAAAAATGTTTTTTTCGCCAGATAAAATGGTGACTAGTAATGATCATCTCCCTCTTTATTTTTTTCTTTGACGTTTTATTATCTTTATCGAAAAAATTAAACACCAACGTCAAAATTTATTATCAATGTAGTGCAAAAAATATCTCTTGTAGCCGAAAAATATTTTTTCACCGGATAAAATGGTGATCAATAGTAACCATCTCCCTCTTTATTTTTTCTTGTCATTTTTATTACCTTTTCATCATTCCTATTAAATAAAATCAAACACGACGACGAAAATCGCTATCAACGTGTTGAAGAAGATCGGAAAATCAAAGAATTCAATAGAAAATAAAAATTAAAAAAGGAAAGAAAAATAAAAATTAAAAAGTAATGAAATGATTGGTTCCGTAAAGAAAAAAAGTTGTTCACGCGCGGACAACTTAAGTTGTGTCTTTATGTCTTTTCTCTTTTTAAAAAAATCAGTCTAACAAACGAATCCAATCATATCGAATTAATTTTTAAATTTCTTTAAATAAAATCAATGATTTTTATATAAATTTATAATTGAATCGAATAATTATGTAGGTCTCTTATTTTATAAAAAGTAATTAAAAAAAATCAAATTATATGGAATAATATATGTATAAAATATATTTTAATTATTAAATTTAAAAATAATGAAAATATTAAAATTTTGATCCCAGAATAATGAAAGCGACTGCAAGTAAAGTTCATAGTATATGCTTCTTTCTAATTATGAAGACTGGGTCATTAAAAGTGAGTTAGAAGAAGGGATTTGCCTAAGAGACGATGACAAGTAATACAATTATCAAGCAGTGGCCTGCTCATTCACGTTTGTCCTCTTCTGCTTCATATATCATGTTTTTATTCAGAATTAAAGATAGATTTATGAGTTTAAGTTTTGTGTCCAGTTAGTGTGTATAAATCTTTTCACACTATTAGATAATTTGAAGGTAAATTCAATAACTTTCTTAAGTAAATTTTTTTACCAATGAAATTGTAACAGAAGAGTAATTAAAATTAAGAAAAAATGAATTCTATTTGTATTCCAACCAAAAATAGTTCCTAATTAAACTGGGAACCAAAAAAAAGGATCTGCGTCCCATTATGCATTAGTAACAAGCAATGAAACTTAGAGATAGGTTTTGCCTTAATTTCTCTGGATAGAAGTTGCTATTAGGCTTTGAGTCCATCTGCTGGGTTTTTGCTCTGAGGAACCCTTCATTCCAGCAGATGGAGTAACAACAATCATAGAGCGTAATGATGGAGGTACATAAAAGCAACTCCGAAAGAAACGGTGCTGAAGAACTTGGACGGCTGTTGGCCTCTTGCAAGGATCCCACGAACAAAGTGAAGTGATCAGATTAATTGCATCCTCGCTAGCAGATGGGAGTAATATAGACAGATTTACACCAGGGATCTGTGGAAACTGGTAGTTGATAGCAGCAGCTAGTTGGTGCCCATGAGCCCATTCACTCTTTGATGGACTACCTATAACACTGCATATTTTGTAAATCTCATCTGCTTCACTTGAACCAGGGAATAGAGGACGAAGAGTTAATAACTCAGCCATTATTGCACCCATTGCCCACATATCAACAGCGGGACCATATATTGGTGATTGTAGAAGAACTTCAGGGGCACGATACCAACGTGTTGAGACATATTCCGTATATGGGGGCTGAGAATTGATCTCCCGAACAAGACCGAAATCAGCAATTTTTATTGTATGATCTTTTGAAACCAACAAGTTCTCTGGCTTAAGATCGCGATGAAAATATCCACGTTGATGGATGTATGCAAGACCTTGAAATATTTGGAAGCACCAATTTCTCACCTCTGATTCTAAGAATAGTGTAGGCCTATCCTTGATAAAGTCATATAAGTTGCACTCCATGTATTCGAACACAAAGTATAATATGTCATTCTCTTTAATCACTTCATTAAGCTTAACGATATTTGGATGGCTCATATTCCTCAACGACTTGACTTCTCTCAAGTTGATGCATTCTTCCCATGAATAATACATCTTCCTCAATATCTTAATTGCAACCACTTCACCAGTCTCTTTATTCAAAGCTCGCCATACACTCCCATATGTACCATTACCAACTTCCTTAATAATTGTGTACCTTTCCATTTTTCTGTTTATTGGAGATGTAGAGATCACAATAAAAACAACTTAAGAGTTGTTCCTCTTGATCACTAGTCGACTGGAAAAGAGAATTACTACTAAATAGGAAGTAGTAGCCTGGCTGATTCCATCTGAGCAGAGGTACAATTGCTCCATGTCTTAAAATAAGTAATATTAATACCCTGGAATTGAACTCTACCAAATCCTCTGGGTGAAACGGCATAACCTAGGGAAGCCATGGAAGAGAAAAAAACAGAATCCGGAGCTTAACTCTACCAAACCCTAGAAAACTGATCGATTCAAATTTATTTGTTCTTTGTGCTTGAATCTCACATATATTTATAATACTAAGAAATCAAACCTATTTCAATATGGACTACGACAAACATATTCTATAAATACAAAAAAAACAAATCTTAAGTAAATTAGAATTTTCTACTCTTTGTTACTTAATAACTCAAAAACAAATTGAATCTCACTCCAAAAAAAATATATGTGACAAGACATTCTATTAATAATATATACTAACAAATCAAATTAAATTAAAATTAAGAAACTTATTTCAATATGAATTAGGAAAATAAATTCAAAAATAAATAAATAACAAATAACAAATCTTAAACAATTTAAGATTTCTATTCTTGCTTTATTTCCTACCTAGTAGAAAAAATATTAAGTTAATAGTTAAAAAATGGTTTGACAAAGAAAACATCAAAATATATTATTGTTCTTGCTTTTATGTTCGTAATCCACGCCGGGTAAGGGTTGTTATTAATATTTCAAGTTAGTCAAATAGATTTTCGTTAACTTGCATATGTTAGGGGGCGTTTTAATTGATTAAAATTTTCTTGAAATATTAATAAGAATCCTTACACATTTTTTGGAATTTATAAAGATTTTTCTGTTAGAATTTTTTAAAATTATTTTTTTTTTAATTTCTTTCAAAAATTAAGTCGACTTTGTCTTAAATATTTTTATTTAATTGTGAAAGTATTTAGATATTTCAAAGTGACTTTCCAATCATGGAAAGTAAAATCACTACGACATAACAATTACTCATTCCCAAAATTAATTTTCAAGTCTACTGAATCTATATATCAATTAATGTGTTATAATAAAATATACATTTCATTTATTATTATTTTTAGATAATTAAAGCGCAAATCTATTGTAAACAGTAAAAGTAAAACGATGAAATAGATCATAGCACGGAAAAATCTTTCAAAAAATTTGCATTTAAATTGTGCTCATGTCAAGCAACAGTATTCGTTAATTTCATAATAAATGATTGCACAGAACATTTGGAAGTTACGTATATTGAAAGTGTTGTTAAAACTCGGATTAACACAAAATTATATATGATCAAAATAGTAGAAATAAAATGAGAAAATAATGACATCAAGAATTTACGTGGAAATCTTTTTTAATATGGAAAAACCACGGGTTAAGAGAAGCAACTGATATCACTATAGTAAAGAATTTTACACTGGATAGTCACGAGTATAATACATAAAGTGACAACAACAAACTCAAAAGAAATAACACTCTTTTGGTTTCTTACCTTATTAAAATATCTTTCACAATCTATTTTTTTTCACAGACTATCTTCTTGTAGTCTATGGAATCCTCACAGCTCTCTAAAAAATTTTCTCTCTATGAATTGATGTATCTTCAACTGAGAAGCTGAAGAGCTCCTCTTATAGGTGAAATTTGCATTTCACCGTTCATAATTGTGAAAGAAATTTTACCACTTTGTTAACAAAGGAAAAATGGTAGGTGCACTTTGTTGACAGAAAGAAAAGTGGGCAACTGCACTTTGTTGACAAAAATAGGGGCTGGACCCCATAAATCTCCCCCTCCAGTCCCATGCACCAGAAGGAGGTATCTTCATCTTATCGTAGAGAGCTCATGCCAACAAGTTTTTTGCATAATTCGAACTTGTCCTTTGTTACCAATTTGGTTAGCATATCTGCAGGATTCTCATATGTAGAGATCTTTTCAACCTGCATAGATTTGTCTTCTATATTTTCTCTAATTAGTGATATCTCACGTCTATATGTTTCGTCCTTGCATAGTACATGGAGTTCTTGCTCAAGTCTATTGCACTTTGACTGTCACAATAGACGACATAATCCTTTTGATGCAAGCCAAGATCCTGAAGGAATTGCTTGAGCCATATCATCTCCTTGCCAGCTTCAGTAGTCGCAATATACTCAGGTTCAGTTGTAGATAGTGCAACACACTTCTGCAACTTCGACTGTCATGATATAGCCCCCCTGAAAAAGTAAACAAATATCCAGTAATGTATTTTCTGTTATCAAGGTCACCTGCCCTATCAGCATCTATATAGCCCTTCAAGATTGAATTTGATCCTCTAAAATACAAACATTTATCTGAGCTTCCTCTCAGATACTTGAGTATCCACTTTACAGCTTCCCATGCAGTTTTCTTGGATTGTTGAGAAATTTGTTGACAACACCAACTGCATGAGTAATATCAGGTCTAGTGCATACCATTGCATACATTATACTTCCGACTACAGACGAATATGAAATTTAGGCCATGCTCTCTTTTTCCTCCCTAGCTTTAGGACACATCTTCTTGCTCAACTTCATATGACCAGCAATAGGTGTGATAACAGGCTTAGCATTCTTCATGTTGAAGCGCTCCAGTACAAGTTCAATGTACTTTTCTTGTGACAGATAAATCTTCCTTTCATCTCCGAGATGAGTAATTCTCGTGCCCAAAATTTGCTTGGCATGACTCAAGTCTTTCATAGAAAAAGGCTTAC
The DNA here is from genome assembly GCF_947179165.1 of Solanum dulcamara. Classification (NCBI taxonomy): domain Eukaryota; kingdom Viridiplantae; phylum Streptophyta; class Magnoliopsida; order Solanales; family Solanaceae; genus Solanum; species Solanum dulcamara. The sequence goes on along the minus strand of NC_077241.1, from coordinate 65,241,332 downwards.
ACAACTCTTTCTTCAACTCATTAATCTTGAAAGTATTCCTGACACAATCAACATATCATCTACATATAGGAAGAGGATGATAAAATCATCGTTAATTTTTTTTTGTACAAATACACAGTGATCTGAGGAAGTCTTCTTGTAGCCTTGCTACCCTATAAGAAATTTCAACTTCTTATACCACCGTCTAGGAGCTTACTTTAGCCCGTAGAGACTTTTTTCTAGTTTGCACACAAAATTTTCTTTACTATTTACTTTGAAGCCTCCTCTTCTAGGTCAAAGTGAAAAAAGTCGTGGTCACATCCATTTGCTCAATCTCTAAATTAAGACTAGCAGCCAAATCAAGAATTGTACGAATGGAGGACAATTTCACGACAGGAGAAAATATTTCGTCAAAGTCAATACCCTTTCATTGACCAAACCCTTTAACAATTAATTTAGCTTTGAACTTAGGCTTCAAGCTATGTTCTTTAACTTTAACTTTGAACATACGTTTGTTCTTCAAAGCTCCCATGCCCTTAGGTAATTTCATTAACTCATAGGTGTGGTTCTCATACAAAAATTTCATCTCATCTTGCATGACTTTAATCTATTGATCCTTATGCTTATCTTTCATGGCCTCTTCATAACACTCTGGTTCACCCCCATCAGTGAGTAGCACATAGCCATTAGGTGAATAGGGAGAGGAAGGAATACACTGTCTTGTGGACCTCCTAAGAGAATTATTTTTTCCCCATAAATTCATAAGCGGGAGCCTCATCAATAACAACATCATTGTTATTATCAATATCAACATGTTGATCTGGGACATGACTTTGAGCATCACTAAGATCATCATGATCATCATGTCCATCAACATCATGCACACTTATATGAGGAACTTGATCAAGATGGACTATGCCATCAGAACATGAAGGTTCTAGCATTTCCGCTTTGTCAATATTTTCAATGGTTTGATTCTCCATAAAAACGATATCACGGCTTCTCACAAGCTTCTTCTCAATTGGATCATATAACATGTAACCAAATTTATCAAGGCCATATCTAACAAAGATACATTGCCTTGTTTTGACATCTAACTTTGGCCTCTCATCTTTCTGTACATGTACAAAAACTTTGCAACCAAATACACTCAAATGCTCATAGAAAACATTCTTTCCATACAAAACTCTATTTGGAACATCACTTTGCAAAGCAACCGCAGGAGATAAGTTAATAACAAGTACATCGATCAATAAGGCCTTACCCCAAAAGAAATTCGACAACTTTGCTTCAGAAAGAAAACATCTAACTATTTTCATCAAGGTCTTGTGCATCCTCTCAGCCAACCCATTAAGCTGATGAGTCTTAGGAGGAGTCTTCTGGTGTATAATACCTTGATGCTTGCAGTATTCGTCAAATAGTCCACAATATTCACTATCATTATCAATATGAATACATTTCATTTTGTTTCCAGTTTCTCTTTTAATTGAAGCCTGAAACTGCTTAAAGACACCTAACACTTGGTCTTTAGTCTTCAAGGCATAGACCCAACGCTTTCTTGAGTAATCATCAATGAAAGTGATAAAGTAAAGTGCACCACCTAGAGTCCTTGTCTTCATTGGACCGCATAAATCAGAGTGCACCAACTAAAGCAACTCTGTCTTTCTTGAAGGAGGGTTAGACTTAAAGGAAACTCTATTTTATTTTCCAGCCAAGCAATGCACACACTTTTCTAATTTAGCACTTTGAAAATCTAACAATAATTTCTTATTGGCTAGAACATTAAGTCTTTTGCCACTAATGTGGCTAAGCCTCTTGTGCCATAATATTGAGGAGTTATCGCTCTCAACTGCATTCACCAAATTGGCACAAGGAGAAGCTATAGTCCAGTATAGACCATGATGTTTGTTACCATAAGCCACAATCAAGGAACCTTTAATAAGTTTTCATTTTCCACCGCCATTGGTACTAACATATCCTTCATCATCTAGAACACCAACAAAAATAGGTGTAGACGAACATCACGTGAATGTTTTACATTGTTCAAAACTAGTATAGTTCCAATACTAGTTTCCAAATAAATTATACCAACATCAACTACCCTAGATATAGTCTCTTTACCCATACTAAAAGTTCCAAAGTAACTAGAAGTATAGGAAGAGAAAAAAAATCCTTCTTTGATGTCACATGAGATGCGGCACCAGTGTCTAGTACCCAACTTGACTTATCACAAGCAATATTTATTAGATCTGCATCAAGAACTGTAACAAGATCTTTGGTGGAGATGGTGGCTAGGCATTTTCATTGCCATATTCTTTATTTTCCTCTTTGTCTTTGTTCTCCCTCTTTAATTTCTGGCAGTACTTCTTTGTCTGCCCTTTAATGCCACAATGATAGCACTCAATATCCCTAAGTCTGCCTCTGAATTTTCTCCTGCTATGTTCTTTATTTTGAGAACCACTATTTTTATTTCTCCTCCTAGAATCAGTTACCAGGACATCCGACAAAGAAGAACCTTGAGATTTTTTTTCTGATCTCTTCGTTCAAGACACTACTCTTAGCGGAATCTTAGAGATCACACCATCCAGAGCAGAATTTGACATTAAAGTTCTAAATATTTCTCAAGAAACTGGTAGGGAACCAAGTAAAAGCAAGTCTTGAATTTCTTCTTCAAATTAAATGCCCATAGCAGATAACTTTTTATGATTCCTCGAAAATTATTCAGGTGACCTGTTATCAGAGAACCATCATGATATTTTAAACTTAATATTTGCTTTATTAAGAACATTTTGTTGTTTCCAATCTTTCGAGCATATAAGCTTTCAAGATGCTCCCATAGGGTACGAGCATGTGTCTCCCTAGAAATATGGTTCAACATATTATCGTCAACCTATTTCCTAATAAATTCACACACATGTCTGTGCAACATATTCCACTCTTTATCTATTTTATTAGCAGGCTTTATAGTAGTAAATACTAGTTGATAAAAATTCATGACATAAAGCAGATCTTTTATTTTTTTCTTCCAAATGACATAATTAACACCATTTAAAGTAATCATATTACCAGTGTTGGCTTTAATCAAAGTATAACTATTGCAAATCAAAGTAAATCTTTTCTAATGTGGAAGTTCAGACTGTGCTGTAACCACAGAGTATATTCAGATAAAATCTTGCTCTGATATCAGTTTATTGGAAAAATGCGAACCAACATAAAAATATATATGGTCAAAATAGTAGAAATAAATTGAGAAAATAATGGCACCAAAAATTTACGTGAAAATCTTTTTAAATAAAGAAAAAATCACGGGCGGTCAAGAGGAGAACCTGATATCACTTTGTTAAAGAATTTTACACTGGATAGTCATGAGTACAATATTCAAAGTGACCGTAGCACACTCAAAAGTAATACCACACTTTTGATTTTTCACCTTACAAAAATATTACTCATACTCTTAGTTTTTTGACAGATTATTTTTTTATAGTCCATGAAATCCTCATAGTTCTCTAGATATTTTTCTCTCTATGAATTGGTGTATCTTCAAATGAGGAGATAAAGAGCTCTTCTTATAAGTGAAATTTTCATTTCACCATTCACAATTGTCAAAAAAATTATGCCACTTTGTTGGCAAAGGAAAAATGGGTAGCTGCACTTTGTTGACAGAAAGAAAAGTGGACAGCTGAACTTTGTTGACAAAAATGGGGACTGAGCTCCATAGAAAGAACAATGCACATGTGATTTACCAAAAAAACATTTATCGATCATTTGAAAAAGTCTTTTATTCTCCCTATAGAATATAATTAAATATTGGTTTTGTCTGAGCACTGTGCATTCCATCTAAAGAACTTTGTACCCTTTAGCAATACGTATTGAATACAAAGAAAAAAAATCGTCTCCATCCTAATTTTCAATTATTTTATGATATCAGATGTGATCATCTATGGACTATATGAAGAGAGCTAATGCAAAGTAAATAAGCTTAGTGTTAATGCTGTGTGTGGTGATTTTGATGATTTTACAAACTCAGGAAACAGGTAGAGGACCTGGTCCCTTTGAGGACACTTTGTTGATAACGACAGCAGACAAATAGTATAAAACAGATTCTGCCAAGTCTGCAGTTTTGTGTATATGCGCCCGAGTTCCTGCGCAAAGGGTCAATTGTCTAACCAATACAAATCGTCCAACGCATTGTATATCATTGATATATATATATTCTTTACAACCTATTCTCATTTGCCTTTTTGGAATCACTAAAAAGAACAAAATATCCATTGAAACTCATGTTTTGAAGTATCTAAAATTTGCTCTTGAAGAAGACCAAGGATCTGATAGAGTTATCAGTATTTTGTTCTTGTTTTAGAGTTTTAATTTCTTAGTCTCAATCTTGTAAGTTCTACTCCTAATCTGTAAAGGAAGTTAGATCAGTTTTTATTTCTATTTCTTTTGTTCATTTTGTCGAAGTAACTAGAGTCAGTTATGGAGACCACCTGAACTCTAAATCATCTAAAAGGTTAGTGATTTAGAAAGTAGTAGAGTTATTGCTTCAAATCTGTAGTAGAGTTGTTACAAGGAGAGGAGAGGGATTGTGAATACAATTTCTAGATTACAAGCTATTGTAATCTAAATCTTTGGTTCAGTTGTTTTAGTGAAGTTTTGAACTGAACTCCCGTGGAACAGGTCTTGATTTTTCTTCCTTTAGTAAGGAGTTTCCATGTAAAAATCTTGTGTATATTTTATCTTTCTGTTCTTTAAGTTTCTGCACTAATCTTGATAAGGGACCAGGTCCCAACTCTTATGGTGGAAGCATACATTCTAACTCTTAGATAAAAGAATATATTCTTACATCATTATTAGGATTTATTGAAATTTTTATGTACGGTTAAGAATTGTGTGTTTGTAATCTCTTATTAGATCTTAAAATATTTTAAATTATTAATTATTGTGATTTATTATGTAATTTTTAATTACACGATAGAATATGTTAAGTTGTTAATTATTGTTATGTATAGCATTTTTAATGTAATTTTTTAAATATATAACGGATTTAAAACGAAAGTAAGACAAATAAACTCAAATGGAGAGAATTCTCAATTTTTTTGAAATAGGGTCCACCTTTGGCTTAAAAGCACACAACTCAATCAGACATATTGTTCAAGAATTATGTGTTACCTAGCCTCTTATATAAAAGATAATGTTGGGATAGATATTATAATTTTTCATAGTTTATTTTAACTTAATCATGCCTTGAAGCTTTTCCATACCTAAAGTTTTCTATTTAATATAAACCATCACAATTTTTTGAAATTTCATCTAAAGCATATCACATGTTGTCAAAGTTAATAACTTAATTCTTCACTTCGCAATAAATGAATACCTAAAGAGGATATATCACATGTCATGTAAAGTCAATTTATGAGTTCTAATCATTTATTAATGGAAGGGTCATCAAATATTACTGAAATAAATATTTTAACTATGATACGTCATCTTGTACGAGTTCCTTTTAAAGAATTTTTTTTTCTTTGATAGAAATAAGATATTTGCATAGACGGTCATGCTAGGATAATTTAAACATGAGTTTCATAAAATATGGAATAATATACCGAGTTGTGCATCGAAATAGGTTTTATGGACCTTGTTAGTTTTCCATGGTCATGTAATGTGATTATTATATTATATTGCATTCATTCTCATTTGACTTGATAGATTGCCTTGTCCGTCTTTATGTTTATAATTTATTGTAACCTTATTTGTTGATACATGAGTAATTTCGCCTTTATTTATGCGAATTGATTATTGTAAATGTTATATTTATTTAATGCTAGTGCAAGTTTTTTCTGTACTTGACGATGTTATAATTACTAGGACACATTATTTTTGTACACATTGTTGCATTGGAGATTCTGATCTGGAAGATTTGAGGTGAGTTTTTTTTTTGGTAATAAAAGAGTTTTATATATATATATATATATAGTATATACTAAGTTACATGCTGCCGATTCTTTCCTAACCGACAAAAAACTTCATTTTATCCCTAACAACAAGCATCAAAAATAAAATGGGGAATTTCATCCCATTCTTCTACACAAGTACTAGATTTTAGATCCCTTCCTCTCCTTCCTAGCATGTTGGCCACTTCGGTTTATTCTCTAAATTCATGCCGGATTGTTGGCATCCCCATCTGCTCTAGTAACTCCCTGCATTCAGTTAATAAGTTTGAGTTAGTGTCATTATTGTTGCCCAATAGTTTTATTACCTCTGTGAAGTCAGTGGATATGACAATATTGTTTATGTTTCGTGCTTTGGCTAGTTGCAAGCCATGGACTACAGCTAGTAGTTCTGAGTTTACAACCGATGTGGTATTGATCCTTGCACTTCTCCCTGCAATCCAGTCACCATTTGTATTTCGAATAACACATCCCGTCCTACCCTGTTTTGATTTAGGGTCGTACGAACCATCTATATTTAGTTTAAAGCCTATCAAAGAGGGATTCCATTTGAGAGACTTTCTAGATGTCTTCCTTATTGGCGCTAGATGGCTCCTGAGGCCTAAGATTTTAAATTCCTTAATAATAAAAAAGGCATCCCTGCAGCTGATATCATTCTTAATATTATTGTGGAAGTTGTTATTTCTATTAACCATATATTCCACATAATAAAAGGGAAAGTATTAGACCACTTAATAGAGTGGAATGTCACGGACTTAGACTTCCACTAAGACTTCCGTGCGGCACTTGACAACTTACTCACGAATCTTTCACGATCTTGTAAGCTCAAGTAAGCCTTTAAGACTAGATCGCTAAGGGAATGCTAGATTGTAAAAAAAGACAAGAGAACTTTTATGAAGAAGGCTTTTGTATTGCTTGGAAGAATACTTATTTGCTTGATGGTTTGCTACAAATGAATGCCCCCTCTATTTATACTACTCCTAAGGGGCCCAAGTGTAAATAAAAATTGCTATACAAGTCCCTCCATATTTACAAAGAAGTCCCTCTCTAGAATTCTCTACACACTCTAGAGAATTCTAAGTCTTTCAAGACTTCTCTACAAGTTTCTATAAGGATCTAGAGTCTTCCGCTAACCTCTCCAAGACTCTAGATTCTTCTACCTTCTTCAAGATCAAGTGGCGGGTCATAACACTCTCCCCCACCTGATGTGGCGACGACCGCGGCGCACTGCTGCTGTAAGAATTCCCGGATCTTGTCTTTGAACTGCCACAGGTCTTCATATCTCTCCCAGGTGGCCTCCTCCGGAGATTGTCCCTTCCAATGGACTAAGAACATAGCAGTGGCCTGTTGTCCCTGTTTTCGCTTGGCTTGGTAGTCCACAATGGCCTCGATGTCTCGATCATGGGAGGCGGTGATTGTGAGTGGCGCCCGACTTGATTCTCCTCGTCTAGGATCATCCTTGTCCTCATGGTACGGCTTGAGGACGCTGGCATGGAAGACTGGATGAATCTTAATATGCGGTGGTAGCTCCAACCTGTAAGAGATCTTGCCAACCTTGGCAACGATCCTGAACGGGCCCTCATACTTTCGCACCAAGTTTTGATGCATGCCTCGCAACGCCTTGAATTGCCTGGGGTTGAACTTGACTAAGACCATGTCTCCAACTTGGTAATCCGTGGGACGACGCTTGCGGTCGGCAAACTTCTTCATCTTCTTCGCTGCCTTGTCCAAATAAGACTTGGCAGTGTCGAGCTGCTCCTCAAAGCCCTTGGCCATGTGATAGGCCCCCAAACTCTTGCCCTCGAACGCGGCCGGTAGTGAATGTGGAGTTTGTGGCTGTTGGCCTGTGGCTAACTCGAATGGTGTTCGCCCTGTGGCCTCACTCCGCTGTAGGTTGTAAGAGAATTGGGCTACGTCCAGTAGTCTCGCCCAATCTTTCTGATGGGAGCTCACAAAGTGCCTCAAGTAGCACTCCAGTAAGGCATTGACTCGCTCCGTCTGGCCGTCTGTCTGCGGGTGGAAACTAGTGGAGAAATGTAATTTTGTGCCAAGAATTTCGAACAATTCTCTCCAAAAGTTCCCGGTGAAGCGTAGGTCTCTGTCGCTAATGATATGTCTTGGCAATCCCCAATACTTCACCACATTCTTGAAAAATAGCCTGGCAGCTTCCTTAGCAGTGCAACCTGCCGTGGCGGGCATGAAGCTGGCATATTTGGAGAACCTATCCACCACGACCATAATCGTCCCGTACCCGTCGGACTTCGGTAAGCATGTGATGAAGTCCATGGTCACGCTCTCCCATGGACGCTCTGCTATGGGCAGGGGCTCCAAGAGTCTTCCTGGTTGGCGCTGCTCTACTTTGTCTTGCTGGCACACAAGACAAGTCTGCACATAGCATTCAATATCGTCCCGCATACGTGGCCAGTAGTAAATCGCCTCAATCAATGCCCTCGTGCGACGCTGCCCTGGATGTCCGGCCCATAATGTGTCGTGACTTTCCTTCATGATTCGTCGCCTGATAGTCCCGAATTTCGGCACATAGATCCTTCGCCCGGCGTTAAGCAAGAGTCCATCTTCTACCCAGAAGCGCCTTGTCTTGCCCTGAACGGCTAACTCCATAAGCTTCTTTGCCTCTGGGTCATGCTGTAGACCATCCTTGATTGTATCTTGGATGTCGCAATGTGCTGTGGTGATGGCCGCCAGCTCGAACTTCCTGCTAAGGGCATCGGCCACAACATTGCCTTTGCCCGGCTTGTACTCCAGTTCATAGTCAAACTCGGCCAAGAAGTCTTGCCACCTAGCTTGCTTCGGGGTGAGTTTCTTCTGTGACTGGAAGTAGCTAGTGGCCACTTTGTCGGTCTTGACTAAGAACTTGGAGCCAAGTAAGTAGTGTCTCCACGTGCGTAGGCAATGGACGATGGCTGTCATCTCCTTCTCCTGCACGGTGTACCGCCGTTCTGTCTCGTTCAGCTTGCGGCTCTCGAAGGCGATAGGGTGCCTCTCTTGCATCAATACTCCTCCAATGGCATAGTCAGAGGCGTCCGTATGCACTTCGAATGTCTTGGAGAAGTCAGGCAACGCTAGGACCGGCTCCTCTGTCACGGCAACCTTGAGGTCTTCAAAGGCCTCCTTGCACTCCTCGCTCCAAACCCATGGCTTATTCTTCTTCAATAGCTCAGTAAGTGGAGCGGCTTTAGCGGAGTAGGCGCTTATGAACCTGCGGTAATAGTTAGCAAGTCCAAGAAAAGATCTAAGTTCGGTTACCTTTGTGGGCGCCTCCCACTCTTTGATGGCCCAAACTTTTGCTTCGTCCATCCGTAGCTCTCCCTGGCTGATAACATGTCCCAAGAAGTGCACCTCATGTTGGGCGAACTCGCACTTCTCCCGCTTGATGAAAAGTTCATTCTCGCGCAAGACTTGGAATACTTTCTTTAGATGCTCCACGTGCTCCTCCAAGGTGTTGCTATAGATGACTATGTCATCCAAGTAGACTACTACAAACTGATCTAGGTAGGGGTGGAAGATCTTGTTCATTAGTGTGCAAAAAGTGGCGGGTGCGTTGGTTAGGCCGAAGGGCATCACCAACCACTCGTATGCTCCATACCTCGTTACACATGTAGTCTTCGGTTCATCTCCCTCTGCTATGCGTACCTGGTAGTAGCCCTTCCTTAAATCCACCTTGGTGAAGTACTTGGCCTGTCCAAGTCTATCAAACAAGTCGACAATGAGCGGGATGGGATACTTGTTCTTCACGGTCACCTTATTGAGCGCTCGATAGTCTATGCATAGGCGCAACGAGCCATCCTTCTTCTTTTGAAATAACACCGGCGCGCCATAAGGTGCCTTGGATGGACGGATATGACCGGCCTCGAGGAGCTCCTTCAACTGCTTCCTCAGCTCCTCTAACTCGGGTGGAGCCATGCGGTATGGTGGGTATGCGGGCGGCCTCGCTCCTGGCTCCAACTCGATCCTGTGGTCTACCTCGCGCCTTGGAGGTAGGTGTTTTGGCAACTCTTCGGGCATCACGTCTTTGTTTTCTTCAAGCACCTTCTCTATGAAAGGTGGCAATGTCTCCTTAGCACCATTGCCTTCATCCAAGCTCGCAATGGTGGCTACGAACGTCGGCTCCCCCTTCTTTAGGCCCTTCACAAGCTGCATGGCCGACAGGTGGGTTTGTCCTTCCTTCTTTGGCATCTTGACTAGGGGTACCATGCAGGGTCCCTCTCGCTCCATCACCAAGAGTTGTTGGAGGTAGGGATCGATCATCGTGTGGTATCGTTGGAAGAACTCCTGTCCAAGGATGATATCAAAGATATCTAAGGGGGCGACAGTGAAGTTTGTCTTACCTTGCCACTTGCCCAGCGTGATGTCCACTCCATGAGCGACTCCGCACACGGGAGTCAATGGTGCGTTGACCGTCTTCAGGTGGGTGTTGCTTGGCCCATAATTTAGCCCCAACCTTGCTGCCGCCGTCTTGGTCATGATATTGGCTTCTGCTCCAGAATCCACCATGGCACGAGCTGGTCGTCCGTTGATGGATATGTCAACATATTGGGCAGAATAGTCTCCTGCCTTCTCCGCTTGCTTCGCGATGGCTCCACATAGCCCGATCATGCCTAGCTGAGTCGTGTCCGAGCCCTGCCCTTGGTCCACTTCCTTGTCCTTTCGCTCCGGCAGTATGGCACCAAGGTTCTTCATCTCCGGACACCTAGCATAGCCGTGAGGACCTCCACATATGTAGCAGCCGCTGCTCTTCGTGGTCTGCTCCTTTCTCTCGGCGTAGCCCTGTCGCCCGAACCTCCTGCCGTCATACTTGTTGGAATCATGGCTCTTGGGTGGAGGATGTTGCTCTTTGCCTTTGCCACGATCTCCCCCACCTTTGGCATGACTACTCCTTATCTCTTTGCCCTTGCCTCTGTCATACCTGTCATGCTTAAAGTCCGTCAAGGCTTCGGCTTGGGTGATGGCCTCATCGATGGTGCTGACTTGCCGGTGTTCCAACTCCGTCTTGGCCCAACTCTGCAGCCCATCCATGAAGTGGAAAAGCATATCTTCATCTGTAAGGTTGGGGATTTGAAGCGTAAGGGTAGTGAACTCTTTCACATAGGCACGTATGCTACCCGTATGCTTCAGCTCCCGAAACTTGCGTTTGGCCTCATAGATGACATTGTTGGGGAAGAAGGCCTTCTTGAACTCATCCCGGAACTGCTCCCAGGTGTTGATGGTGCATAGACCCCTTCCCGATCTCGGACTCCTTGCGCTTCCACCATAACATGGCCATCTCCGAGAGGTATAGCACGGTCGTGTTGATCTTCGTCTCGTCGCTCTTCACTTTGTTACACTTGAAGTAATTCTCCAAGTGCCAAAGGAAGTTCTCCACCTCTTGTGCATCACGGGCACCTTTGAACATTGGTGGCTTGGGAGCCTCAATCTTAGCCTCCCGGTCCGCACTGGACGTCATGCATCTCCCGGCATCTATGTCTCCTTTGAGTGCTGCTATCTCGGCCTTCATGGTCTCCATCGTGCTTAGCGCGTCCATGAGCCGACACTCTAAGGAAGTGATCACCTCCTTCACCTCGTACTCGGCAGCCTTGCGCACCTCCAACTCCTTCCGGATGTTGTCGTTCTCCTCAAGGGTGAACTCCTCTAGAGACTTGAACTTGCCGTCGACCTTGTTCAAGCGCTTGCCTAATATCTCCACTGCTTGCCGGGCAGCATCCACCCTTGCAATCCACTCCATGCCGGGCGTGACGTCCACGGGCTCCTCGCCTCGCTCGTCGTCACTCACCTCAGTGGCCGAGGGTGAGTAGGATGTTAGGGCCTCGCTTGGTGTAGGCTCAGGCGGCACCTCCTCATTTCTCTTAGAGTCTTTCTTTCCCTTGCGGTGCTTCCTTCCAACATCTTGCTTGACGTTGGTGGCGGTAGTGGCATTGATGTCTCCCTCACTTGCCATATCCCTTAGTAGAACCTCGCTCTGATACCACGTTGTCACGGACTTAGACTTCCACTAAGACTTCCGTGCGGCACTTGACAACTTACTCACGAATCTTTCACGATCTTGTAAGCTCAAGTAAGCCTTTAAGACTAGATCGCTAAGGGAATGCTAGATTGTAAAAAAAGACAAGAGAGCTTTTATGAAGAAGGCTTTTGTATTGCTTGGAAGAATACTTGTTTGCTTGATGGTTTGCTACAAATGAATGCCCCCTCTATTTATACTACTCCTAAGGGGCCCAAGTGTAAATAAAAATTGCTATACAAGTCTCTCCATATTTACAAAGAAGTCCCTCTCTAGAATTCTCTACACACTCTAGAGAATTCTAAGTCTTTCAAGACTTCTCTACAAGTTTCTATAAGGATCTAGAGTCTTCCGTTAACCTCTCCAAGACTCTAGATTCTTCTACCTTCTTCAAGATCAAGTGGCGGGTCATAACAGGAAGCTATATTTATATCCCTAATTTCTCTTAACTAGTTAGGATCATTTTTCCTTCTAATATTAGCCATGTAATTATACATACCTAAGTTGTTCCAAAATCTTTTGACTAAGCGGCAGTCAAAGAAGATATGAATGATGGTTTCCGGATTTTGGCAGTAGTAGCATATAGGATTAATATCAATACCAATGTTATGGAGGTAGTAGGATGTTTTTAACCCGTCGTGGTTGCATAGTCAGAGATAGAATTTAATTTTATTAGGATAGTTTAACCTCCAGATCCATTCAAAAAGGATTGGATAGTGAGAAGGGTCCGAGTTTTTGTTTCTCAGGAAGTTATAAGTCGAACTAGTAGTAAAAATCCCATCTTTTGTTAGGGCCCAAGAGAGTTTATCAATTAGTCTGGGGGATTGGGGGATATGGGTGGAGAGGATTTCTAGATGTGTTTCACGAGTTAGGTGGTGGGGAACGGCCTGAGTATTCCATGCTCCATTTTGAATCATGTCCCCGACTTTAAGAGAGCAGTCAGTAGAAGTTAAGGGACCTATACACTTGCTCCTAATGGGGAAAGAGTTAGAGAGCTAAATGTCATTCCAAATATTTATTGACTTTCCATTCCCTAGTTCCTATCTACTGCATTTATAGCAGTTTTCCCACCCCAAGATTATGTTCTTCTAGGTTCTATTACCATTCTTTTGTTACGTGTTCCTGTCCAGAAGGGAGGAGTTAAGGGAATTTTTATTGGTAAGGAGAGAGGCCCAAAGGAATTGAGTGGGATTTGTGCATCCAACGATGCTTGTCTTTTGTGATCTGCCAATTGCAATACATGAAAAGAGTTGATACAACCCATTCAAATAGCTCTTATATACGCACAAATGAAGCCTCCAAGCTAGTTTGGTAATCATGCCTTCGTTTCTCAGACGACTGATGCGGATGCCCAGTCCTCCAGAATTTTTATCACTAGTAATAGTCTTCCAGCTTATTAGATGCAATTTTTTTGCCATATTAGTAGATCTCTAGATGAAATTCTTTTGGATTCTATCGAGGTGGTTGGTAATATGGGTAGGTAATCTAATATATTGCATGATATGAGTAGCCATATGGCTCAAAGAGGATTTCACAAGGGTGGTTCTGCTCACAATGTTAAGCAATTTGGTTTTCTAACCACTAAGCTTAGCTTCAAGGTTATCCATGATGAGCCGGAAGTCTTTCTTTTGTGGTTTACTTCAAAGATTGAAAATTCTAGGTATTTTTCAAAGGAATCACTAGATTTGAAATTAAGAACATTGGAGATTCTCGTCTTTTCAATCCTTTGAGCAGTTTTTTCAGAAGAAAAAATTTGATTTATGGGCATTGATTTTTTGTCCAGACCGTTTACAATAAGTTTCCATAATATAGTATAGGCTATGGCTTCACAGCTTTTTATGGAGGTACTGGACATAAGGATGAGATCATCCGCAATAAAAGGTGAGATAAGGTAGGCCCACGATTACAGATTTTTAGGGGGACCCATATGTTTTGTCTCACTGCATAGTCTATATGGTGGAAAAGGACTTTCATGCACAAGATTAAAATATATGGGGACATGGGATCTCCCTGTCGGAGTCCTCTTGAGGTACTGAAGAAATCCGTAGGAGTACCATTAACTAGGACAGAGATTTTATTGGTACATATACAGGACATGATAATTTAGAGAAAAATTAAAGTAAAGAAGGGTATTTTTGACAAAAGATCATTCAAGTCTATCGAACGCCTTTTTTAGGTTAAATTTTGCCATAAAAGCCCCTTTATTTCCTTTCATTTTCCTAACGTGAGTCACCACTTCCTAGACTATTATAGAATTGTCGGCTTTGTCTATTCCTAAGGAAACTGGTTTGGCATGGTCTTATGAGTCTATCTATGAAGAGTCGAATTCTCCTAGAGATCAATTTTGTGATGATCTTATAGGAGGTGTTACAAAGGCTAATGGGCCTAAAATTCTATTTGGTTGATCTGCAATATCAAACTCTCTTTTTATTATTTTTTGTGAACTTTACCTAAATTCTATAGTGAAAAGATCCAATTACAATGTATTCCTTATTTTTCTTAAATTACCTGATTTCTCCTTTTTTTTAAAATTTCTGATACATTACTTACTATGCTGATATATTAGGTTTTGGGTGTAAAACAATTAATGATGTTGGGTTATTTATAGGTAGTAACGTAATTCAAGCTATGATTGATTGTTTCAATCAATTACCGTGTTAATTAAGGCAAAGAATCCTTTAAAAAAACAAACAGTTCTGACTATGAAGAAAAACTCAAAAACAGAGCATAAGTTCTAACAAAAAAATTCAATCAAAATTTTGAGTTTCATCAAACGAATCAAGATGAATATCACGATATTATTGAGACATTCTGGAGTTTGGCAATCTGAGGTGATTTATGAACTATACAAAAGTGATGAAATCGTAGTGGGCGACAATGTATCGTACTCGACCTTAAAAGCAGTAATAGCTGCCGAATTGACTATAGATGAATCAGTGAAAAATATTGAAATTCGATACATAGTTCAAGGTAACGCATCGCCAATGATTGTTCGTAATGATATGGGTGTTAATCTTTACATAGAGTTGAAAAAGACCGAGCCAAAATTCGTAAAGTATCCCCTATGCATAACAACATCTGATAGAAAGAGATGTGAGTTACAAACATTCGACGCTACATCTGGAGCGATTGTTTGTGCCGAACCAAACACGAATGAGTCACAAATTTTTGGTTTAGTGAAATCTGATAATGCTGTAGCTTGTTATATACCGGAATTTGATGTGACGAACTACATAACTAATACAAATAGTGCAGAAATGAATGAGAATCAACTGTATAAGGACAAAACAATACTAGTTGATCTAATGGCCAAATACAAAATTGATAATGGATTCAATTTCAAAGTTAAAAGATCTGACAGTAAAAGGTATGTGTATTTGCTGAATTTGGAAATCGGATTTTGTAGAGTTAATTTTCGTTGGTTAATATTCATCATACATACTGATACATACTAAGTATTATGTATCAAGTAAAACAATTCAAAAACTTGCTTTCAGAATGTATCAGATACGTAATAATCTCTGTGTATCTGATATAGGTTAATATTTTTTTTAATTTTACCTATCATGATACATCATAACATTATGTATACAACTAATTTCAATACTTTTTTCAGATATACTATTGATTTTGTAGAGTTAATTTCGCTGGTATATATTCATGGTACATATTGATACATACTAAGTATTATGTATCAAGTACAACAGTTAAAAAAACTATTGTAAGAATGTATCAGATATGTAACAATCTCTATGTATCTGATACATGTTAATATTTTTTTATTTTACCTTTCATGATATATCATAATATTATGTATATAACTCAATTCAATACTTTTCCCAGATATACTGTTGATTTTATAAAATTAATTTTGTTGTTTATATTCATGATACATACTAAGTATATCTGATACATGTTAACTTTTTTTTCTAAAATTATGCAGTTATGTGTTAATATGTTATTCAGATGACTGTTGATGGAGAAAGAAAACATCTTGTTGGAAAAAATCTGATATATTCAAAGTGAGCTATTTCAATAGTGAACATTCATATTCATTAAGAGATAGGATTTTCAACAAAGTTCATGCTACAAAGGCTTTTTTAAGTGCAATCACGACACCTAAATTGGTTAATCATAAAAGAATTCATACCCCCAATGATATACGAGAGGATATTAAAGCAGCGTATGGAATTGATATTATCTATCAACAAGCATGGCGTGCAAAAGAACATGCTTTGGAGATGTTAAGGGAGAAATTTGCTGATGGATATAGACAGTTGTCTGTATACATATATATGCTATAAACCGTATATCCAAATTTGTACATAAGTATACACAAGTTACCAACTGATGAATTCATGTATCTATTCATAGCGTTAAGGCCATTGATGAGGGGGTTTCAGTTTTATCGACTTGTAGTTGTTGTTGACGGTGCTCATCTTGATGGACCTTATAAAGGGACATTTGTATCAGCTAGCACACTTGATGGGGCAGTTCTTACTTTTTGTTACTGTTATATATTAAATACCATTGTATCATCTCATTTGACACATTTTGCTGTGAATTTGATGAATTTTAATAAATATGTTATCACTGTTAATATTTTTTAGGTTGCATATTGCCATTGGCGTGTGGTCTTGTTGATACAAAAAATGATTCATCATGAACGTGATTTTTCCAGAACTTCAAAAATGCATTTGGTGAGAGGGATAATATGTGTGTTGTATCAGATAGGAACGAAAGCATAATCAAGAGTGTAAACATAGTATTTCCCAATGTCCCTCACTTTGCATGCATATGGCATATATGGAAAAATATGTGTACTAACTACAGGAGGAGCAAAGTTGTACTAAGTGACCTCTTCTACTTGATGGCCAAGTCATACTGAAAAGACGAATTCAAAAAATTAAGGCAAAAGTTGAAAAAATTGATCACCAGGTGACAGAATATTCGAAAAATGCGGGGTACGAAAAGTGGTCGAGAGTTTATGCAACTGTCAACAGAGGAAGAATGATGACTTCTAACATCTCAAAATGTATCAATGGATGTCTTGTTGAAGCACGAGAGTTGCCTATAATTGACTTTTTAGAGTAAACGAGAATGTTATTTGGTGCTTGAAACTACAAAAATAGGAAAATAGCACCTTATACAAAATATACTTTGGGTAGGAAATTCGAAGATATCCTAGTATCAAACACAATGAAGTGTTCGAGAATGAAGGTACACACCAGTTATTTTTTTTAAGTATATATCTACTTGATACATAGTTGCTTGATACATAGCTATATAATACATCAGTTCTATATTTCCTGTGATCATTATTTCCTGATACATCAGTTCTGTATTTGATACATCAGTTCTGATAAATATTTATGATAATTATTTACTGTAGGTTGTTTCTTCATCAGAATATCTTTATTCTGTTTATGAGTCAGGTATAAGATACATTGAATATGCAATTGTGGCAGGTTTTAACTAGACGAGATACCATATCCACACGCAATTGCAGTGTTGAAGAGCAAGAACATTACAAACATGCACCCATACTGTTCTGATTACTACAAGCCAGAGGCGTTGGCAAATACTTATGAATTGTCAATAATTCTAATGCCAGATAAGAAAGATTGGTTTTGGAAGAGTTCGTCTTGCCACCAAGATACAAAAGGATGCCAGGAAGACCAAACAAAGGAAGAAAAAATTACTCTAGTGAGAAGATAAGAACGAGCACAAATTCTTGTAGTCGTTGTGGCCATGAAGTCCATAACAAAAAGACTTGTAATTTCATTCCCAAAGAGAAATGATGTTTTGTTATGCCAGGATACATTCTATTTGGATCATGTCCTTATATCTATATAGTTTTTTTACGGTGTGGGTTGTATTTGATACATATATCAATTAACTAGAATAGTAATTGAATATTAATAATTGATACATGAATGGTTGGTAATTATTTTCATTGTAAGTTACTTGGTATTGATAGTAATTTCGAATCTGATAGATGAGAATAGCGGATACATAAACATTCGACGTATTAAGGGTTGATACTTTAAAGGTTGTTGTATTAATTTTCAACTGAATTGTGGTTGATACATAACATGTCATATTGATATAAGTTGTAGATGTATCAAGAGCTGTAAAGCTTGAAACATGATAATTTGATACATAAATGTGAATGTAGCAGAAGCATTATAGCTTGATACATGAGAATCTAATATATAAAGTATATGTATCAAGAGTTGTAAAGCTTGATACATGATAATCTGATACATAAATGTAGATGTAGAAGAAGCATTATAGCTTGATATATGAGAATTTGATACATAAAGTATATATATCAAGAGTTGTAAAGTTTGATACATGATAAACTGGTACATAAATGTAGATGTATGAGAATCATTATATCTTGATACATAAGAATCTGAAACATAATCTAGATGTATCAGAAGCTCTAAAGCTTGATACATGATAAACTGGTACATAAATGTAGATGTATGAGAATCATTATATCTTGATACATAAGAATCTGAAACATAATCTAGATGTATCAGAAGCTCTAAAGCTTGATACATAAGATGCTGATACATAAATGTAGATGTATCAGAATTATTAAATCTTGATACATTACAATCTGATACATAAAGTAGATGTATCAGAAGAAATCAATTTTGATACATGAGAATATGATACAAAAAACAAGATGTATCATAAGTATTAAAGATTGATAAATAAAAATTTAATAAATAAATAAGAAGTCTCAGAAGCATTCAAGTTTGATAAATCAGAATATGATACATAAATATGAGAAAAACTTAAAAGTCTGTTAAATTGTTGAATAGCTAAAAAAAATATTTACTATTGGCGCAAAAACATAATTGTACATTCTACTACTATAAAATTAAAAAAATATACTACTCAACGTTCATCAGTTCTTCTTTACCAGGAGATATAAAATCTCTCTTAGGTTTTTTTGGATCGTCGTTGTCGCTAACATAACCATCTTTGGCCTTCCGACAACCATACTTCCACAATAGTGCGGTATATCTTGAACGAAAGAATTCGGCATGTAATTCAGTAGTTAGAATAGAAATTCCATCACTAAGATATTCAGCAAAAATAGTGATGAAAATACCACAATCCCTGCAAAAAAATGAATACACAACTTTAAAAAAATTTAAATTTGACACAGTAATGATTTAAATATGCATATTTATTAATACTCACAAGCTATTGTTTCCTTGTTGCGCAATTCTTTCAACATATTCAATATCAAAAGGGTGATGTACTTCAAGCATGTTATCGATTAATTTGCCCTTGTATGAATCAAGCGATGACCAATCAGTACGTTCAGACTTCTCAAAAAAACCACTATCGTGAAGGTATGTAGGTAGCACTACTGCTATCTTTTGAAGCTCTAGAGAAGGGTTGCTACTTCTTCTTCTAGATGATGAATCATAGACGCGTATCAACCTCGGTTTCAACACAACTATTGCTAGAACCTAATAAAAATCCATATCACAATTTACTGGATGTATACCTCATCTATCAAATGCTAGAGTAACCCTGCGGTATTGAGAAACCTCTTATTATGTTCTTCACAGATCTCTCATGTGCCATATCTTCTTAGGTAGAAATGTCAAGTGGAATGTGATAGTATCTTGTGTGTGCAGATTCGATGAAAATTTTGAAAATACAGTTTATTTTTGTGTATTGATACCAATTTTCCAATTGTATCTTGGATTTCTTTCGAATGTAGTAAAATATTACATCAATGTGCTGCACATTTTAAGAAAGTATTAGTCATACAACTGATACATAGTTACTAAACATAGTAGAAACTGTTGTACTGAATGTATCTGATGCATAGTATTTATGTATCAGATATTGTGTCTGACATGTGACAGATGCTCTATCAATAAATGATTATCCCATCATTCCAGCATCTGTTAGGCTGTGACATGAGGTAGAACCAATTCTTATCTTGAGGAAATGCCACTACAAAGTCCATTCCAAATGAAGAGAACTTGGATCTGTAATGTTCCGCCTTTGATTTTCTGATTGAAAACTTATATTAAAATGACAGAACATATATAATAAACATCTTGTGTTGATATAAGTTGTAAATGCCATACTTACTTGTTGGCATGCAATTTTAATAGTTCTTTATCTATCAATTGGGTGTATTCCCAGGTGAGCTCGGTTGGGGGCTGATAGCATATGCCAAAACCTTCAAAATGGTGTGTTTGATGCCTAACAAATGTTATTTTTTCCTTACCCTTTTCACTCGACCTAAATTTTATTAGATCCGGTGATTGTAAGATCTTAGAAGGCAGCCTACTTCTTGGAAGAGGTGTCTTCGTATCATCTGGCAATACATTAGGTTTTGATGGAAGAGTGGTAGGTAACTGACAATCATGTAGTAGACATTCATCCTTAACTACTTGATCATGACTAATGACATTCAATGGCGTGACCGATAATGTAAGTCCGGATATTAGAGAATCTATCACCTCTCAAGTTTCGGATGATATCGAGGTTGAAGTTGTGAAATCCTATTTTTTAAGAATTATGAAAATGTTATGAATTAAGTGTAAAAAACTGTACTAAATTTAATGAATCAGATACAATTGAGAAATATTATCGATACACTTGGCTTGATTTTTTCTTTATCAATCTACTCAACATGCTCTTCATATTGATCAGTCTTATCAACAGCCTCTCTTGCATCTTTCATGACATTATTCAAAATTTAATGTATAACATCAGTACTAAACTTATTAATATTTAATATATCACAATAATTGATTTGATACATTACCTTTAATATATCAGAATAAACAATCACTTGAAAATGATCTTCTCTAGTTGGTTCCATCTGTTGTGCTGATACATCCTCTGATTGTTGTGGAATAAATGATGGTTCTGATTCCTACAAATATAATAATAATAATTGTTTAAGAAAATGACCACTGAAATGATACATTATCTTTAATAACTTTGGTTCTGATAAATTACCATCAATGTATCAGTTGAAGCATGTTGTTGAAAAGATTCTGCAACATCTGATACAATGTTGTGTTTTGATACATCATCCATCTCTTGTATCGTGTTGGATGGTTCAACTACCTACAAAATATAATAACATTTACTTATGAGATATGAGCATAAAATGTATCCAGATCCATATAGCATCACAAATTTAGCCGATACAAGAGCTATGTAGCATCAGATTGGTCATAACTTTAGTTCTGGTACAGTACTTTTAATGTATCAGTTGAAACATGATGTTCAAGAGATTCTGCAACATCTGATACAATGTTGTGTTTTGATACATTATCCACCTGTTGTATCATATTGGATGGTTCTACTTCCTGTAAATATAATAACATTTACTTATGATATATGAGCATGAAACTTATCAATATCTATATAACATCACAGGTTTAGCAGGTATAATAGCTATGAAGCATCAACTTGGTAATATGTTTGGTTTTGATACATTACCTGTAATGTATCAGTTAAAACATGTTGTTAAATATATTCTGCAGCATTTGATATAGTGTTATGCCCAGATACATCATCCACCTCTTGTATCCTGTTGGATGGTTCTGCTTCCTACAAATATAATAATATATACTTATGAGAATGATAAATACAATGACAATTGAATATCTGATAGATGAAAATGAAATATATTTAGTAGTTTAAAAGTATATCAAAATATAAATATCAATAATTACGTGATGTATCTACCTTAATATCTTCCTGGACATAAGATTGGACATTTACTGGAGGGAGATCAGATTTATTTGGATTATTCTGCTCCTCCAATACAATAGGTGCTTGTTGTTCTTCCACCACATAGAATGGTTGAACAAAATCTACTTTTTTAATTGGAAATGATGTGCCAGTTATGTGGTGCACTATATTGTCCATGACTTTCAAAATATCAGTGTGATTTGAATCAATTTTATTCTCTAATCACTTGAACTTTCGGTCAATCTTAATACAATAATATGAAAAAACATAATGTATCAACTTATTAAAAGTATATTGTGTGTCTTAGTTCTTATAGTAATAACTTACGTATTTCTTTAGAAATTTCTTTATAGACTTCTTTAATGCTTTGAATTCCACATGAATAATTTGATCCGAATGAATGGAAGATTCACCGCCTACCTCTGACTTTGTCTCAGGTTCTATAAAAGTAGAAATAGGCTTTTTTGATGGATTTAGTGGTATGACATCCTTATGCATGTTAGCTTTTTCTACTTGAATGGATTTTTTTTACCACGGGTAGTCTTTATTTTTTTGGGAGGAGGTGGAAAAGATGTATCAGCAACTTGACTGAATCTTCTTAATAATTCTGCAGGTGGTTTTGTTGATAAGTCTTCAAATCTGGGGACTTCTTGAAGTTCTGTAAATTTAACCTTGGCAGCTGATGTATCAGTTTCATAATAATGTTCACTGTCACGAATGACAAGTGATTCAATTTCATCTTGAGATGGCACAATATTGGAGCATTGATACTGCAAAAAAATTCATGAGAGAAATTATATATATCAGAACAAATTCTATTGTATCAAAGGCAAGACTATGGAATGTATCTTAAATGTTATGTATAATGAGTCAGTGCATATATGAATAATCTTTAAGTATATTTAATAAACAGGAGATGGTATGTTCATTTACTATAATTATGAAAATGATTTCATGAAATATACCTCACTGAAGATGATAGACATGAAGGTCTCAAATTTTGGATTAACGGCAACAACACGCCAATTAAGAATTTTGGGAATTTGATGGCCCACTCTTACAGCAATTTTAGAAGGCACCTGAGATACATATTCGTAGATCCATGCATTCAGAGCGTATGGCATGCCACCCAAATAATTTTTCTTTGGCATTTGAAAACCCCTGTCTAATTCCTTTTATCAATTTGGAAAATGTTATTTTCTTCCATGGGTATTGCGCATACCTACCATCCTCTATCATCTTAAAATCATCAAAAGAAATAGGTGAATTACCTAGTTGAGAAAAAATAAAAGTGTGGATGAAGTAGAGAATGACCATCTGAACAGCATCTTCATTTGTTTTCCATCCTTCAACCAGAAAATGCTGAACGAAACATCCTTTGTTTGCCCCATTTTTTGCATCAGGGAAATATCTAGACAACAATCTACTTGTTGGTGCATTTGGATACCGAAAATCATTGATATTACCGGTACATCGCAAATCAGTAATAATAGCAAATTCCTTGATTGTGAATATGAGTATCTTACCCTAAATGTGATGAATGTGCAATTTTTGTTTGTTTTTTTGCTCTACCTCAAGAAGTAAGAGGCATTTGATGATTTTCCCTTGAAAAATGCACTGTGGCATATTTAGATAGTGACCAATTATGGTTTGTCAAAATAATTGTATAGCTTCATCACCTATTGATGATTTGAAATCATCAATAAAATTAGTCGTATATGCAGTGCCGAATCTCAGGGAGTGTGAGGGGATCTTCTTGATGACGTATTTCATTTCCTGCATTGACATGGAAACTGATTTAATACAACTTAATCTTGATACATAAATAGGAAGTATCAGAAGCATTATAGCTTGATACATGAGAATCTGATACATAAACAAGATGTATCAGGAGCATTAAAGTTTGATACATGGGAATCCGATACAAAAACACGATGTATCAAAAATATTAAAGCTTGATACATAAGAATCTGATACATAAACTAGATGTATCAGGAATTAGTAAATCTTCAGAAAAATGACATTTTAAAAAAAATAATATAAACAGGATGTATCAGATTCTCATGTAAGTTTGATACATGAGAATTTGATACATAAATAAGATGTATCAGAAGCAGTAAATCCTGATACATGAGCATTTGATACAAAAACACGATGTATCAGAAGCATTAAAGGTTGATACATACGAATCTGATACATAAAATTATATGTATCAGAAGTAGCAAATCTTTATAAAAAACAACATTAAAAAACATCTTATATGAACTCATACCTTTGGTAGATTAGGGCGTGTTGAAACCCCTTCAATTGTTTTGTCCGCTTCTTTGGGTAAATGTTGAACTTTAGATTTCGACTTCAATTTCTCGCGTAGCTTATCCATCACTGATGGATCGTTACGATGTTTGGATCTAACCTCGTCTGGTAAAATAAAAATTTCTTGATTTTTATTCAACTGAGTGAGACCAACCTAAAAGATGGAGCGGATTCCATGTGTATCAGTGAACAATATGAGTAAAAACCAATTACAGAAGAAAACAGAGGAAATCGAATGAGCTGAGAATGAAGTGAGATACTAGTAAAGGAAAAACTTGAATATACTTTACTTAGAAGCTTGAAATTGAGTAATAGATGGACTGAAATTGAAAAAAAGAAACTGTTGACGATGAGGCTGAAGAATAGGCGTGCATTTAGGATAACTGATATAAGATAAAAGTGATGTATCAGAGAAAAAGTGAGAGAGTTAAAAAAAGAGGGATTTTTGATATTTTTTCCACTAGTAGAGAGTATTAATAAATATGGTAATATAACATGTGTAAATGGGTAATTTTCCATTATTTTTTTTTGTTCTAGACAATTGTATGGAGTCCATTTCAAATTTGTATTCTTAGAGGCTTTTTTTTACTTGTTGGGGTCCATCCCATGCCATAAATTTCTTTTCTTTGTTGTAAGGTTGTTCCTGCAAGGTTTTCCATTAGAGAATTAAAAAAATATGGATTTAGTAGTTAAATCTCACTATTTTTTCAAAAAACAGACCTACCAAGTTTGAAATATTGTTTTTCATTGATGTCACTATGACATCAACATGAACAATTTTTTTCTATAAATAGAGCATTCCTGCTCATTTGTAAACACATCAAAATAGAGAGAAAAATATTAGAGAGCAAAGTGAGATATATCATAGACTATACAAGAAAATAGTTTGTGAAGAAAAAATAGAGTGTGAACAATATTTTAGTAAGGTGAAAAATTAAAAGAATAATATTTCTTTTGAGTGTATAGTAGTCACTTTGAGTATTGTACTTGTGACAACACAATATAAAAATTCTTGTTATAATGATATCAGTTGCACCTCTTGGCCCGTGGTTTTTCCCTTAGTTAAAAATATTTCCACATAAAATTCTTGATATCATTAATTTTTTATTTTATTTCCATTATTTTGACCATATATATTTTTATGTTAGTCTGTATTTTTTCCAACACTTGCGACCCCAAGTTTGGGGATGTATTTCCCTTATTTCCGCGCTCTTATGATTATCAAACTTCATTTATGATTTTCATGTCTTTTACACTTTCACTTTCCACTTATCAGTTAATAATGGATTAAGATAGAAATAGGTTCCCCTACTAGTTTAGGTATAAGTGTCTCTACGACTTGTAGATTCTGGATCGTGACATGGTATAATAATTTGATATGACATATTTAAACTACATTTCTAATAGAAAACTCATCTCTATGTATATATTACAATAAATCTAGTTTTTACTGCCAAATAAACGTATAGTAAGAGAGTTAATATTCGTTGTCAATAAGAAGAATATTCTGGTAATTTTCATTTAAAAAAGTAGCATATGTTACGTTCAAATAATTCTTCAATAATAATAAACAAATGCCTAAAAAGGATATTAAATTATACATTTAAAGCATACATCACATGTCATTTAGCATACCCTTTATCACCTTCTAATGGAAAGAAGTAATCTTTTTTTAAAAAAAATAAATAATTAAGCCATCACCTTTAGATTGTGAGCCTAAGGTGTATGGGGTTTGGCTTGATCCCTGCCATGTTAATTTATAAAGCGGAAAAAAAACTTATAATGACTAGAGGGGGACATGGGGGCCTTACCTCTAATCTATGAAAAAGATTGACAAATCAATCTAGGAAAGGAAGAAGCTAGTATATATCGTTTCCAAATTACAGGGAATATAAACTAACAAAAAATTACTCTTTTCATATCTTCTTCTCATAGTTGGCATTTGTCATTTGTCAAGTTGAAGCAACCCTTTTGTCTCTCTTGGGAGATCATTTTGAGAGTGATATAAGGCCCTGTTTCTACTTTTTGAAGCAAGTTTTGTCAGAAAATCAGCCAAAAGATTTTCCTCCGTGAAACAATGTGAGAGACAATATGTCGTGTTACTCAGGATCCTGGTAATGTTATTCACGGTGTGCTTCAGCTTCAGGTTGCTAGTGCCTTTGTTGTCCAATATTTCTTTTATAATATGAAGGTTGTCGATACCATTATGAATACACCAATAGATCCCTAATTTAATAGCAAGAGCCTCAACTTGGTTGTTATTACAACTTATAGGAATCGAGTAAGCCATAATGAGATCTCCTTGAACATCTCTCACCACTCCACCAATACATGCCCTTCCAGTTTTCTTGTAGAAGCTGCCATCAATATTGAGTTTAATCATACCATTACTTGATTTTGTCCAGTTCACAATTGTGCACTTCCTGACGGGTCTAAGTTTGTTACAAATATTAACCCAACTTTCAGCTATGTCTACATTAGGATAATCATCATATAAAACAACTTTGATATTCCAAATGCAATCAGAGATGTTTTTGTATAAGTAGAAAGCATTGTTCTCTCCATATTTGCAGCAACCCATGCTTTCTAGATTTCCCAACATATAATTATAGAAGTGGCTTGCAAAATAAAGGAGTGTACTTTATTGTTGGTTTTCCTACTCCACTAGTCATCAAAGATGCCCCTTAATTACTGGGATATGTTGGTGTCTTATATCGAGAAGGGCATCCATAGCTTTCCAAATATAATCAACAACCGTTCCTTCCACAAAAACATGTTGAATAGTCTCTTTTTGTGGCATAACACAACACATACAATCGACATCTTCATTGTTGCCAAATCTTTCCCTAGCTTCATTAAAAGGAAGCTTTCCATAGAAGAGCCTCCAACCCAGGAAATAATGTTTGAAAGGTATTGACTTATGCCACATGTTTTTTATAATATTGTCAACCTGTCTGTTATTTCTGATAAGCTACCAAGCAGAAATATTTGAGTACTTGCCATCTTCACTATCACATAATCCCTTTTATTCTAATTGCCAACTTCAATGGAGCTAATGTAAAGAACCGCCTGACTAGGAAGAGTGTTGTACAACTTTTGCATGTTTCACCTGTTATCAATCATGGAGTCCTTAACCTTGGCTTTGGCATTGTTTCTGGTAGTATAATTTGGACAAATTTGGACTAATGGTCCTTTTTCTGTCGAGTTATCCCACCAGAAACTACATTCCCCAGAGTTTAGCTTCCACATAATATGTTTTTTGCAAGTATCTCTAGCCAGCAATAATTGTTTCCAGGCCTAAGAATTATCCGCAACCCAATTTTTGCCTACTACATTCATTCTAGGACAATACTTAGCCTTGAGAAAATCAACCCATAAAGATTTGTTAGCTCTAAATTGCCACCATCTGTTTACAGAGAGAGTGTTGGTGATATCATGCATAATTCTAGTCCCAATCCCAGCTTCATTTTTAGGATAGCACAACTTCTCCCACTTGGTCCAATGATACTTGTTTTTGCCATTGATATCCCCCCCCCCCCCTCCCGCAAAAAAAAAAATAATATTAGCAATATACTTTTCAATAAGTTCCAAGGTGCCTTTTCGAGGATTGATAGCAGAAAGTATGTAAATGGGGAAGGACAGTATGACACTCTTGATTAGCACCTATCTACCACCATACGAAAGGAGATTGCCTTGACAAGCATTTAATCTTTTAATAACTTTAGCAGTCATACCATCAAAATAATAAAGTTTTTTCTTATCAGTGTAGATTGGATAGCCAAGATAAGTAAAAGAAAAGCTTTTATCCATAAAATCAATACAAACTCTCAGCCTGTTAATTCTATAAGCACAAGTTTTTGGACCAATTAAAAAAAATCTTTTCCTTATTGATCTTTTGTCTAGACATACCTGCATATTTTCTAATCAAATTCATGATAAGTTTGATGAAATTAGAATTGTCACTACTGAAAGTCACAATATCATCCGCATAAGCAAGGTGATTAATTGAGGACCATTTTTATGCATACAGAAAGGACTGAACTGGGATTGTTAAGCAAGTTATTAAGGGATCTAGAGAAAACTTCAGCAGCAATGATAAAAAGGGAAGGGGAAA
Organism: Solanum dulcamara; assembly: GCF_947179165.1. NCBI lineage: Eukaryota > Viridiplantae > Streptophyta > Magnoliopsida > Solanales > Solanaceae > Solanum > Solanum dulcamara. Next base: position 65,213,206 of record NC_077241.1, on the reverse strand, counting down.
TAGGATCTCCTCATTTAAGACCATGGGAGTAGGTGAAAAAACCATATCTAGTACCATTTATAATGACACAATACCACACATTAGAGATACTTCTCCAAATGAGATTTATCCATTTATCATTGAAATCAAATTTAACAAACACGTTTAAAAAGGACCATGAAAGCCTATCATAAGCTTTAGCCATATCCAGTTTAATGACTACATTACCACCATTATTTTTTTTAGAAATACCATGAATGATCTCCTGAGTTAGCATAACATTATCAGTAATAAGCCGATCAAAAACAAATCAACTTTGATTTTAAGAAATAAGAGTAGGTAACATAGACTTTAGCCTATTAGCTAGAATTTTAGAAATGATTTTGTTAGAAAAATTACTTAAGCTAATAGGTCTAAGGTCGGTAAAAGTAATAGGAGAAGCAACTTTGGGGATTAATGTAAGACAAGTATAAGAGTAAAATTTAGTGAGGTTTTTCCCTACAAAGAAATCACGAACAAAGGCATATACATCAGTTTTAATAATATTCTAGCAAGATTGAAAAAACATATCATTGTATCCATCTGAACCTGCAAAACTATCAGTGCTCATGAAAAAAAATGTCTGTTTGATTCCCTCTTCCTCTGTAGATATGGTCAGCATCTGATTGTCATCATCTGTGATTAGTTGAGGGATGCAATCTATTAGACTGTTGTGCTCCTCATTGTAATTCATTTTAAACTGATCTTTGTAGTATTTGACTGCTGCTTTGGAAATACTCTTTTCTCCTTGTACCCATCTACCCGTCATATTTTTTATCCTTTGAATCTGTGGCCTTCTCCTATTATTTCTTAGCACATTATGAAAATACTTGATATTTTTATAACCCTATCTGAATCATTATAGCTTGGTCTTCTGTCTTTGCATAGAATCTTGTAGTTTCAACCATGTAATGTACTCAGCATAATCTTTGTTAAGATCAACCCTTCCTTATTCATTGTTGTTCATAATGTCTATATCTTTCAGGAGCTCGATTTTAGCTTCTCAATCCTGCAATTGAATCTGAATATCCCCAATATTCTGTCTAGGCCATTGGCTAAGAACTTTGCTGAGTCCTTTTAGTTTAGTCTGCAATATCCACATAGAATTTTCCCTGACACTTTCATTCCAGGAGTTTTGAGCAGTGTCCATAAAGTCGGGTTGCCCTACCCAAAGATTTAAAAACTTGAAGTACTTAACATGATTGTCCTGAGTATTATAGCATTTCAGAAGCAAAAGTTTATGATTAGAACCAGATCTGGACAGATGTCTTACATTATTTTTCTGAAATTTTTGAGCCCACTCATCATTGATCAGAATTCTATCCAAGATGTGAATTTTTTCAATGACAATATAAAGAGGTTGAAATTCCATTTTTCACTAAGAGTACAAGTAGATATTGTTAGGTCTAAGTGAAGTGTGAATGAAAAATAAGAATTGAAAAATGTTGGGAATCAAGTGAAGGCAAAATGAAAAGTCATTTCTCCCTCATTGGTAGAAGAAAGGAAAAGTCTTGTCCTTATATTAGGAAAAACTTTCTTTAACTTATAAAGGGTTAAGTAGAGGGTGCCCCCTCGCATCATAGTCGTCGTCGCTTGCTCGGCATGGCTTCGGCTTCGAAAATTAATTTGATTGATAATTGTTTAGATAAAATTTATTTATTAATCTCATTAATTAATTTTCTTTTTTCTGAGTATTAATTCAGAATTATTGATTATTAATTAATTAATTCGCAGATTAATTTAAATTAATTAAATTTGTGGAATTAACTAAATAACCGAATTAATTAAATTTATTTAAATTTCACGGAAATATTTTGAAAAGGACCTGTTTCTTCTGAAAAGACATTTCTTTCCCAAAGACACTATGACATTTCTGAACAGATGAGATTTTGTGTCTTTGTGTGAATACTTTGCTGTTTTCTGAGTTCGCTGGAATTATCGAGTTTGAGGTACCCCTACTTCCTTAATGTTCTATTCATTTTATCTTAGAAGTAAATAATTCATAACCTTGGGGAAAGTGAGGGGATTAAATTACTTAAGGACACACAATGAATTCTTTGGACTCGAATATTGTTTTACTTTTTATTTTTACTGTTTCTGGTTTACTAACTTTAATATAAGAGATAACAAGCTTAAGGAATTTAAATTAATTTTCCTGTATCTGACAGTTCTGGAGATTAATTTTTTTTTAAAATTTTCTACTCTGTTTGAATCTAGTACTGATTTGAAAAATATAAAAACTTTATTACTATTCAAGATTCATTCGGTTAACGATTGGAAAAATATAAAAAATTTATCGTTAAAGTAGAAACAAGTTGTATATTTTTGCTTCATCTTATATTCTGTTTGAGGGTTGTATACTACAATCGAAAGACTTTCTACTCCAATGATTAACTTGGTTCAAAGAAATAAAATCTTCATCAAGATAATCAAGTTTTTGTTTTTCTCGATTCGAAGAATATAAAAACTTCACCGAGTTGAACAAAAAATTCTATTTGGTTATTCTGTTGTTTAACACTACTTTTGTTTTGTCAAATAGAATGAGAGATATAAATGTATCAAGTTTTGAAGCAAACACAATACCATCAACCAGTAGAACACCAGTTCCCACAGCAATGGCTACTGCAGAAATACCTGGAAAGTTCACTGGTATTGACTTCAAATGGTGGCAGCAGAAGATGTTCTTCTATTTGAATATACTCAGTCTACAATGGTTTATCAATGAAGATGTTCCTGTGGTAGAGGAAGGAACTCCTGAAAATGAAAAGTATATTTTGACTGAGGCATGAAAATATTCTGATTTTCTTTGCAAGAACTACATACTCAATGGATTTGAAGATGACTTGTATAACATCTTCAGTGTTTATAAAACCTCTAAAGAACTCTAGTATGCTCTTAATAAGAAATACAAAACTGAAACAATAGCAACAATTTATCTCTCTAGGAATGTGAAGAATATTTGAAACGACTTTCGATGCAGGCTTTAAGAAATTTATGGCTGCAAAATTTTTGGACTATAAGATGGTGATAGCAAGACTGTCATGTCTCAAGTCTAGGAACTACAAGTCATTATTCATGATCTCTTGGTAGAAGGTATGATCAAATTCAATAGTTTTATTATTAAAATTATTGAATGTGTTATTGATTTAAATTATCCATTGTAGGTATGATCATAAAGGAACATTTCAAGTAGCGACATTAATCGAGAAACTGCCTCCTTCATGGAAAGACTTCAAAAATCATTTGAAGCACAAGCGAAAGGAAATGACTCTTGAAGACTTGATTGTTCATCTCAAGATTGAGGAAGACAACAAGACTGCCGAGAAGAAGGCTAGAGGAAATTCAATAATTATGGGATAAAATATTATTGAGGATGGTCCAAATAAATCAAAAAAAGAGGAAGAAACCTTCTGGACCAAAGAACTATCCTAGTAAAGAGAAGTTCAAAGGAGACTACCACAACTGTGAAAAAACTGAACATAAGACTGGAGAATGTCATACTCCCAAGAAGGAAAAGAAGAAAGGTCAAGCCAACATGGTTGATACAAATGGGATGTTGAAAACTTGTGTGCAATGCTGACCGAATGCAATCTAGTAGGAAATCCCAAAGAATAGTGGCTTGATTTAGGAGCCACATCACATGTTTATGTGGTTCGAGAAGCCGTCGCTACTTATTCCCTTACTGCACCTGATGAGATTATCTATATGGAAAATTCTGCAATGACTAAGGTTGAATGATATGGTCGAGTATTCTTGAAAATGACATCCGGCAAAGTGGTGACTTTGAACAAAGCTTTTAATGTTCTAGAAATGAGAAAGAACTTGAGATCTGTCGGTCTTCTAATCAAAAATAAATTCAAGTGTGTTCTGGTTTCAGACAAAGTAATAGTTAGTAAGAATGAAACGTATTTAGGAAAATGTTATCTCATTGAGGGCCTTTTCAAACTGAATGTAATGGTTGTGGATAATAATAAAGTTCAAGCTTCTTCTTACTTACTTGAGTCAAATAATTTATGACATTCACGCTTAGGACATGTCAATTATAAAACCTTACGAAAACTGATCAACTTAAATGTATTTTCTAACTTTTAGTGCAATAAATCAAAATGTCAAGTATGTGTTTAATCTAAGTATGCTTAGCATACTTATAAATCTGTTGAAAGGAATTCCAGTCCCTTACAATTGATTCACACAGACATTAGTGATATGAAATCAACACTAACTCATGGTGGAAAAAGTATTTTATAATTTTTATTGACGATTGCACTAGCTATTGTTATGTCTATTTGTTGAGTAGTAAGAATGAAGCAATAGAAGTATTTACACAATACAAAACGGAACTTGGAAATCAGTTGTATAAAAAGATAAAAATGAAGAAGTGATATGTAGGTGGAGAGTATGAATTTCCTTTTGCAGAAATATCTTTGGAAAATGGAATCATTCATCAAACTAATGCCCCATAATCACCCCAATCTAACGAAATTGCAGAAAGAAAAAACCGAACTTTGAAGAAAATGATGAATGCCTTACTTATAAATTCAGGTTTACCACAGAAATTATGGGGGAGTCCATTCTTATAGCAAATCGAATACTCAATAGAGTTCACCACAGCAAAACACAACCTATTCCACATGAGAAATGGAAAGGAAGAAAATCAAACTTGAAATATTTCAAAGTGTGGGGTGTTTAGCCAAAGTCCAAGTTCCTAAACCTAAGAAGGTCACAATAGGACATAAGAATGTGGACTGTATTTTAATTGGATATGCTACAAACAGTAAAGCATGCCGATATTTGGTTCACAAGTTCGAACATCTGAATATTCATAACAATACGGTAATTAAATCAGATAATGTTGAGTTCTTTGAACATATCTATATGTATAAAACTAAACATAAATTGTCTAGTGTTGGGTCTAAACGACCTCGAGAAGAACCAATGGAGAATTTACCTAATAAAGAAAATCCAAGGTGTAGTAAACATCAAATGACATCTATTTTCTTTGGATTTGATTTTATAACATTTCTTCTTGAACATGAGCCTCAAATATTCAAAGAAGCTATGTCTGTTGCGGATTTATCCTTTTGAAAAGAGGTTGTCAATAGTGAGATTGATTCAATCGTGAGCAACCATACTTGAGAATTGATTGATCTTCCTCCAGGAAATAAACCTTTGGGTTCAAAATGGATCTTCAAAAGAAAAATGAATGCTGAGGGAAATATTGACAAATACAAGACAAGACTTGTTGTCAAAGAATTTAGAAAAAAAAAAGGCCTTGATTATTTTGATATATGCTCACCTGTAACTAGGATTACATCCATTCGAATATTAATTGCATTAGCTGCAGTATATGGCCATGAAATCCATCAAATGAATGTAAAAACAGATTTCTTAAATGGAGAATTAGAGGGAAAATTTTACATAAAACAATCCGAGAGTTTTGTGGTTTCTGGTAAATGAAAGAAAATGTGCAAACTTATTAAGTCACTTTATGGACTAAAACAAGCACCCAAACAATGGCATGCGAAGTTTGACCAAACCATGTTGACAAATAGATTTAAGATTAATGAGTGTGATAAATGTGTTTACATTAAAGATACTACAAATAAAATTTTCATTGTTTGTTTATATGTGGATGATATGTTGATAATGAGTAACGACATTGCACACATAAATGCTACTAAACGTATGCTTTCCAGTAAGTTCGATATGAAAGATCTAGGAGTTGTCAATTTGATATTGGGAATTAAGATTCACAAAACTCCTCAAGGTCTAGAATTGTCTCAAACTCTTATATCCAAAAGGTACTTGAAAAATACAAGTACTTAAACTTCAAAAGTGCAAAAACACTAATTAATGTGAACCTTGATCTTGCTAAGAATAAAAATGAAAGTCAGGCTCAATTGGATTATGCAAGAGTGTTGAGAAGTTTGATATACATCATGAATTGTACATGATCAGACATAGCTTGTGCTATAAGTAAATTAAGTCGATACACAAGTAATCCTAACCAAAAATATTGAATGGCAATGAAACGAGTTTTGGGGTATTTAGAACATACTCAAAACTTTGTTTTGCATTATAATAAGTATCCAACAGTTGATAAAGGATGCAAATTGGATTACTGGGTCAACTGAAACTAAGTCCACAAGTGGATACGTTTTCACTATTGGTAGAGAAGTGATATCTTGGAAATCATCCAAACAAACATGTATAACTCGCTCTACAATGGAGTCTGAGTTCATAACCTTAGACAAGGCTGGTGAAGAAGCAGAATGGCTCCGGAATTTCTTAGAAGATATTCCATTTTGGCCCAAACCAATGGCTCCTATATGCATACATTGTGATAGTCAAGTTGCAATAGAAAGAGTTGGGAACGTTATGTATAATGGTAAGTCTCGTCACATATAACGAAGACATAATACCATTAGGCAACTACTTTCTAGTGGAATTATCATAATTGATTATGTAAAGTCAAAGGATAATGTGTCGGATCCACTTACAAAAGGCCTAACTAGAGAGGGAGTTGAGAGATCATCAAAGGGAATGGGACTATGGCCAAGAACAAATCATCGTGGCGGTAGCTCTACCTAGAAGACTAAAAATTCTAAGATCTAGGTTCAAGAAGATCAAACAAAGTCACTGATTACGGTTTAACATTGTCAAAATAATTTTTATGATCCATTCTCATGATGCGACAATGTTCAGTAACAATGATAAGGCATTAGGACCTTTTAATGATATCTAAGTTTGATACAGGGCATATCAAATGGTGTTTTATGGGATAACACATTTAGATATCACCTATGTAAGTTTGAAGTGTAAGCCGCTTTAAGGAGAATCCGGTAAGGCCAGTTCTCTACGCACTTATGGACCAAGAAGTGTTAATGAGAACCAGAAATAGTTAAAGGGTTAATTGTATGACTTATGTTGTCTAGGTATACAGCAAAGCTCGATGGTTCAAAGATATCAAATCTACCAATTGACTGAGTATATCCGATAAAGCTCGATGGTTCAAAGATATCAAATCTACCAATTGACCGAGTATATCCGATATATGTTTACTATGGAAAGTTCAAAGGGAAACCTACTTATCCATATGTAATTAATCCTTACTTACGAATCACACAGTTTTTCATGCATATCTTGTGATCAATTGTTATTGAGCTTCCATTGACACCTCCTCCTTGTGCTCTGCCACCCGATCCTTTTGTGAATCCTTCTTCGATCGCCAAAGCTGAACTCAAGCTGAATCTCTCAATTTATCCCAGATTATTGTGATGTACTCCTAGATCCACCTTCCAAGCTCTGATACCATGTTAATTTCAAGGTTTGAGATGAGAGAACAACATGAACATCAAGCAATTAGTGAAGAGAACCTTTCATTTCTCAGATTGTAACTTTTCAATACAAGCAGAAGAAAAAATTAGACTGATACAACTATCTACTGATATCACTAATGATATACATTTATAGGAGAATTAGCAAACTAACTTTCTAACAAACTCTTAACCGACTTGAGCTGTTAACTTAACTAACTAACTAGTGTTAGATGACAGCTGTTATGCGGTTAAGTAACAGCTATACATTTAACCAACTGCTCAACAAATCATTCATTGAAGCTTTTGCATACCTAAAATTTTCTATTCAATATAAATCATCATACATCATTTTTTGAAATTTCATCTAAAGAATATCACATGTTGTCAAAGTTAATTCTTCACTTCGCAATATATAAATACCTAAAGTGGATATATCTCATTTCATGTAAAGTCAATTTATAAGTTCTAATCATCTATTAATGGAAGGGTCATCAGTTATTACTCAAGAAATAAAATCTTGAACGATGATACGAAGTGTTGTTAGTCTTCCATTGTCATGTCTTCCGAACACCCCAATCCGTTGGAGTACATATGCATACTGATAGACGATAGCAGACTGGGCTGGACCTAGAGGTAATCGAGGGGTTCACCCCAGCCCTTCGGTTTAAAAAATTGCATTGTATATAAGGTATTTTCAAGAATTTGTATGTCTATATATTAATTTTGAACCTCTTGAATATAAGATTAGAAGTTGACTTAGTGGTTGAGGGGTTTAAAACTAACCTTGAGGTCGCAAGTGCAAATCTTAAACACTACATTTGTTTTCCGAACCCCGTTAATTAAAATCGTGGATCCGTCAATTATACTACATTGCATTCATTCTCATTTGACTTAATAGCTTGCATTGCCCATCTTTATCTTTGTAATTTTTGTTGACCTTATTTGTTGATACATGATCAATTTCGCCTTTATTTATGCTAATTGATTATTGTAAATGTTATACCTATTTAATATTAGCGCAAGTATTTTCAGCGACAAATCTCTTCACTACTTTGACGATGTTATAATTACTCCCTCCGTCCCATATTAGATGGACATCTTATTAAAAATCTTTGTCTCATATTACTTGATCACTTATTAAATCAAGATAAAATTAATTAAATTTTTCATATTTTATCCTTACAATTAATATGGCCTTTTGAATGTAAACAATTTTCAATACTAGCTAGCTATTTCTATACTCTATGTATATTGCATTGATATAAACAAAAGACAAAATGGTAAAGTATTTTAATGTATTAATAATTTCTTAATCACATTTTAAAGTTAAAAATGTCATCTAATACGGGACGGAGGAAGTACTAGGACACGTTATTTTTGTACACATATACACTTGTTGCACTCACTTTTGTTGCAGGTTTTGATCTGGAGGATTTGAGGTGAGTTGTTTGATTGATCAGCAAAACCAGACTTTCTCTTTATCATTTTTTCTGTCTTAATATTGTTCTAAACAGTTGTATGGAGTCTACTCCGAATTTGTATTCTCTTAGGGTCGTTTGGTAGGGTGTATAAGAACAACGTTAAATAAAGTGTATTAGTAATGCTTGTATTAGTAATATTTGTATTAAATATGCTTGCATTAATTATGAAGAAATATTTATTATGCATTGTTTGGTTTGGTTTATTAATAATAGCATGCATGCATTACATAATTTTTTTTAAAAAATATTAATTTACAAGATACCCTCCACAAATATGGTGAAAAAGATGTAAAAAAAAGGATAATAGTTCGAAAAATATTTGAACTTTGACGAAATTTGTTGTTACGATACCAAACTTTGGATAAGTCCTATTACCCCTCTGAATGATTTAATAGTGCATTTTAAAAGTATATTCGTGGTTGATTTAATCCAAATTTTTGTGGGTTTGATAACTATTGGCATTATTGTTGATTTTGAAGTTGAAATTTTAGATTTTTCATTGGTTTCAAGGATATTACATTCAACACAAAATCAAGTTCATTGATTTCAACCATACAAACTAGCAAACATAAACACTTTTAAACTTACATCAACACAAGAAAATGCTTCAACTAGCTATTTTGATCGAAACAACAACACTTTCGAACTTAACTCAACCATGAATATACTTTTAAAATGCACTATTAATTAATTCAGGGGGGTAATCGGGCCCGTCCAAAGTTTGGTATCGTAACAGTAAATTTCGTCAAAGTTCGGATATTTTTCTGACTATTATCCCTAAAAAAAGGTTTTGAGGGGCGCAATTCAATTTTTAACCACGCTAATGTATGGATTAAATCCCATTGCATTACTAAAATCTAGAAATCCACATTATTAGTAATACACACCTTAATATACAATGTAGTGTATAACTAATTACATAACATAAAAAAAATGTATCAAACAAGGTATAATTGCTAATACATAAAAGTAATGCATGCAGTATTTTTCAGGTGTTTCTGCAATAATGGTGAATTACGACATTGCAAATGTGGAGTATGGTGAAGTGATCAATGAGGCTTGAATCAGAAGAAATTGATTGTTGTTGTTGCATTTCTTGAACTCTCATTTCATTTTACGGTTTCAATGAAAAATTGTATTAACCCAATTCTAAAATCATTTGAGTGTTAGAATATTAAGGTGCATCTGGATATTTATAGATGACTTCTCTTTCTTTTTTCTTGTTTTACTCTTTTTTGAATTTTATGTATTCAGTGTGTTTTCTTTCCTTTATGTCTGTTTAGGTAGAGTTCTATTAATTTTCATTGCTTTTAATTATTACAAATATTGATTATACTTTCATTAACAATTTAATAATGAATATTTGTCAAAATCATCCCTTTTAAGTGATCACTATTGTGTTTTCAAGAGTTCTCACTCTTGTTTAGGTTAGTCTTGCGTTTTTGTGGTTATTAATAAAGACTTCAGCCAAACACAAGAATTTTTCAAGGTAAAAACAACAACAAAGATAGCATGACAAATATTATAACAAAATATTACTGGACTCTAATTTTTCATGATTTTCACGCACTTTATTAACTATTAGATTACAACATTTTGGGCCATCATTATCAAGAGTCCACAACAAGAAATAAACAAACTCTCATAAGGTGATTCAAACACTTTTCGATCGTGATGGGGTGTATCAAGGTTCAATCCTTAGCCCATTTTTCGATACGAGGTGTTATGGTGTATATTATTTGTAAATAATATAGTGTTGATAGACGAGACATGAGGTGGTGTTAATGATAGGATGAAAGTTTGAAAATTGACCCTAAAGTCTAAAGATTTCAGGTTAAGAAAGATTATAATACAGTACCCAGAGTGCAAGTTCAGTGACCCAAGCATGAGGCGGAGGAATTAAGTGAAGATTGATGCACAAGTCATGCAGAATAGGAAGTTTCAAGTACCTTAGGTCCATAATTCAAGGAGACATGAAGATTGATAATGATGCCGCCCATCATATTGAAGTGGGATGGGCAAAATGGAGGCTCACGTCCAGGGTATTGTGTGATAAAAATGTGTCACCAAGGCTTAAGAGTAAGCTCTACAAGGTGATAGTTAGACTAACATTGTCATATGAGCCAGGCAATAAAGCCCATATTCAGAAGATGAATAAAGCGAAGATGAGAATGTTCAGGTACATGTGCGAATATATTAGAAGAGACATGGTTAGAAACGAAGTTATACGGGAAAAAAGTGGGAGTTAACTCTGTGACGAACAAGATGAGAAAAATAAAATTGAGATAGTTGAAGAATGTGAAGAGAAGCTACATAGATGCGCCAATTAAGAGGTGTGAAAGGTTGGTTGTAGGAGTTGGAGAGGTAGAGGAAGGCCAAAAAGAACTGGAGAGGTATATTAGACAAAACATGATACAACTTCAGCTTAATGAGGACATGATCCTAGATATGAAGGTATGAAGGTCGAGATTTAGGGTAGAAGGTTAGTCGGTAGCTATTGTCGCTCGTTAGGTGGGTGAGACAAGTGGCTAGCCCCATATCCTCTTTTCCTTAATAATAATAGTATTCAGTAGGGAAACTTACATAGATATACTATATTAAGAAAATGTTTACCATTTATAGCAATAACACTTTTATTTTCGCTGAACACTTATAATACAGTTTTAATACATATTACAAAAAACAATTTATAAAACACCTATAATACAATTTTATTGATAGGTAATATATTTATCACACACTTTAATACAGTTATAATACTTTGTGTCGATTTCATACTAAGCAAGCATAATATATTTTTAAAACAATTATAATACATTTATATTACATGCATAATTCACTTTTAATACATAGTGTAGATTTATTATAGTATTGTTATGTATTGCTAAAAATAGTAATAAATAAAAAATATCGTCAAAATCAGTAATTATTTATTAAAAAGTATTCTTTTAAGCAATTTTTAGAATTCGGTAATCGAATAATTTCTTGTTGTTTTAATGTGTTTTTATCTATCTGTTACTTCATTTTGCTTTATATTTTGGCTACTATTTGTCGCTCCGGCTACCTTTTCAGCCTTTTTTGGGAAGCTTTCTAAGAACAAGAAGCAGCCATTGCCAACAAAATTTATTCTCAAAATCAAGAACCCCAAAAGAATAAGTCAACGAAAATAATGTAGCAAATTTGTGGAAACAACTGTTTCATTAAAGGTAACAGAGCTAAAAGGCTAATTAGGATAACACTGGATAATTGAGATATTTTAGATTAGAATTATAATGATCACTTTGCCTAAGTTTGTAAATAACCTATTCTGTATTTTTTTTAAAGGGCTACTTACCTATATATATCGTCGGCCAATTTTTTTTCCAGCTAAATATCTGCATGTATATGTACTATATATATATATATATATATATATATATATAAATATTGTATCGTGTGTGTATATATATATAATTTTGTATGAAAGATGTATACACATTCATACACCGATATACGCTGTTATATAATATTTATATAACAATTCATCTTTTTTAGCAAGCTAAATTTTTTTTAATCTCGATCAATTCAAATCTCTTCTAAACAATCTCAAATTTTAATTATGAGCTCTTTTCAAAGTTTCGAGTCTTTTGATATATTATTCACTCTTCACGTTTGCAGCAGGTCGAATTTTAAAACTTGAGCTTAAAAGCTCCTCTTGACGAATTTCAATGGACATCACGCTCAAATCTTCCATTAAACAAATTACAATTTAGATATGACTTGCTCTCGATATTTTGATACTTTTGATATAATATTCACTCGAATTCATTCATGTTTGCATATGGTCGAATTTTAGGACTTGAGCTTGGAATCTTTTCAATTCTCTCTTTCCTAAACTAGTTTAGGTCCAACCTAGAAGGATATATTGTACAATGTTCTTCAATCATTGTACCTCAGGCTGAATGGAAAATGGTCTATAGTAGAGTTTTTGGCTAAAAACATTCCTTAACTTTGGGACAAACTTAAAATACATCCTTGTGTTATAAAAGTGAACAAAAAACATCCCTTATCTATGTCAAAAATTGCAATATTCATCTTTCCGTTAGTTTCTTGGCAAAAACTAATGACTATGGTCTAAAAATCAGCAATTTAGCCTGAGAACTTGGATTCAAGAAAAGACAAAATTCAAAATTGAATAAACAACATAAAATACTACATACAACTTGCTTAGTTTTGTCATCTACCAATCAATTGATTCAAATCCAATTTGCCAAATGCACACTTAAGCCAAAAGAGAAAAAAATATATCAAGGAATAAGTCTTAATAAATATGAACAAAACAATCAAAGCTACAATTAAAGCTTTGAAATAAAAGAACTGACAGTAATAAATACAATGAAAAATTTATTTTTAAAAAAAACTGTATATTGACCAAGTAAATCACCTCTTTTATGCAATTGTTGAAGCATTCATATAGGTTGAAAGATTATAAAGAAATGAAGTTTCTTGTACTAAGAATTTCCATTGAAGCCTTTACTTCCGCTAAATCCTCTGCTATCTTTCTTCATCCGATCTGTTTCCATTTCAGTTGTCTGTTGGCTTTCGCTACTTAATCCAGATGGGTTTAGCCCATATTTATTAATCGAATTACTGTACTGATCACTGCTTCAAAAAAATCGTCACGCGCCGATTACAAGATTGAACTTTTATTTTAGTAACTTAAGCCCAAATCAAAGAAGCAACAATAGGTGTCCCTGTAAAAGACGGTCGGTTAAAAGTAATATGTTTGTTTTGGCCGATGAAGACTTGTAGGCCATTGTAAATAGATGCAATACCGTTTATAGAAGATAAACCTATTTGACTCCACTGTTTCACAAGCATGTTGAAGGTCAGAAGTTCGGGGAGACCAAGGGATAGCAAATGAAGAGTGTATACAGCACTACAACTGAAAACTAGTTCCATGAAAAGAATGAAACTGCGGCTTGTAGTAAGGAGTTGCATAAGTATAGGTTTAAGTGGTTAGAGGACTCTCAGAGGGACAAAGGAGGTAATCAGAATTGGAATCTTAGCTGCATTACATGATTTAACCCTCTTGCATATTTGAATGAAGTTAAATCTCCAGAAGATTAAGAAAAAAGGGAACCATTCATGATGTCACATCCTTTGGGGAACCTGAATGTGCTTGGTTTTGCATAACTGGCACTCTTGTCTTCTCTTATTCTTTGCTGTCTTGATTCTTGGGTTGAGATCTGACATAGGTCTGCACCATCAAATTGTTGCAATCTCATAAATTTAGACTTATCTGATTTAGTATATAGCTACTACACTGCAGTGGTGGACCCAGCATGTGTCCCTTCGGCGAAAAATTATACTATTTATACATGGTTAAAATATTTTTTTATGTATAAATAGTAAATGTCGAACCCCCTTCGACTAGTTCGTGTGTCTACTTTTTCAGATTTTGAACCCCTTTATTAAAAATCCTGGTTCCGCCACTGCTACACTGGATTAATATTCTCCAAACATCTGTATTCCTCTCTAGTGCAGTGCAGGAGCACTATGGAACCAATATTGCCCATCATGTTTCTCTTTCAAGTAATGAAGAATAACAAGATCCTTCTATTTCAATAACCAGCCCCTGTTGCTTTCCCAAAGAAGTTGCTATAAACGTTGATTTGAGAATATATAGGCTTAACACTCAAATGGACACTTGTACTTGCATAAATATCTGTCCCGTGCCCCGCAACTCCACATGTTCTCAATTCTCATCCAGACATGCAAACTTGATCAAAACGCATGCTCTCAGTGCCTCTAACCTCGCGTGTTATTCAATTGCACTAGCATCAGCATCCACGCCAGAGTTATAATGACACAACATCATTTATCTTTCTGCATTATTAAAAAAAATCCAAATCTCTTTCTCTGCCATCACCATCACACACCACCACCATCATACACCACCACCTGTTTTTCTCTTATGTAAATTTCAGTAAAAGATCAACTTTTGTTAAAGAAACCCAACAAACTCTCACCCCCTTCACTTGCTTACACATATGCAACAAATAACTCAAGTCTCCCTTCCCGTTCATCTCATTCACACCATAAATTACCATCAAAGACCCGTTATTCTTTTCCATCTTCCTCAAAACCCACCTAGAAAAGAACATGGGAAGTACTCCCTCCATGCCCACTTAGGTGTTCCCTATATATTTTTTGAATACAATAAGAGTTCAATTTTTTAGAGGCACAATTTTATCACAGCATGAATGCTCATATTCTAAAAGGTTCTTAACAGAAATCATAGTGGATCTCTACAGCATCCAAAAGTCCATTGAAACTCAACCTCGAATTATCTGATTAGTTGCTTAAAATTTACTGATCACCTAAGAATTTGAATTAGAACCTCTTTCCCGAACAGAAAAGTATTGCCCCAGCCCCAGAATTATGGCCGACGGCATATTCTTCCTGTACTAAGCCTAGCTTCACACCAACACGATATGAGGAGCCATGACTTTCATATGACTGAGCAATTTGAGTTTTGAGTATCCTTGCTTATTTGCTCTTTTCTTGTATATGTCTATGCTAGTTATTGTTTGAGTTCTTTATTTGTTGCAGTGAGAGACATGAGTTCTTAAGGAAGAAAAATTCCAGGGAGTGTTTGGTGTGAGAGAGCAGGTAAGAGAGAGCATTGACATTGTGAAGATGGCGAGAAGGCAGTCTGAACAAGGAGTTGACCTGAATGGTGAAGCTCTTTTTCAATGGTATTATTGGAAGAAGGGAAAGAAAAAGTGAAAATAAAAGCATAAAAGATGTCTTTTTCTTAAACTGTTTATTGTTTAATTTTTAGATTCCACGCTCCTGAAAGTCATGTATATCACTCGCTTTGTCCAACTCAATTATATAATTGCCACATAAGCTCAGTCGATGGTCAGAGGCATTTTAAACAATAGATTCATACATGTCTAGGTGTTTGGGTGAGAATTCGTAGAGTTGGACAGCCAGTAACAGAGCTCTGTGCAAGTATGGATGTCTAATTGGATGTTAGTCCAATAATATAAGGTGGATAACTGCTCATGGAGAGTATACATTCTTTTTTCCTTTAAGTTTCAATGGGAATTGGGAGGAATCATTTTCAGTGGACCTTTTAATTTGCTTAAACAGTTACATAAAACTTGTGAGAACTTTTGTCTTTACAGCAAGAAATGATGCTCTTGAGTTGAGCTCGCTCTGGAAAAGTTTCCTTTTAACTAGGTGTTCTACAAGCTTTGGTACTTAAGTTCACAGAACACGTTCTTAAATGGAAAATAGGATTGGCAATTGCCACTGAGCACATTTATTAACATAAATAAGTAATTATTGTTGCTTGAAGCTATCTGCTGTTCATTTGAAACAATAGCAAGTTAAAGATATTTTCTTCTCCACGTTATGGTTTTTATAGCATGCAATTAATGACGTCTGGCCATGACTATTCCAACATTCATTTCAATTTTCTTTTTGTTTTAAGCCTATTGACCAACATTGGCATTAAGACAATCAATTTATTCACATATGCCTACTTCTTTATTCATACCTGAAAATTCTTGAAGAACATTTTTTTCTCAAACAAAAGAATTAAAAGAAGCACAAGTTATTGGGTTGTACATTCTTCCTTAAAGATCCATAGAGAAGGTATTATGGATATTTAGTGAAAATACTATATCTTTTGGAAAAGTTCAACTTGATAATATTTGCTGCAAGTAGGTATTGATTGTCAATTGTTTATAAAAGTGTGTGTGTGAGAGAGAGAGATTGGGTGGGGGTTTCCCTATAGCATTCAGGAAGGTAAGAATGATGACGGAAGTATGACAGATTTCATAGAAGCTCCACAGGAATAGGTCAGGGACACACAGGGGGAGTTCATTTGCTTTCTGGGCACTGATGTAAAATCTTTTGCAGCACTTAGTGCTCTTTATCTTCCTTGATATTATTTAACAAATGCATCTCTAGCTGGTATCATCTCTTCAATGTTGAATGCTGGAATTTTCAAATGTCTGATCTGGTTTAGTTCTTTTTGCCTGCAGCATATTATAGTGACATTTGTGTAGGTTCAATAGCATGTCGACTTGAGAAGAAGGAAGGTGGAGCTGTTTGTGTTTATATAATGACTTTGGGTGTTTTAGCTCCATATCGTGGTCTGGGTATTGGTAAGTGATCAACTTATCTTCAGAGTGAATATTAACATTAAACTTTACTTACTTTGTTGCATGTTTACATCAAAACATTTGTGTATTGATGGAACCCCCAACTCTCACTACATCTTTTCTGTTTATCCATTTTTTTAATCAGTATCTTTTCTTGTAATCTTTGATATCTGTTTAAATGCATATTTTGGCTCCAAAGTCCAAACTCTGAGATCTGTGAAAAAATATCGAACTTTTCTTTTGAAGATGAGTAGCTGCAGGGAATCCAATTGACGTTCACTTTCTCCTAATAACTCAGTGTATTCATCATGTTTCTTTTTACTGTGCAGGTACAAAGCTGTTAAATCATGTTCTTGATCTTTGTACAAAGCAGAATATCAGAGAGATTTACTTGCATGTGCAGACAAGTAATGAAGATGCCATCAACTTCTATAAGAAGCTCGGCTTTGAGGTCACTGATACCATCAAAAACTATTACACAAACATTACCCCACCAGACTGTTATGTCCTAACCAAGTTTATCTCTCAAACAAAGAAATGATACGTGTGAGCTGACTTGGTTGAGTTTTTCATCTAGCCTTGACATAGTTTTGAGGTTCTGAACCTTGTGATTCTAGTTTTTGTTATTTATGGGGTAATATTCCACAATTCTTGAGCTGCCTCTCTTATTTTTTATTTGCATGTTCAGCAAGTGGTTTTAACTGTTAAAGATGTAGGAGAGTTCATGGTAGACGGAGTCGTTTGGTGTGAAGGATAACACCAAATAATCCCAAGATTAAATTATGGTGGCACTTAAGTTGGTGTTTGGTTGGCAAGTCCGGGATAACTTATTCCGGGATTAATAAATAGTACTGGGATAAGTTATCCCTCCTCTTGGGTGGTATACTAATATCGGGATAACTTATCCCGGGATAAAATAGGTAAATGACAAATATATCTCTTTAAATATTTTTTATACCTCACTTTTCACATTCATATATATTTACATTATTTTTAATACCATATATATCAACATTCACTCTTTATTTTTATGATGATTCTTCATATTTTTTTATTAAAAAATTACACTATATATTATAATTTTTATTTATAAAATTTATTTGACTAATTCTTATGTTTATTTGTATTTTGATTTCTCATAAATTCTTTTTTACTTTAACAAACTAAAAATGAAAATTCTATTTTAAAATTAAATAAGAAGAAAGTTTTATTTTTAAATACATACAGACATGATGGAATAAAAAATATTTAAGGTAAAGAAGATAAAAGTTTTATTTTAAGAATGAATATTGACTAACTAAAGCTTGCATAGAAAATATAAAAAAACTAAATAAAGTGAAGGATATTTTTATAAACAAATAATATGTTCTTATAATTTGTGCCATGCATATTATTTTGAATACAACAAACCAAACACTCAATAAGAAATAATCTCACCATAATTTATTCCATCATAACTAATCCAACATAACTTATCCCAACATAACTTGTATTCAAACCAAACGACCCCCTTGATATGTGTATCTCCTAACAAAGCTTCATAGATATATCAATCATGCAAACTGAACAGTTGGTTTTTACTTTATAGTTGTAACTAAAATCATGTTTGATGCGTGAGCCAGACAATATTCAGCTGAGAGGAAAGCAGATGGATAACAGGAGACATTGTTTTTTAATGACACTTTTGCCGATTATGCTATAATTATATATCTCTGAGTCACAGCATCAATTCCCTTCTGCATGAAAGCTCCTTGTGTAATAGATACACAATTTTGAGAATGTCTAATTTGGCCAAGGGTACTATAGTGAATATTGGCTGACTGTTGTAAACAGCTGCATAATTGGGCTACTTAATTGGCTTAAGAGATATCCTTCAGCTGGCATCAAGTGTTAGATTAGTCATACTGAAAGCTGATATGTGACATGACTATTCCTGTTGTCAATGACTAATAAAGCACCACAAGTGGTGAAATACTGATGTTTGATGCATCACCAGAAGCAATATCTGTTTGTTACATTCTATAAAATGTACAAGTTTCTATATACATGAATTGTCAGTTTTCATACAACGAAGATGGTAAGCAACTGAACTATACATTATACTGTATATTACTCGTTATCACAGAAATGAAGTTACAATGAAACTGCATTGATTTCCGAGCTATCGTGGATACTAGTTCAGTAAGCCACACCACCAGAGAAAGTATCCCCATCGTGAAGCACAGATTCTGTCAGCCAGTAGCCATCCCAAGACCCGCCAACACGCTGTAAATTACAAATCATATGTCTATGAACTTCTTCAAAATGAAAATGGGAAAAAGAAAATGAAAATCCCAAGGAAAGCAGAAAACAATAATGGAAAGTGGAGCTGTCTTGTCTGCTTCAATATTGGCGTAATTAGTATGTCTGCTTTCAAATTCCAAGTATAGCAAGTGTGAAATTAAACTAAGAATAATTGCACACAACCTAAGCATGCAAAACCAGTTTCATGTCAACGGAGCAATAGATATATGTGTGAAGAAAGCACAAAGACAGTCAACCACCTGCTTTTGCATTGTTCTATTGCGACACAGGTATATATTTTAAAGTGTTTTGGGATTGAATTGTTCATGCCAAGATCTACCTCTGATTTCCTAAAGTGCTGGAGCAGAGGACTACAAAAAGTAATGAAAGAAATAGAAGGTTTTTTTGAAGGACAAGCCATCACTATGCGTGATATGGTGGAATATAAACTATGTTCCAACTTGTCCAACACAGGTGGGAAATAACATGGTTTCAAAGAACAAAGTTCCGAGCAGATGTGGAAATTCAACAGTTACTGGGGACTGGGGTATGGAATAGTAGAGATGCAATGCAAGGTTGATCCCGAGTTACTGCCTTACAAAAGGAATTGCAAGATATTTCCTTCTTTATTAAGTTATTGACACGAGATAAATAATTGAGGTAATAATGGCCGTTCAAGGCAGGCCAATGCATTTTGGAGGCGGCTAAATATCACAAGCTACAGGAAGATTTAGAATTTTGGAGGGCATGATTCAAGCAAAAAATTTCTTGCCTAAATAACAAAGATCAATCTCCATTTTTCACTTCTCTGAAATATAAGCAGAAAGGAAATCTTCATTCATTCAGATAGGAGTGGATGAATTACTAGAACTTGTGAAAAAAAAGAAGCTGCGAGAGCAGATCACGAAATCAGTAAACTATATCTAACAGCTCAGCAAAATTCAGAAGTCAGAGGCGCCACTAGTTTAAAAGGAGTTGCAATACTTGCTCCCCTAATCCCGTCAGTGTAAATAAACAAAATTCAAATAACAATGCTCTCCACAAGCAAAAGAGCTCCTCTTGTTAGAAACTTATATTGCAACGTTCCATTCTCTCTTAAATTTGTTTGGTCGAATATAAATATAGATAAACTGCATAATTGTTTACTATCTTGAACACGTTGAGTTATAGACAGAGATGGAGGATTCTAAACTACTTCACATATTCCCTATTACTCTCTCATTAGTCCAATTTCCAATTTCTACCATATGCATAGTTTAATAGTAACATTTGAAATGAAAAATCAAAAGGAAACACAGTTAAAGAAATTCAAATAAGCTCTCAACAGGGAGGTGAGAAATAAAGAACAAACCTGAACCATGGTAAATTGGAAGATTTCTTCTTCCTCAGGTCGAGTGCCACGGACCCAGACACGCTGCTTATACAGATTCTACACAAGCATAGTGGAAATTAGACAATTCTTAAGCTTATTCTCGCACATCCATGAACATTTAGCAACATGTAAAACCTGACAAACCTCATTTACATGCAAACTGCTCAAAATCTCCCTCTCCTGATGGCCAAGCAATACCCTATAAGTTGAATGATGAAAAATTCGCCTGAATCGTTCAAACTGTATGATTGACAATAGAAAAACCAAGTAAAGATAGGTATTAGTGAATATTGCTTTTCTTTAATTCATAGAAAAACTACAAGCTTCTTTTAGTTGCTGCCTCTGGTGCAGGAATTATGTTCAAGTGCCTTGACTTAAAAGAGCACAGATTTGACAGGTAGCTTACTCTTTGAGCATTCGTAGCGATTGAACAGCAATAATTACGATTAAGGAGAAAATCAAAAAAATTAAAATCCAAATAAAAAATAAAACAAGAAAGGAAAGAAAATAGAACAAGAAAGGCAAGAAAATAGATCAAGAAAGGCAAAAAAATAGAACGGTTGTAAACACGTGGATACATCTGCAATACAAACACACACACACACAAAAAAAAACTACTCTACTTTCTCATTCTATCATATTATTTCTCTCTCTCTTCCTCTTCCTTTATTATACTTTTTTTTTTGCTATCTATATTATTATTATTATTATTATTATTATTATTATTATTATTATTATTATTATTATTTTATAATACGTTATCAACACGAAACTCTAATTTTCTCCGGATAAATTAACTTTTATCTCAGGAATTGAAGAAAGTTAATTTGTCTTTGTTATTTCTAAATTAATTTCAATCTCAGTTTTCATCATGTTAAATTTGTCAAAGATTGAGTTTGTGGCACTGGACATTACTGAAAAAATTATTTGTCATGAATCCTTGATGCTGAAATTCACTTTGATGCTAAAGGTCTTGGTGATACTACTAAACAAAAAAATAAAGCATCAAGCCAAGATAAAACAAATGCCATGATTTTTCTCTGTCATCATCTTCATTAAGGATTAAAAATTGAATATTTAACTATAAAAGACCCTCTTGAATTATGGACTAATTCGAAGGATCGTTATGACCACCTAAAACTTATGGTGTCACCAGAAGCTCAATATGAATGGATACACCTTCGATTTCAAGATTTTAAAACTGTATCTAAATATAATTCTGCTATTCACAAAGTGAGTTTCATATTAAAATTATATGGAGAAACTATCACTGATGATGACTTACTTGATAAAACTTTTTTCAATTTTCACGCTTCAAATGTATTGTTACAACAACAATATCGTGAAAAAGAATTTAAGAAATATTCTGAATTAATTACATGCCTACTTGTGGCTAAGCAAAATAATACTTTGCTGATAAAAAATCATTAAGCCCGTCCCACTGGGTTTGCTCCATTCCCTGAAGCGAATGTTGTAGCAGCACATAATCAGTCTGGATCAAGATAAAATAATTACCGTGGCCGTGGTCGTGGACGTGGACGTGAGCGAGCACGCGGTAGAGAAAGAAACAATTATAGTCATCATGGTGAAAATAAACATGAGAACACTAAAGTTTCTCAAAATAATCTTTCTAGAGGTAAAATCAATTTTTGCCACTGGTGTGGTATGAGGGGTCATTGGTCACGTGATTGTCATACGCCCGATCATTTTGTGAGACTTTATCAAGCCTCTCTCAAAAGAAAAGATTACTCATTAGGAAGTTGAAGACTTCTATGAGAATATTGACTGAAGAACTGATCATCTAATTAGGGATAAAATTTTTATTTTCCTATTATGTTTACTACGATGTTGTCCTTCTTAAATGTTTTTCATAAGGCATTATATCTTACTAATTTCTACATTTTTAGTGCGTTTTCTTAAAGTTTCTTATGTTGTTAGTTTTTCATGTTCTTATAATGTACCTTTTTTATGAAGAATATGGAAATTCCCCAATCACAGTTGGATCCAAAATCAATTGTGATAATATATGTCTTATCGATAGTGCCACAACACACACTATTTTAAGAGATAAGAAATATTTGTCTTATTTGATTATGAAAGAAGCTAATGTTAATACAATATCTGATAGTACAAGATTAATTAAAGGATCCGAAAAAGCTAAAGTTATACTTATCAGAGGAATAAATTTGATAATTAATGAAGCATTATATTGTAGTAAGTCTCAAAGAAACTTATTAAGTTTCAAAGACATTCGTCAAAATGACTATCATATTGAGACTACAAATGATGAAAAAAATGAATCTCTTTATATTACTACAATGATGTTGGGCAAGAAGTTTATAATTGAAAAATTACATGCTCTTTCATCCGGCTTATGCTTCATAAGATTAGCATAGTTGAAACACATGCCATAGTAAACCAAAGATTTACAAACTCAAATGACTTTATTATCTGGTATGATTGGTTAGGCTAGCCCAGTTCTAATATAATGCGCAAAATAATTGAGAGTTCACATGGACACTCTTTGAAGAACCATTTAAAGAATTCTCTTGTGCTGCATGTTCTCAAGGCAAATTGATTACTAGACCATCAGTAATCAAAGTGAGAATTGAATCCTCAGCATTTCTGGAACGTATACATGGTAATATATGTGGGCTCATTCACCCATTATGTGGACCATTTAAATATTATATGATTTTAATAGATGCATCTACAAGATGGTCACATGTGTGTTGATTATCAACTTGTAATATGACAATTGCGAGATTACTTGCTTAAATAATTAAGTTAAGAGCACAATTTTTAGATTATGCAACAAAGACAATTCGTCTTGATAATGCTGGTGAGTTCACATCTCAAACATTTAATGATTATTGTTTATCCATTGGATAACAATTGAGCATCCGACTGCTCATGTTCATACTCAAAATGATCTGGCAGAATCATTGATTAAACGCCTCAAATTAATTTCTAGACCAATGCTTATGAGAACAAAACTTCCCATTTCATTATGGGATCATGCTATTTTTCATGCAGCAAGTCTTGTGCGGATCAGATCCACAAGTTATCATAAAGTCTCCCCATTACAATTGACTTTTGGTCAAAAGCCGAATATTTTCCATCTTAGAATATTTGGATGTGCGGTATATATTCCAATTGCTCCACCACAACCTACAAAGATGGGTTTCCAAAGAAGGTTGGGGATATATGTCGGGTATGAATCTTTTTCTATCATAAAATATTTGAAATCTATGACTGAATATTTATTTATTACAAAATTTGTTAATTGTCATTTTAATGAATCAGTATACCTAGCATTAGAGGGAGAAAATAAGCAGCTGAAAAAGAAAATAGATTGAAAAGCATTATCACTATCTCATTTAGATCCTCGTACAAATAAATGTGAATTGGAAGTTCAAAAAATAATCTATTTGTAAAATATTGCAAATCAACTGTCAGATGCATTTACTAACCTATCAAGAATTACTAAATCTCATATTCCAGTTGCTAATGCTCCAATTTGAGTCAATGTCCCAGTAGGATAATTAATTAATGTAAAAGATTTTATATGGATAAATCACATCCACTGAGTACCCAATGGTTGTGAGATCTCTTGATATTCATAAAGATCCATTTCGATCTCATGAAAATGATGAAGAGCTTGTTGGTGCTGAAATACCATATCTTAGTGCAATTGGTGCATTAATGTATCTTGCCAACAATTACAGATATAGCTTTCTCTGTAAACTTGTTAGCAAGATTTAGTTCTTCTCCAACACGAAAACACTGAAATGGAATTAAACATATATTCAGATACCTCCGAGAGACCAACAATATGTGATTGTTTTACTCAAATGAATCCACGTCACAATTGATTGATTATGTAGATGCATGATATTTGTCGGATCCCCATAAAGGTCGATGGTAGACAAATCACTTATTTACATGTGGTGGTACAACTATATCATGGCGTCCAACAAAGCAAACTATGGTTGCCACTTCTTTAAATCATGTAGAGATAATAGCCATTCATGAAGCAAGTCGAGAATGTGTTTGGTTAAAATCAATAACTCAATATATTCAAGATACATGTGGTCTTTCTTTGAAAAGAGATGTTCCAACAATATTGTATGAAGACAATGCTGCATGTATAACTCAATTGAAGGGAGGATACATCAAAGGAGACAGAACAAAACATATTTCACCAAAATTTCTCTTTACTTATAATCTTCAAAAAAAAGGTGAAATAGATGTTCAACAAGTTCGTTCAAGTGATAATTTAGCAGATATGTTCACCAAGGCATTACCCACTTCAACCTTTGAGAAATTGAGATACAAGATTGGAATGCATCATCTTCGAGATATTAAATAATGTTTTTATCAGGGGAGTAAAATACGCGCTGCACTCTTTTTTTCCTTGACCAAAGTTTTATCCTACTAGATTTTCTGATAAGATTTTTAATGAGACAACAATCATT
Organism: Solanum dulcamara; assembly: GCF_947179165.1. Taxonomy (NCBI): domain Eukaryota; kingdom Viridiplantae; phylum Streptophyta; class Magnoliopsida; order Solanales; family Solanaceae; genus Solanum; species Solanum dulcamara. The sequence goes on along the minus strand of NC_077241.1, from coordinate 65,188,096 downwards.
GCGTATCACAAATTATTATGTACACATCCAAGGGGAAGTGTTGTAAACAAGTAGATGTCCATAGGACCCACTGTTACTGTAGATCAATAGTTTTGTTACTGTAGATCAATTATTTTTTCAACAAATTTTGCCTATAAAAAGGCATTGCATCTGCAATATGAAAACACACAGATAAAAAAAGACTACTCTACTTTCTCGTTCTATCATATTATTTCTCTTTCTCTTCCTCTTTCTTTACTATACTTTCTTTTCTTGGCTATCTATATATTATTATTATTATTATTATTATTATTATTATTATTATTATTCTATAATAAGAACAACCAAATTAATATTTTGGTAATGATTACTAACCTGACCCAAGTCAAAAAAGCGCCCAAAGTAGGTAGACCTTTGAAAAGGATCAAATCCAGCAAACTATCACGAGAGGTTAAAGATTACAAATCTGCCATCTTCAGCTTGTTAAACCATCACACTCAAAGAAAAAAGGAGTTTTAGAAATTACTCTGTACATGACTTCAACTCCATAATCGTGATGAGGTCGGTCATTGTACTTCAATGCATCAAGCTGGTTTCGAACTGCTTCTTCTGCACTAAACTATTGCAAAACCATAAAGTAAATTGATACATAAGCAAGTGTAGAAACCTCCTACAATCCACGTTCAACGGTAAGAAACTTACACATAATCTTGGACCAAATGGCTTTTTCCTACGAGATTCAAGCCTGCAACAGATAATGCATAATTGCAAATAGTTTAATAGAATTTCCCAATAATGGATTATTAAATACATAATTTAAGTAATTAAAAGTGAAATCTTGCCAATAATTTACGCTTTTTTTAGATGAGGTGGACATATAATTCAACATGGTATGAGAACATGCAGACATCTTGACCTCAAGTTTCACGGTTTATCAAAAATAATTTTCACAAGCTCGGCCCAATCTCTGGGAATATACATGAACTTACTTAGCTAAACAAAACATGATAGAATCAAAGGATACATATATAGGCAATATCAACTTTGGAATTAAGGCTTAGCCATTGTTGGTACACTTCTATAAGATACAGTGTCTACCAGGAGCCTTTTTTTTAGTTTAGTTAGAGAATTGTATATCAATATAGGAATGTGAGAGTTCAAGAATCTCTAATTCTATAAAACGCCCGGTTCGTTTTGAAAGATAAAATTGAGGATTGGAGTTAAATTGGCCCAAACAGAGCGGGATGGACATAGATTTCAGATAACTGACCCAACTAGTTTGAAATTGAGATTGAGATGCTGTTCTTAAGTTAGTGCCACGGTGGAAGAATTGCGCTTAAACTAAACTGTTTAATCAATTTAAGTTCTTGAAAGCAGCACAAAACATCTTTATTTAACTTGAAGTGGGGGTGGCTGACCTCAACTAGTGGCAACTCAACACTACCCAAGATCAACCAAGGAAACTGGCAACTTGAGTTCACACAACTCAATTTCTTGTGAAAGTCGTATTAACCAAAAGTATAGATAATCAAACAAATTGTAAAAGTATCAGTTCAATAAGTCAAAAACTCTGAGTTCAATCCCTGGGAAAGAACCAAAATATTGAATTAACTTGTGATTTCTACTAACGGAATTGCAAAACAAATAACTTCATATCATTTTCACATAAAGAACAACCCATTTTATCGGAAATAATCTCTCTACCTTGTGGAGTATACACGCACCCAGTTAATACGAAATATTCACGAGGAAACAATAGAGGGAGTGAAGATGGATACCAATCAGCAGAGAGAAAGTCAGGGACATCGGCAGAAGCAGAGATACGAGGGGTGTTTGGTTTAGAAGATCGGCAAGGTTTGGCGAAGATAGACAGAGACTGTGGAGATGACAAAGAGGAGCAAAACGACATCGTATGTATGCTTCTTCACACAAAGCTCCGTCGATGATCGATTATAGAAAAAGCTCTGAATTGTAGCTAATACAACATCACTTTAAATTTCAAACCGTTGGATTGATATTGTAAGGAAATCGTACGATCATGATGTCATCACTATTTACTCAGGGGAGTTAAACTGTGACGTTTAAAGGGAAAGCAGTTGCATAACATTGTTATTTACAGTTTTCACTAGTGTAAAAATTGAGATGTTGGTCAAATATTCATGAAGCACTCTGCTCCTTCCCTCCACCTCCTTGCAGCCGCTGCTTGTACCGACACCGCCGCCATGTCATCTGCTCAACCAGTAAGGATTATTCTCCGAAATACGAAATGCATACTAACTTCCATTTCTAAACTGTTAACGAAACTCTCCTTATTCCGTTATAGTTTCGAGGAGGCAGGGGCCGTGGCCGGAGATACTTTTCGCACCGTCCTTCCGGCGAACGAAGTGAACAAGACATTATAACTGGAGACTCTCACTTCAATTCTGTTCGTAAAGCCAATCGAAATCTCCGTCCATCTCCCACTTTTCGACCTTTCCGGCCTAGGGCACAACCGCCGAATATCCATCCTAATCAGCATATTTATGGACAATTGCCGCCTCCTCAACCACGTCAGCCGTTTCATCATAATCAGCAATCCTATAGAGCAATGCCACCACCAGTAGGGTTTTATCAGAATCAGCAGCTCAATAGACCAAATTATTATGAGAATCAGCAGTTTAATAGACCGAATTTTTATGAGGATCGGCAATTTAATAGACCGACTTTTTATGAGAATCAGCAGTTCAGGCAGCGGCCATTGCCTCCCAAGGCTTTGAACTTTCGGAATTGGGAGAATGCTAGACCTGGACCTCCGCCTCATTGCGGTAATTTTGCACCTTTTTTCAATGTTGCATTTACTCCAATTTGGTACATTCAACTGTTGGTACAATTCTAAGCCAGGATAAAAGGAAGGTATATGTGGTAGGTTGACAACCAACTTAAAGCTAGTCAATTGATGATGAATCCTCGTGTTTGAGATTGAGACATTTGTTGTGGTTGTGTTTTTTTTTTTTTTGTTGCTTAGAGGGAAGGATATACATGAAGTTATGAATCCATGTATCCAAATTGTTATATGAATGGTGTATTATGTTTGTAATATGAGTTTGTAGTCATAAAATACGGTCAATTTAAATGTTCTTTCGGCTTATTGGACAACAGTATGTGGTGAGAAATGCGAAGTAGAATATAAGAGGATATCTCTATGTATTCTAGGTTGATTAATCTTTAAAATCAAACAGAGTAGGACTGACTTTCATATGAAGTGTTGATATGCAAATGGCACCGAGAAGAGTTCCAGTGATGCTAACCGATATGAATCTTTCATTTTGACGAAGGGAAATTGTGACAAAACAGTATAATGTTATTCTAATCTAAATGTGGTCATGTCAAATTGTCTAACGTAAGTGTGAGGATTTGGTTCGGATACTCTAAAACACATTAAACACTTACTAAACTTGAACATAATCTTGTATAAGAGCATGGAAAGAAGGGGAGGTAAGCAAAAGAAATAGAAGAAGCGGAAGTAGCATTCCCAGTTGGTTCCTCCCAAAAAAATTCTGCATTTTTTTTAATTACCCGACTCTGATGTACTGTCCTAGATTTGGAATCCAAACTTCATGGTCAATTATAGTTCATTTAGTTAAGGAATTTAATTATCTGATTAATAAGGAGAAAACTAAATGCTGTCTTTGATAGAGATAACAAAGGAGCTCTAACTTTGCAATAACCACCTTAGTTGAAGGAGGGTAGGTCTACTGTGTTGTGAGTCAAGTAGGGTGATGGTAATAGTAAAACTTTCAGATGGGTAGTGGTTTTGGAAGCTGAATGAAATCCGGAAGACGGGCTCAGGGGAAGTGGATTTTTTTTTATGATCGAGAAATCTGTTAGGATCAACTGTAGCCTTTGGAACTCGGTGATAATGTGCCCCTCCCCTCTACCTCCTTCTTCTTAGATATCAGGCTTAGTTTGCATGGCGTAGGGTTCGAATTTGTGACCTGAGTCACAAGTCCCTCAACCTTTTTCACTTGAAAGCCTAAGGTGCATCAAGTTCGCAAATGGAGAAGATGAGGATACTTATTAGAATAGATGAGAAAGTCACATTAGTTGTTTCAGCCTTTCAGGACTGAAAATTTTCATGAAGCAGGGTTATTTTATTTTTTTTAATTGTAAATATACGATTGTATTACCAAGTGAGAATTACAAAGCAAAAGAAAAAACAAAGAACTGGACATCTCCTAGAACTGTAATCAGCAAGTATTCTATCATAATCTGCCAACCAACTACCTAGTGTTAGAACCAGCATACATCCCAGTAGCTATTCACATAGGGTACCGATCTAACACAAGACTTAATTCTCCCTCTGATATGGACCTCTTGAACAATTTTCCTCACTAGAACTTCACAGCTTCTGCTTTTCTTCTGGAAGATCCTATGATTCCTCTCCTGCCAGATGTAATATACACTAGCTGCTAGTGCAATTCTGAATACTTCAGCTTCTGGGAGTTTACCTTTGCAGTGAACTTTAGTCCATTTCTGCTCCTCTGCCATCCTGTAGCTTGCCTCTGGATAGCTTGCCAGTTTAGGATTTTCTGCCAGACTTGGGTTGAGTAGGAGCAGTTAAAGAACAGGTGCTCAGTGTTCTCATTCCCATTATCACACAGGACACAACTGATGTTGTGCACACTTCTCCACACAACTAGTTTCTCCTTTTTCAGGAGTCTCCCATGAAAAGTTAAGTACAAGATAAAAATCCATTTTGGACGGGCGACATTATTGCATATCAGTTTTCTCCATTCTACTCTTATTAATCCCTTCTCAACAATTGGTAAACTTGTTTAATGGAGAATAGCAAGATTTGACTGATAAAATAGCATAAAACAGTATCAAATGCTTAAAAGAAAATCCAAATATGAAATATCTCGGAGCTCATTTGTCCCAGCCTTGGTAGACGGAGTTACCTGAAACCTGTTGCTAGTGAAAGGTGAGAGGTATCCTGTGGAATTAGTCGAGGTGCGCGGAAGCTGGCCCGGACACCACAGTTATCCAAAAGAAAAAACTCCGAGTATACAGGGCGAACTATTTAAGGTGTAAAGTGTTCACAAGGCATTTAGTCTAAGGATTAAAGTGTATTTAAGGTGAATGCCTCACTTATCTGTGAGAAATATAGAGGGAAAATATTATTGAATTGTGTATATATATATTATTACACAGAGACCCTATTTATAGACACTACAATACAATCCTTTACCAAGTAGGATACTATTTACTATTTCTATTCTTATATCTATTCCTACTCTAAGTAGGATTGTATATATCTATTCCTATTCTAACACTCCCCTTCAAGCTAGTGCATACAAGTCATAAGTCCCTAGCTTGTTACAAATGTAATTAATACGAGGATTGATGAGTGGCTTGGTTAGATATTTGCAAGTTGATCACTCGACTTCACAAAATTGACAGTCAATCTCAATGAACTTAGTTTTCTCATGAAATATTGTATTTGATGCATAATGCCAGTCAATTTCAATGTGCTTGGTCTTCTCATGAAATACTGAATTTGGGGCATAATGTCGATAAAACACAGAGTGATAAATTCTTCAATTGTAGTGTTGAGCTTTCCAAACCAAGCTTCAGAAGATTGTTTTAGACCATAGAGTGACTTACACAATCAAAATACAAGGCTACCAGACTCCCCTATAGCAACAAAATCTGTTGATTGCGCCAAATAGACTTCTTCCTAGATATCATAATGGAGAAAAAATTCTTAATGTCCAATTGATTAAAAGACCTATGGAGAACAATAACTATAGATTGAAGAAGGCGGACATATGCTATTTTAGCCACGAAGAGAAAATATCACTGTAATCCAGCCCAAATATCTGAGCATACCTTCTTCTTCTTTTTTTATTTGCGAAAGTAAATCTGAAACGGAAAGAAAACACTGTAGGAAAACTCAGATCTCTCGTAAACAATGCAATGGTCGCTAAACAGTGCTCGAAATCTGGTATATATAATATATGGAACATCTCGAAATCAAGGGATGAGTAGATCCTAAACAAGAAAGTCATTGTAAAACTGGCCGAATCATACTCATGCATCGGAGTATTAGATTTGATGTGGTCATAATCTGAGAAATAAAATTATATGATTAGGGTCGGAATGATGGCACAACCCTATTAAGAAAGAGAATTATATGGGTAGGGTCGGAATAATGGTACGATCCTACTGGAAAGAGAATGATATGGGTGGAGTCGGAATAATGGCACGACCCTACTGAAAAATAGAAATTATATGGGTAGGGTCGGAATGATGGCACAACCCTACACAAATAAGAAAGCAGTCATCGAAAAGATGGCACAGTGCTATACAAATAAGATATGTAAAAATAGTCACCAGAATGATGCACGGTGCTACACAAATCAGATATGAGAAAGTAGTCCGGAAAAATGCACAGTACTACGCAAATTAATAATGAAAAAAGTAGTCACCGAAAAAATGCACAATGCTATGCAAATTAGATATGAGAAAATAGTCACTAGAAAGATACACGGTGATCCCAACTTTTGCTAACATAATCATTGGTCAGACGGGTGGCATATATGGGTAATAGCCTCCCGTTGGCAGCGAAAGCTCTTTGATTCTCTACTAAGATTGTAGAGGCTCTGATACCATGTGAGAAATATAGAGGGAAAATATTATTGAATTGTGTATATACATTATTACACAGAGACCCTATTTATAGACACTACAATACAATCCTTTACCAAGTAGGATACTATTTACTATTTCTATTCCTATTAATATTCCTATTTTTATTCCTACTCTAAGTAGGATTGTATATATCTATTCCTATTCTAACCCTGGTGGATGGAGTTACCTGGTACCTATTGCTGGTGGGAGGTGGTAGGTATCCCGTGGAATTAGTCGAGGTGCGCGAAAGCTGGCTCGGACACCACGGTTATCCAAAAAAAAAACTCCAAGTATACAGGACGAACTATTTAAGGTGTAAAATGTTCACAAGGCATTTAGTCTAAGGATTAAAGTGTATATGAGGTGAATGCCTCACTTATCAATGTGTTAGCCCTACGGAGTTTAGTCCCTATGGTCACCTCGGATTGCTTAAAGGCTGCTTGACTTGAGGCTTTCTCTTGTGAGTTCCATTTTGCCTTTCTAGACTTTGGGGACAACTTACCACCTATTGCTGACACATTAGTAGGATGGGAACCAGGAACATTCATTTTGGAGTCAAAAAGTTCCTCTTGCTTGTTAGTGTGGAATATATCCTTTCAAGCCAGTCCTTTCTGGAGTATGCCTTTTGGTTGCTTCTTAGAAAAGAAAAAACTTGGTCAAATCATTTCTTTGCTCCCTTTATACCACTAAATTGGAGCATTCCATTAATGTATTACAAACTCATTCATCCAAGTCAGCTGAAATGTGGTCGTGATTTTAAGATTGTCGTGTGCCAAATATTTTTGACTTATGTTGTTCATCTTTGAGATACTTGTTTACTTTCAATTTTTGGCTGTATAGGTCATAGTTTTTGGTCTTAGTCTGCTAAGATTGGTCTTGACCAAACTGATGAATGGTTTACTTGCTATTATATTTTGCAGAACGATTTACAGTCTTATCATACAACATACTTGCTGATTACCTTGCTATTGATCATCAGAGAAAACTTTATTTTCACATACCGCAATATATTTTGGACTGGGAATGGCGTAAAAGAAGTATCCTTTCTGAGCTTGGATGGTGGTCAGCTGATATATTGTGTCTTCAGGTTATGACTCTTGACTCAATTAATATTGACTTTCTACACTCTTTGAATTGTGGTTCAATCACAGTGATGTTGTGGAATAGGCATAGATTGATGCGGTATGATTCAGGATGTTGGGAAATATTCTAAATTTTATTATAGGTACTGGTTCTCCTTTCAAGCCTGTTTGAAAGGTGCAGTACTATCAGTGAATTGGTAATTTTTGTTTGTAAATGTATGTGTATGGGCTCCAGACGAAAATTTAAAAAGCATGGTTGAGGTGAAGAAATTTTATTTATAACAAAAGATATTTTCCTCCATTTAATCTTCATCTATATATGTATGTGTATATGTGTGTGTGAGAGAGTTATGTATATAGTGAGAAATAAGAAACATGGGATAAAGAATTGGGAGAATGCGTACAGATAACTATCAATTGAGAGAATGCATGAACATAAGTCTTATGCTTGAGTTCTTTTATGTTCTCACTCTGGGGGGGCACTAAACTTAAAAGTTTCATGTAATCCTAGTCTATTTACACAATATATCTAACACTTCTCTTCATTCTGGTGCATACAACATCTATATATTGCGTTTGTTATCGAAATCTATGTGTGTGTGTGAGAGAGAGAGACTAGTTTGTACAAGCAAGGGATTTGGTGAATATATATGCAAGCTAATCATTGATCATATAAACTATATGGCAATGTGTCCTAAGAGTTTCTCCTTGATAAGTGGAGTGACCCACTATGAAGTACTGCTTGATCATCATGCATAATCTCTATGTGAATATATGACCAATCTCTCCAGGTTTCAAATGTTTTAATAGTTGCTTCGAGAACATCTCTAGCACAACTCAGAAAATCAAAGAAAGTGTATCAACACTTTGTATTCTTGGTGTAAAGAAGAGGTATAGAAAAAGCTGAACAGTTAGTAGACTTCTTAGGGTCTGCGTAATTATTGTTACCCTCCTTGTAGTGACTTCTGGTCTTATAATTTTTTGGAGATTGTCAGCATGCCCTTAATGCTGAAGAATACAATCTTACCTTTCTCTTAATTTAAGTCACCAATGACCCTATTTATCATTCTTAACCTATAAGTCTGTGTTTCATTGTTTTATTTATATAATTTCTAGAAGTAACAATTCTTGGTATGGCGTATGATGTTTCCTCATTTCAGGAGGTTGACAGATTCCAGGAGTTGGAGGCAGAATTGAAGTTGCGTGGATACAGTGGCATCTGGAAGGTTTTTGATTCTTTCATGCTATTTTTATCACATGTCAAACAAGTTTACAGATTATTTATTGGTAGACTTTCTGTTGATTAATATGTTGTGGAACAAGTGCCAGAGGGAGGGCCCAACCGAACCCCAATGTATCTTTATTGTCCCAATTTCATCTATACTATCTTAACAACATGAAATCTAAAATTGAAATGTTAAATTACTAATTTACCCTCCCCTAACAATTAAAAACCCTAATAACCAAACTTAACTTGCTACCCATTCGCAACATCGTGAATAGCCGCCTGTTAATGCCAACTCCTTTGATACGCTGGGTACATCATCCCCAACTCCTACAAAGACACCTCCTACAAAGAGTTTCCTTCGCATCTTCTCCAAAAACCAACTACGCTTAGCAACGGCTCCAAAACTCATGGCTTCATATGAAGGGATTTTAACCTTCTCTTTGTGACTCAAATTGGTTGGAAGAATAGACAACGTTGCCTCGAGGCCCTCGACAGTTAATTAGAGATAAGCCAACATTCGTTGAGAAGATAACATAGAGTAGAATCATGGATCAGAGATAAAAAAAACCAGTAAACGTCAAATATTACATAGCCACTGCAATTGAAGATGGTTGTGTAGTGTCCCTTAGTGAATACTAGAGAGTAGAGGAAATTGATTTAGGATATATATATTGTGTTGTTAAGACCGAATCTATTGCTGACTTGCAAGATTAATCTTTTGTTGCATGGTTCTCTTCGAATGTGTATATAAGGTAAATATGATTCTCTAAGAATATGTTGGTGGAACATTCACTTTTTGAAATCTCTGAATTTCTGACAACTGTTATGCAAATAAACTAAATTTAACAAAATAAGGCGGAGAGAATAAAAGAGGAGAAAGAAAGACAGAAAGAAGAAAGCAAGAAATTCCGTGTGTATTTTGCCATGCCAAGAGATGCCTATAAATAGGCTAGGAAAAGAGAGAAAATTGGTGGGTTGCCCACTTTCAGTGGGCCCCACGTGAATAAAATAAGCTATTAGTGGACAACCATTACACTCACTTTCTAACACTCCCCCTTGGATGTCCACGACTCGAAAAAGAAAAAGAAATTGCGTGAAAAGTTTCATCACTATCACATTTTGATCCACGTACCCGCACATGTGAGCAGGAGGTCCAGAAGATCATCCACTTATAGAAAATAGCAAATCAAATGCCAGATGCATTTACTGATTTGAAACGGATAACTAAGTCAAATATCCCTGTAGTGAATGTGCCTATCCGGATTGATGTCCCAAAAGAACCATCTACTAGTATCATATCTTCTGAATCCCAAACACGCCTGAAGCGTGGTAGACCATTGGGATCAAAGGATAAAAATCCTAGAAAGAGAAGTGTGAGAAATAATAAAAATGATACTACACAAAAACCTCCTGAAGAAGGTCAAGATTTGAGTAATCCTGATATTCCTGAAGAAATCAGTGAACCCGAGACTCAAGTGAATGAAGATCTTTCAATAAGTTCTTCCGGTGATGAGATAAATTTAGATCGATCTAAAAATCACGGTTGATAATGTTTTTGCATATAATGTTGCACCTAACCTCATGCGAGATAGTGAAAGTCTTGAGCCTAAATCCGTCGAAGAATGTCGACGTAGATGTAATTGGCCAGAATGGCAAAAGGCAATTCAATCAGAATTAGACTCACTTGCTAAATGTGAGGTTTTTGGACCTGTAGTCCAAACCCCTGAAGGTGTAAAACCAGTTGGCTATAAATGGGCTTTTGTACGAAAACGAAATGAGAGAAATGAAATTGTAAGATACAAGGCACGCCTTGTTGCACAAGGATTCTCTCAAAGACTCGAGGTTAACTATGAAGAAACATAATCACCCGTTATGGATGGAATAACATTTCAATATCTCATCAGTTTAGCTGTACATAAAAATCTTGAAATACATCTAATGAATGTAGTTACAGCTTACCTTTATGGTTCACTTGATAATGAAATTTACATGAAAAGTGGTTTTATGGAGTTACAGCTTACCTAAACAAAACTCTCTCGACTAGTGCCTCTTCTTCATACGACTATACTGTTCATCGTCACCAGCAAGTCAAAATGGCTTCACCACCGCTGGTGAAGCTCCCTTGGCCACCGAATATAGATCATCAAACATCACCCCTTCATCCAGCTAATGACACTTTGAATCTGCAAAATAACACTGAAAACATAGTAGCAATTTCAAGTGACGTTGGTTTGACTCAACTACAATCGATCGGTGTTCACATTTTTGAGGAGCTGCGAATTGCTCAAAAAATTGTTGCTCTACAAACCAGTGGATTGATTCGAGTTACAAGACTAGGTGCGCCTGATTCCTTATCATTTGGACTACCCACAGTCCAAAAATTGGATCAAATCACCACACAAATTGTGAGTAATGACCAGGCGATCGCTGAACTGAAGAAGCCAGACTCGCCGGAATGCCACCTTCTTATTCGACCATGCTCCGGCGACATTCGAGACATCGGACCTCCTGGGGTTTGTTCCCCAGGTCATGAAGCAGCTGTGGGATCAAGTTTCACCGGCATAGCAATCGTCGGCGAAAAAATCCATGTCCGCGTCGGAGCTCCGGCAACCCAATCCGACCAAATCCAATGCCAAAATGTTCGTGAAGGTCTTGTGCATCTCCCTAGCAACAAGCGCCAGATCGAATCAATCCCCAGCTCCTCGAATATCTCTTCAACTCCTGATCGCAGTTCGAGCAAAGAACACGCAGGTACACATAATCAATGTAACAGTAAGTCGTCGACGGAAACTCAAGTTGCCGGAGCTCCGGCGAACCAATTGATGGAGGACCAATGCCAAAATGTCCCTAAAGGTGTTGTGATGCTTCACAACCAAACAAGGGACCTCGAATCATCTCCTACAAGTTGGGCAAAGAAGAGTTAATGACATTGTTTTGTTGGGGCTTGTTTTGTCCCTTGGGTTGCTTCCTCCTCTGAACTTGCCATTGCTCAGTCTTTCTATTATCAGCCATCTGTTGAGGATGAGTAGGGATAACATTTGCAGGTTCATTGATGTATGGCACATCCTGATTTTTGTTAATCATGCCCTCTTTGTTGTTGATCTTTTTTGCTGCTTCCTGTTCTTTTCTTTTCCTCTGTTCTTCATCCCTCCTTTGTATATTGAATGCATGTATCAAGTGACCTTGATGTTTACAATACATGCAATAATCAGGAACATTCTCATATAGAACAGCTTGCCACCTCCCTCTAGTTTTATCATCTTCATCATAGCCCAGCCATACATGGGGAGGTCTTTCTTTAGTGAGGTCAACTTGAAGTCTCACTTTAGCTATGCTCCCTCTAGTTTTTTGAATAGAGGCAGTGTCAAGGTACAAAACTTTCCCCACAGATGATAGTAAAGCTGTGATGAACTCCTTATTGTAGCAATGCCAAGGTAGCTCAGGTAAGGCCACCCAGATAGGCACTATTGGAGTTTCTTCTTCCGGTGTGAATGTTGGAGTCCATGTTTGAATTCTCATGGTTTGACCCTCTATGTTCATTCTCTGCTTAGTCCAAACAGTGGTATAATCCAACTCATTGTCCAAATCAATGTAGACATGTCTAGCATTGAAATGAGCAATTTTAACACCCCCTGAAAGTTGAGTTTGAAGAATAAAGCTTCTTCTTATTAACTCTATTTTAGGCATGGTATTGGTAAACTTGCCAACCAAGGTGTACTTGCATCTTTCAGCAAGTTTGTGCATGAAGTCAATTTTTTTAAAAATCACTGCAGGAAGCCCTTGCTTGGTGGTGTATTCAGGGGGGAAAACTCAAAGGGTGCCTCATTCTTAGCTTGGTTTGTTCTGAGTTTGGCAGCAAAGGTCTGAATTACAGTATATGGGGCAGGCTGAGGGGATCTGGTCCTTCAAGTTGGGAAAGTTATTCTTCTTGGGGTTGTGGTTAGTGCTATTAGGTTGGGTCTGAGTGCTAACTACTTTGGTTCCATAATGGTTAGGACCAGTTTTGTCCAGGTTGTTAGGCACCTTAGGATGATTAGTTTCTCCATAGGAGTCAAAGTTGCTAGACACCTTAGGGAAGCTATTGTGGTTATTGGTAGAGGGCTGAATATGGTTTTGGTTGCTAAGCTGGGGGTTGGCTTTGTTGATCACTTTGGATAAATTTTCAGGATAGTTAGCAATCTTGGAGCCCTGCATAGACATGTTCACAGCAATACCAGGTGACTCATTTGCATGAGGCAAATGAGGCTCACTGAATTTCAACAGATCATCAGTAGGAGGCATAGAATTAAAGTGAGAAGACTTACCTGTGGTTATTCTTCCTTATGACTGATTTTGCTCAGCATTTAAGGTATGTTTAACATTTTCATGCTGAAGAATGTTATTATCATTATTCATGATAATAGCATCACTCCTAGCACTGTGACTGTGAGCAACTCTTTTATTTAAGCCTTGACGACTTTTTGAATTTGAACTTGTAGGAGATGATTCGAGGTCCCTTGTTTGGTTGTGAAGCATCACAACACCTTTAGGGACATTTTGGCATTGGTCCTCCATCAATTGGTTTGTCGGAGCTCCGGCGACTTGAGTTTCCGTCGACGAATTATTGTTACATTGATTATGCGTACCTGCGTGTTCTTTGCTCGAACTGTGATCAGGAGTTGAAGAGATATTCGAGGAGCTGGGGATTGATTCGATCTGGCGCTTGTTGCTAGGGAGATGCACAAGACCTTCACGAACATTTTGGCATTGGATTTGGTCGGATTGGGTTGCCGGAGCTCCGACGCCGACATGGATTTTTTCGCCGGCGATTGCTATGCCGGTGAAACTTGATGCTTCATGACCTGGAGAACAAACCCCAGGAGGTCCGATGTCTCGAATGTCGTCGGAGCATGGTCGAATAAGAAGGCGGCGTTCCGGCGAGTCTGGCTTCTTCAGTTCAGCGATCGCCTGGTCATTACTCACAATTTGTGTGGTGATTTGATCCAATTTTTGGACTGTGGGTAGTCCAAATGATAAGAAATCAGGCGCACCTAGTCTTGTAACTCGAATCAATCCATTGGTTTGCAGAGCAACAATTTTTTGAGCAATTCGCAGCTCCTCAAAAATGTGAACACCGATCGATTGTAGTTGAGTCAAACCAGCGTCACTTGAAATTGCTACTGTGTTTTCAGTGTTATTTTGCAGATTCAAAGTGTCATTAGCTGGATGAAGGGGTGATGTTTGATGATCTATATTCGGTGGCCAAGGGAGCTTCACCGGCGGCGGTGAAGCCATTTTGACTTGCCGGTGACGATGAACAGTATAGTCGTATGAAGAAGAGGCACTAGTCGAGAGAGTTTTGTTTAGGTCTGCAAATTGAACATTCAGCAGACGGGGTCTTTGTCAATCAATTTGCCTACACTGAGAAAATCTTAAAACGATTTTACATGGACAGAGCACATCCATTAAGTACTCCAATAGTTGTTCGATCACTTGAAGTGGAAAAGGATCAATTTCGACCTCCAGAAGAGGACGAAGAAATTCTTGGTCCTGAAGTACCATATTTCAGTGCTATTGGTGCACTTATGTATCTTGCTAACGCAAGTAGGCCTGATATAACATTTTCTGTTAATTTGCTAGCAAGGTATAGTTCATCCCCAATGCGAAGGCATTGGAACGGTATCAAATATATTTTGCGATACCTGAACGGTACTATTGATATGAGTTTGTTTTATACTAACAAAGGTTGCGCAGACTTTATTGGTTATGCAGATGCAGGTTATTTATCTGACCCACATAAAGCTCGATCTCAGACAGGCTATCTATTTACACACGGAGGAACTGCTATATCATGGCGATCTACAATGCAGTCTATTGTTGCTACTTCTTTAAATCATGCTGAAATAATAGCAATTCATGAAGCAAGTAGAGAATGTGTGTGGTTGAGATCGATGATATAGTTTATCAAAGAAAGATGTGGCCTGCAAAATAATGTTAAAGTACCCACAGTTATATTCAAAGACAATGTCGCGTGCATAGCTCAATTAAAAAGTGGCTTCATAAAAGGAGACAGAACGAAACATATTTCACCAAAATTATTCTTCACACATGATCTTCAGAAGAATGGTGATATTGATGTACAACAAGTTCGTTCAAGTGATAATCTTGCAGATTTATTCACAAAGGCATTACAAAACATCGACTTTTGAGAAGCTGAGATATAAGGTTGGAATGCGTTGTCTCCAAAATATCAAATGAAGTTTTCATCAGGGGGAGTAAAATACGCGCTGCACTCTTTTTTTCTTAACCAATGTTTTGTCCCACTAGATTTTCCTGGTAAGGTTTTTAATGAGGCAGCACTCAAGATGTATTACCAGACATGTGTACTCTTGTAAAGTGTTTTTATGGAGGCACATTACACGTAGACATCCAAGGGGGAGTGTTAGAAAGTGAGTGGAATGGTTTTCACTATTAGATTATTTTATTCACGTGGGGCCCACTGAAAGTGGGCAACCCACCAATTTTCTCTCTTTTTCTAGCCTATTTATAGGCATCTTTTGGGATGGCAAAATACACACGCAATTTCAGGTTCCTTTCTCTCCCCCTAATGGTGGGAAAAGTGTTTCATCAAACCGGCAATCTGCAAATCGAGCAATGAATAAGTCTCCAGTCAACGGTTTAAGGTATCGAATTATGGAGGGTGAGTCAAATCCAACATATATGCCCAACCTTCGTTGATGGCCCATAATTGTACGTTGTGGTGGTGCTACATGCACATATACCGCATAACCAAAAATTCTTAGATGGGCTATATTTGACTAATGACCAAATACTAATTCTGACGAAGAGTATTTATTATAATGTGTCGGTCTGAGACGTACAAGTGCTGCTGCATGTAAGATAGCATGACCCCAAACAGTAATTGGCAATTTTGTTTTCATTAGTAGAGGTCTTGCTATCAATTGTAGGCGCTTAATAAATGACTTTGCAAGGCCATTTTGAGTATGAACATGAGCAACAGGATGTTCAATTTTTATCCCAATTGATAAGCAATAATCATTAAAAGCTTGGGATGTAAATTCTCCAGCATTATCAAGACGAATGGACTTAATTGGATAATCTAGGAATTGCGCTCTCAATCTTATTATTTGTGCTAACAACTTCGCAAACGCCAGGTTGCGAGATGATAACAGGCACACATGAGACCATCTAGATGATGCATCTATTAAGACCATAAAATATCTAAACAATCCACTAGGTGGATGAATAGTTCCACATATATCTCCATGTATACGCTCTAAAAAGCCAGGAGATTCGATGCCAACCTTCAGGGTCGATGGTCTGGCAATTAATTTGCCTTGATAACAAGCAGCACATGAAAATTCATTATTCGTAAGAATCTTCTGGTTCTTTAACTTCTGGTTTACGATCATATGTGCTTCAATTGCACTAATTTTTTGCATAATATAGGCCAGACGACAAAGTTGGTAATTTTTTCAAAATATATTTCTAGCCTTAGACACACTTGGTTATACGAAGATATTCAATATTCATTTCATTTAGTGTTTCAACATGATATCCATTTCTGCGAATATCTTTAAAACTTAACAAGTTTCTTGGGGATTTAGAAGAAAATAGTGCATCTTCTATAACAATTTTTGTCCCCTTAGGCAGGATTATAGTAGCTCTTCGGGAGCCTTCAATTATTTTTGAATTACCAGATATTGTAGTAACATTAGCTTTTCTTCTAAGCAAATTGGAAAAATATTTCTCGTCTTTAAAAATAGCATGAGTTGTTCCACTATCAATTACACAAATATCCTCTTGATTTATCATTGATCCAAACAAGATTTGAGTCATTTCCATATTTTCGCTTTTAGTTACCTTGAAAAAAATAGCCGGAGTCTCGTGCTGATAATGTGTTATGCAAATAAGCTAAATTTAACAAAATAAGGTGGAGAATAAAAGAGGAGAAAGAAAGACAGAAGAAAGAAAGCAAGAAATTCCGTGTTTATTTTGCCATGCCAAGAGATGCCTATAAATAGGCTAGGAAAAGAGAGAAATTTGGTGGGTTGCCCACTTTCCGTGGGCCCTACGTGAATAAAATAATCTATTAGTGAACAACCATTCCACTCACTTTCTAACAACAACTAAGTTATTGTAGAACAAGTATTTTTAGAACAGTTTTTGTGAGATACAATGGTCTTAATATTAATTTGTGATTAATGCCTTTTTTAAAGAGATGATGCTAGCAGCATTATCCCTTAACAATAAATACTTGCACCTAAAGCTTTCACCTCTGTAAATCGTTTGTTTTTGGTGCCGCTTGGTTGTTAACTGGCTGTTTGCTTTAGATTTTATCTTGCACTTGAGACCTTGATTTTTTTATTGCCAAATTCTACGGTGTATTATCAACCTCCTTTTTTATTGTGCTTTTGCATTTAATTTGCTCTTCAATTTTTCAGGTTTCATGAATTAACATCTAATTCTCATACAACTGACTTCAATCTTATCCCCTTATTAGTTCATGAAGTGATATAAAATCACAACTCCCACATATTTACAACACATTGTCCTACTTTACATGCACGTCACTAAAATTTAACAGAAATATTTTTTCTTTTTACTATAAATGCTTTCATAAGAAGTTTGTATTGCTGCTAAGGAAGTGACTCCTCTTCCAATATCAACTTTAAATGAGCAGCAGAATTTTTCACCAACCATTTTACCTACCCATATAACAAGAAATATATCCTTGCTGCAATAAAAAATTGAACTGACAATTATTGTAGATTCACTTGCAGAATATTGCAAAAGGTCAAACATTATAACACAATAACAATCCAATAATTTGATATCATGGTTTGTAACTTGGCTTCATTTAAGTTCCTTTGCTTCTAACTTACTGTTATTTAGACGGAGGAGATGGTTAATTATACATATAATCAACTATCTCAAAACTCTGTTTTTTAATAATAATAATTTACACACACACACACACATATATATATATATATATATATATATTGTATGACTCGACATTCACGTGCAACGCACATGTCGTAAAACTAGTACATTATAATATGCATCATGAATCTGTTGTGAAGTGCAATGTGTAGAGGAATGAGGACCCAATAATAAATTTAGCAAACATCTTGGAGGGAGGCTTTCTTACTTGATTTTGGAATGCTAAATAATCCTCTGTGTTTCAAAACAAGGAGGGGTTTATAATTTCAGTTGCTAATTCGCTAAATCGAAACCATTATATGTTTTCTTTGATAAATTCCAAGTCCTTGGATTTTAAGAGGACAATTCTCTCATTCTTTTCATGCAATCATGTTAAAGACTCCCCTTTTCCCATTTACCTTTTTCATCATTTCTTCAATTCCTCCATTGATACCCACAAGGCACCCTAACCCAAAACCCTGGGACTCACTTTTTTTCATCCAGAGCCCAACTTTATAATATAAAATCCTTCGTCTCTACCTCCTAATAATAGTCTAGACTTAGTTTTGCAAGAATCAAAATGAATTCGGGGATGTTTGGAAACACTAGGTTTGGTTGGAGAGGAATTTTTATCTTTCTCCCTTCTGTTCATCTTTACTTGCACATCTGAGTTCCTAAGGCATTCTAAAAACTAAGCAAGAAGGAAAGCTGGAGTTGACCCATTTGGTGGTTTGGACAAGACAGATTTCTCTGGTGGTGAGCTTCTTGACTTAACATTATTTTTTGGAGTTCTCATTTTGCGAACTCGAGACAGAGATATATTTTAATCCCCTTTTTCACCGAACAGTCAGTTCTCATATACTACACAACCATTGTACTTGTACTTAGATTGTCGAGGAGAAAAGTAAATAACTAAACATAACTTTGTAATTTCTGGAGGCCATGCACTCCAAATCAGTCTGGTGTTGCTTATTGCAGTTTTTATAGCAATTCTGCCTCGTTCTTTGCCATTCCATCATTGCTTTGCTGGTTTACTTTCCTAGTCTATTCTAGTATCAGGAAAAGAGAACCTGGATGTTCTGCACAGAAAGGAGTAGAATATCAAGGATCTGTTCAAAAAAATAATCCAGTTGGACTTTGTCGTTAGATTTTCTTTTTTGAGAAACTTATTTCAAGTTTCTTCATTAGCTAGTAAAAGTTAAGTGCTGCTTGGTGGTCTGGATATTTTTTCTTGAATTATGTGGGTCAATGGATCATGGAGTATTGTAGTTATATGATGCTGCAGCTAGTGTTATGTTTTTCAGTCCTTAATAAAACTGACTTTTCTCGATGACATGTAAACAAAAAAAAATGGTCCTTGTTAGATAGATCTGTTAGTGCTAGCTTCTTAGTGAACCTAAATCACCGTAGACGTTTCATTCTGCCATTAAGTGCTAATGTTCTAAGCACATTGAATGGAAATTCTACTATACAAGTATCCTTAACATATACATATAACCATTTGAATTATCCATATTTGATACTTGCATGTGCATACGCGTGCCCATAACTAGCTCTGAGAACCGTATTGCTCTTGAGCCACAAGAACAAATGCATAGTTTGTATTGTTTAATAGTAATACTTTCTTGTGCAATGTGGGATAGATTAACATGATTTATATTTGATGTAGAGGCGTACTGGAGATCCAGCTGATGGATGTGCAATATTTTGGCATGCATCAAGGCAAGAAAATTCTATTCTTTTGCACCCTCAAATCAGAAGAATAGACTAAATAGACAATGCTGGTACTTAATTGTTGCATGAGGATACACTTTTTAATATGCTTTTTGTTTGTTGATCCCGTGTTTTGTACATTTGATATAGTCATGCCTTTGCAGATCTTTGACACTTTGAGCTGTTATGTGTATGCTTTGGTGGCTTTAATATCTAGCTTGTCTTTCAGGATTTTATGAAGTTCTTACAGGCTCTATTCGATTGTGATTTCTAATAGTCAGTCCTTAAAATTTGTCTTCCTTCTTTGGCAATCCAATAGCACTCGTTTGCACATATAATGAATGAATTAAGGATTGATAAAAGTGTTCTTTATGGAGGAGTGTTAGCAGCATAATACTTCTTTCTGCACCGGCAAACATAATCAGCCAACCAATCTATCATGTTTTAGTGTATATTGTTTCCTTGATTAGCTCATCACATTTTACTCCGCTCATGCTATGGTCAACGTAATTCTTTCTGCATTAGCAAACATAATCAACCAATCAATCACATTTTAGTGCATATTGTTTCCTTGATTAACTAG
This sequence comes from Solanum dulcamara, assembly GCF_947179165.1. NCBI lineage: Eukaryota > Viridiplantae > Streptophyta > Magnoliopsida > Solanales > Solanaceae > Solanum > Solanum dulcamara. The sequence goes on along the minus strand of NC_077241.1, from coordinate 65,167,917 downwards.
TCAGATTTTACTTGCCTCATGCTATGATCATCATCGTTTGAACTGTAAAGATATGGCACCTGGGCCTAACTCAACCCCAAAAGCTAGCTCAATGAGGGGAGGATTGACCAAGTTCATATAAGGAGTCCAATTCTCATCCCTCTAGCGATGTGGGAATTCTTAACGCTCCCCCGTATGCCCAGACCTCAACTGGAGCGTAGACACTATAATATGACACTTGCGCCTAACTCAACCCCCAAAGCTAGCTCATAAGGGGAGGATTGTCCAAGTCCGTATAAGGAGTCCAATTTCCCATCCCTCTACCGATGTGGGAATTCTTAACACTCCCCCGCATGCCCAGATCTCAATTGGAGCGTGTACACTATAATATGGGGGGCCCAACATCGGTGAACAAAGAATTGGGATGGGCCTGACTCTGATACCATGTAAAGATATGACACATGGGCCCAACTCAACCCCAAAAGCTAGATCATGAGGGGAAGATTGTCCAAGTCCATATAAGGAGTCCAATTTCCCATCCCTCTACCGATGTGAGAATTCTTAACATGAACTTCCACAAATATCAAAATTTTGTCCCTATATTTCTTATATTGTTAGTATTTTTGCTTCCTGATTTCCACAGATTTGTATCTTTTGGCAGTTCTGCACCTAATATTATATTGATAATGTTAAACTCTTCTTGTACTTCATTGCCAGTGATGGTTGTTTTCTTATGAAAACTTCTGGGTCCATGTATAATATATCATTTCCGGTAAAAACATAGATTTCGGCTGTTTGAAAAGCTTGCATATAAGCTAATGAATATATTGTACTAATTTGCATAGTAAAGAGGTACTTTGATGTGCTTTAGTAGCTCAGTGATTCGTAACTATGTGTCTGTTCAATGTAAACATTGGTGTCACAGAATCCAGTCTTATGTTATATCATTGCCAGTTTATTAGTATCTTGGGTACTGTGCATGTCTCTGTGTGTGGATTCTGTACCCCAGCTAAGCTGGAACTTGCTTGATATGCTCGAGGTCATTTAAACATGCTGGTAGTCGTTTCTAGACTGTTAGCAAATATAATCCGACTGAATGTTTAGAGATTCGCTATTCCGGCATATTAAGTCTTATTTTTGCTTGATTAGTCTCAACTCCTCAATGTACTATTCAACAATTTGCGTTATCATCTTAATATTAACCTTTTGTGTTTATTTTTGGCAAGATGCAGTAGTTGTGATGGATCTACACTACTAGTCCATGATTTTATCTTGTTTGAATTATTTTTTTTAATGTTAGATTCAAGTTGGTGCATGAAGAATTTATTGAATTTAAAAAGTTTGGGCTTCGGGATAATGTTGCCCAGATATTTGTGTTTGAGGTGTGTAAATTCTTCTTAAGTATTATTTTCATTGCCTTGCTAGGTATCTTGAAGTTCAAAACTTGCTTTTCTGATGTTGTATTTATCTCTTGCTAACAGTCTCTTGGTCAGCAAAATAAGAGTTCACCAGCTCCCTCAGCAAGGTAGGTCTTCTTGTTTTGGCAGTGGCACTGTAAAACAACTTATCTCTTGAATGTTTGATTTGTACCTTATCAATCAAATCTTTGTTGAGGCCTCACTTCTGCTGGAAGTTTTTGCATGCTAGGCCTCTTTTTTCATTTATTTTTCTTGTTTTTTTCTTGATCCCCAACAAAATTTTATGCAACTTTGGTGATCTGTATCAATGTATACATCAAAAGAAAATTATGTTTTCTTTTTCACTTCTTTCAATTATTTCTTATTAGATTATGAAGCTAATAAGAAAAGGTTGAAGGAATTTTCCAAAGAATGCAGCCCTGGGGAGTGAGAAACATCCAGCATGTCAGTATTGCAATCAAAACAATATGTCCAATTGAGGATCCTAGCCAATTTAATCTATCTACTGGTTATGTTGTCTGTGTTAGCCTTGTTTATAGTTATCTAAGAATTTAAAACAGGAAGTTTTATGAAACTGCTCAAATCTTAACGAAATAGTTTCAAACCAGGAATGCAAGGGTAAAAAGTAGCCCTGTGATCACTCGTTCTCTTTTGTCCTTAAAGTGGCCACTTTGAATCCTTCCTTTTCTGGAGTTTTTTTTCTTTTTATTTGGAATTATGCATCTTCAGTTGTTAATTTTTTTTAAAGTTTTTATTGCAAACTGTAATCTTTGAGCACACACTATTTTATTCTGATTTGAACTATTGAAAAAGTCAATTGAGATAGCTAGAACATACAAATGTTAGTTTGACATCAACTATGCAAGGAGCATGCTATTTGTCCCAGATACAGAGAACTAATCTTTGTGAAATTCATGCTTCAACCACAAAACTGTTAGAGGGAAGAGGTAATTACAAGTGATATTAGATATATCTATCTGATGCAAACTATTGAGATGAAAAGATTTTGATGATTTCGTCAAGATAGAGTCCAATGAGATGGTTGTAAAATACTAATATTAATTAGACATCATTTAATGACACGGAAAGATTCAGAATAGATTGCTTTGCTCCGAAGTAATGAGAGTGCTGTTTAGAGCTTCACTTCAGCTGTGAAACATTTTGATAGACAAGGAAAATTAAGCAGGGGATGTTCACAGTTCGTCTAAAAGAAATTCAGAATTCAAATCGTCTCCGCTGCTTCTACTGAGAATTGTCATGATAAGGAATCAGAAAATGACCAGAAAGATTAACAAATACAAAGATGATAATATTATAAAGACAGGTCATTAAGGACGTATTTAACTATTAGGGCAATTGCACAGTGTTGCAAGTTGAGAACATATATGAATAGGAACGGAAAGAGCATGCCCGAACATTGAACATTGAGTCGTAAGAGTTTTCTGCATGAGTGGAAATGCAGGTTCTTTCAGACTGGATACTTAGTATGCCAAAGCAATCTTGTGATTTATGAGGCTATACCTGTTGTCCTTTCAACATAACTAAAATGCTCAGTGACTGAGTGTCACCAGAAGTAGGATAAAATTTTTTTGTTATCATTGAGTTGTCTTTATTGTTTTTAAAATTCAAACTCTTCCATAAACAAAACAGAATTACACAACCATCTCTTTGTAGAATTTCCTTGACCCATATTTGCATGATTATACAATAGGTGGATATGCATTTGCTCTAAAGTTATTTGTTTGAATAATTTATTTCCTGTCAAACTGAATACAGAAATCACTGTAGTAGGATTATGAACTAATGAGCAGTGTGAGAATCGATAAACACAGTTCTGAATCAAATAATGATCAAATTTTAACGCCTTTAAAAAACAAAGTTAAGCTATACAAATAGTTTTCCTTTGTAGCGCTTTCTCCCCCTTACTCTGTTTTGTATGTGATAGGACAAAAACGAGAAGAAATGCATATATTGTCTTGGTTCTTATTACTGGTACAAGGTTGAACACACCCCTCCTATAATTCGCCTAAACAGACATGCCTCTCCATTAGTTTGAGAATTATCTATTACCTCCCTCTTTGACATGAAAATACGATGGTATATTTCCTTTTTATTTTAATTACTTAAGAAATCCGTTTTCTAATTTCCTGTTGAGTTTAGGGAGAGAATGACCTCCTTCTCTCTTTAACTCCAGCAACTTTAATTTAGTTGTTTTTTGGGCAAGTGACCTGTATTTTTTCGTCAATCACTAGTAGCTGGTGATTGGTTAAAAACCTAGTCTGCATTAATGGGAAGAAAGATCCGTTCCACTGCTGACAAAAGATTTTACTCCATCTGTTTCAATTTGTTTGTCTTACTTCCCTTCTTAGTTTGTTTCAAAAAGGATGCTTATTTCCTAATTCAGCAGCTCTTAATTTCAACATCCTACATGATATGTTTAAGACCAGAAGATGAATAGGCATTTTGGTTCATTATACATATCCTTAGTTTAAGACCACAAAATTCAAAAGTCTTCTTACTTTCTTAAACTCCGCGCCCAATCAAACTCAGACAAACAAATTGAAACGGAGAGAGTACTATGTTATGGAGATCATTAATGAGTCTGAAAATTGGTATGGAGGGGTAGACAGAAGGCAGTTGTAACATCTTCTGAAGATGGACATTGTCAGATCAGATCTACCAGTATTTATACTCCCAAAGGTTCAACCATGGCATTGTAGCAATACAAGGAGGAGAAAAAAGGACTCTAGTTATCTGCCGGAGATTTTTTTCAACTCTGGTTTGAAGATATAGCCAATAAATTTAAAGATTTGTAGACAAGGGGAAGATGAATGCCATACAGGAAAATCAACCAAGATTTTTGAGGTGCTGTGAAGACAGCCAATTCTATTCAAAAAATCAAGTTTAATCATATTGTTCTATTTTCTTTTTGGTGTAAAGAGGATTTTGTAAACGGAACGTAATTAGTACTTGACCTCTTAGAATCCCTAAAGGACAAGAAATGGATACTTCTATTTTGGCTCGCGTGTATACTCTTTACAGCACGTCCAGAAGGTTGGGTCAGCTTGATATCTCCTAAAGGTAGTCGATCTTTACTTGCAATTGTTTAGTTTGGCATAGCTAGATTGTAGGACAAAATTGGAAGTAAAGTAGATTTTTTGGCTGACATATCTGCTATTCAATTGCTAATGATGGTACTTGATGGCAGGGGTGGTCATAGTTATGGCATATGCAATTAGAGGGAAGGTTCAAATAAATAAATATCTCTTCTAGACAATCGACCTTAAATAAATAAATCATATTTCGCGATTCACGGTGGCTAGAGTACATAGGGTAGAGCCACCTCAACCTAGAGATTTTGAGCTGCTTTCTTTTCAGCAGTATTCAAGAAGTTTCTCTCTCTCTCTCTCTCTCTCTCTCTGGTACATGAAAAGTGATAGTTTTCATATGAATGTTCCTTCACGTAATTGCACTTTGTCTAAAGAAAGAGAAGTGCCTAATCGTAGTATCTGAGTGTAAAGATGTGGATTATCCAAGAACTCTGAATCTTGTTCATTGTTTTTTGATGGGGTACATATTTTAGTTTTTGTTTGGAACCAGTATCATTGACAACTTTGTTTTTCCAATAGTTTTTGTATTTGTAACTGCAAATGAGCTGGTTTAGAGAGTATGAATTCATGATTGTTTTTCAAGTCCCTTCCAATCATATTTATCTGCTGTGACTAGCCAATGATAGCAGTTGATTGTGTGTTGGATGTTTATTGTTTCTACGTTTTTATGAATTCAGATGTTGTCTGTGGCATTTTCTCTCGAGTTCCTAGTATGAGCCAAATTTGTTGTCAATTCTTTACGTGCTGACTTGATATATTTTACACTTGCAGCCCTGGTCACTCCAACAAGGTTGTAATTTGTAATACTCATGTGCTTTTCAATCCTAGAAGGGGAGAGATTAAGCTCGGACAGGTATTTGTCGTCAATTAATACTGTCTTTTCAGTTTTCACCACATCAATGTGTGCATGAATTTATTTTGAAATCAGCTATCCAGTACTTTTATATGCTATACTTGATAGTTATCCAGTCATATGTTACTCTACTTCACACATTAGCAACCTGCCAAATTGTAGTCAATGTTCATGTGTGTATCTTTACTGATTGTCCCTGCATGTTGGTTCTGTACTAAAATCCATTTAAAGAGAAGATAGTAGTAAAGAGAAACTATTATTAGTCATATTTCTGTGATTAAGTGAATACAACCTCTTTGTTCATCTGAGGAAAGTGCTTAATAGAATAAATTGACATGAATTTAGAAAATCAACGTCTAAGGCTGTTGTTCTTTCTTTGCTCCTGCTATATTTTATGTTGCTAACTCTTTATTTTTGAATTATGGTGTCTTTTGACCTCTTTCTCTTAATTTTGCTTACCCATCATTCGTTTAATACGAGGACATGAGGGCTTCCATGTTGTCTTCTTTTTGTTTTAATCTTTTATTTATAGATTTTCTTAACCTCAAAGTTGGATAAGTTGATATTTCGTGGAGAGATAAAACATTAAACCGCTCCAATCTTGGGAGATCTGTTGATGCTTAGAAAGACAAGGAAGTAGCTATGTCCCCCAAACTTGATGGGATAATATAATCTGGAATGATTTGAGTATTCTGATATGAGGACCTATTTTTCTCAAATAGCTTCCATTTTGGGAAGAAGCAGATGTTTATCAAGAAAAGCGTCAGCATTGCACCTATACTGCTTTACTCGATCCCTTCCTTAGTTTAAAGGAAGGAGTTGTTTTTGTAAATATCTCCAAATTCTGCAAAACTCCAATAGAAAAAACAAAACTATATTTATCCCAAACACAGCATTTAAATGGCTGCTATAGGAATTGGTAGAATTCCATTCTCTTTCCGCTTAATCTTGTTGCTGATGCTCATACAATTTTATCTCCTTTAAGATATACTTGGCAGAACTGTTTTGCTTGTTACTCCTCATAAAGTTGGCAGTTTACCTCTATAGATGGCAAAGGCTTGGGGAAGGTTACTGCTTATGTAAGGTGGTGGTGGGTTAAAACAATTCTTTCGAAAATTCGAAGGGGTAGGGGTTGGGTTCTTGAGGATGAAGAGTTACTGGGTGAACAAGCATTTCTGCATTTGAATGCTATTTAAATTTGAAAATGTGTTACGGAGAGCATTTGGTGGTTAAGAATAAACATCGAAGTTTTTCAAGAATTACCATTTCATTTTGTTTGTTAGTTCAGTTATTCTTGTTTTTTTCTTTAATCTGATATTTGTCGTTGCTGGCTGGGAAACTAGTCTGAAACTTGGGGAAGCCAATCCCAAACAATTGTGTTGCTCTGTCTTCAACTTAATAGGTACTTAATAACTTAAACATCCAAATTCTTTAATTTCTTTAATTTAAAAATAGACTAATTAATTCTTGGACATAAACTAAAAGTTTGGCAAGTCAACCCGTATAAATTGAATAATGAAGGTCCATTAGAACAGGTGAATATTCTGTTTTTAATTCTTACAGGTCTGATGCAAAACTTGTAGGTATTCAAGGGTACTTCTGAGGTCAAAAAAGGATTATAGGTACAGATTTTACTGAAAGATGTAAATATCGAAGTAGAAGAAAAAAGTAAAAAGAGAATTTATGGGGGTAGGGGTATGAGATAATTACACTCTCTATCAGTTAGGGAAACAATGCTACCAAAATTGGCCCATGTTGTACACTCTTGAACGACTTGAACAAGGAGGGCAGAGGGGGTGCTATCGTATATGAGAAAAACTGCTGCATTTACCTAATTTGGCCCAATCATTTTGTAAATTGAAACTTACTTTTCATCTATAGACCAACAACTCTCAATCACCATTGTCTACCATTCTTCTTCCTTTTTGTGTTGTCAAATAAAACATATAGTAGTACTAATTTCAGAGTTAAACATAAAGAAAATTCTGTGCCAGTAGTTACTAGTTAGCACATAACACTATGCAAAAGGAGAACAAAAAAATGAAGGGAAACTCACAAAAGCAGAAAAACAAAATTTTGTTTTGTGATATATTGAATACTGTAAAAAAAATTGAGCCATTAAATACTGTATGAAATGACACATGCCACAAATCAAAGAGGGAACTGGAGGAACAGGAGGGGAGCTGGTTCTAGTTAGGAACTTTTGCGGTGGATGTAGCTTGCAGAAACCCCATAGGCGGCCATTGTTGTAGCTCGAAGCTTCAAAATTTGAAAATTGGATTTCCGAAAATAAGCTCCGTTTTGACTGGGTATTGCTACAAAAGATCGGGTAGGTATTGAGGAAACAAAATCTGAAATGTAGGGTGATTTGGTGTAATTTTTGAGATTTGGATGGATCTGGTGCTTGGATTCAAAGAAGAAGACAATTCAGTTTCTATATAGTAGTGTATAATATTGTATCGTATAATATTGTAAGTTTTGGGCTATATTTTTTAAATGTAAGTTGGTTAATTATATTTTTCTGAAAAATTTTCCCAAGTTTTTGTGGGTTGAGGCTTAACCTGCCCTTCCCTGCACCCTCCCGTCTCGTCCCATTTCCATCCTACTTCCCTCCTTTAGGATAGCATACTTGGCAGATCTGTCTTGTTTGTTTACTCATAAAGTTGGTTTACTTTCACTTCATGATTGACACACCTTTTTTAGTTTAGCTTTTTAGATGCAAGGGAGATTCCACTTGATTGGATTCAACTCTTATTCTGTTTAGTGTAAATAAATTTTGTGGCAACCAGGTTAGGGTGCTTCTGGATAAGGCTGATGGTGTTTCAAAACTTTGGGACAATGCTCCTATTGTGATTTGTGGAGATTTTAACAGTACACCGAAGGTGGGTTCAATAATTCCCATTGAAGCTCTTATGACATGTTTTTCCATCAGTGCATATTTTCTACTCTTACTTACATGTGAGAATGTTATGTTGTAGTGAAATAATTCTGTTCATCTCTTTACACTTTACTAGAATCCATGCAATAATTCCTTATTCTTTTTCCCCTTTTACCAGAGTCCATTATACAACTATCTTGCTGAGGAAAGAGTAAGCTTCAGACTATATTTTGTTTCTTGCTGCTTCCCCCACCCCTTTTTCTTCTGTGCCTTCTCTGAGGACATGATGATTCTATGATTTGGAATGCATTTTGGATACTTTTTTCTTGCAGTTAGACTTATCTGAAGTGCCTCGGGATAAAGTGTCAGGACAGGAATCAGCTACAATTAATACAGTGAAGCGTAGCTTCAATGCTAGTGCTAGGTATTGACTTCTTACCTTGTTGAAAGAAATTACGGTTTATTCATGGAGACTTAGTAGTACAGTGGTTCCTCCTTGACCTTTGCTTCTGATTTCCTTGATACAGCTTATGTATAATCTTATAAGTTTTCTACTTCTATATAATCGCACAACTAGGCCCCAATTCCTAGCTAGTTGGGGTGGATTACATTAATCCATCCTGTATTTCATTCTGCTCTATTTGGGTCCAGTGCATTCCAATACTTGTATATAATGTATATTTAAGGTAAATTTGTGACTTTCTAAACTTGAGGTTCTTTAAAATTCACACTTATGGCTACACTAGCATACAAGTTTCTAATCATATTAGACAGACTCTTGACAAGCACTGGACTTGATGTAAGTGTAACAATAACTAAGCATTAATCCCAATAGTTGGTATTGCTAATACGGATCCTTTTTTTTTTTGGATAAAGTAAGAGATTATCATTGTAGGAAGATTAGGGAGATGCCATATTACTAAAGTTGTAAACCCGTTAGCTCCATTACAGAAAAGACATAAAAAATACATTTTTAGCACCAGTACATGAAGTCTATGCTAGAACTAGGGAGCTAACAAAGTCCAAAAACAAGTCAAAACCATTAACAGGGGTAAGCTCCAACTGAACAAACAAACTGAACATTTAGCCTTTGTTAATGTGGATCCTTTGCTTTCATAGTGTTCTACTTTTGCTAAGTCCATCTTCATTTAGAGACTTTGTAGGTCATTTTAGAAAATTCAGCTCCATGTGATTTTGGTTTGCCTCTTGTCCTTTTGGTCCTCAAAGGATCATTGTGCTGTCACACCTATAGGCCGGTTTATTCGGAGGTTTACTAGAATATATCAAATTACCTCAAGCGACCTTCATTTTATTCTCAATGTGCTTTACTTGCATTCTCTGTCTGATCTAATCATTTCTAATCTTGTCTATTAATAAATAACTTACCGAATGTGGTGTCCATTTCTTCTGAGGATTTGAATTTGGCTTGCACGGATTGCAGTGAAAAAGAATAATAAAATGCAAGATCATTATGGGCTGTCCATCGGTCCTTTCTTTGGATTTGTTGATCACATATTCATGTTGAGCTTGAAGCACCAACCTATTAAAAAATGCATTTGAGTTTCTATTTTTTATATTACGGATCTTGTGTTCTTTCAGTAAATGTGAAGGAAGCTTCGCATTTACTTCTCTCTCTGATATAATCATTTCTAATGTTGTCTATTGATAAATAACTCACCAAATGTGGGACCCATTGTTTCTGAGGATTTGAATTTGGCTTGTAGGGATTGCAGTGAAAAAGATTATAAAATGCAAGATCATTATGGGTTATCCATCTATTATTTCTTTTGATTTGTTGATCACATAATCATGTTGAGCTTGAAGCACTTGTCTATTCAAAAATGCAATTGGGTTTCTATTTTTTATTAAGGATCTTGTGTTCTTTCTGTAAATGTGAAGGAAGCTGAAATCACATTTACTTCAGACCCTTGATTGCTTTCTGGTTCCACCCTTGATGTTTCTAAAACTGGAATTCTCTTTTGATACCACAGACACCAGGATGCAGTTAGCTCTTCTCAAAGCTCTGAAGTGGTTACTGAGAGAGAGATAAAAGACAATAAGATGGCATTAGCTGAACAGAAACTCGATACTCCAGAAAAAGATTCAGGAACTGGATCTTCTGCATGTACCTTGTCTCAGCCTCAGAGTTCTGTAGAATATGAGCTGGGAAATTCTTGTATGGTTATCTCATGCTCTGAGAGTACAAATGATTTACATAGAGTAATCCATGGTAATGTAGCTGACAGTTGTCAAACTATTTCAGTTTCTGTTGGTGTTTTTAGAGAAAATCCTAGTGGTTCTTGTGATGAAAGCTCATTTTTTCCAGTTGAAGGTACGAGTCATGAAGTCAGATCATTAGAATCTTGTCAAAAAGATGAATATGATAAGGATTCTGAGAGTGGATATAACAATGCCAACCCTAATGCCGTATCTACCTCTTCTCACAATAATTTTGAAGCAGAATTGCATTCAGGAACCGACTCATATAGAAAAAAGGATGGGCAGTTCAAAGTAGGTGATTTTGGTTCTGAAAATGTAGTGAGCATTCACAGATCTACAATACCCCATTGTTCAGATGTGTCATCGACAGGGCTATCTTCTGATTCTTCAAATGTACATGAAGTTTCTCTTCTGGAAATCTCTGAAAGCTCCCCTATAATACCACGTGAACTTAAAAACTCATACACAGAGACTTGTTTTGATGTTTTGTTGGACGAAAAGATGGACAACTTGTCACTTAGTGTGGTCTCTGGAAGCACAAAAGAAGATGAACTTTTAGGAGAAAGTCGTGAAGCATTTTTGTCCCAGTTACATGATGATGCTAGTTCCTTCCTATCAGACTCTGACCAATTTCAAACAACTTCTCTTGAGGAATTGGATGAGTCATTAAAGAAGTGTGATGGTTCCTTAGAGTTGCGTCCTTTTAGAGACGAGATTGCAGATGATGCTCCTAATTTGGATTCTGAGATTGTTGACTGGGAGAAGTCGTTTTATGATCCATCAGCTTGGACTCCAATTGATATAGAAACTGCTACGGGCAATGCAGATTGCACAGTAATGGAACATAATTTGAAGTTGACAAGTGCATATAGGGAAGTAGAGGTAGCTCTTATTTAGAAAAGCTTTTAGTCTATTTGCTTTTCTCAGTCATATATGTACAATATATTCTTCTCTTGGCTGGTAATCTGGTTTACTACTTGCTTATTTTTTAATTCTGCAATTCACATCTTGGCAGTTGCAGGATTTTTCTGGAAGAAGAGATTCAACAGGAGAACCTGAGGTGACCAGCTATCACAGGCTTTTCATGGGTACAGTTGATTATATATGGTGAGCATCTTTAAATTCTGCCCTAGCTTCTTCTGCCTTTTTATTTTAATTCCAATATTGTGGAACAAATATAAGATCCCAGATTGATTTATAACATTACCATAGTTATTTACTACATATTTGAAATGCTCTTGATATTAGGGTACCTAAAGAATCTAACCACAATGTGTTGTTTTATACATGTCAGATGCATATGCATCTCTGTGGTTAGTGGTCTTGCTATTCCATCTGTTAGAACTCAAGAATAACATGAGAAACTTACTGTTCAAATTACACTCAGGCGTTCTGAAGGCCTTCAGACTGCGAGGGTGCTTGCTCCGATTCCAAAAAGTGCCATGCAATTTATGAGAGGTTTCCCTACTAAGGTATATTGGTAAAGGAAACTCTGACTAGTTTTTTTACGGAACAACAGTGCTGATTCATCCTTGCTGCACAGAACTTTGTTTGTTTTATGCATGGGGAAACATTTGTTTGATCTCCTCTCATATAGTAGCCTTCAAATTTTAGTGCTATGGATACCGAATTTAGTTTTTTATTTGCAATAGGGATGAAATGCAACTTAACTTCCTGAAATTCTTTATCACTTATGTAGCTGCTGCCTTCTGAATAGCCTGTAAGGTTATGACACATTAGCTACAGATTTTATCCTTGAAATATTTAGTACATGAGCATAGCTACAGATTTTATCCTTGAAACATTAATACATGAGCATCGACTTACGGTCATACTTAAGAGAGAAGCTCAGTTACATTTTCCAGGTCAAGATAGATGCACCTTTGTTAACATAAAGCTTTCAGGTACGGAAGTTTCATGAGACTATTGAGTGCAAAGAGTGTGAGAATATGAGAATAGAAAGATGTATTGATGATTTGATAGTATGAGTACTTTAACACTTCAATTTTTGGTGCCACACACGGCAAAAGATATTTGTCCAATTTGGACTGTTTAAAAAACATCACTCTAAACATTCTTATTCTAGCATTGTAATACTAAGGTTTTGCCTTTAAAATCAACAATTCCAAATATGACCGGTGAAATTACGGGAGTAACTTACTTTGATGAGAAATGTAAGTCAAGCTAAATCCAAAGTAGGACTAGGCTCTATGCCCATGAACATCACTAGGAAACTTTGAAGTTTCTCAGAAAGGTGAGTTCCATTTTGATCAAGAAGTCACATGCTTATTGAATTTGGAAATAATATTGAAATTGAAGATGGAGAAAAGAAAGCTATCCATAACTGGAGAAAAATACTTTTGAGGTTGTGAGAAATAAAAGATAAGTTGGAAAGTATTAAAAGAAGGGATAATGCATAAGTACCCCTGAACTATAATTGAAATCCCAGCGACACACCTTAACTTAACTAGGGTCCTATTACCCCCTCTAAACTATTTTAAAATGGAATAAATATACCCTAAAAGCTAACGTGGCAAAGAGAGTGTGCATACTCTCTTGAAGGCAAGTGATGAGTGAAACAATTGGACACATGTCCTTTTTTAATTGGTAACTTTATAATTAGTTAGTACACATAATTATTTATATTAAAACTTATATATATTTAATTATTTTCATTTCTTTCTATGTAAAATATTTATTTTAATTTCGTCCTCACTTTAATTTTTTTCTTTTTTTCTTTTTTTTCTTTCATTAATTTCTTATCTTTTCACTTTTAATTATTTTTAAAAACTTATGTGGATTTTTTTACAACAATATACCTAGTGAAGTCCCACAAGTGGGGTCTGGAGAGAGTAGAGTGTACGCAGACCTTACCACTACCTCATGGAGATAGAAAGACTGTTTTCGAAAGACCCTCGGCTCAAAAGTATCAGTTCCAAACAAGAGAGAACAATAGTATATATACAATCATATCATGCAAATTCTACAAGACAAGAACAATACCAATAGCAAAATAGAGTGATAATCAAAGGGCAATAACAACAAAACTATACTGGCAAGCCTAGACCTAAGACCAACCCTAAACCGTCACAGGGCAAGACAACATTCTACCCCAGCTAACCTTCTATCCTAATATGCGACCTCCACTCCTTTCTATCTAAGGTCATGTCCTCGGTGATATGAAGTTGCGCCATATCGTGTCTAATTACATCTCCCTAGTACTTTTCAGTCTACCTCTACCCCTCTGTATAACCCCCAAATCCAACCGCTCGCACCTTTTAATTGGCGCGTCGACACACCTCCTCTGCACATACCTAAACCATCTCAGTCTCGCTTCTCTCATCTTGTCTGCTACAGAGGTCATTCTCACCTTCTCTCGAATAACCTCATTCCTAATCTTATCACTCCTTGTATGTCCGCACATCCATCTCAACATCCTCATCTCCGCAACTTGCACCTTCTGAACATGAGAGTTCTTGACTAGCCAGCACTCCGCACCATATAACAACAATGGCCTAACCACCATTCTGTAAAACTTACCTTTGAGTTTGGGTGGCACCTTCTTATCACAAGGGATCCAGAGATGCGATGCGTGACATCATCGTCGATGTCCCCACTACTCTGGATGACGGACCCAAAATATTTATAGCTCTCTCTTGGGGATAGGTTGAGTGTCAAGCCTCACTTTCATGTCTTGTTTATCTATCACACCACTGAATTTGCACTCCATGTACTCTGTCTTGGTCCTGCTCAATTTGAACCCTTTGGACTCCAGAGTTTGTCCCCAAACCTTCAACCTATCATTATCTTTGTCTCGAGTCTCATCAATCAAAATGATGTCATCCGCAAATAGCATACACCGTGGAACCTTCTCCTGAATAGGCCGTGACAGCTCATCCATCACCAGGGCAAAAAGAAAAAGACTCAACACAGATTCCTAATGTAGTCCCATCTCAACAGGAAAGTGCTCTGAGTCACCTCCCACCGTCCTAACCCGGGTCTTGGCTCTAGCATACATATCCTTTATTGCCCTAATATACACCATCAGAACACCTTTAGCCTCCAGACACCTCCATAGAACATTCCTCAGAACTTTGTCATAAGCCTTTTTAAGATCAATGAACACCATAGGAAATCCCTCTTTCTTTTCCTAAATTTCTCCACCAGTCTCCGCATAAGATGGATTGCTTCAGTAGTTGACCGCCCTGACATGAATTTGAACTGATTCTCTGAAATTGGCACTTCTCTCCTCACCCTTATCTCCACCACCCTCTCCCATATCTTCATAGTGTGGCTTAACAATTTGATACCTCTGTAATTAGTACAGTTTTGGATATCACCCTTGTCCTTGTACAATGGAACCATAGTACTCCACCTCCATTCAACGGGCATCTTAGCTGTCTTCAAAATAACATTAAACAACCTAGCCAACCACTCCAAACCTGTGTTGTTAGTGCTCTTCCAAAAGTCCACCAGAATCTCGTCGGACCCAATCGCTCTCCCCTTCCTCATCCGACTAGTAGCACGTCTAACCTCCTCAATCCTAAAACACCTGCAGTACCCATAATCCCGTAGACTATGAGAGTGCACCAAATCCCCCAAAACAATATCTCGGTCCCCTTTTTCATTTAAGAGTTTGTGGAAATAAGCTTGCCATCTTTGCTTAATAGATGTCTCATCCACTAACACTTCACCTTCCTCGTCCTTGATGCACTTTACTCGATCTAAGTCACGATCTTTTCTCTCTCTTGCTTTGGCGAGCCTATACAATCGCTTATCCCCATCTTTTTCCCCTAACTCGACATATAAGCGTTCAAAAGCTGCTGTCTTAGCACTCGTGACCGCCAACTTGGCTTCCGTCTTCGCCGTCTTGTAGATAGCTTTAAGCCTACAGTTCTCAACATCATCCACGCACTCCAACCACTCCATATATGCAACCTTCTTAGCTTTTGCTTTGCCTTGAACTTCTCCATTCCACCACCAATCTCCTTGACAACCACTAAAGATACCTCTCGATACCCCTAGTATCTCGGTAGCTGCATTTCTAATGCAACCAACAGTCGTGTCCCACGTGTTGTTCACATCTCCGCTACTACTCCAGGCCCCCATACCAATTAACTTCTCCCCCATCTCTCGAGAGAGGGAAGGGGATAGGGCCCCCCATCTAATCCTCGATCGATCATAAAGGGTTTTCTTTCTCCTATCCCTCTTAATCTCCAAGTCTATCACCAAAAGCCTATGTTGGGTGGTAATATTTTCACTCGAAATAACCTTGCAATCCTTACAAAGGCCTTTATCACCCTTCCGAAAGAGTAGGTAATCAATTTGCGTCCTAGCTACCGTGCTACTAAAAGTAACCAACTGATTTTCCCTTTTCAGAAAACGCGAGTTAGCAATTACCATCTCAAAAGCTTTAGCAATCTCCAGAAGAGATACCCCACCACCATTCCTTTCCCCAAAACCAAAGCCCCCATGGGCATCATCAAAACCACTAGACGTTGTATCGATATGACTATTGAAATCTCCACCAATGAAAAAAAATTCGGTGCTCGGTATACCTCTCACTACCTCATCCAAATCCTCCCAAAAGAGCCTTTTGACTTCCTCATCCAGGCCCACATGAGGTGCATACGCACTAACAACGTTCACAATAAGCCTGCCTATAACTAGCTTAATAGTCATCATCCTATCACTGATCCTCTTTACCTCCACCACACTCTCCCTAAGATCTGCATCAACTAGAATACCTACTCTATTTCTATCTCTTGAGCTTCCTAAGTATCACAATTTAAATCCATCCACATTCCGAACTTTGGTACTTACCTATCTAGTCTCCTGAACACATGCTATATTAATTCTTCTCCTCTTAAGAATCTTCACTAGCTCTATGGACTTCCCTGTAAGTGACCCTATGTTCCACGATCCTAGTCTCAACTTAAGAAAGACCGCCCCCCCTCTTACCACTATTTCCCCTCGCCTTCAACCCCAATCGAGGACATGACCCCAATCCACCATCAGTTTCCAAAGCCACTAAAAAAATAATATAAAAAATATAACTACAAAGTGAAGAAGTGAGAACAAATAAATGAAGAGAATACAATCAATAATATACTACCTAACAATATAGAATGTAGAATAGAGACAACACTCACTAACTAATAGGCAAGTATATGAAATCAAAGACACTAGTCAATAAGTGCCGAAAGAGGATAGAAAAAGAAGTAAGAGCTAAGACAACAACAAGAACAATTTTGGTGAGCAAACTGATAAGACTAGAACAGTAGTTGGAGCACAAAAAAATCAACTAGGGAAGAAAGGGAAAGATAGAACCTGGCCGGAGAAAGCTGTGAGTAAATCTAACCGGAATCCCCGACATCGCCGGAATCTGGACAAACTTATTTCGCCGAAACATGCAAGAAGACGACGAAAACCTTCGCCGTAAAATAAAGAAGAAGAAAGGTAGAAGAGTTTCATTGGAAAAACTTTACCGAAAAATAAAGAAGTAGAAGAAGAAGAACAAGTGGGAGTCTGCCGGAAGAATCTCACCGGAAAATAGCGAAGAAGGAGGCAAAAGTAGAAGTAGAAGTAGCAAATCTGAAGGGAACTTACAGATCACGCCGGAAAACCTACCTTTAAAACCAAGCAAACTCGATTCGCCGGAGAGACGAATAAGATCTGCCGAAGTTCAGCAAAGAGGGAACAATTTCGCCGGGCCGATTTAGGGAGCTGATCGTAGATCCGTGATTTTTTTTTAAAATAATTAAAAAGTGTCCTTTAATTTTAACGTTTTAATTTTTTTTATGTTTTATTTGATTTTTTCACTTATTTTGAAATTCATTTGAAATTAACTTATTTTAAATATAAGGCATTTGGAATTAAATTTGAAATCAAATCAAATCAAAAGGAAAGACAAAGAAAATAAAAAGAATAAATAAAATCAATAGCAAAATAAAATAGAAAAGACAATGAATGAAGGTAAAAAAAATTTAATTTAAATACAAGGAAAAATTTTTAAAAACATTTACGTGCATTAACTTAATTTAAATACAAGATAAAGAAAATAAGAAGATTTATAAAGAATTTAAATTTAAAAAAATATATTTGCTGACGTGGCAGCGCGTGTGTACAAACACAGCCAACCTACTTAGTTGAAGGTGCCACGTCAGCACTTAGTTGTGTAATCATGTAAATTGTTTGTCCCTTTTTGATGTGGTCACTAACACTATATTACATTAGGTCTAATTATTTACACTTACATGATTACACATATCTAACACTCACCTATATCCTGAGCATGTTTCATGTTATTGATGAAGGGAACTATGTTCTTGTAACTATAAATATTGTGCACCCTCTCAGTTCCACCAGATAGAGCCAAGTATTGTAAAACTGGGAAAAGAGAAAATTTTGGCAAGTTGGATGGCATAAGGCCATTCTCTAATATGCGGAAGATAATTGGATCTCTATCGAGATAATAGATGCTTCAATATCATGTGAATAGGAGGAAAGTAGTTTGGCAGTGTAGTCTAGTAGTCAATGAAGGCTGGAAAGATAAGGATGGGAGACTAAGGTTCAGATCTTAGCTTAGGCAAAAAAGCTAGTTTATTCGTTTCATCTGTCTAAGCTTTGTCTCTGACAAAAATGTAAGGTAAGACTGTGTACAATAGACCCTTGTGGTCGAGTCCTTCCCCGAACCCTGTGCAGAGCGGGAGCTTTAGTGCACTGGGCTGCCCTTTTTATCTGTCTAAGCTTTGTAAGAGAGTTACGTGGTATCTGTTATGGTGGGGAGACCATATGCCCAATTGATAGTCAAGATGTTCACCAGTTAGCCCAAACAGCATTATTTTTTAAAAGAACAGATGTATTTATAACTCGATAATTTGACGGATGCAAACCTATTTGTAATTGTCAAACACAACACATGTAATGTGGGGAATCCTTAACATAAGAGACATGACTATTCAATGAGTACTAGATGTACGTATTTGAAAGTGCCAAACATAATTTAGATCATGCGGGATAACAGCTAACATAAGATATTAACACTTCTTACATTCTACGCTCACACTTGGGGGTCATTTGGATGATGGCTAGTTATGCAAGGATTTTAATACGTGTATGAATAATAACATGTGGTGAACAATTTTATATAATGTTATGATAATACTGTGCTGTTATGAGTTATGCAGGGATTGCAATGTATGGATAATACATATTATAGCTTTGAGGATATTTGTCAATTTATGTGGTCTTATGCAGATTGCCGATATGAATAGTCTTATTTCACATCTATCCTGCATTAAGTAATACATAAATTCCTGCATAGATTTTTGGTAGTAGAAGTAATGGAAAAGTTTATATCAGAAGACATGTTTTGCTATTTGTTATACATAATTCATTTTAATAAATTAGAGTTTTATGTCAGAAACCAAATAGTATTAGTTATATTGGATTTTATGTCAAAACTATTTTTCTTATATGACAAACCAAACGAGCCGTTAACAATAAGTGGACAGATGCACTTAAACCTTTGAAGAAATTCACATTAATTGGCTGGTCATTTATCCTTCAGAGAGGCAAGTGGGGATTGGGGATTTCTAAAGGGCTGAGACTGGGATCACTTAAAGCATTGGAAGAACTTTAGCAGCCAGTAACATGTCTAGGGATGTGTCCATCTCCATAGTCAGTAAAAGCTTTATTGATCTCCTTTGAAGTATTATAGGTAGCATTTTTTATTTCTCTTGTTTTTAATTTTTAGAGTGGTGGCATAGTCATCTAAGAACTGAAATTATTGCATTGGTAAGTATTTTCTGCACAAACTTAGTTCTGCAAAATCACTCATTTTTCAATCTTCTAATAATCGTTGGTGGTTGTCTTTTGTAAGTTTCTTAAAACTATCAAAGGGAAACCAACAATGCAATTGCAAAAAATGCATAATTAATATACCAAACATTTCTGGGTTAAAGTGCCAAACCTTGTTTTCAATGGTAGCTATGGGATATAATATATGATACAGAGTGGGAATGAAAACACATGATCGGAGAGCTGCTGCTGTAGTTCTTCTTGGCAAGCATGAGCACATGACATATGACTCAATTGTTAGTTGGAAAAAAAGTACATATTGGAATTAGTTCAGTTGGCTATGAACCATGCAGGTTCATGGTAGACATGGAACTTTTAAGGATTAATTATGGGTTCCCAGTAGTTTCAGCTTTAACATGGATAAGATCTGCAAATGCCCCGTTTTCTTTTATTGGGCCCGATACTCATACAAACATTACATTAATAGATAAACATAAAGTGGAAAAAAATTATTACACTATTACAATGCAGTCAAATTAGCTCATTCTGTTGTAACTCTTACATTTGTTAGATGCACTTTTCATTAACGACTTGTCTTTTAGCCATGTGCTTATGTATTGAACAGATTTTCTTCTTTCTTTGTTTTGCTACTATCCAGAAATGGGGAAGTGATCATATTGCTCTGGTTTCAGAATTTGCTTTTACAAATGATATATCGGTTCACAATACTAGCGTCCAAAAGCAGTAAAATTCTGTCCATTCCAAAGGACTATATGAGTTTTCAGGTAAATCGAAGTTGAAGCTTTCTCATACAGTCTTTGGAGGACTGTTCCCTCTGGTTTTGTGCATAAATGTGTTAACACCGTCTTTTCTCTTGAATTTGAAATTTCATCCTTCGTTTGGAGGAGTTTATACAAGTTATAACCCAACGACCCATCTTATAGCTTCATCCTTTGCAGTACGTAAGACTTTTTGTTCTACCAGGTGATGAAGGGAGAGATTCATTGTGGAAGAGCTTCAACCTGGATATGAAAAAAGGATGAAGGGGGTTTAAGGGCACTACTGATTCAAAATGCTAGTGTCTCGATAAGTTAATTGATACACGAGCTCTGCTTTAAAGTTAGTCTTTACTTTATCCCTTTCACTCGTTGTGTGGGGAAGAAGTGGACTCTAGGGGTCCTACTAATTGAGTTAAGGAAGCAGATCGTATTAATATCAAGTTCGCTGTAGATCGTTCAGCAACACATTTGGTGATCAGCGTTTACCCTTTATTTTGAAGGCAAGTTGTTTGCTAACTTGTCCTCGTTTGATTTCTTTTATGCTTCAGAAAAGATGAAAATAGTCATTGTTCACTTAATTTACTGCAAAAAGTAGATGGAGTTGTGTTTTCGAAAGAATTACATTTAGAAAGTGTGTTGCTCTTCTTCGAACGGCAGGAGTCTACCTTTAAGCTGACATCATTTTTCTTTGAAAGTTAAAATCCAAAACGTTGTTTGCAATGATTTATTGATCTTCAGGTCGACTATACACCTCTGGTAAGCAGTAGCGGGACTAGGGTTTTATACAAAACATTCTAACGAAATTGTAAAGGTGCTTTAACAACTTCAAATCAAAAACTTGTTTTTACCCTTATTTGTGCAGTAGAATTTTTTCAAAGCAAAGGGAATTCAATCGAACCTTCTAGTTCTGCCCCTACTCATGAACAAAGATACAATGGAGTATCTAACTACTGAGGGAAATTGACTTTTAATTCCTTATTTTGATTATGATGCCCCAGCTTTCATCTGAAAAATAAAATAAAATTCTTCTCTTTGCTTATCATCATATATATATATATATATATATATATATATATATTACTAAAAGTGGGAAGGTCCTAACCTCAAAGTTGGATAATCAATTTACCCTCACATTAAAATAAAATATCATAAAATATCTAATTAATTAAATATTAAAAATAATCATATTATATTATACTAAATACTAATAATGAGAGTGTAAAGTCAAAAAGTGAAAGACAAATATTTCATAGAAAATTGTTAGAAATTAATTCATAGAAAGTTGTTAGAAAGTTTTTTCATCTCTATTTTTATTTTTTGAGTGTTTTTTCTATTAGACTTGTTTAATTTAATTTTTTTATAAACTTTTTGATTGTCCTAAGTTTGTTTGTTACTTTATTGGAAGTTTGGTAATTACTAATCAAAGTTCAAAATTTATTGTTGTTTGTTTAAAAGAAATTAATTTTAAACATTAAAATACGTCCCTCATTTGTAGTAGCTTGTATTTATGATATATTTGTAATTGTTGCATTTTATTACCCATTACACATATGTTTTCATAAAAAAATTCTCATTCTAATAAATCTATAAAAAATTATATGGAACACACATGCAACGCACGTGTCCAGAAACTAGTATTATATATGTATATATTGATATGGTGGAGAAGCAAGACAAAACAACTTACATTATATGTAAATGGAGTAAATTGAAGTATTTTTCCTAAAATATGATCAGCCTAGTATGATTTCAAACTGCTTGATATTCTTATTTGGCATAGTAATTAGATTATATTGATTTCTAGGTGGCCCTGTTTGTGCCCTATTTTCTCTGTTATCCACTCAAAAACAAAGTTATATTTCTAAATCTTTTCTTTCCTTGCAATATTTTAGTCGTAGAAGTTTTGTCCCCAACTTGATTGTGTTGGAGGTTGGAACTAATATTAGTACATTTGTTTTAATACTAGTGTTGACTCATGTATAACTTTTACGATTAACAAATAAATGCACATTGAGGTTATTGTAGTTCACATAGTTGGCCATATTTATTTGGGAAAATTTTCGTGAGGTGACGATCTAAATCCACTAATTTCCCGTTTTAGTAATACTTAAAGATTGTTACCAAACATAATGATAGTTTACAAAGCATGGATTTTAGTTTTGTTAAATTTAATCCCTTCTATTCTCGCTCCCTCCATATCTCACACACTTCACAGGCCTATTCCATGTTAGCATCAGTTTGCCACAACGTCTATACAAAGGATTGCGTATGAAAAATATTGAAATCATCCTTTCTAGTAATATCATTGATGTCTCTTTTGCAGCTTTTGTTGTTGTCGGAACTATGTGGTATGGTTTGGTAACAATCTAGAATGATCTGTTCGAGCCCACTCGTTATCAATGGGGTCAAGGATACTTCCAGCAAGAAATATATGGAAGAGTTAGTGTTGGACTAGCAGTAAATCAAAATTTATCAGAAGTCTGATCTAAAATTCTTAAAATTTTATTTTTTTTATGATTACATCGATAATAATATGACAAAAGGGGGATTATTCAGAGCAGATTTAATAAATAACTGGGATGAAATAGCGTTGGATGGTTAGGACGCCCTATTTTAAGAGATAAGGAAGAGTGTGAACTTTTTATACGTCGTATACCTACTCTTTTTGAAACGTTAGATAATGATCACTTTATTCTTCAAAATGAGGCAATAATACATTTGAATTAGTGGTACTAAAATGAATACGAATTGTAGAAATAGATTAACGCCTAGCTGCCCCTTCCCCACCAACACATTAATTGTTTGAAAGAAACTACCAACCAATTTGCAACCCTTACGGAAGTGCTGGCGTCCATGTTCTTCCCCTTTTTTTCTTTTCCAAGATGCATCATTTATAGTCAAGTCATACGAGTAAGTCAACCAGTAAACATATTTTTATTTATATAATACGGATATGATTCACTTCTTTTTAATTAATTTTAAAAAAATAACACATTTTATATTTATTAATAATTTAATTTTAAAATATATATTTTATAATTTATAATCAGACAAATATTTATGACATATTTTAGATCGTAATTTTTTTTAAAAAAAAATCCTTACTTTGTGTTAAGTCAATTATATCACATAAATTGGAGGGAATAGTGATATTAAAAATTAATTCTCTCACAAAATATGATTTTTCATGCACAGAAAACCTGGCCCAAAAGAAGGACCACCCCACAGCTCTATCTATGTAGAAGAGTGGAGAAGTGCAACTACAGAATGCCAACATTTTATCCTTTTATTTAATATGTTCTCACCAGTGCAGGATTGAATTTATAGTTAAATCATTAAATTATTCAAAATTTTAAAAAATTAGTAAGAGTTTTTTTCACATTTATCTTTTATTTAATTAGGTTCTCAATCACTTTACATTTTCAAGTAGACTAGTTAAGAAATAATAAAAAGGATAATAATGAAAAATAATATTTAATTTATTTTCTGAAATATTTTTCTTAAGAAATGAATCATATCCCAATTATTCATTTAATATGAATTAGAGGAAGTAAATAATAATAAAACAATATATCTAGATAACTTTTTTTGCTAATATTAACTATACATTACACTACACGATAATTATAATGATAGTTCAGGAAAATAGAAATAATTAGCGTGACGCTCGCAAAAAATTATAGTTTATGACCCCGTTTGGATGGACTTTAAGTTGGTCAAAATCAACTTTAAGCCCCTTTTTAGCTTTTGGACGTATTTGTCTAATGCTAACTTTAAGGCATAAAGTTCTTAAAATCAGTCAAAAATGAAAATTTAGGATTTCTAACTTTTTTTTTTCAAGTGTTTAAAGCCATTTTGTTTGACCATGGAAATTACTTTTATATCCCTTATATTTTAACTAAATTCTCAAACTACCCTTTTTATTTTTTTAACCCTAAAATTCAAACACTTATTTTCAACATAAGCACTTTTATCTAAACACTCAACTGCTTATTTATAAAAATAATTTTCAGCACTTCAAAGTTTTAAAAGCATTTCATACATAAAAGTTATGTTTTTTAACTTCATCCAAACGGTATATATATATATACTTGTAGTTTTTTTTTTGACCATCAGCTCTTTTTTAAATGCAATCCCAGTTTTCATTCTCTTGGCTTTATATATATTGTGATCACTGTACCAATTTGAAAACCATGTCCTCACTTCCCTCTCCCTCAACTTGTGTATTTAATGTTTCTTTTGGGGTTTTCTTCTTTTTCCCTTGATTAATATTTTGAAATTTGTTTTGAGTGTATTTTTTATTTATCCCTCCACAGACATACACAGGATATGTTATTCTTATTTTAAAATTGATTGAAGTTTTTTGTTCTTTTTTTCTGCAGGAGGTTGTTTGATTTGCTGAGTTTCTGGTGAGGTTGTTCTTGACTATTGTTGTTAAACGACCCTTATAATGTTGTAAAAATTCAATCTTGACTGCTCCTACAAAACTCAAATTTTGTGGAAAGTCAACCTTTGCCCTTAAATATAGCCAATCTTGATTATAGTCCTTCAATTGTTTGATTTTGGTCTCAAAATGAATGAATCTAAGCCATCTTCAAATTCAAGAAACCTTCCTGATTTCCAACAATCTGTGAAACTGAAGTATGTTAAACTTGGTTATCATTACCTTATTACTCATGGAATGTACCTGTTTTTGTCACCTATAGTTGTTATCATTGCTGCTCAACTCTCAACATTCTCATCAAATGACCTTTATGTTCTTTGGGATCAGCTTAGGTTCAATCTCATATCTGTTGTTATTTGTTCCACCCTTTTAGTCTTCTTGTCTACTGTCTATTTCATTACTCGTCCTAGCCCGGTCTACCTCGTTAATTTCTCGTGCTATAAACCCGAAGATGCTAGGAAATGCACAAGGGAGAATTTCTTGGAAATGTCTAAGTCTGTTGGAACATTTTCAGATGGAAATCTTGAGTTTCAAAGGAAGATTGTTGAAAGGTCTGGTCTTGGTGATTCCACGTACCTCCCTGAATCCGTGACTAGTATACCGCCAAATCCTTGTATGGCGGAAGCAAGAAAAGAAGCTGAGGCTGTCATGTTTGGAGCAATTGATGAGCTTCTTGCTAAAACCTCTGTTAAGCCTAAGGATATTGGGATTTTAGTAGTGAATTGTAGCTTGTTTAACCCGACCCCTTCTTTGTCTGCGATGATTGTCAACCATTATAAACTTAGGGGGAATGTTATTAGCTATAATCTTGGTGGAATGGGTTGTAGTGCTGGTTTGATATCGATTGATCTTGCGAAAGATCTGCTTCAAGTCCATCCCAACACTTGTGCCTTAGTGCTTAGTATGGAAAACATCACTTTGAATTGGTATTTTGGTAATGAGAAATCTATGCTCCTTCCAAATTGCTTATTCCGGATGGGAGGTGCTGCAGTGTTGCTTTCAAACAAAAGATCTGATAGGAAACGATCAAAGTACCAGCTGGTTCATACTGTTAGAACTCACAAGGGTGCTGATGATAAGAGCTTCACATGTGTTTACCAATTGGAAGATTCCGATGGCAAAGTTGGAGTCTCTCTGTCGAAAGAGCTGATGGCAGTAGCTGGTGATGCTCTAAAGACAAACATCACAACATTAGGTCCTCTTGTGCTTCCTATGTCTGAGCAGTTCCTTTTCTTCACCACATTGGTGGGGAGGAAGCTATTGAAGGCGAAGATAAGGCCTTATATCCCGGACTTTAAGTTGGCGTTTGAGCATTTCTGCATTCATGCTGGTGGAAGAGCTGTACTAGATGAACTAGAGAAAAACCTTCAGCTTTCTGATTGGCATATGGAGCCTTCAAGAATGACACTTAATCGATTTGGCAACACTTCAAGCAGCTCCCTTTGGTACGAATTGTCCTATTCCGAAGCCAAAGGAAGGATCAGGAAGGGAGACCGAACGTGGCAAATAGCATTTGGTTCAGGATTTAAGTGTAACAGTGCTGTTTGGAAGGCTTTAAGAAGTATAAATCCAGCCAAGGAGAAGAATCCCTGGATGGATGAAATTCATCAGTTCCCTGTTGATGTTCCAAAGGTTGCATAAATCTAAACAACTCAATGGAACTTTAAATTAGTTAAGTGTTTCCTAAATGTGTAAAGTTGAATTATTCATCAGAGGGGTAGTCATTTTGTTGCCTCCAAAAGTAGTACTTAGGTGATCCAATTTGTTTGTGTTTCTAAAAGATTTATGAAATACTGAAGTAATTGTTTTCAAAATTTTATGAATGTCCAAGTATACATCTCATTGCTGAACAAAAAATTAAGGCGTAACGGTGATCAAGAGGCCAACAAAGCTTAAAAGGTTCTTTTTAGTGAATTTTTTCCAATACAAATACAAATTCACGCAAAACTTGTTAAGTTTCTGAAAATGCCCATCCAATACCCTAATATTCATGTAAATTTCTTATTTATGATTATTATTTAGAACAGCGCACATATCATTGGGATTCATTGTGTTATCTTGAATTATTACATCAACATGTTTATGTTGGAGAATAGTTGCGGAATTATTGCTTTAATAACTGTTTTGTTCCATTAATCATTCAACTCATCCTAACCCCACAAAAAAGTATAGCTGCAAAAGGAAAAATAGAGAAAAAAATTATAATTGTCTGGGGGGGCAATATTATATTGTCATAAATTACTAAGAAAATAATTTTGCAATTTTCTTTCTTTTTTCCTCTTCTATATAAACCGAGAATTAACTTCAGAATTACTCTTTTTTCTTAATGGGGTTTGCAACTATCTTTAAACCTCAAATAATGATTATTACTTTTTAGAAGAATTTGAAAAGAATTAAAAATATATATATTTATAAATTATTCTTTAATTAATATTTTTAAATATCTTTCTTAGAGACACATTCCACATTATAATTATATAGGGTTAGAGGAAGTGTTATAATGAATAAATAAAATGGACGAAAGTAACTTTTAGAAATGAATAATTTTTTCAGGGGAGGTGTCCAAGTTATAAATATGATTGAGATTGAAGGAGTAACTTTAAACTTATTTTCTTGAATTAACGTGATACTTGACCACAAAAGGATGTGGTGCGGTGAATGAAATTGTTTTTTTCTTAATTAGCAGTTTCGAATTTGAGCATTAATACGAAATTTTTTTAGTAGGGAGCACTACTCTTCGAATGGAATTCTATGCGATATAAATTCAAATATAATCGAGATTCAATATAAATACCAAACATCGATGAAATATAAATAATAATAATTAAAAAAAAAATATTGTGAACATTTGTAGTTGCCAACAACTAAACAAGCCAAATGTCAAGTCTCTCTGCCCCCCCCCCCCCCCACCCTACATGCCACAACCCTAAGGAAAATATTGACTAGATGGATCTCCAGAGATTTGGTTCAATAAATGCAATACATGAGATAGAATTTTTTTTAAAAAAAAATCTCATTAAATTAATGATTTATCATTAACAAAATTCTACTATTATTCTTGACACTAAACTTACAAATAAAGTGAAAGTACCCCTAATCAAAACTACCCCAAGAAAGCAATATTATTGAGATGTTATTTATATATTTTAAATGTATGTGGAAATGGATAAATAGACCCTTATATATATATATATATATATATATATATATATATATATATATATATAAGCATGAATATAAATTGATCAAAATATCCACTAAAAGTTGATTTACTTATTTGTTGTTTTAAGTTTAAAAAAAATTCACCTAAGAAATTACTAATGGGTATAAATATAATTTTATACTAGGACTAAACAAAACATATTTCTATTAGGATTAAGGTTATTGTAGGTTACATATTATCCTATTAATACTAGGAGTTTAACATTAAATCTATTTCAAGTAAACTATGAGTAGGGATTTCTACACATTTAATAATATTGGTCGACCAAAATATCCATTAAATATTGATCGACTTTTATATCCTTAAGGAGTAAATATTTAATAGTTATAACTTTAATTAATTTTAAAGTCCTACATATTTGCATAATAATTAAATAACAAGTGTTGAGTACTAGAACACGTGTTGGATCAGAAAATTGGTCGGGAGTCAGGGTCAAGTCTTGGTTAGGAAGTAGATTCCTGATTTAGGTGTCGGGTGTCGAGGTCGGATGTCGGGTTTGAGTTTCGAATCGAGTCTAGAGTCGAATATCGAGATCGAATCTCAAGTCAGAAGTCGGGTCTTATGGAGTAACGTGCAAATCACGTTCATAGACACTAGTGTGTGTGTGTATATATGTGTGTGTGTACATATATATATATATATATGTGTGTGTGTGTGTATATATATATATTGGCCGATGAAAAGATACTATTACATACTCCCTCTATCCCATATATAAATACATATATGAAAATTTTACAATATATATACTTTTTATTCTCTTGGAATTAGTTTTAAAAATAGAGAAAATTTCGCAAATAACCACTATAATAAATTTAATTACACTACTTAGCTATAGTTTGTATATTTACCGATTGTAGCTATAATTTAAACTGCCTCGTTTGTATAATTTGCAGGTTTGTATAATTCACGGGTTTGAATAATTCGCGGGTATGTTTGTATAATTTAAATATTTTTGTATAAACTCGAAATAATGAATTTATACCAACACAAACATTTAAACTTTAAACAATTATACAAATTATATTATACAAAATTACATTATACAAATTATATCATACAAATTTCGAATTATACAAATGTGCAAATTATACAAACTCGAACCATAATTAACACTTAATGTTGTGGTGAATTGTAAATTAGCTAATCTATAGTTATGTTAATAATTAACTAGTATATGTTTGTTTATTTGTGTAATTTTCCACTAAAAATATACTTTACTAGTATTGGGCTTAAGTTTTTTTAAAAAAATAATTAAGAAAATTATGCAAAGTGGCAATTCGGTTCTTTGATTTATCATATTATTGATCGAATATTTAAAATTATCGAAATTGGTTCAATACCCTCATCTTATTCCTTTCAGTTTCACCATTAATAGCTTCTTCTTTTCTTCTTCTTCTTCCTTCTTCCTTCTTCCTCCTCCTCATTCTTCTTCTTCCTTTTCTCTTTGTTGTTTTTAGTCTTCCTTCCTTCTTCTTCCATGATCAATCAATCATTAAATTTTCAAAGTTTGCTTGATTTAAAGATTTGACGTATATCATACATGAATCATTTTGAGAGATTATATATCAAAAAGACTCAAAACATCGAGAGGATTTCATATCTAAAATTTAGGATTGTTTAGAGGTGATTTTGAGTTGACCGAGATTGAATAGTCAGTGTATAATACTTCTTGTATAGTTAAACTATATTTAGCTTTTTGAGTGTATCATAATGTATATCAGCATATAAGTCATATATAGTTAAGCTATATTGTATAGTTAGTGCATACTTTCTATGACTTTTGGTTAGCTATATTGTATAGTCATTATATATTTCATGTAAAATTAAACTATATTCAGATTTTTAAGTGTATCATAATGTATAGTCAATGTATAGATAAGCTATATTGTATAGTTAGTGTATATTTTCTATGACTTATGACTATTTTTTTATATAAATAAAACATGACTATATTAATTGTAAGCTAATTACTTTATTGTATGTATTTGAAACGATTCCACAATAATTCAAAGAACAAAATATATTGTCCATCGCTCATAGAGGGACATTGGGCAATCGGTACTTACTAGGGAAACTTACAAAAAAATTTACTAGTTTAAGATTTAATTACTTAGATACACTCTAGTTTGTAATATTACGAATTTTACCAGATTTTGGTGCGTCCACATACATGTATTTCAGGGTACACGGGGTAAAAATAGATGTAATTTATTCTAGATACACTATATCTAAGTAGATTCGCATGTATCTGCTATACATAGAGAAACTCGCTTGTCTCCCTCGCCTCCCTCCTATCTCGCACAGCCATTCTCATATGTATCTGGGATACATGACTATCTCACTCGCCTCTCTCCCTATTTTAGTATATTTGGTAGCAAAAATACATGTATCTAAGTGTATCTTACTCAATGTATGATAGTAAACTTGTAATTAATGGTAAAAGACACAATTATTTAAAAATATAGATAGAATTAATATATATTGTATGAGTGCATGTCTAATAAGATAGTTTTCCTTACTATTCAAGTCTTTTCTACTGGCCTAGTTCAAGAGCAATAAAACCAAATGTTTTAAACTTTCTTGAGTTTAGGTACTTAATTAGTTTTGGAAAATATATTTTTATTAGTTTCTTTCACCTGGCCTTGATTACAATACTTATATTATATATGATCAGTGACAACTAATTTGAGAGTCGATTCATTCAACAAAAATTGGAAAATGCCACCATTTGCATTTGCTAGATCTTTTCAAATTAAATGAATAGTATATTATATTTTTTTCATTTCATACACTAATTTAACTGTCTTGTGCGCTAATATGTAGTTATATCTATCAAAGAATATATTACAATAAGCTTTTAACAAATCAATCAATCTTTTTTTTTTAAAAAAAAACAACGATAAATACGGATTAAAAACCAACTCAATAGAAAAACGACTTAATTGATTTGATTTGTTTTGTATATTTAGAAAATCGACTTACTTAATTTAATTATCTTTTAAGCAGAAATCGAACCAAATCAAATTATGAACACCCTTAGTTGCTAGTGCTACGACGACGCCCTGTAATTTTCAAGTAAATGATTAAAGTATGTGTAGAGTAGTAGTTTCATAAAAATATTCAGATACCTTCTTTTTTGTTGCTTCCCAATAGTTAAAGTCGGTATCAGCATTTACTCAGTAAGAAACACAAATGATACTTCAATAACAACAAGCGGGGATAGCTCAGTTGGGAGAGCGTCAGACTGAAGATCTGAAGGTCACGTGTTCGATCCACGTTCACCGCATAATAACATTTTTGGGGTTTTATCAACTTTACACCTCTTTTTTCTTTTTTCTTTTTATATTCTCTTAATAAAATCATCTATGATTTTAATTACTCCCTATAAGCTTAGCAATTTGATAATTTTCAACCCACCAATGATCTACTTTCAAAAAACAAAAAAACAGATCTACTTTCAAAGAGTAATAAAGCTCATGATTTTTATGTTAATAGAAATAATTAGGGCCAGGTATAATTTAGAAGAAATTTGAATAAAACACGCCAAGAGGGTCCTTATATATTCGGTCGTAAAATTTCAAATTAATAGGCCAAATCGAGAATAGCTGGTTGATCTTACTATTCATTGTTTTTAATTTATACTACTCAATACTTATCATCGAGTTGGTCTCCAATCTGGTTTGGATTGCACAAATTAGTGTGTCGTTAATATAATATACTGTAATCCATAGTTTAGGAAGTCAAACAGAATTTGTTAATTTGAAACTATTGACTAATTGAACCATAATTCCCGTAATCAGCAAATGTTTTCAAATGAAACACAACAATCTAATATTTTTTCAAATAAATTGAGCCAATATTATTTTATTTCCCTCAAAACACGTTCCAGCCGACTATTATTAGGTCTATTGAAGCAACAACATGCCTTGTTTTCTATCAAAGCATGTTAACCTTTATATTTTAATGTATTTTCTTATTCAATGTTCAAAATTATGTCGAAATGCACTTCATCATATATATTAGTCAGATCAACTTTTCTAATTTCCAGCACATTGAGTTATTGAATAACATTCTTGGTAGGTGGAATAAGGTGGGACATTTCAAGATTAATTATGAGATAAAATTTATATATTTATCAATTAAATGCAGTATAAATTTTATCTTAAGATTAATTTTGGGGTATCCGATCTTATCCCATCCAATTCGAGATTATTTTATCACATCTACCAAGTGGGATAAGTAAGTCTAGAAATTATAATCACAAGACTATAATCTCGGGATAACTTAGTCCGTCTACCAAATGACCCCTTAAGATGTATACACCAAGCACATAGTATAAGAAGTACTCCGCTCAATTTTAGTTGTTCAATGGACTTAGCATATTCCTTATTAAAGAATAAAAAATGAAGTGTATATTTTACTATAAAACGCATATTAATTATTATATAGTATTCTTTAAAAGACTTGAAAAATTGATTTAGAACAAATAGCTATTGTAAGGGTAAATAAAAAAAAAGAAACTATCCTTTTTTTTTGATATGCTAAAATAAACAAATAAAAATTTACTTCTAATATAATGGAAGGATAATTAATATACATACGATTCACTAATGATAACCCGAGTACGTAAAAAGTGAAAGCTCAACATATTGTTGCCTTTGGTACATATACACTAATTAAGTGAAATGGTGATTTGCTAACAAAATTTCAACTTTTTTTTGTTCGAGTGAAATTCATGTTTAAATACAATTTCTTCTTTCAAATGCCCCTTTTCAACTCTTGTTTTTTTCCCCTTCTAGACCCTGCAGTAACAAAGAGTTCTTATCTTCATATAACAAATTTATGAAATGTTGCTCAAAATTTGAAGTGCTTGCAACATTTTCTTAAAGGACTATTTATATATAGGATTTTGCTAACCAGTTAGTATTGTATCCATTTTTTGTTTTCCTTAATTGCCCATTCACACACATTTCTATCTTTTTCATAGTTGGGACCTCTTTTTTTTTTGGGTCTTCCCAGTCTATTCTTTACTAGTTAACGGGGTCAATATTATGCACAACTAGCATGAAAATTGATAGGCAGCAGATGTGCCCACTGCCCACTGTAATTGCTATAGGTATTAGGCTCGACGTATCAATCACTTCAATTTATAGCTACCACTTAATCATAATTAACTTGAATTGATTTGATGTAGTATTTATCATCAAAGAATATAGGTTGAGATTCCTCTGCTACTTAAACCTAATTGAAGCACTTTTTGAGTTTTAATTTCTTTGTTTACTTTTCTTTAAGATTATAAGATTAAAAAATATTTTGATACATGTTATAAATCTTTATTTTAATACTACAAAATTTAAAAAACTTTTTTTAATTTTCATTAAAATCACACAAAAAAATTAAAAAGTAGAAAATACTTCTCAATGCAATTTTTTGATTTAGGCCACATGTGCACTACTCACGTTGAAGTTGTCGTTTACTTTATCTCTTTGCAATAATTATAGTAGTAGTAGTAATAATTTATTTTTTTAGCATATGTAATAAAAATTAATTTAGTAACTTTCGTAGGGAAAAGATAATTAAATTGAACAATCATTTGAGAAATAAACAGGATGAAGGATGAATGATTGATTACTGTCGAAAATCTATGTCAAGAGAAGGGGCATTGGAATCAGCAATTGCAGCAAGAGCAACATTTTTTTTAAAATTTAATTTGAGACTTTTATTAATAGCTCCACAATGAAGTGAGATAAATAGACCATCATACACCTTCTTGGGACATGTCTTTATCCAAAACACCCCAACTACAAACTATTAAAAAGACAAAACAAAATATAATGTAAAGCCCAACCCATAATCCGGTCGGATGGGGTTATATAATTAGTGGGATAGGGTTTCCTAAACAAGGATCCCTATTTCTCTCTTGCTATCTCTTCCTTGTCTTAAATCTGCCGCTCCTTTCATTTTCATGTTTCCTCCTTGGCCAAATCCAAGTCTCTGTTTGATGCTTCTTTGGGTTATCAACAAGCTTGGCTTGATGACCAGTATTCCTCTCTATTTCAGCTACAAAGAGTAAGTAGTTGTTGATGTTTGTTTCCCCGATTCGACATCTTCCTCTGCTAACTCTTTCTTCTTTTATATGTGTTCTCAGGTTGGATGACAGTGCTCATCGTTTTTGCTGAAGGATCTTCGACTAAAGGACTGCAGTTTCTCCTTCAGGTAGTACCCCCCCTCTTTGCATCTGTTTATTACCCACCAAATTTGCTTTTCCTTTTCTTATTACTTCTCCTATTCTGGTCATCCTCAGGTGGTCTTGGGTCTGAGTGCATAGGTAGCTTAGATCGGCCCCATGAAAGTGAGATGAAGCTCTTTTCAGGTTTACTCGCTCCACAATGAATCAAAATCCTCCATTTTGTCGAGTCCATTTTTGTTGGTTGTATTAGAATAGGCTAGATAGCATCTCACCTTTTGTTGCTTTAAAACTTTGTGTAAATATTGTGAATATTGCTGATGTGAAAAACTCATGCTATAGCCTTCCCTGCCCCTTATTCTTTCAATGGTGATAGTCCTAAATATGGGCATTTTAATTTGTCACTGTTTATAATCCTCTTTCCCTCTATATCCATGCTTTTAAAGTCTGTATACGTGCAATTACCTCTGTCTATTACCCTGTTAGCTATATGATCTGCTAGTTGATTACCTTCTCTGAGTATATGCCAAAATATGTATATTCTATCTTTCAAGCATGCTTTGATTTCATCCATCATATCTTCAATTATCCATGGACATGCCCATTTGCCTTGTAGAACATTACACAGTAGTAATGAGTCGATCTGTATGATAATTTGATTGTGTCTCACCTATTTGGAATGCTTGCATGCTTCAAGAATAGCTCTTGCCTATGCTACTATATTTGTAGTATTCCTAAAGAAATGTGGATCGGGTCGTACGTTCCTCGATATTATTTTAAATTATGGATCGGGCCGAACATTCCTCGGTATATTTCACTATGTGATAATGGCACCGAGTCCCATAAAGGGACCGAGTGCGGTATGTTATGTACACTACTCTTTCACCGAGTCCATCACTAAAGGGCCAGATACTTACGTAGGCATGCATATAAAATATAGGGATACACTTGTGACCCCGAGCCCCATAGTGGACCGAATGTACTATGATGACATATACGATAAGATTATGCCGTATACGATTATATAATGCCGTATGCAATGACCTGATGAAATAATATACATGATGAAATGGGATGAGGCTATGGTCATATGGTAATATGATGAAATAATTATGATCTCGAGTTCCTTAGCGAGTCGGGTACAGTGTATGAGGATGTATATGACTATGTGTCCTAAGGTGCAGGTACATTAATTTGTTAATTATTACACTTGTCCCTTGCATCCTTATTTCAGTTATGGTCTTAGTTATGATGTGTTATGTTTTACATACTCAATATATATGTCGTACTGACCTCCATTTCTTCGAAGGAGGGAGCTACATTTAATGCCCGCAGGTACAGGTACTTACTTTGGAGATCCACCAGCTTAGGACTCCCACTCAGCTATGTCGGAAGTGCTCCTTTATTCCGGAGCCTGGATTTTGGTGCTAATCATTTAATGTATATAGTTGTTTATTCAGGGATACGACGGAGGCCCTGTCCCACCTTATATTTCTATTTCTTTTTACTCTTAGAGGTCTGTAGATATGTATGTGGGTTGTATATGTATGTATGAACAGTTGTGTCTATATGTTACGATAGCCTCATCGGCTTATATATTGTCTTGCATGTTGGCACACTATTACTGAAATAGGAGACATATTTACTTATAGTTAGAAAGGGTACACGCGAGTGTCTAATTTGAGCACCCGTCAGGTCCTATAGGGTTGGGTCATGACAGAAGTGGTATCAGAGCGGTCCCTCCTCGGAATGTATATAGACCGTGTATTGTAGAGTCTTGTTTATCAGTGTGTTGCGTGCCACATCTATAAATAGGAGGCTACAGGACATTTAGGATGTTACCTTTCTTTCATATCTAAGATCGTGCGATAGAGCCTAGCCATAGGACATGAATTCCCTTTTTATAACCTTTGATTTCAGCTGAGGAACGACATCGATAGAGGAACGCAATTGATGATATTGAGAGCTACACAGTATAGGGGTAAGCAAAGATATGAAGGAGATATGTTGAGTAAGGTGTTGAGCTTGAAATGTAAAGTTGAAAATTTAAAGAAAAGTAGATAAGGAAGTGTAACAAATGCAATTTGAGGTGGACACATGAGGTAAGTCCATTATTTTCATACGGTTATTGATATTGAAAGCCCCGTGTGGCTGTGATAGGCTATGATATGCATATATATATATATGTTGTCCCTATGAGGTATTGTTGGTATTTCTTGAGTGAAGGTTTGGGATAGTAAGGAATATAGAGGAAACTCTACCAATTTTTTTTTGAAATAGAAAGAGAATGAGATATAAGGTGATAGTATATCTTGAGAGATTGTATCCACGGTAATGATAAGATCCGACTAAACTAGGAGTACAGTTGACTTTGGGAAATAAGTAAATTGCGGTATGGGTGGTAATTAGAAGGTCAATACTGATATGGTGAGAAGAATGGTGATGGATATGAATGTCTTAAGACTGTCTGTGAGGTATTAAGGATGAGAATGACGAGGAAGGATAAGGGGTTAAGTACGTTTGCTCCACCAGGTGGAATTAGTCCAGAGTAAGGATCGTAAATAAAGGTTAAGAAATATTACCCTTCGGGATTGACCATGAGCAGAATATAGTGTGAATATAAAGAGAATCATCATGGAAGTACGTATGGCCTAGTAATGAAGTAACTAAAGAATGTGATTGTGAGTAAGATTGGGAGTCAGCATCGAGTACACGATAAGGATGAAAGCTCATGAAGAAGAAAGGGGTATTGTGTATATGTACCTCCACCGTAGAAAATAGTAAGACCTCTTAAGGATGAGGGAGGTAGCTTTGCAAGACCATTGATGTGTCGCGAGTCCATTAAGAGGAACAAGTGGTATTCACTGGGATGAAGATAGTGTTATAGCAAATCTAGAAACACGTGTCATCAGAGTATAAGTGCACCGAATGGAGAATCGGACATAATTATAAGCACTAGTGACGTACTAATTGGGATGAATGAAAGGTGTCTTTGGCTAAACTACTACATTAGTTATATGACTCGAGTACCAGTACTTAGATAAGATTGGGTATGAGTTATCGAGAATTTAAGCACCCCATGGTTGTATGAAGGTTTTTTTCAGGGGCAACCTAAAGAATAGATGAGTTAACAAAAAGTGTATACATGGTGCAGTATATCAAGTGTGTTCGAATAGAATCACATGCGTATGAATAGTTGAAAATAAACAGAGGATGACATGGGTATGCCCTAAAGGGGGGAAGTGGATGAGAGAAATACATGCGAGAGATGAAATTAACTGACACTATCACATGTTGACAAGAATACTTAAATTTTAAGTGAGATCCCATACTTGCATGAGTTTGCAGGAGCTCAAGGCCAACAATAAACAGATAGGAGCTACGGTATCTGAGACTATGCGAAGAATCATTGGTAGAACCCTAAGGGATGAGTGCCTACCACAAGGGGTGAATACGATAAGAGAGTAGTATTGAGCAAACTAAAGACTATGCAAAGGGTAGTAGGGCCGTGTTTGGGTAAAGATTAAGATATGGCAACAACGTCATTGGCCTTTGATATGGTGACATACAAGTAGCAAGGAGAAAGAACAAAAAATCTCTTACAGTAGGAAATGAGGAGACTAAGGAGTACGTAAAGGAAGAAAAGAAAGGAGTAGGACAAAATAGTGTTAGCGCAAGCAAGTTCTAGTGTGAAGTCGATATGTAAAGCAAGAAGGGCCGGGAAATGAAAAGATTATGTCTATCTTATACAGGTTGTATCAAAATGGTTATGCAACCTATGGATAAGTATATGTTGAGTATAGGGTCAAGTGAGAAGTACATGAGAAAAGGAGATAGGATGTTTTGGATACGTTACAGAGAGATGTCAAGATGGGTTAGACCCAACTACCGAGATGGGGTGAGTACTAAGGGAAAAATAAGACCTAGCCGTGGTTGAACCAATGATCTATCCCGACATCGAGTATAAGACAGGTGCGGAGAGGGAAAGGCGAAACATGAAGACTAGCAAGAAGACACTAAGGTAAATCTTGAGCTAGGTTGAGTGCCTTCACACATTATTGCAAAGATTGCAAGGGAACGTGACACGAGAACTTCCCGAGGGGTCACCCATCCTAGTACTCTTCTCTCCCAAGCACATTTAACTTTAAAATTCTAGTGGGATCTGGTGCGTTAGTGATGCTATGATCGCACGAGATGGAAGAATCTGAACTAGCGGCGAAGCAACGACACGAGATTATATACCTAGAGTGTTATAAGTTACGTTAAGGAAATTAAAAAAAGCTTAAGCAAAACAAGAAGGATTAGCTGATTACTAATAGATGGCACACTTGTATGCCACAGTTCTTCAACATAATACCAGTTAATGATAGGCAAACCACGGAACGGCTATACAGGTCACTGTGTGAGGGGACTTCAACACAACTTGGTAGACGACTCTGATGGGCAAAAAGCAAAACCCAAAAAGGTTAGGGTACCAGTTAATGTCATCTAAATAAGGCAAAAAATAATATACGAGGTCGAAGATTCCACAATACAACCTTGGCTACAAGACTCACTTTGTACTCCCTGTATAAATAATTCTATATGGAATGTTATCCGCAGGTTAAAAATATCAGTCCATGTTCTTTCAATCAAAGACTACCTGCTCAGCTGAGATGGTGTGAAATTATAGGTCAAGAGGGTGGTAGGACCTTATAGAGTTCCCATAGCTATTGTCCTAGATAAAGGATTCCAAGTTACAGTTAACTACCGAAGACCAGTCCACGAAGAGATTGGGATTGTCCTAGATAAAGGATTCCAAGTTACAGTTAACTACCGAAGACCAGTCCACGAAGAGATTGGGAAGACAGATAGGTCTTCGTACACCATTTTACCCTCGGACTAATGGACATACTAAGCTTACTAGCTAAACGTTAGACGATATATTGCAGGCCTATACGGTTAAATCCAAAGGTAGCTCGGAAAATTGCCTACAACCCTTCAAAAGTACTTACGATATGAACTATCATTCTAGTATCCAGATAGCACCGTTACGAGACTTGGTATGGCGGATAGTGTAAGTCACCAATTGATTGGTCTGATGGTAGTAAAACATGAATAATACGCCTAGACGTGGTTCAATAAGTGGTATAGAAGGTGAAGCTTATTCAGGAGAGATTATTAGCAGCTTAGAGTCGACAAAAATCATACGCGGATAATAGACGTCGATCTTTAGAGTTTCAAGTTATAATTACGCACTCTCAAAAGTGTCACCCACAGAGAAAGTGATGAGAGCTAGAAAGAAAGAGGACCTTACTCCGAGATGCATTGACCCTTATCAGACCCTCCACCGAATAGGCAAGGTTGCTTGTGAGTTAGACTTACCGGCGGATCTAGAAGCAGTACATCCAGTCTTCCATGTATCGATTCTTCGCAAGTGTGTTGGTGATCCATCCCGAATATATTCCTCAGAGGATATCTAGGTCACAGAGGAGTTATCCTATGAGAAATAACCGGTTTCCATCCTGGATCGATGGAGTAAGGAGTGGTGAATTAAGGACGTAACTTCCATAAAGGTGTTATGGCGAAAGAAGAGTCACAAAGAAATGACCTGGGAAGCTGAAAGGGAAATGAAGCACAAGTATCCGTACCTATTCTTTACGTCTATAGGTAATCCCAATCTTTAGAACTCTGATATTGATTGCTCGGTGAAAGTATGTGTTATTACGATGGAACAGAGAAACTCTCTATATAGTTGGTATAAGATCTTGAGGAGGGTTTATGGTTCACATTTGAGGATGAATGTTCTAAAGGGGAAAGGATGTTACACCTCGTACTTTTGTACCTTGGAAGGTTCTTAAGCTTCTTAAGTTTCTTAAAGCTTCTCAAGCTTCTTAGAAGTTACCATAGGAGCCGGATAGTCCATAATAGGAAAGATTGGAAATAGCGTTATAAGAATCCGGAAGAAGTTGGAGACCAAATAATGAGTCATAGGACTCGACTTACTTACATAAGCTACCAACTTGGAAATCTTACATACTTAAGCTACTTGAGTACATACCAAGCTTACGTATCAAGTATTACATAGGTTCGTAAAGTAAGACGAGATTATAAATCCACGTGGAGGAAAAGAGAGTGACACATGGAGGCATAAGAGAGTGCCACATGGCAGCAAGGAAGAGTGCCACATGGCAGCATCTGGAGAAAGGGGTGGACCCCACCTACCACGTGGAAGCCTATGGTAGGAGGAAGTGATGTGTTGGCCTAATGAGGGCTTGACATGTGTCACCACTTAGGGGTTGACATGTGTTACCCCCCTAAAGTAGCATATATATATATATATATGCTATGACTCATTCTTATCTACAAGAAAGTCATTTATCTTTCTAGTTCAAGAGACTTCTAGAGAAAGAAACAACAGAAGAAAAATCTAGAACTAGAGAGAGAGTGGGTTCAGCCAAGGAGAAAGAAAGGTAAGTCTCCGATTCCATTCTGTGAATTAATTATATATGGTATAAAACGATGTTATGAAGATGTTAATAATATAAATTTATGGTTTTGAGCAGTACCAAAATGTTAGCAAGCAGCCACAAAGTTTTGGAAAAGGTAAGTTTTTTCCTTTCAAATTGAAGTTTATGATGATATTATGAGGTATATTAAATGTCTTAAATAAGTTTGGAAGTAGAAAAATTGCATAAGGATTCTTGACGTTAGAAACAAACTAAATTGAAGTCGTCGTACTTAAATCGAAGTCGAGTAGTGTGTTGCGATTGTGGTACTGCGGTTGCAGCTGGTTGTATGGCATGTTGCAGGGCTGTAAATTATTATAAAAGGGGTGTGGGTACTTCTGGTTTCAGCCATACGACCCTCCATTTAGTATAGTTAAAGATTTTACGAAATAAAGATTAAAAACTCTATTTTGGCATTGTAGTTTTGAGCTAGTTGTTGGGAGTTGTATTGTGTAATGTTGAGGTGGTTTAATTATATATATGATGCTGGTTGTTGTTTTTGGTATGGTTTTTGACATTGTGATCGAGTTGAAATCTCGAGGATGTTGAAGTTATAGGGGAGATGCTTCCCAATTTTCGGTAACTTCGGAAATAGTAACAAACTAATCGAGGGTATTGGATAAAGAAATGATTCCTATGGGTAATTTGTTGTAGAGTTGGAAATTGGAAAGAAAAAGGTTATTAACCA
Source organism: Solanum dulcamara (assembly GCF_947179165.1). Classification (NCBI taxonomy): domain Eukaryota; kingdom Viridiplantae; phylum Streptophyta; class Magnoliopsida; order Solanales; family Solanaceae; genus Solanum; species Solanum dulcamara. The sequence continues at coordinate 65,126,845 of NC_077241.1, read as the reverse complement.
CAGTATTACTCTAATGCTAATAGGTCAAAGAGGTAACGAGGCGAGCTGGATTACAGTTAATCCACAAAAGGTATGTGAAGCTTACCCTTTCTTTTCTTTTGGCATGTCTTAGCCTTAAGTTATTTGTATATAAAACTTGAGAGTCATTCCATTCATAGAGCTCTGAGTATGAGTCAAGACCTTTATTCACTTCTGGATGTTAGTACCCTTGTAATAAGTGGAGTTATCGCCTTTCAAGTCTTCTGTAGGATGATAAGTAGTACATATAAGGCTTTCCTATTTCTCTGTTTGAAAGGAGATTAAGTTAAGGGAAATGATGTATGATATGAGTTTATAGGTAATTCCATTTATAGGTTTCGGATGTAATTTGTGACTCGTAGTTACTTCTGAATACTAAAGGTCCTAAAGTAGATAGATTACTACTCCCGAGTCATCTATATGTTGAATATCTAGTGGAGATATAAGCTCATATTCTGAAAGGCTCTGAGAGGATAAATGTCTCTGATTGCATAAGCTCTATCTCTGATTGCATAAGATATGTGTCTGATTGTATAAGTTGTTTCTTTGATTGCATAAATTATATGGCATTATCTTGGTGTACGCCTGTGGTTCATGAGGCCCTAATTGATGAAATTCCTAATAACATCTAAAGGGTACCTCGGAGAATTACTTCCCTGGTCTTCAAGTGATGGTTCACTTGACTGTTTCATTGAGTCTTAGGAGATGACTTAGTTGCAAATGGTTTCTCACTACTCTACTCGTGCATACGGTAATCCTTTTTTGACCGAATTCTCTGATGGGCCGGGTACGTTATCATGCGTAACTTTATTACTCCTTAACCGAGTTCCAGTCTGGGTATGTATATATATATGAAGTATTCGATGATGAAATATTGTATACGATGAAGTTGAAGCATATGATGATTTCGTATATGATAAAGTTATTCACTGAGTCCCGAGCCGGATACATATACATATGATGATATGATGAAAATATGGATCAAATCGTACGTTCCTCAATATTGTTTCAAATTATAGATCGGGCCGAACGTTCCTCGATATATTTTACTATGTGATAATGGCATCGAGTCCCATAAAGGGGTCGGGTATGGTACGTTATGTACAATACTCTTTCACCGAGTCCCTCACTAAAGGGCCAAATACTTACGTAGGCATGCATATGAAAATATAAGGATACACTTGTGACCCCGAGCCCTATAGTGGACCGTATGTACTATGATACCATATACAATGATATGATGCCGTATGTGATGACCTGATGAAATAATATACATGATGAAAAGGGATGAGGATATGGTGATATGGTAATATGATGAAATAGTTATGATATCGAGTTCCTTAGCGAGCCGGGCACAGTATATGAGGATGTATATGACTACGTGTCCTAACGTACAGGTACATTAATTTATTAATTATTACACTTGTCCTCTGCATCCTTGTTTTAGTTATGGTCTCAGTTATGATGTGTTATAGTTTACATACTTAGTACATATATCGTACTGACCTCCCTTTCTTCGGGGGAGAGGGAGGACTGCGTTTTATGCCCGCAGGTACAGATACTTATTTTGGAGATCCGCCAGCTTAGGACTCCCACTCAGTTATGTCAGAAGTGCTCCTCTATTCCAGAGCCTAGCTTTTGGTGCTGATCATATAATATATATAATTGTTTATTCAAGAGTACGGCGGGGGCCTTGTCCCACTTTATGTTTCTGTTTCTTTTTACTCTTAGAGATCTGTAGACATGTATGTGGGTTGTATATGTATGTGTGAATAGTTGTGCCTATATATTATAATAGACTCATCGGCTTATATATTGTCTTACCTATTGGCACGTTATTACTGAAATAGGAGACAAATTTACTTATAGTTAGCAAGAGTACACGCGATTGTCCAGTTCGGGCACCCATCGCGGCCTACGGGGTCGGGTCGTGATATAATTACTCTTATGTCTTTACATAACTCGTGGAAATCAAGTTTTCTTGAATCTTTTCACAAATAAAATAGCAGTCCACCTCGATATGCTTAGTTATTTCATGATACACTCGATTTGAGGTGATATGAAGGGCAACTTGATTATCACACCAAAATTTTATTGGTTTGTGATACTTCAACTCAACTTCACTTAAGAAGTGATTTATCCATATAATCTCATATGTGGATTGTGTCGTAGCCCTATACTCAGATTTTGCACTAGATCGAAATACAACATTTTATTTCTCATTTTTCTATGATAGCAAATTTCTACCCTCAAAGATACAATAGCCAGTAGTAGACCTTCTATCAATTTTGGATCCAACCCAATCAGCGTCTACAGAACACTCAATGTGACTATGTCCATTGTTAGTATATAGTATGCCAAGTCCAAGGGAACCTTTCAAGTAACATAATATTTTTTCCAAAGCTACCCAATGTTTAACTATAGGCGTGGACATGAACTGACTAACAACACTTACTGCAAAAGCAATAACCAGACGAGTTACAGTAAGATAGTTTATTTTCCCAACTAATCTCTTGTATTTCTTTAAATCATTGAAGGGGTCACCATCATCTTTTGTTAGCTGCATATTGGGAACCATTAGAGTACTGCAAGGCTTGGCTGCCAACTTTCTAGTGTCCTCAAGAAGGTCTAGGGTATACTTCCTTTGAGATAGAAATATTCCCTTCTTTCTACTACTTACTTCTATTCCCAAGAAGTATTTCAACTGTCTCAAATCTTTCGTTTGAAACATAGAATGCAAGAATGAATTAAGAGAAGATATTCATGCATACTCACTCTCGGTAATGACAAAGTCATCAACATATACAACAAGAAGAATAATGCAAACTCTTGATTATCTGTAGAAGACCAAATGATCACATTTGCACTTTGTAAGTCTAATTTTGAATTACCTCACTAAATTTCCCAAATCAAGTACGTGGACTTTGTTTCAAACCATACCAGGATTTCTTCAGGTGACAAACTTTCCCATTCTCCCCTTGAGCAACAAAATTGGGTGGTTGCTCCATATACACTTCTTTTTGGAGATTACCATGAAGAAATGTATTCTTGATATCCAACTGATATAATGGCCAATTTTGAGAAGCAGCCAAAGAGATAAACAAGAGAACAGAAGTATGCTTGGACACCAGAGAAAAAACATCAGAATAATCCAACCCAGAAGTCTGAGCATATCCTTTAGCCACCAACCTGCCTAGCCACAAAACCATCATGATTCGCTTTGACCATAAAAATTCATTTACATCCCACTATTTTTCCCTTTCTAATAAGTCCACTAAATCCCAAGTGTGATTTTCATCTAACGCATGTATCTCTTAGAGTATTGCATCATACCACCAAGGTAACTCAAAGCTTCCCGGACTATTTTGGGTACAAAGATAGAATCTAGAGAATCAATCAAAGAGTAAGATGAGGGAGACACGTGGTCATATGAGATAAAATTAGCAATAGAATAAATTGATTGACACTGGCGCTTACCTTTGCGAAGAGCAATGGGAATGTCAAGATTTTCTATTGGCAAGGGATTGACTAGAGGAGGATATAATGATGAAAGAGTTGGTGCAGGACATGTATCATTGATTGATTGTCTCCTAGAATAAATTTGAACTATCGATGGCTTTGTTTGAGAAGGAGGAACATTAGAAGACACATTTTCAATTGACTGCTTAACACTCCTAGGAACTTTCGTATGATGTTCTAATCTCGGTAGAGTGGTCATATAGATGAGCCATTCTTCTTCTTTTGTCCCTAAGTGGAAGAAATGTTAGGAGAGAAGAAAAATGATATGTTCTTAGAGAATACCACATCTATCGATACCATATATCTTTTAAAGGTTAAAGAGTAGCATCGATAACCCTTTTATAAGTGAGAATATCCCAAAAATACACACTTCAAGGACTTCAAATCTAGTTTAGTAACATGAGGTCACACATCAAGAACATAACAAGTACTCCCAAACACCCTTGACTCTACTGAAAATAATAGTTTATTAGGAAAGAGAACACTATAGGGAATATCACCATTAAGCATTGTGGATGACACGTGATTAATTAAAAAACTATATGTAGATACCACATTCACCCCAAATTGCTTAGGTACCTTCATTTGAAATAGCAAAGCACGAGCAGTCTCAAGAAAATATCTATTTTTTCTCTCAGCCACGCCATTTTAAGAAGGTGTATCCACAAACGAAGAATGATGAAGAATACCATATTGATTCATGCAGTTCTAAAATGATGCTGACATGAATTCTTTTGCATTGTCACTCCTCAATACATGTACAGAAGCATTAAAATGTGTCTTAATCTCAGCACAAAAATTAAAGAAATGAGAGAATACTTCAGAATGATTTTTCATAAAGTAAATGCATCTCATTTGAAAAATATCAGCCACAAACGTAACAAAATATCTAAAACCAACTATAGGCATAACAGGAGATGACCCCAAAACATCTAAATGAACTGATTCAAAAGCAAAGTCAGCCCACTTATTATTTCTAGGACTTAATGAGCTTCTATGGTGTTTTGCAAAATGACAAGACTCACAGTCTATTGAAAGTTCATTATGAAACTGAGGACATAATTTCTTCAAAATTGCAATAGAAGGATGTCCCAAACCCCAGCGATAATATGCTTTACATGACGAGATGATACCGGAGAAATTAACTGATAGAGGCACCCATTCATTAAGAATGTAGAGACCGTCTGTTGATATATGCCATTTATCAATAATATGCTTATAAGATCTTGTAAAAGAAAATAATCGAGAAATAATGAGACAAAACATTGTAATTCTTTGGTAAGTTTACTTACATAAATTAGATTAAAGGCAAGACTAGGTATGCCTAGCACAGAGGATGGTACTTTATGTGACCGAAATTTAGAGATTATTTTGGAATTACCTTTCATGTGATCTATGGCACCTGAAAAATGATCCAGTTGCTTGAGGAGGAAATGAGACATTTGTTACCTGACTTAGTAAGGGCACGAGCTGAAGCAATTTCATTCACTAATTTCTGATACTTTTTAAGTCTGGCATACTAATCAGCAGAGATTGTAACAATTGGGGGTGAACTAGAAGTGGCAGCAACAGTGTCAGTCTGAGTCTGTTGGTTGTGGGTATGTAATTTATTACAGTTTCTCTTTATGTGCTCGGTTTCCTTACAATAGCTATAAGTATTGTCATTGTTCCATCTCTCAGCATCATTGTCTCATCCTTTGTTATTATTCTATCTCCCATTATTATTGTTGTAGTTCCACTTTCCTGCAATATTGTTATGGTTCCATTTCCCTGCATCATTGTTATGATTCCATAACCCTGCATCAATGTTATTGTTCCATTTCCCTACATCATTGTTGTTGTTCCTATCTCTTTATATTATTTCTTCCTCCTCTTCCTTTTGCAACAAGCACAATAGTCTGTTGATTGGATAAAGTACACTCTTTGTGCAACACCCGACTGGAAACATCTTTGAGAGAAGTGATCTAAAAAATGGAGAGAATCTATGATTTTGCAGTCTCAAACTCAGAGGGGAGTCTAGTTGAAAAACTCATTATCGCCAGTTGTTCCCTCTGAGCTTGTTGCACCTTGATATCAGTACTGAATGGTAGAAGTACATTCAGTTCCTCATAGGTTTTCTTGAACTCCATGAAGTATGAAGTGAGTGACTTAGCTTCTCTCTAAAAAAGATAGAAAGCCTTACAAACTTCATAAATCCAAGATAAATTACCTTTGGAAGAATATAAATACTCCAAATAATCGATTATTTCTTTCACAAACTCACAATGATTAACCAAAACAACTACTTCATTATCAATAGAGTTTGTGATTTGCAAGAGTAGTCTAGCATCATCTCTAATCCAAACCTTTGTAGCATCATCACTTGGAGGATCTTAAATAAGATGGTCATCTTTTTCAACAATATGAAAGTGTTTTTAGTTATTTTTTTGCTTTTTATTAATACCATAAGGGAAAAATGACATTTCAAAGTAGAATTTCTCTATAAGCTCCCAAAAATCAATAAAAGGAGGTATAAACCTCAGCACAGTAGTTTCTTAAGGAACATCTAAAGTAAAAATTCTATTTAAGTCTCTATCTAAAGAGAAGAAGTTCTTTTTTATAATCATTCTGAGGGAAGGCACACCCATTCTATTCAAAACCAGTTCTCCTCTTGCTTCAATTGGCAATTGATGATGTTGAGTGATCCATGTTTTGTTAGCGCACTGTAGTCCCCAATTGGCAAGGCAATCAACCACCTTGTTTCCTTTCCTAAAGCAATATTAAAGGCTCCAATTGTCCAGTCGTTGCAAGAGGTTCCTGATGTTGATAATTTTATCCCATAGGATCTATGGAGTATCTTGGAGGTTGAGGATACAATCCACTAGGAGTTTAGAATCATCTTTGACCTCCAGGTTCCTAATTCCATTATTGACACACTAGTGAATACCTATTTCTAGAGCTAGTGTCTCAGCCATGTTGTTGGTAGTGATTCCAAAAGCCTCCGCGAATGCAATTTTTATCTTGCCTTGATTGTCTCTAATTATGCCCCCTTCTACACTTGGTACTGGATTTACTTTGGAGCAACCATCTATATTGAGCTTATAGAATTCTAGTTTTGTTTTTGACCATAGAACAGGTATATGACTGATCTTGTCCCTAGCCATTTTGATGATACTGTAAAATTTCTCCCAATCCATAAGTGGATTGATGCTTTGGAACTGTTTGTGGGCAGTCATAACTATCTGGCCATTAATATGATAGGTGATGCTCTTGATATTCATCTTTATGCCTTCATATCTATGCTTACATCTTGCTTTCTACACTTGCCAAATTATAATACTAGGGAGTATTTGAAGGCTGAGCTTTTGGACCAGATTCTTCTCCATCGAAATCCACCAGTTTATCAATAACGTTTTCAAACAATTATGATTCTAGCTAATCTCAAATAGATTGTTATAGTATCTCTAAATTTGCTGGGCTATCTGACCTTTGTAGAATAAGTGTTTAACTGTTTCTTCTCCATAAATCCTGCATTAAGAAGAACATCTAGAAAGTAGGTGAACCTTAAATCTAGTGAGATTTAGATCCACAACCACCTTCTTACGCAGCACTTTCCATAAAAAGAAACAAGTTTTGAAGGGGTTCTTATTATGTCAAATCATCTTATTAGTAAGATTGACATTGCCTTTTTTCCTAATAAGATCCCAAGCAGATTTACGACAAAATTTTCCATTAGAGCTAGTCTTCCAGAATATCTAGAGTAAAAGATTTAATAGTAATTCCTTGGTTCAGATTAACTATGTGAGTAGGAAGATATTTATTGAGCTTATATGTCTTCCACACACCATGGTGAATAAAATCAGAGACAAAAATTTTAATAGAGGTAGATGCTTCAACAAATTGAGAAAGCCTACCAATACATATCCAGTTATCTCACCAGAAGCTTGAATTTCCTTTATTCAATCTTCATTGGATTAGGTAATCAACTTCTCCTTTGATCTCCATCATTCTTCTTCAACAATGAGAGTATTTGTAACTCACTTTCCTAGCCATTGGATGAATTCTCTTTGAATATTTAGCTTTCATAAATCTGTCCAAATGGTATCCTTGGTTTTGAATTGCCACTAGATCTTGGCTCTCGAGCTTTCAGAGATGTCCATGGTAGATCTAATGCCAATGCCTCCTTCCTGTTCTGTATAGTATAACTTGTCCCAAGCAACCCAATGGTATTTCTACTTTTCTTCTTTGCTTTCCCATAAGAAATTGGCAAAAATCTTTTCTATTTAGTATATGATTGTTTTTGTGGGCTGACACTTTGATAAAAGATAAATAGACATAGTATTCAAAACATGCTTAATAAGAGTAATCTTACCCCCTATTGAGAGTCTTCTGCATTGCCAAGAACCAATCCTTTTAATGATCTTTGTGGCCATGTCTGCAAAATATTCATTTTTCTTTTTTCCAGTGAATAGTGGACATCCCAGGTAGGTGGTTCGAAATTCTTTATTTTTGACTTGAAGGATTCTGGAAATAATGTTTATTAGTTTAATAGAGATATATTTATCCATTCTGAAGCATCTCTTTCCTTTATTCATCTGTTGTCCAGAGGATTCTTCATACTTCCTTAGGCAATCTACAATAAGCTCCAATGTTTGGATTTTACCTGAACAAAAAATAATTAAATCATCAGAGTAAGCTAAGTAGTTTATCCTCGGTCCAATGGTATCCACGCTAAATCCATTGAAAGGACTTTTATATAAGTTATTCAACATTAGAGAAAGCGTTTCGGCAGCAATAATGAAAAGAGAAGGTGAAATAGGATCGCCCTGTTTAACTCCTCTTTTGGATTGGAAAAAACCATGTCCCTTGCCATTAATAGTGATGGTATACCAATTATTAAATAGGATATTCCACACATTATGGATCCATCTACCATCAAAACCCATTCTTTTCATAATAATGCAAATAAATTGCCAGGACATCCTATCGTAAGCTTTGTTCATGTCAATCTTGAATATAACACTGTCCCCTATATTCTTGTTCTTGATCTCATGAATAATTTCTTGAGCCAAAAGAACATTCTCTCCTAATCTCTATCTTTAATGAATCCACTTTGATTGAGTGAGATGATCTTAGGAAGAATATTGGTAAGCCTGTGATTTATTATTTTCAAGACAATTTTTTTGAGTTACATTGCTAAGGCTGATGGGTTTGAATTCAGAGAAAGACTGAGGAGACTCCACTTTAGGAATGAGAATCAAGAAGGTGCTTGTGAAGTACTTGGGCATTTATTGTCCATTCATCACTGTTTTGATAAGCTGAATAATATCTTCACCAATTATGCCCCAAGCGTTTTGGAAAAATAGTCCAATGAAACCATCAGTTCCAGGAAAGTTATTAGGGTTAATACTAAAAATAGCTTCTTTGATTTCCTCTGTAGTAGGATCTTTGATCAGGATCTGATTGTCTTGCTCACTAATGCATTTAGGGATGAGGTCAAGCAAGCTATCATATACTCTATTGTTTCCATGAGAGAACAAGTCATGGTAAAACTCTGTAGCAGCAATGCCAATGTTATTATCCCCCTCAATCCAATTTTCATCTACTTTAACTCTGTGGATTCGAAGAAAGTTCCTTTCTCCTCTAACGATGGAGTGAATGTATCTAGTGTTTTCATCACCCTTTAGGTTCCATTTAAGATTAGATTTTTGTCTCCAAAAGGTATCTACATGCTTGTAATGATTGATCAATTCAGCTTTTATTCTATTCATGTTCATTTTGACAATGGGATCTATAGAATTTACGTATTTTTCTTCGCTTTGTTCTACCTCCTTCTCCAGATGTTGAGACTTCTCAAAGATATTTTCAATCTTAGTTTTAGACTAATGACTTAAACGTTTACTAGTCATCTTCATTTTCTGATGAACCTGCCAAAAAATGTTGTCATCTGATTGAGAAAACCAATTTTCCCTAACTACATCAAGAAAGTCATCAAAATTAGTCCAAAAATTTAAGAATTTAAAAAATTTGGTGTGATGGTCAATGATATTGCCAAAATTAATTAGCAAAGGACAATGATCAGATCCTACTCTATGCAAATGGTGCACATTATTATGGGAAAAACAATCACTCCACATAATGTTGCATACCATTCTGTCTAATCTTTTCCAAATGATGTCCTTACCACTTCTTTCATTACTCTAAGTGAAATTACTACTTGTATATTCAATGTCTGAAAGTGCACAATCATTTAGACATTCCATGGAGGTCATACTCTTACTTAGCGTGTGTGGTATTCCCCTAAGCTTTTCTTCCATATTTAAAATATAGTTGAAATCACCTGTAACAGCCCAAGAATGGTTGATGATAGAGGCCAGAGCTCTCATGTACATACAAAGATCTTCTCTACCAGAGAATTTCGATTTAGCATAAACAATGAAAATAAAAAGAGTTTGGTCCTCACTTTAAATCTTACAAGTTGTGACTTGGTCCTCACTAGCATAGATTATACATTTGAGTTCTTATTTCCAAATTATCCAAATTTTGTTACTATAATTTGTAAAATAGTTTTACATGCCAAGACAATTCGCATACATCTCAATTTTATTCTTTTTTTATGAAGGGTTCTTGGATAGCTACTAAAGAGGCTTTATAATTATCAATCAAAAAATTGAGCCTCACAGTGGAGGAATGGGACTTCATGCCCCTGATATTCCAATTGAAAATACTAATCATGGAAACTGAATTTAGGAGGTTTTTGTGATTTTTGTTTTTTCTTTTTCACGTCAAGATTAGTTTTTTCCTTTCAAACCATCAAGCTCGCTTGATTTTCTCTGGAGCAAGCTTTAAATTGGTTTTAAGTTCCTTGATTAGAACCATCGGTGTCTTTTCATTTGATGTTGATGCTCACTTATCCTTTTTCTTGTTTGTTTCTCTCCTTATTAGAAGACTCCTCAGAAGTGTCGTCTTCTTATTCACCCTCTGAAGATGTTCTATTTACCCATTCATCTTGTTAATCTAGTTCTTTACCATTGTAATCATTGTCGATATTTTTATTGCTTCTTAGTCTAGTTTTGTAAGTGCTTGCCAGTTGTTCCTCATCCTCCACCATCAACTCGTCAAAGCTATTTTGATTAATATCGGCAACCATCTCTTTATTCATACTTTCAGCTTCTTGTTTTCTAATTTGAGTGTTAGCTTTTTTGCAAGTTCCCACTTTATTTTTCCTGCTAACAACTTCTTCCCATTCCCCATCAAAAATATCAATACTAGGATCGTTGATATTCTTAATGGGTATGATTTTGTTGGGGACAATCTCTTTCGCTTTATCGCTTATTCCATTGATCTATTCAATAGTAACGACCTCATGTTCCAACTTTTTTTCTTTTAATGCAAGGGAAGTGTCACTATTGACCATATCAGATTTGTCCTTGAAAGACATGATTGACTAATGGTCTGATTATTGGCAAGTAGACCCTGATTTTTGTACTTTATTCTAAATAATTAGACCCATTTAATTTAGAATATGTAATTTTAGATAATGCTGGAACAATTTCACTCATAGAAGATTTATCCTCAAACATTTTAACTAATATTTAGGCAAGAAATAGATTAAGAAGAGCCAAGGATCAACAGTTTGAGACCAAACTAGTCGATAAGAGCAATAAGTCAACACCAGAATTGAACAAGGAAGTCACAGAAGAAAAGGCAAAAAAAACAAACCTGAAAGTGAAGATAATATTATCCGGATAGTGATTTAACACCAGAAAAAATTTGGAAAGCATTAGATCTAATGAAACAATGCTGGAACAACAAGCCCAGATGTGTTCTGCCAAACCCAAAAACCTGAAACCTTTTCTCAAGATGCTAGGAAAAGTTTTAAACAATCTGACCTAGTGGCTCTGATACCATGAAAGTTAACAGAACTTATGATTTTATTATATGAGTATTACATGTATATATACGAAAGATATTTGAATTCCAAGTTGTTCTATTTCTCTTCGCTGTCAGACCAGTTGGAGATAAAATACGACGCCATCGCTGTTGGCTCTGATTCCAAGCTGTTCCACTTCTCGTTGCTGCCTCCGCCTATTTTGACAATGGATTTTGCTACTATTGTGATCACTACTTCAGCTCCCAAATCCTCTGGTAGGAGTGACATTAACACAGATCACAATTTTCTTCAATGGCTCTTTCTTCTCTTCATCTCCGATGGCTTTCTTCGATGTTTTGATTCACAGCCAATCTAAAGCAGACAGCAGCTGTTGTAATTAATTTTTTTTACAACGGCCTTTCTTCTCTTCTTCTCCAGCGGCTTTTGCTTTGTTCTATTTTACCTTTGATATTTGAAGGAATAAGAGTATTTGTTTTCTCTGCAGTTTCTAGCTTGTTAGGTTTTGGGTTGTTTTCAATGCACTCATCTGTTCGATAAATTGTCCAAGAGGGAAAGGAGCTTGTTGATAAACTGACGTGAATAATACTTCCAAAGTGAATAGTGTTTTTGGTGGCAATCAGGTTCATTTCAACTGGAGTTGGTACCTCTAGTTTCCGGTTTCCATATCTTCTCATATCTATTTTTTGTTCTTACACTTGTAATCACATTTTGCTGACTTTAGACCTTAGAATAATTTAGTAGTTCTTACACGTTTACGTGGATTTGGGTAGTGATGGTAGACTAGGGTCATGTTCTCGCTCAGGGATGAGGACAGGGACGAGGGTAAGGAGGGGTAAATGGGTTAAAGAAGCATTTAACTGAGAGTGGGTTCTTGGAACATTGGGATGTTAACAGGAAAATCCATAGAGTTAGTTAGTATTCTTAAGAAGAGGAAGATTAATATAACCTGTGTCCAAGAGACGAAATGGGTGGGTTCTAAAGCTAAGGAGTTAGACGGGTATAAGCTTTGGTTCTCTAGTTGATCAAAGTATATGAATAGGGTAGGCATTTTAGTGGATAGCGATTTAAAGAATCAAGTGGTAGAGGTTAGGAGAGTCACTAATAGGATGATGTCGATTAAGGTGGTCATTAAAGGGATCACGTTGAAAAGTATTAGTACTTATGCGCCGCAAGAGGACTTAGACGAGGAGGTTAAGAGACGGTTTTGGGAGGAGTTGGACAAATTAGTGGGAGGCATACCGCTTATTGAGAAGCTTTTCATGGGAGGGGATTTCAATGAGCACATCGGATCTATTTTGGGAGGGTATGATGATGTGCATGAAGGCTTTGGCTTTGGGGACAAAATGGAGTTGGAGTCTCACTTTTGGATTTCGCAAGAGCTTTTGGGTTGGTGATAGCCAATTCGAGTTTCCCAAAGAAGGAGGACCATTTAGTAACCTTCTGTAGTTCGGTAGCTAAGACCCAGATAGATTTTCTACTCCTTAGGAAGGATGATAAAGGTCTGTGCAAAGACTGTAAGGTCATTCCGATAAACAACCTAACAACCCGACATAAGCTTCTGGTGATAGATTAGGGATCAAGATGACGAGAAAGAAGAGGGTCGGGGATGACCGACCTAGGATCAAATGGGGGAGTTTGACCATAGCTAGTGCCCTAGATATAGGAGAGAAATTGAAGGATATGGGGGCCTGTAATAGTAGTGGAGATGCTACCAGTATGTAGGTTAGGATGGCTAGTTGTATTAGGGTTGTAGCAAGGAAAGTGTTGGGAGTCTCGACAGGTAGTCGTAGTCAGCATCGAGGGGACTGGTGGTGGAATGGAGAAGTATAAGGGAAGGTGAAAGCAAAGAAGATGGCATATGCGAAGTTGATAGAAAGCAAAGATGAGGTGGAGAAGTGGAAGAATGAGAAAATTTATAAGATAGTGAGGAAGGAGGCGAAGTCGGCGATTTCGATGACAAAAATAACAACTTTTGAATGCCGTTACACTGAACTAGAAGAGAAAGGCGGGGATAGGAAATTGTTCAGGATAGCCAGGGTGCGGGAGAGAAGGGAACGCGATGTGGATCAAGTGAAGTGCATTAAAGACAATCATGGAAAGTATTGGTAGACGAGACCCTCATTAAATAGAGATGGCAGTCCTATTTCTATAAACTCTTGAATGAAGAAGGGGACAGAGAGATTGTGTTGGGAGATTTGGAACATATAGGGAGGCATTGTGATTTTAGATGTTACGGGAGTATTATGGTCTATGAGGTTAAGGGTATTGATCGTAGGATGCTCTAGGGAAGAGCAACCGGACCTGACGAGGTTCTTGTGAAATTTTGGAAGAGTGCGAGCTCGATAGGTTTGAAGTAGCTGACTAGGCTATTTAATGTCATCCTTAAGACGGCAACGATGCCCGAAGAATAAAGGTCGAGCGTAATGATCTCCCTATATAAGAACAAGGGGGATATTCAGAGTTGCGACAACTATAGAGGTATCAAGCTTCTAAGCCATACTATAAAAGTGTGGGAAAGAGTGGTGGAGATGAGGATAAGGAGAGGAGTGTCTATTTCAGAGAACCAGTTCAGATTTATGCCGGGACGCTCAACTACAGAAGCCATCCATCTTATGAGGAGACTGGTGGAGCAGTATAGGGAGAGGAAGAGGGTCTTGCATATGATATTCATTGATATAGAAAAGGCTTACGATAAAGTTCCACGAGAGATACTGTGGAGATGTCTGGAGGCTAAAAATGTACTGGTGGCGTACATTAGGGTGATTAAGGACATGTATGAGGGTGCCAAAACCAGGATAAGGATAGTAGGAGAGTACTCAGAGCACTTTCCAGTTGTGATGGGGTTGCATCAAGGATCATCTCTCAGTCCATTTTTATTTACCTTGGTAATGGATGGATTGACGCGACAAATTCAAGGTAAGGTGCCATGGTGTATGCTTTTTGTGAATGACATAGTCCTGATCGATGAGAATCGTAGTGGAGTTAACGTTAAGTTGGAGGATTAGAGACATACCTTGATGTATAAAGAGTTTAAGCTGAGTAGGACCAAGACAGAGTACTTAGAGTGCAAGTTTAGTGATACACCTCAGGAGGTTGGCGCGGAAGTTAGGCTTGGAGACCAGGCCATCCAAAAGAAAATTAGTTTCAAGTACCTTGGATCTATCATGCAAGGCAGCGGAGAGATTGACGAGGATGTTACACACCATATTGGGGAAGGGTGGATAGAGGCTCACTTCCGGTGTGCTATGTGACAAGAGGGTGCCACCACAACTTAAGGGCAAGTTCAACAAAATGATGGTTAGATTGGCTATGTTATATAGGGCGGAGTGTTGGCTAGTTAAGGTCTCCCACATTCAAAAGATGAAAGTTATCGAGATGAGAATGTTGAGATAGATGTGTAGGCATACCATGAGTGACAAAATTAGAAACGAGGCTATTCGGGATAAGGTAGGAGTGACCTCGGTGGAAGATAAGATGCGAAAAATACGACTGAGATGGTTTAAGCATCTGAAGAGAAGAGACCCAGATGCCCTAGTGCGGAGGTGTGAGAGATTGGCCGTGGATGGTTTCAAAAGAGGTAGGGGTAGGCCGAAGAAATATTGAGAAGAGGTGATTAGGCAGGACATAGTGCAGCTGCAGCTGAGTGTAGGAGAATATATATTGATCATGCCCTCTTTTTCATCAAATATAATATTTACAATATTTTGTCACACTTTCCCTCAAGTTGGAGCATATATATTGATCATGCCCTTTTTTTCATCAACTTTACACCTTTTTTTTCTTTTTTCTTTTTTCTTTTATATTTAGTGCACATTTAATTACTCCCTTATAGCTAGCAATTTGATAATTTTCAACCCACCAATGATCTACTTTCAAAGAGTAGTAAAACTCATGATTTTTATGTTATACTATTTTATGAAAAATATTTAAAACGGTTAAGTGGAATGTCCACATATTAAGTGGAATGTCCACTACATATTATATTAAAGTGGGGCCCACTAAAAGTGGGCAGCCCACTAATCATTTTCTAAGACTAATTCTTCTATATATATACATTGCCATGAATTGGCAATAGAAGACGGTGAAGAAACAAAAATATAGATACACTGTAATTTCTCTGCTTTGTTTCCTCTTCTGTTCTCCTATTTACTCTCTCTTTCATTATTAAATTGTTAATTTAGTCTTATTTTACAACACGTTATCAGCACGAGGCTCCGGCTAATTTTCAAGATAACAAAAGTGGTAAGAGTTTTATTTAATTTTATTTTTATAAAATGGCAAATATTTCCAAAATTGAATTTACTGCTCTTAATATTTCTGGAAAAGACTACTCCTCATGGGCATTAGATGCCGAAATTCATCTTGAATCGATGGGTCTGGCAGACACCATCAAAGATGATAACCAGGCATCTAATTAAGACCGTGCAAAAGTTATGATTTTCCTCCGCCACCATCTTGACGAGGGTCTTAAATTATAATATCTTACATTAAAAGATCCCTTGAAATTGTGGAAATATTTAAAAGAAAAGTATGACCACCTGAAGTTGGTCATGCTTCCACAAGCACGTCATGACTGGTTAAATCTGAGACTAATGGACTTTAAAAATATAACTGAATATAATTCTGCTTTATTTTGAATTATAGCTCAGTTAACTTTATGCGGAGATGAAATCACGGAACAAGATAAACTTGAAAAAACATACTCCACATTTCCACCCGCGAATATGCTGCTGCAGCAGCAATATCGCGAAAAAGGCTTTACAAAATATTCTAAATTATTATCTCACTTACTTATTGCTGAACACTGTAATGAATTATTAATGAAAAATCATGATAGTCGGCCCGTTGGTTTTTTGCCACTCTCTGAAGTGAATCAGACAAATTTTAACCAACGAGAAAGAGGCCATAGCCCCAGTCGTGGTCGTAGTCAAAGAAGAAATTTTAATCATGATGCTCGGCTGACACCGAGAAATAATCAGCAATATAAAAGGCAGGGTAAAAAGCCAGAAGCTTTACCAAAAAATAATTCAGAAACAATATGTCATAGATGTGGAGGTGTGGAGCACTGGTCATGAATTTGCCGGTCATCAAAACGTCTGGTTCAGCTATATCAGGCATCGTTAAAGAGGACAGAAAATAATCCAGAGACAAATTTTATCTCTGAGGACAATATTGAACCCATGCATCTGGATGTAGCTGATTTCTTTAATTTTCCAGAAGTAAATATGAATATTGATAAGCCCGATAATATTTAAACAATTCTCTTTGTTGTTGCATGTATTAAATATTATGTTTGTATTTTTCTAGATCCATGTAATAAAATAAAATTTTGTATAATAAATTATGTATTAATTATAATATTTACTTTCTTTCTTTGTGAAGAAAATATGGAAATGCCTCAAATATTGTTTGGATCAATGATAAATCACGAGGATATTTGTGTAATTGATAGTGGAACAACTCATGTTATATTTAAAGACGAGAAATATTTTTCCAATTTACTTAGAAGAAAAGCTAATGTTACTACAATTTCTGGTAATTCAAAAATGATAGAAGGCTCCGGAAGAGCTACTATAATTCTGCCTAAGGGAACAAAAATTATTATAGAAGATGCACTATTTTTTTCTAAATCCCCAAGAAACTTGTTAAGTTTTAAAGATATCCGCAGAAATGGATATCATGTTGAGACACTAAATGAAATAAATATTGAATATCTTGGTATAACCAAGAGTGTCTCAGGCCAGAAATATATTTTGGAAAAATTACCACCTTTGTCATCTGGCCTATATTATGCAAAAATTAGTGCAATTGAAGCACATATGATCGTAAATCATAAGTTTACTGATCCAAATACATTTGTGTTATTGCATGATCGAATAAGTCATCCTGGATCAATAATGATGAGACAAATACTTGAAAATTCAACTGGACATCCGTTAAAGAACCAGAAGATTCTTACAAATGATGAATTTTCATGTGCTGCATGTTATCAAGGCAAATTAATTGTCAGACCATCGACCATGAAGGTTGGCATCGAATCTCCTGTCTTTTTAGAGCGTATACATGGAGATATATGTGGACCTACTCATCCACCTAGAAGATTGTTTAGATATTTTATGGTCCTAATAGATGCATCATCTAGATAGTCTCATGTGTGCTTATTATCATCTCGCAACCTGGCGTTTGCAAAGTTGCTAGCACAAATAATAAGATTAAGGGCGCAATTCCCAGATTATCCAATTAAGGCCATTCGCCTTGATAATGCTGGAGAATTTACATCCCAAGCTTTTAATGATTATTGCTTATCAATTGGGATAAAAATTGAACATCCTGTTGCTCATGTTCATACTCAAAATGGCCTTGCAGAGTCATTTATAAAGCGCCTACAATTGATAGCAAGACCTTTACTAATGAAAACAAAATTGCCAATTACTGTTTGGGGTCATGCTATCTTACATGCAGCAGCACTTGTACGTCTCAGATCGAAACATTATAATAAATATTCTCCGTCACAATTAGTATTTGGTCATGAACCAAATATAGCCCATTTAAGAATTTTTGGTTGTGCGGTATACGTGCCTGTAGCACCACCACAACGTACAAAAATGGGCCCTCAACGAAGGTTGGGCATATATGTTGGATTTGACTCACCAACCATAATTCGATATCTTGAACCGTTGACTGGAGATTTATTCACTGCTCGATTTGCAGATTGTCGGTTTGATGAAATAATTTTCCCGCCATTATGGGAAGAGAAAAAGGAACCCGAAAAAGAAAAAGAAATTGCGTGGAAAGTTTCATCACTATCATATTTTGATCCACGCACCCGCACATGTGAGCAGGAGATCCAAAAGATCATCCACTTACAGAAAATAACAAATCAAATGTCAGATGCATTTACTGATTTGAAACGGATAACTAAGTCACATATCCCTGCAGTGAATGTACCTATCCGAATTGATGTCCCAAAAGGACCATCTACAAGTATCATAGCTTCTGAATCCCAAACACGCCAGAAGCGTGGTAGACCGTTGGGTTCAAAGGATAAAAATCCTAGAAAAAGAAGCGTAAGAAATAATAAAGATGATACTACACACGAACTTCCTGAAGAAGGTCAAGGTTTGAGTAATCCTGATATTCCTGAAGAAATAAGTGAACCCGAGACTCAAGTGAATGAAGAACTTTCAATAAGTTCTACCGGTGATGAGATAAATTTAGATCGATCAAAAATTACGGTGGATAATGTTTTTGCATATAATGTTGCAATTAACCTCATGCAAGATAGTGAAAGTATTGAACCTAAATCCGTCGAAGATTGTCGACGTAGATGTGATTGGCCAGAATGGCAAAAGGCAATTCAATCAGAATTAGACTCACTTGCTAAACGTGAGGTTTTTGGACTTGTAGTCCAAACCCCTGAAGGTGTAAAACCAGTTGGTTATAAATGGGTTTTTGTTAGAAAACAAAATGAGAGAAATGAAATTGTAAGATATAAGGCATGCCTTGTTGCACAAGGATTCTCTCAAAGACCCGGAGTTAACTATGAAAAAACATATTCACCGGTTATGGATGGAATAACATTTCAATATCTCATCAGTTTAGCTGTACATAAAAATCTTGAAATACACCTAATGGATGTGGTTACAACTTACCTTTATGGTTCACTTGATAATGAAATTTACATGAAAATCCCAGAAGGATTAAAATTGCCTGAAGCATGTAAAAAGTCTCAGGAAGTATACTCAATAAAACTCCAAAGATCATTATATGGTCTGAAACAATCAGAGCGCATGTGGTATAATCGCCTAAGTGAGTACTTAATAAATGAAGGTTATATTAATGATGTTATTTGTTCATGTGTTTTTATTAAGAAAACGGAATCAGAGTTTGTTATACTCGCTGTTTATGTTGATGACATAAATCTCATTGGAACCCCTGAAGAGGTCCAAAAGGCAATTGAATATCTAAAGAAAGAATTTGAAATGAAAGACCTTGGAAAGACAAAACTTTGTCTAGGTCTGCAAATTGAACATTTAGCAGATGGAGTTTTTGTCCATCGAAAATCTTAAAAAGATTTTACATGGACAAAGCACATCCATTAAGTACTCCAATGGTTGTTCGATCACTTGAAGTGGAAAAGGATCAGTTTCGACCTCCAGAAGAGGATGAAGAAATTCTTGGTCCTGAAGTACCATATCTTAGTGTTATTGGCGCACTTATGTACCTTGCTAACGCAACTAGGCCTGATATAACATTTTCTGTCAATTTGCTAGCAAGGTATAGTTCATCCCCAATGCGAAGGCATTGGAACGGTATCAAACATATTTTGCGATACCTGAAGGGTACTATTGATATGAGTTTGTTTTATACTAACAAAGGTTGCGCAGACCTTATTGGTTATGCAGATGCAGGTTATTTATCAGACCCACATAAAGCTCGATCTCAGACAGGTTATCTGTTTACACACGGAGGGACTGCTATATCATGACGATCTACAAAACAGTCCATTGTTGCTACTTCTTCAAATCATGCTGAAATAATAGCAATTCATGAAGCAAGTAGAGAATGTGTGTGGTTGAGATCGATGATACAGTTCATCAAAGAAAGATGTGGTCTAGAAAATAATGTTAAAATACCCACAATTATATTCGAAGACAATGTCGCGTGCATAGCTCAATTGAAAGGTGGCTTCATAAAAGGAGACAGAACGAAACACATTTCACCAAAATTATTCTTCACACATGATCTTCAGAAGAATGGTGAAATTGATGTACAACAAGTTCGTTCAAGTGATAATCTTGCAGATTTATTCACAAAGGCATTACCAACATCAACTTTTGATAAGCTAAGGCATAAGGTTGGAATGCGCCGTCTCCAAAATATCAAATGAAGCTTTCATCAGGGGAAGTAAATACGCGTTGCACTCTTTTTTCCTTAACCAAGGTTTTGTCCCACTAGGTTTTCCTGGTAAGGTTTTTAATGAAACAGCAATCAAGGCGTATTATCAGATATGTAGACACAACATCAGAATAACTTAGTATATTATTTCTTGTAAAGTGTTTTTATGTAAACACATTACACGTGGACATTCAAGGGGGAGTGTTAAGTGGAATGTTCACATATTAAGTGGAATGTCCACTACATATTATATTAAAGTGGGGCCCACTAAAAGTGGGCAGCCCACTAATCATTTTCTAACACTAATTCTTCTATATATACATTGCCATGAATTGACAATAGAAGACGGTGAAGAACAAAAATATAGATACACTGCAATTTATCTGCTTTGCTTCCTCTTCTGTTCTCCTATTTACTCTCTCTTTCATTATTAAATTGTTAATTTAGTCTTATTTTAAGACAAAAACTTCATTATTTAGGTTAATATAAATAATTAGGATCAAGTATAATTTAGAAGAAATTTGAATAAAAAGGAGGATCTTTACATATTTAGTTGTCAATTTTCAAATTAGTTGGCCAAATCGAGAGTAGTTGGTTGATCTTACTCTTCACTGTTTTTAATTTATACTACTCAATACTTATCATTGAGTTGGTCTCCAACCTGGTTTGGATTGCACAAATTAGTGTGTCGTTTAGCAAGTCAAACAGAATTTGTTGATTTGAAACTATTGAACCATAATTCACCTAATCAATAAATGTTTTCAAATCAAACACAACAATCTAATATTTTTTTCAAATAAATTAAGCGAATATTATTTTATTTCTCTCAGAACACGTTCCAGCCGACTATTATTAGGTGTATCGAATCAACAACTTGCCTTTGTTTCTTATCAATGCACGTTTACCTTTATATTTAAATGTATTTTATTACAATATAAAATGACGCTCAATGTTCAAAATTATCTCGAAATGCACTTCATCATATTAATCAGATCAACTTTTCTAATATCCAGCACATTGAGTTAAAGTGAGATAAGATGGGACATTCCAAAATTAATTATGAGATAAAATTTATAAATTTATCAATTAAATGTGATATAAAATTTTATTTTAAGACTAATTTTGGGACATCCTATTTTATTCCATTCAATTTGAGATTATTTTATCACATCTCTCCGGTGGAATAAGCAAGTTCAGGAATTATAATCACAAGACTATAAACTTGGGATAACTTAGTCCGTGTACCTAATGACCCTTTAAGATATATACACCAAGCACAAGTATAAGTACTCCCTCCATTCACTTTTACTTGTTCAATAGACTTAGCATATTCCTTATTAAAGAATAAAAAATAAAGTGTATATTTTACTATGAAACTCATATTAATTAGTATATAGTATTCTTTAAAAGACTTGAAAATAGATTTAGAGAATAAATAATTAATGCTAAGGGTAAAATAGAAAAAAGAAATTATCCTTTTTTTGATATGCTAAAATAAACAAATAAAATTTTGTTTCTAATGTAATGAATGGCTAATTAATATACATACGATTCACTAATGATAACCCGGGTATGTAAAAAGTGCAAGCTCAACATATTGTTGCCTTTGGTACATTTATATACACTAATTATTTGCAAATAATGACATACTATTTACAAATCAAACGATTGTTTTTGTATTTTGTTTCTCAATTCTAACTTAAACTTTTTTATAAAATTAAGGTCTATTTTAAGTGAAATGGTAATTTACTTACAAAATTTTAATTTTTTTTTTGTTCGAGTGAAATTCATGTCTAAATACAATTTCTTCTTCCAAATGATTCTTTTCAACTTCAAACACTTCTTGTTTTTTTTTTCCCCCTTCTAGACCCTGCAGTAACAAAAGAGTTCTTATCTGTCAATGTTACAATTTGAACATCCAAACTGAAAGAAAATGGACCCACCTTGCATATAACAAATTTATGAAATGTTACTCAAATTTGAAGTGCTAACATGTTCTTAAAGGATTATTTATATGGGATTTTGGCTAACAAGTTAGTATTGCATCCATTTTTTGTTTTCCTTGAATGGCCTTTTAAACACGTTTCCATCTTTTTCGTAGCTGGGACCTTCTTTTTTTTTTTTGATCTTTCCAGTCTATTCTTTACTAGTTGACGGGGTCAATATTATGTACAACTTGCATGAAATTGATGGGCAGTATAAGTGCCATTGCAATTGATTGGATCATAATTAACTTTGAATTGATTTGATGTAACTACTTAAACCTTATTACAGTATTTTTTGCTTTTCAATTTATTTGTTTACTAAAATTTAATATTATAAGATTAAAAAATAGTTTGATACACTTCATATATTTTTATTTTACTACTATAAGACTTAAAAATCTTTTTTATTTTCATTAAAATCCGATAAACAAATTAAAAAGCTAAAAGCACTTCGCAATAGGTTTGGGCATAATCTGATTCAAATTGAAAAAACTGACCGAATCGATTTTTTTTAATTTCAGTTTCGGTTTTTCAATTTGATTCGATTTTAAATTCTAAAAATTCAGTTATCCGATTCGATTTTTTATTTTTAGCTATTTTAATTCAGTTAATCAAAAAATTTAAATTTATTTATATAATCTCCACGGCCACAGGCCGTAGCCTATAGGAGGGCCGCATGTGCTCTGAATCTCTTTATATATATTATCATTGCAATTCAGTAGATCTTTTTATATATATTTTGAACAAAATTTATTTTTGCTTGTGTCTATTTTACTCTTTTTCATTGTGTGAATATTAGTTCATTCGTTGTGCATGTGTGTTACATTTTTATCTTTGTGATTGAAACATACTATCAGTGGTATATTTTTTGAAAAATTCACATGAAAGACTGAAGGAGGTGAATTTATTCAACTAATCTCACAAATCAAAAATCGAACCTAAACAAATCGAACCAAAAATTGTAGAAATCAAACCGAACCAAATTTATTTTAATTTAATTTAGATTAGTATTTTCACAAATCAAAAACTGAAAAATATCGACCGAATCCCAATGCAACTTTTTAATTTAGGCCACATGTGCGCTACTCAGGTTGAAGTTGTCGTTTACTTTATCTCTTTGCAATAGTAGTAATAATTTATTTTTTTAGCACATGTAATTAAGATTAATTTAGTTACCCTGCACATAGCGGGAGCTTAAGTGCACCGGGCTGCCCTTTACTTTTGTAGGAAAAAGATAAATAAATTGAATGATCATTTGAGAGATGGATCACTTACTGTCGAAAATCGATGTTAAGAGAAGGGGCATTGGAATCAGCAATTGCAGCAAGAGCGGCATTAGAAAGGATCATAGTGGTTCTTTGTTTTGTTGAGGTTGAAGTTAGATTTTGTGCGCGATCAACTATTTTGATCTGAATAGTCTCTCCTGATTTACAAGCTTTGGGCAAAACAGAGCTAATGCAACTTATCAAATATTGTCTTCCACAGGCAGCTCCATCGTCCCAAATACCTTCACTAGCTGCTGCAAAAAAGTTGCTTGATGGGAATTGTGTTGAATCACTCCCATAACATGCACTAGCTGTATTTAGGAAAATGAATGAAAAAAATGAAATATAAGATTGTAGTATGATGCACTAAGATCCTATTATATACGGATCCGAAAAATTGAATCAATTACGTTGGATATTATATATATTTGTTTATAGCTTTACTTTGTAATTTTGCAAGACACTATTTTTGCACACAAGATGACAACTCTTATTGTTGTGCTAGTATTGCTTTATTTCGGAATAAAATAAAAGCATACAATCAGGTGTATTAAGATTTTGCTATACGTTGGATCCAAGAAATCGAATGAATCACATTGAATTTATTGTATGTAAACTTATTTTGAATAATTGCAAGAAGTTATTTTCACGACTTGAATCATGTCTCCTAGTTAAATGATGACAACTTTTACTATTGTGCAAAAATTACTTTATTTCATAGTGAAACATAATTAAGCTATGAGAGGCAAAAAAAGATTTATTTATTTTTGGAAAATAAACTTACGTGTGTATGGTGGGCTATACTGGCTTGCTGTTCCCAAATCAGCTTGAGATGCATAAAAGATTTGACAGAATATTAGGAAGAAGGACAGCCATTGCAGAAGAAGAGTTAAAGGGCTTGACATTATTATCCTTAATAATCAACAATATTATTAGACTTATTATTTCTAGTCTTCTCTTATAGGGGAGAAAAGAGAATAACTAGAAATGAGGGGTCTTTCATGAAAAGAATAGTATTCTCGAATCTTTATTCATGGTCAACGATATTTGTTATTAGTTCTATCTACTTTTTGATTGGAAGGAAGCTTCCCGTTCTGCTGTTTTCTAGAATTTGAAGTCCTCTGTTCTTTATTGAGAAGAAAAGGCCGAGTGGATGAGACTGCTTCTTGTTGGATATAGAAATGTTTTTAGTAAGGAGCACTTTCTCTCAAATGGAGTCCTATGCAACGTAAATTTGAATTAGTTGAATTTTAATGTGTGTACCGAACACTTAATAAAAATTTAAAAAAAAACACAAGTTTGGCAGTGGATAGTCAAAATTTCAATTGTTTCTCAACTTTTTGTGAAACTTGCTAATTATCGGGAAAATGATGTTGGGCTATGGCTCATGTTCCAGCCAAAGGCACATGGCCTAATCTTATTTGTAAAAGAATTGAAATAATTCTCCTAATTTGATTTCCAATCCTATTTGGAAAAGGATTGGAATTATAATCCTATTTGGAGTTGGTTTTGGCTTTAGAAAAAAATATCACTCTATAAATAGAATGATTTGAGAGAATTATTCAATTTCTCATTGGTAGTGTTTTTGAAAGACATTAGGCACATAAGAGAGGTTTTTGAGAGAGCTTTCAACCAGAGAGAAGAAAAGGATGTTTTCCGCAACAATTTTGCCTCTCCGTGCAGCAACCTTCAAATTGTGTTTGTCGATTCATTAACCGTTGGATCGGGCTGAAATTTTTACTAAATGTTCCTAACATCTTAATGTTTGATTTAAACGATGAAAATCGGATTTGAAGGTCAGAAACATCTCATTTTAGGTCTCGAACGGTAGCGCTGTTTTAGGTGATTTTTCTTCCTATTATTTTTGTTGGTGTAGCTATTGCTTCTCCTTACTTTGCAATTGTTGTGTAGATATTTAGGAGAATATTTGTAACCCTCTTATTGTTATAATGGAGCAATTCGAATCTCGAAGATCCCGTGGCTGTTACCTTCGACTTGAAGGATTTTCCCACATTAAATTTTGTATTCTTCATTTTCTCTGTTTTCGGATTTGCATCCTTCCGTCATAACAAATGATACAACTAAATTTGTATGAGGTCAAGAACATGTGTCTTTAACTTAACTAGTTAGATTCGATTTATTAGCAATTGGATACATTAGAACTTAGAAAATGTACGTAAAAGCGAAATAAATATAATAAAGCAAGCAATGAAAAAGTCATATGAAGCGTTGGAACGCCGATGGTGATGCCTTACAATTGTATGAAAGATACTATTTATAGATTACAAAGTTAACATATTAACCAATAGAAAAAGGTCAACTCGAGCGTCCAATAGTTATTATACACGTGGAGATTCTGTTAGTGGTGTCAGCCAATATTCCTCCACAATAATCTGGATACTGTACGATCATATCGGCATATCCATCCTTATAGTCCATTTGGCCACGTCACTAGAACACGAGTCCCTTCATGTCTTCAGACCACGAGCTCTCACCCCTTCTTTGGTTCTTTGGTGATATCCTGATCTCGTCATTCCAGAGTCTTGCCAAAGTTGACTCTTACCAAAAGAACCTTTAGTAAGGAGTTTTCCATCTAAATCCTTGTGTTGAGCTACTTTCCGCAATTTCCTTCTTGGTAGATACTGAAAGAACCTTATCTTTCATATTATAGGTGGCAGGCTGGAAGCAAAATAACATAATTTATACAGCAGAGCAGATGACAGCAACTAAGAATCAAGATTGATATCAGTAATCAGTTGCATGGTAGAATTCGTGCTTGCCATCAACACAAATTTAATCTATAGTTGCAACATCGAATATTTCAGATTCCTAAACTCTGTTGGAAGAAAAAAAGATGAGTAAAGCACACAAACTTTAATCTAAGGTGGCCATATATACCCAAAAAATTAAGTACGCCAAATTATATAACTAAAAGCATGAAAATCTCTAGACGATTCAACTGCTCTTCTTCTCTTGGATTTCCTGATCACTATAGTAATCAGAGAGGTTAGTTCTCAATCTTTCGCAATCCTGTTTATGCAGTCTTTGCAATTCAGGGCAACGTAAGTATGCTTCTTGAATGTAGAAATCAGTGAGATGTGGTAGAAGTCGAAGCCTCAAAGTAGTTAGTCTTGGGAGAGTTATGCTTTCCGGTACTTCATGAACTCCATTTTCATCTGTGTGGCCACCTATCGTTTTCTCGAAGCTACTGCAATCTTCTAGCCATACTACTTGTAAATGACAAAGGTAATCACAAACGGCGTAAGGGAAGATATACCTGAGGTTTTCACATTGTGACACTTTAACAACTTCTAGCCTGTGGAACATAACTAATTCACTAGGACCCTTCCATAGGTTAGTTAGTTGAGAGAGATTGTGCAGTGTCAATTTCTTCAACTTCCTTAATTGTCCACCATGGACTGTGAGGCCGTCAAATCCAAACACAGCCTTGATTGAGGTCCCTGTTACCTGAACTTCTTCAAGATTTGGCCTTCTTTGAATTAAATTAGGAGGAAGGAGTGAATCTTTCAAATTAGGACCCTCTCCGACCTCCAGAGTCCTGACTTTTTGTAATGATCCAGGTAGTAACTCCTCGACACAGATACCTTCTGATCTTTTGCATGTGGTGAATATTCAGCTTCTCTAGTTGAGGGAATACTGGTTGATTTAGTGATCCATTTCCCAATTTTATCAATTGGGCAACGTCAGCGCATTGGTCTACATAAAGAGATTTCACTACATCAAAATTTCCATGATGGTATTCTTCTAGAATATTGCTCAAATTCTCGCATAATTGGTAGCTCAGCTTCTCCACTTTTCCTGCTACAGCCTGCCTAAACCATTCTGGAAATGCTTCCAACTTCACACCAGTGGCCAACACTCTAGTAAATGAAACCCCTTGTGTTGCGTAGGCAAACCTGCGGTTCCTTGAATCACTAACACATATATCAAATTTCTCCCAATTAGGAGCAACACTGTCAGGAGTAGGCAACAAACATCAAAGATATCTACTTTCAAGTTGTCAAGCCACCCAAGGTCAATAGCTCATGGAAGTTGGCTGTCTTTTATTCATTTGTAATTTCCAAATCTGCAAAGCAGCCTTGAATGTATAACTCTTCTAACTTATCCATGCTAGATATTACTCCTGGCGGGACATTGTTACATTGAAGAGATAATGTAATGTGTAAAATCCGTAGCTCTTTCAAGTTTGCAAAACTTACCGTGCAGTGATGTGATCTCTGACATTCTTAGAGTTAAAATTTCAAGCTTGTTAAGTGTTCCAATCATAGATACATCTTTTGTCAATTTGCAATTATCCAAAGAGAGTAGGCAAAGAAGTGACAACTGCTGAGTTGAGGAGGGTAAGGACTTGAAAGGATTATAATATCGCATCTTGCTTCTGACTCTCTCGATGCTTCTTTGATTCCAAGCAAATTGTGGTCGGCTGTAATTGTAAATCTCATTTTGACTTATAATTTGAAGTGCTAGATTTGAAAATTTAAAAATTTGGTAAGAGAACTTTTTTTTCTGCAACACTCTCTTCTGCAAGGATTTCCTGGAAACCTTAGTAGATCTGCTCTGTGCTTCATCCAGAAATGGAATCTTGTATGGATTAATGTTTTCTCTTGTGAGACCATTTGTAACTTCATAATCCAGCATAACCTCCACCTATTGTATTTCTGGGAAGCTTCTTCCAGATCATTGGCCTAGCAAAATAGAAAATATTTTAGATACATAGAAGATCAATAAATTGAACTACCCTATAAATTAAGGGAAAGTTGGACTTTTGTTCCAATAGACTATTGAATTAGTTTAATTACAAGACTCTGAACAAGGAATGAGTCTTAAAAAGAATATTAGTACGTTATATACTATATAGTTGTGTCACATCTTAGATGTGAAACACATTAAGTTTGACTAGTGATATCCATGATAAGGGATACTTGCTACTACCCTCTACCTCCTCGAGGTAGTGATAAGGTTTGCATAAGGGTGGAGCTACGTGGAGCTCAGGGGATTCACCCGAACTCTCTTCATCGAAAAATTTACATGTAAGGTCAACTTCAATTTAACAACAAAACTTTTTGCTATTATGATAAAGCATCAATGATATGTAAGGTAGCAAATTTATAAGAGGAAGGCAAAAAATACAGCCTCTCAATTCTTTTTGTTTTAGCAAGTTGTGAAATGATTCAGAGCAGGGAAAATGTAATCGTCTATAAATTGGTTCGATGATGAATTTGAGAAATATACCCCTTATTCATACTTACTTCAATAGTTGAAAAGAACAGCCCATCCTGCATATGGATATCGCAGCTTCAGCTGTGCTATGCCTTTGACATGGGCATGGGATGAGCTGAAAAAACAATGTGTTCTCTGTACAAAATATAAAGAAAGTGCATTGGCTTTTGAGAGTGAGCCAGAGAATTCCTGGAAAAATGTCAACGTCTTGAAGATGTTGTGGAAAGAAGTGGACGACGCAGCATCAGGGAAGAGCTTCAGAGCCAGCTTGATAAAGCCAGAGATATCAAAATTAAGGTGCACCAGCTGAAAATGGACATGCTGAAGGCAAGAAGTGGTTGCCTCTCAAACTATAAGCTTAGTAAAAGTATTGCTAAGATGAGATCCGGAATTCATATCAGCAGTATCTCTGCAACCACAAGCAATTAGGTGGCGCTCTCGTTTTGAACGGCCTGATGATTTTCTTTCTTTCACCTCAAGAAAGTTAACCATGGATGAGTTCATGAATGCCCTGAAAGATGAGGGCATAGCATTGTACGAGTATATGGCCTGGGGGGTGTAGGTAAAACCTACCTGGTGAAAACACTGGCAAGTCGAACCTATAATGAAAGAATATTCGATCAGGTGGTGGTGTCAGTTGTCTCGCAAGGGGACATTGCTCATGGCTTGGGGGGTGGAACTTACCTCCAGTGAAGTGAAAGATCGTGCGAAAGAACTCAAGGACATCTTAATGGACCACAGTAACATCCTGTTGATCTTGGATGACTTGTGGCCGACAATAGACCTATCAGCTATTGGGATACCACAATATTCCGAGAGCTGCAAATGCAAAATCTTAATCACAACAAGGCAGATGCATGTGTGTGACGAACTGGATATGCACCCTTCCATCCCAATCAATGTCCTCTCAGGCAATGAACCTTGGACTTTGTTCAGCCAAAAAGCTGGAGATGATGTCAAGAATCCAGATTTTAATGAGACGGATGAAGATGTGCAGGCGTTTGTTCTTGATGTGCTCCTTCTTTCCTAAAGATTATAATATCCCCACAGAAACCTTGACCAGATACTGCATGGGATTGGCCTTAATCCCAAACATCGAGAGTGTCAAAGAAGCAAGAGGTGATACTCATCAAACAGTCGAAGAACTCAAAGTGGCGTGTTTGCTCTTAGATGGGGATAAGAAGGGGGAAACTGTCAAAATGCACGATGTTATCCGTGATATTTCTATACAAATAGGAATCAACCAGCAGCAACAAAGAGTGTAGTTAAAGCAGGTATGGCATTGGAGAACTGGCCAGGGGACATCTTAACCAGCTCATGTGGAGCAATCTCACTCATGGCCAATCATCTTAAAAAGCTACCTCATGGAGTAGACTGACCTGAAACAGAGACTCTATTGCTTCAGGATAACAAGAACTTAACGCTAGTTCCAGATGAATTCTTCCAAGGTATGAAAGCTCTAAAAGTCTTGGATTTTACTGGTGCAAGATTCAAGTCCTTACCGTCCTCAAACTCTTATAGTTGTCACTTCTTCGCCTACTCTCTTTGGATGATTGCAGAGTCCTAAAAGATGTATCTATGATTGGAGCACTTAACACACTTGAAATTTTAACTCTAATAATGTCGGGGATTACATCACTGCCAGAAAGTTTTGCAAACTTGAAAGAGCTGCGGATTTTAGATATTACGTTATCTCTTCAATGTAAAAATGTCCCAAATGAGTAATATCTAGCATGGATAAATTAGAAGAGTTATACATGCAAGGCTGCTTTGCAGATTGGGAAATTACAAATGAATAAAACAAAGCCAACTTCCAAGAGCTATTGACCTTGGGTGGCTTGGCAATCTTGAAAGTAGGTATCACTGATGTTCGTTGCCTACCTCCTGATCATAATATCAGTGTTGCTACAAATTGGGAGAAATTTGATATATGTGTTAGTGATTCACAGAAAGGCAGGTTGGCACACGAAACACAACAGGCCTCATTTTCTAGAGTGTTGACCACTGGCGTGAAGTTGGAAGCATTTCCGAATTGGTTTAGGCAGGCCGTAGCGCACAAAGCAGAGAAGCCGAGCTACCAATTATGTGGGAGTGTGAGCAATATTCTACAAGAATATCACCACGGAAATTTTGATGGCATGAAATCTTTTTATGTAGACCAGTGTGCTAACATTGCCCAATTGATAAACTTGGAAAGTGGATTTCCAGATCATCCTGTGTTCCCAAATCTGGAGAAGCTGGATATTCACCAGATGCAAAAAATGGAAGGTATCTGTGTCGAGAACCTACCATCTGGACCTCCATTAAAGCTGTTTTTGGATTTGAAGGCCTCATGGTCCAAGGTGGACAATTAAGGAAACTGAAGAGATTGATACTGGAAAATCTCTCCCAACTAACTAGCCTATGGAAGGGTCCTAGTGAAATAGTTATGTTCCACAGACTTGAAGTTGTCAAAGTGTCACAATGTGAGAAGACCAAGTATATCTTCCTGTACAGCATTTGTGATTTCCTCTGTCATCTACAAGTAGTATGGTTGGAAGATTGCAGTAGTTTGGAGAAAGTGGCAGGTGGCCACACAGATGAAAATGGAGTTCATGAGGTACCGGAAAGCATAATGCTCCCAAGACTAACTACTTTGACGCTTCAGACTTTTACCATATTTCACTGATTTCTACGCTCAAGAAGCATATTTACGTTGCCCTGAATTGCAAAGACTGCATATAAAAAAATTGCGAAAGATTGAGAACAAACCTCTCTGATTACCATAGTGATCAGGACATCCAACTAATTCTAGAGAATCAGCTGAAGCGTCTCGAAACATTTTGAAATTCGGCTGAGTAAAGGATGTCAAAAATTATGCAAGAACAGTTAGGTGCATAATTTTGAAAAGGATCATATACATGGTCTTTTTCTTTCTTTTTTCACAACTTTTCCTCTCTTTTTTTTTCCTCTCCTTTTCTTGCATTCCTTTTGTTATTGTTATAATCTGAACTGTAAATTAACAAATTGCTTTCCTAGTTGCAACATTTCTGTAACTGATACTAGTTCTTAAGATGCAATATGGGGGTTGAGGGTGTTCATTGTTGCCTGGTTCGTGATACTTGAGTTACCACGTATTATTTGGAGCGCAATGCGCTGAAATACCAGCATTAATGATAGACTTGACACCTAATTAGACACAAAACGGGAGTGAATTGGCTCTTGAAATTAACTAAGTTTTCTAAAAAGATGAAACAGCTTCACAAACTATGTTCCAAAGTAGTTACTTTAACTTGACTAATAAGAAACTGTAAAATAATCAAGACAGTACTATGCAAGCGATTTATACTTGGAAAATCATTCCGACTAAAAAAGGATGTAAAAACCATGACCTACACCCTATAGGATTTCAACCAAATTCTCTAAAAGCAAACGAGCCAAAAGGATTACACTCGTAATCCAAAGGACGTACCCTTAAGCCCTTTACAGCAATCCTAGACTATTGATATACCCTTTCAAGCTATTCTTCTACTAGAAATAGAGGTTTTTTTCCACCGCGGATCAATGAGAAAATTGTACTATAAAACATGATTTTACCAACCACTTCCCATCAAACCAGCTCACCGGGAACACAAATGGTGGGAAACAGATTCCTACTGAAATATTGGAAAGTTTCCTAATTTTTCCACGTGAACACTACTATTTTTTTCATTTGTTTAATTGATTCAATCATAATATCTGTGGGAATAGCCACTGGACATATTTAAGTGGGAAATTTCAATGGATAAAAACAATGATTTTTTTAGTAGCGTCCTTAGGTTGAAACAAAAACAACTTTGACAATGATTATAACCTCAACAATTGCTTCTATAAAAGTTGAATGACATTATAACTCCAACCCTAATACATTCACTAAAGTAAACACAAGAAAATCTTAATAAGACTGGAAACAGACTCTTGACTTTCGTCTAACTTTTGGTTATGCTGCTAGAAGTGTTTGTGACTTAGTGACAAAATTTGTTAACTAAAAAAATATAAAAAGGAAGAAAAAATTGTCAGAATTTAGTAGTTAATGAAAAAATGTCAACTCACTTGTGAGTTGTGAATGATTCAAGACGTCCAATTTGATTATATGTTTTCACTTTTCGAACATTAAGAGAATCTTGTCCTTGTCACTTAGACTCAACTTTTATTATTCTCTATTTATTGCCTTACATAGCACTTCATACATTAACAGCCGCAAACTCAGTATTGTTTGTGTTAAATTCTTCAATAGGGCATTGGGGCAGATGAAACGTATGATTATTGTATTAATTATGAAACACTTCCTCTATATATGAGTGGTAATGAATGCAACGAATCACAAATAGGATTTGGCTTTTTTTTCAGAGAATAAGTTGAAAGATCCGTTCAAGTGCTTTAAAATATTCATGTACCCCTCAAACTATTCCCAGAAATGCAAGTGTGCGACCATAACTCATGGTTGTGATCATTTTTGTTTTTTTAACCACAGTAGTTGTTGCGCCTTTAATTTGTATTTGGAGGGCATAGATGCCATTCGATGTCCGATACTATACAAGGAATTTTTCAGTAAGCTAGCAGAGATTGGCTTTTATTATTGGAAAACAGCTCTAAACACACTAACAATCCCCTTCCAATTGGTTAATGGAAGATGGGAGTTTCTATCAATGAAAAGAAAGAATAGTTGAAATACAGTGATTTTCACTCATTTCACTTTTACTATAACGTGGTCCCCTTGCTAATTGCTATTTTGTCAAATTGAAATCTCCTTTTTTTTGTTTATATATGAGAATTGCTTGGTGTTGGTTTGAATCTGATGCTTGCTTATTACTTTTGTGAAATGAAAAATTTATGTTTCCTGTGAATCTGATGCCTTTCTTTTCCTTCCCTCTTCTTTCATGTGTTTCTGTTCTTGAAATGTCTATTTGAAGCTTTTCACTTTTCTTGGACTATAAATAAGAGTAGCATGCTTGAGTTATTTCATTGTGGAAGAATTTTAGGGAGTTGAGTTTTTCACAAGTACTAATAATAATCTTTTTAAGACAATTACTACACTATTTATCAATGGCAAGCCAACAACCACCACGCCCATTGTTCCGTTTTGCTTCCATGGTCCGTCCGGCTGCACAACCTGCACAACCTCCAGCTTCTGCTCCACCAGCACCGTCACCACAACCCATGTTTCGACCTACCACCCCATTTAGGCCTCCGTCACCAGCAGCTACTGCTACTCAGCCACCTCAACCTCAAGCACCTACTGCTCCTCCCGTTGCAGCAATCACTGCAGCACCACAACCACAAGTGTCGGCCCCAGGTAGCCCCATTTCACCACGGCGGCGTCAACCTGTGGCAACTTCACCTCCAAGATCGCCTGTTGCTCCTCCTCAATCTGTTGTTTCGCCACAGAAGGTTCCTTCACCACGTTCTCCAGTGACAACACAACCACAACGCGCTGTCACTGACGTCCCTAAATCTCCTGTCATTAGAGCCACAACGTCAGTCCCACCATCCCCATTCAAGACATTAGCTTCTAATGTAACAACAGAGAGCGCTCCAACTAGTACTCCATATTCTTGGTTACAGCCATCTCCAAAAGCAAAAATAGCAGATTCTATCCAAAGTCTCATCAATCAATCATCACCATCAAAAGCCACCTCATCATCTCCTAAAGTCATCCAGCCTAATTTAGTGAAATCCCAGACTTACTCTCCTCAAACTAAGCCTGCAGCTTCTCACCCTCCATCCCCACTAAAGCTTCCCCCATCTCAACTTGATCTTGAGTTCATGATTCCTTCACAGGTTGATCAGAAATCTGTTGTGGTCCACGAAACCACAAGGGCTAACACGAATGGTCGTCATGTCCTGCAGACTACAAGATATGGAAAAACAGTGGAAAATGGGAAACAAGAACCAGTTAAAAAAGACAAAGGGATTCAACAGAAGAAGCTGTCTAATTCCGATACTGCAGATGACTTTGGAATGAGCGTTCTAACACTAGCTGGTGAAAACAAGGGAGCCATTATGGAGTTAAGCCCTTCAAGGAAGACATACAGCCCACAGAACCTTCAAAAGAAAGGAAGTCCAAAGTCTTGGAGTAGTGAGGATGATGGAGAGAAATCAGGAAGTGAAAGTGGAAGGAAGGGAGATAGAATGCAAAATAAATCCCTTCCTATGGCGGCATTCATGAACAGCAACGTCCAAGGTATCAACAATTCCATTCTCCACAATGCTTCTTGCACTCACCATGATCCTGGTGTCCACCTTGTTTTTGCAAGAAAGACAAATGGTAGCAATGGGTACCACATTAAGGGCAGCCAAAAGAACTAAAATAATGTTTAAAGACGGTCAAACACTTATGAGTCTTTTTTTTCATGGAGGGTCCCTTGTTTCTTTTAATATTTGAGAGAATAAATTGAGTGGTACGAAAAGGATATGGATTCTGATTCTTCATGCATGGCTGCGACCCACTTCTCATGCACAAGGACCATCCTTGCCTTTGGTAGGACAGAGAGATTCTATGCACAATGGTACCACAATAAAGCTTTTTTATGTATTGAACACTATTAATCTTCTATATAATTTGTAAGTCTAATACAGAATTCCAAATGTCTTGTTATATTTCCAAAAATATTGAATACCATGTCTGAGTTTGGTTTTTGTATAGTTGCCATCCAAAAATATTGAATACCATGTCTGAGTTTGGTTTTTGTATTGTTGCCACCAGAACTTTCCAGTGGTTCTTAGTGCAACCTGCAGCTCTTTATCCAGAACAGTACGAATGAGGAGAGTTGTTCAGATGCCTATTCTGCTCATGTATTTTTTTCTGACATATTCCAATCGTATATGGTTCACTGAAAGAGAATTGCTTCTATCAAGAGCAGCTGTTTTGATTCGTAATTTGGGACCATTTGACATGGCCAGATACATATAAATAAAAGGCGTTTTCACTACAACACCCTCTCGAATACTACCTAGGTGACCACATCCAAAGTTGTAGCCTAATAGTCAATAAAATGTGTGAAAACCTTCCACATTAAGGTTCAAATTACAGCACTAAGAGATTCTTCTCATTTGCCTGTCTTAGGCTATCTATAGATTCCTGTCACGAACTTAGACTTCAACTAAGACTTCCGTGCGGCACTTGACAACTTACTCACGAATCATTCACGATCTTGCAAGCTCAAGTAAGACTTTAAGACTAGGTTGCTAAGGGAACGCTAGATTGTAAGAAAGACAAGAGAGCTTTTATGAAGAAGGCTTTTGTATTGCTTTGGAAGAATGCTTGTTTGCTTGATGATCTTCTACAAATGAATGCCCTCTCTATTTATACTACTCCTAAGGGGCTTAAGTGTAAATAAAATTTACTATACAAGTTCTTCCGTATTTACAAAGAAGTCCCTACTCTAGAACTCTCCACACACTCTAGAGAATTCCAAGTCTTTCAAGACTTCTCTACAAGCTTCTACAAGAATCTAGAGTCTTCCACTAACCTCTCCAAGACTCTAGATTCTTCTACCTTCTTCAAGAATTCTCTTGGAAATTCTAGAGCCTTCTATTAAACTCTCCAAGTCTCTAGATCTTTCCCCGTCTTCATGATCAAGTGGCGGGTCGTGACACTCGCCCCCACCTGATATGGCGATGACCTCGACGCACTGCTGCTACAAAAGCCTCCGGACTTAGTCTTGAAACTGCCACAAGTCTTCATGCCATTCTTATGTGGCCTCTTCCAAAGATTGTCCCTTCTAGTGGACGAGGAAAATGGCAGTGGCCTGTTGTCCCTATTTCTGCTTAATTTACTCAACACTTGCCTCCGTTCTTTTTGGCACTTTAGAGGCAAGTGTCTTGGTAACTTCTTCGGCATCACGCCCTTCTTCATGCAAGGTGGCAATGCCTCTCTAGCACCATTGTCTTCACTCAAACTCGCAATGGTGTCTATGAACGTTGGTACTCCCTCCTCTAGGCCCTTCTCAAGCTGCATGGCCGAAAGTTGGGTTGGTCCTTCCGTCTTCGGCACTTTGACTAGAGGAACCATGCATGATCCCTCTTGCTCCGTAACCACGAGTTGTTGGAGGTAGGGGTCGATCACCGTATGGCATCTCTGGAAGAACTGCTGCCCAAGGATGATATCAAAGATATCTAAGGGAGCGACGGTAAAGTTGGTCTTACCTCGCCACTTGCCCAATGTGATGTCTACTCTTTGAGAGACTCCGCACACTGGTGTAAGGGGTGCATTAACCGTCCTGAGGCGGGCGCAATTTGTATAAAGCAGCAAGAAATATAAATGAAAATTGACATAGCAACTGAAACTATAACTATAGAACATAATTAGGCATGCAGTAGCTAAGTAGCCTAATTATATTTCAAATTTTTGCTATTTTTGAAAGTTTCTCTAAATAGTTTCACTAATGAGATCAATTTATGCAGTTTTTCGTTGGAAATTACATGGAATGACAAATATTTAATGGTTATTATATACTTAATATATATATAGTTTTGATTAATTATTAAACGCAAATATAGTTTAATCAATTTTGTTATTTAATATGTATAATTCTGTTCCTAATTGTATAAATCTAAAATTTGTATAATTCGGTTACTAATTATATAAATTCAAAATTTGTATAGGCTTACCCTAGCTATTTGTATACGATTTGTATAAGTTATGAAAAGTTCATAATTGTATAAGTTCAGAACCTGTATATAATTAACCTATTTGTATATGATATAAGTTCTGAATTTTTTTTAAATATATAAATACAAAATTTGTATATAATTATCATATTTGTATATGATATATAAGATATACAAATATATTATATTGTATCATATTATATTGAAGGAGAGCCTTGGAGTAACTGGTAAAGTTGTTGTCATGTGACTAGGAGGTCACGAGTTCAAACCTTGAAAACAACCTTTGGCAGAAATGCAAGATAAGGCTGCGTACAATAGACCCTTGTGGTCGGGCCCTTCCCCGGACCCTGCGCATAGCTGGAGCTTTAGTGCATCGGGCTGCCCTTTTATTTGTATATTGGCAAGCGAAATATACAAATGAAATTCTGAAAAGTTCATAAATGTATAAATACAGAGTTTTTATATATACTTATCATGTTTGTATATTAGCAAACGGAATATACAAATACAAATAATCATAGCAAACGAAATTATAGTTATAGAGAGTAATTAGACAAACTATAGTTAAGGAGTATAATTAAGAAACTTATAGTAACTATTTGTGAAATTTTCTCAATTTTTAGTTGTTTTTTATCGGCGCAAGTACACACGGCTAACTTGAAGTTTTTGCAGGGATTGCCCCAATTTAGAAAATTTACATAGATATGCTTATTAAGAAAATATTTATCATTTACAGGAATAACATTTTTTCACTACACATTTATAATACATTTATAATAGAAAAAACTAAGCTCATGCCCCAGAAAAAAAACTAATTACAGACATATACCATTTTACAATTATGCTCCCTAACTAATTATAGAAAATGTCTCATTTTCTTGTAGTTTTAGTTATTTAGCTCATTTTTAATTCTTTTCCTTTTTATTTCTCTACTTTTTCTTCTTTTTATATTTCTTTGTTCATTTAAATTTATTCAAATTATTTATTCTTTATTTTTGTACATGATAATCTGATTTATATTCAATATTTATTATATATACTTTCTTTTTTTTCTTATTTATTTGTTTATTTTTTTTCTCTACTTTTTTTATGCATTTTTGTTCATTTATTTTTTTTCAAATTATTTTATTCATTATTTTTTACACCATAATCTAATTCATACTCAATTTTTATTTTATATACTCCTTTTCCTCTTTTCATTTTTTTGTTTCATTTATTTCTTTATTCGTTTATTTTCTCTATTTCTTTTTTTTTCCTAATTTTATTTTTTCTCCTTTATTGGTTCTTTTTTGTTTTGTTTTGTTTTATCATTATTTTTAATGTCTTTATTTATGTTCCTTTTCTTTTTTTTCTTTCTAATTATATCTTTATTTTTTAATTATTTTTCTTTCTTTTTTATTCATTTTTTTCTCAAATCATATTATTCTTTATTTTTTTCACCACAATTTAATTTCATATTTGTGGTCATTATATTTTTTATTTTTTATTTTTTCTCATTTCATGATATCATCGCAGTATATCTATATACTAACATGGTACTATTGGGATTTGCTTCAGTCCATAATGATACCACAACATTTTATTTATATATTATCATGGTATCATTGATGTGTACTTCAATCGTTCAGCGATACCTCCATGATACTATCCTATACATGCATGATTTCATTATGAATTATTTTAAACAATCAGTAACACTCCTCAAATCATGTATAATACCATCACAGTATGTGAATATACTGTTGTAGTAGCACTAAAATTTCCTTCCTTCATTCATTCACATTACTACTCAGTTATTAATGATATCATATCAATATAAATGATACCAATACATTTTATATATATATATATATATATATATATATATATATATATATATATATATATATATAATAGCATGATATCATTGACTAATGAATAGTCCTTCAAGAGAGAAATTCATAATTTCTCAATGAAACAATCACAACATATCATATATTGACATTGTATCATTAATAATTATTTCATATAATCTGTAACACACTTCATATTTGTACGATCTGCTCCCGTCGTTAGGGATAGACCAATGGAAAGGATTTCAGGCCAGGAAACTTTTGGTAGTAACTTCAACAAATTTGAGCCTAGGCCAAATTGGACAAATTCTGTGTCAGGTGAAGTCTAGGGTGATCACGTGAATGATGAGAGATAAAATTTATAATTTTTTTAACATGCTGATAAGCATTTATGGCTTCGCAAAATCGCATTCAGGAGAGTAAAACTCCCAAAATCTAAGTTTGTATGAGGGTATATTTTAGTACGTCTTTGAAAGGGGCTGTGTTGTGAAAGAGAAGTTTGGAGCACAAACTCCGAGCTCTCTGTTTTCGCGTATCCCACCAGGGCAGAATTATTCCTACCAAAGCGGGATCTGTCCTGCCAGAGTGGGACAGTCACGACTTAAATCGTGAAAAAGATCTGAAATGGTTTTTTTCTGCAAGATCAGTTTTTAAAACCTCAAGAGGCGACATAGGGCAATTTTTATTGATTTCCCATGTATTTTTATGCTTAAGGTAAGGTTTTTACTCCCTAAATTCGTACTTTGATTCTTAGAAACTAGAAGTATGGGTGATGATCATTGGGGGAGGATTTGAACTAAAAATCTATGGTGAAAAATAGCCCTAGGGTAAGATTAGAATCATGGATTTGGCCTAGAGAATGAAATTGTGTTATATTCTTGATGGTTAGGCCATTATATTGATTCTTGATATGTATTTAATATTTCTAGACCAAGAACGAGAAGAACGAACCCGGAAAGGGAAGGCTATTGCGTTGTAAGGTTCTGAAAGCTTGAATTTAATGTAGGTTATGGTCTAGTTTCCCGTATATATTTCATCTACTTGTTAAATTGCTTCATGATATGCATGTGTGTATATTAATATGAAAACATGCTAGATTATGTATGAAATGATCACTTGTTGTCCTATTATTATGGTGAATCTATTATTGTTGGTACAAATATTGTAAACATTGAATGTTCTTGTGATTGTGATACTTTGGGATCCGGTGTCACGTTTCGACACATAATTTGGATCGAGTGTCACATTTCGATAAGTATTTGGATCGAGTGTCATGTTTCGACACATATTTAGATTGAGTGTCACGTTCCTACACAAAGTTGACTGTTTGTAGGTCTCTTGAGAGGGCCTTTGTGTGAAATTATAGCATGTGAAAGGCATTGAGATGTGGTTGACTTATTCTGTATATATAAATATGCCTATGGTGTTGAAATTTACTTGTCTATGATCCATTTACTGGCTAACGGCATGATCCTACCAGTACACTGTTGTTTTGTGTACTGATACTACTTTTTCTCTACCTTTTTTTTAGTACAGGGCATATTCAGCCAGTAGCGGAGAGATCTAGGTTGGAAGATTAGCAGGTTGTTCAAAGTTCAAAGGTGAGCTATTCTTTCATGCTGCCGTGTACTTTTCTATTAATCTCAGTCCTTCTTTAGGGACTCAGATGTCAGACAATATTCATATGTATTTACTAGTTTCTATTTGGAGTTGTACTCCTATTCTAGACTTGTTAGTTAGAGTTTTGGTACAATGACTTTCAGTTTTTAGGATTTGTTTGCTTCCGCATTTCGTTGTTATTAAAATGGTTGACTGAGTTTATAGGAATTCTATATTATTTCTGGTTTATTCCTGCTCCAGTAAGTCTTTAATTGTTATCTCCTAAAGTTTGCTAAGTTGGGCTATAGAAATGGTTCTCCCACTAAAATAAGTTTTGTAGGTGTCAGTCATGGCGGGTTGAGAATCGTGGCAATATCATATATGATACCATCATAATATATGAATATACTATAGTGGTAGCGCTATCGTTTCTTTCATTCATTTATTCACAAAACTACTCATCCATTAAAGATACCATAACAGTATATTCATATACTATTATGGTATCATTAAGGTTTTCTACATTCATTCATGTACAATTTGCTCATACCTCAATGACAACACATTTTAGGAAACCTTAATGATATCATAGTAGTATATGATATGTTGTGATGGTATCATTGAAAAATTATATATATGTATATATATATATATATAGGTATATGTACATATATTATATGTATATAAATGTATGTATACGTCGAATCCCTAAATACTTTGATTTCTTATATTCCTAAGGTCAAGACAGTCTTTAATCCATGGATACATGCTTCATCTTTTGTGGTATTTATATATATACATACAACAACAACAACAATAATAATAATCCAGTAAAATACCACAACATGGGGTCTAGGGAGGGCAGAGTGTATGCAGACCTTACTCCTATCAAGGTAGGACGACTATTTTCTAGAGATCCTCGGCTCAATAAAAGCATAAATGAATGTCAGATAATGCTAAAAAATTAAAAGCGATATGGAAAAAACAAATAACGAAAGTATCACAGATAAAATAGAGTAATCAAAGTATAGAAAGTAATAAATAATAACAGAAATAATAGAAATCAGAGCACACGAAGTTGTAATACGCTAATGCGCCTACGAATAGGAAAGAATAACGAGACTATATACTAGCCTTCTACCCTAATATAGGTCCTCCACACCCTCCTATCTAAGGTCATATCCTCGGTAAGCTGTAATTGTGCCATGTCCTATCTAATCACCTCTCTCCAATACTTATTCGGCCTACCCCTACCTCTTCTGTAACCATCCATGGCCAGCCTCTCACACCTCCGCACTGGGGCATCTGTGTCTCTCCTCTTCACATGCCCAAACCATTTCATTCGCATTTCCCGCATCTTGTCTTCCATCGAGGTCACTCCCACCTTATTCCGAATAGCCTCATTTCTAATCATGTCGCTCCTGGTATGCCCACTCATCTATCTCAATATTCTCATCTCGACAACTTCTATTTTTTGAACGTGAGAAGTCTTAATTGGCCAACACTCCGCTCCATACAACATAGCCGGTCTAACCACCACTTTGTAGAACTTGCCCTTAAGTTTTGGTGGCACCTTTTTTTCATATAGCACTCCAGAAGTGAGCCTCCATTTCATCCACCCTATCCCAATACGATGTGTGACATCATCGTCAATCTCCCCGCTGCCTTGTATGATAGACCCAAGATACTTGCAACTACTTCTCTTTTGGATGGCCTGGGCACCAAGCCTAATTTCCATGCCAACCTCCTAGGGTGTCCCACTGAACTCGCACTCTTCCAACTTATTGAGCTCGCGCTCTTCCAAAATTCCCCAAGAATCTCGTTAGGTCCGTTTGCTCTTACCCTACGCATCCTACGAACAACACTCTTAACCTCCTCGACCTTAATACTCCTACAATACCCAAAATTGCGGCGCCTCCCTATATGTTCCAAATCTCCCAGCACAAAGTCTCTGTCTCCTTCATCATTCAAGAGTTTATGGAAGTATGACTATCATCTCTATTTAATGAGGGTCTCCTCTACCAATACTTTTCCATGTTTGTCCTTAATGCACTTCACTTGGTCCACATCGCGTGCCCTTCTCTCCCGCGTCCTGGCTAGCCTGAACAATTTTCTATCCCCACCTTTCTCTTCTAGTTCAGCATAAAGGCGTTCAAAGGCTGTCGTTTTTGCAGTCGAAACCGCTGACTTCACCTCCTTCCTCGCTATCTTATAAAGTTCCTTATTTGTCCACTTCTCTACCTCATCCTTGGTTTCTATCAACTTCGTGTACGCTATCTTCTTTGCTTCCATCTTCCCTTGCACTTCTCCATTCCACCACTAGTTCCCTCGATACCGACTAGACTACCTGTCGAGATTTCCAACATTTCCCTTGCTACAATTCTAATACAACTAGCCGTCCTATTCCACATACTGGTCGCATCCCCACTACTATCCCAGGCCCCTATGACCTTTAATTTCTCTCCCATCTCCAGGGCATTAGCTATGGTCAAACTCCTCCATCTGATCCTAGGTCGATCATCCTTGACCCTCTTCTTCCTCATCATCTTGATCCCTAAATACACCACCAAGAGCCTATGTCGGGTTGTAAGGTTATCTATCGAAATGACCTTACAATCTTTGTACAGACCTTTATCATCCTTCCTAAGAAGTAAAAAGTCTATCTGAGTTTAGCCACTAAACTATGAAAGGTTACCAAGTGATTTTCCTTCTTTGGGATACTCGAATTGGCTATCACCAACCCAAAAACTCTTGCGAATATATACATACATATATATAATTTCTCAGTGATACCATTACAACATGTTATATACTGGCATGATATTATTAAGGAATGCTTTCATATATTCATATACTACTATGGTATCATTAAGATTCCTACAACCATTCATGTACAGCCAACTCATTTCTCAATGATATCATCACAACATATCATATATAGACATGGTATTATTAAGTACAGAAACAAAAAAATTGGATACCGAATACTGTAGAAAGAAAAGTGCAACGGTGAAGTTCACATAATTCAGTATTTTATTTATTTGTATTTATTTTATTTTCTTAAAAAGGTAAAAATATATAAAGAGAGAAAAAAAATAAAAAGAAGATAAACTAACAAAAAAAAAGAAAAAAAAAGAAAAGAAGATAGAAAGAAAGAATAATCAAATTGTTACCAAATAATATCTCTAATAAAGGATAAATGAAAAAAAGAATGAAAATAATAAA
Organism: Solanum dulcamara; assembly: GCF_947179165.1. Classification (NCBI taxonomy): domain Eukaryota; kingdom Viridiplantae; phylum Streptophyta; class Magnoliopsida; order Solanales; family Solanaceae; genus Solanum; species Solanum dulcamara. The sequence continues at coordinate 65,082,759 of NC_077241.1, read as the reverse complement.
TGAGAAAAGAATAAAGATAAAATAAAAAAATAAATAAAAAAAGAACAAAAGTAATGAACAAAAATTAATTCATTTTATTTTCTTAAAAAGGTAAAAATATAGAAAGAGAGAAAAAGAAAATAAACTAATAAAAAAACAAAAACAAAAAGAAATAGTAAAAATGTTACCAAATGGTATATCTAATAAAGGATAATATGAAGAAAAAAATGGAGAAAATAATAAAAAAGAAAATAAAAATAAGAAATAAGAAAAGAACAAAAGTAATTTATTTTATTTTCTTAAAAAGGTAAAATATAGAAAGAGAGACAAAATCCAAAAGAAGATAAACTAAAAAAAACAAACAAAAAACTATTAAAATATCATCAAATGGTATATCTAATAAATGATAAAATAAAAATAAAATATAATAAATGAGAAAGAACAAAAATAGTTAATGATAGAACAAAAATAGTTAATAATAGGACAAAAGAATTGGGTTGGGGCAAATTGGGCCTAAATTTAAAAGGGATTGTGGCAAAATTGGGCTTAAACTAAAAGGGGAATGGGCTGTAATTTCTTTTGGGCGAATTGACATTTCCTGAATTATTTTGGGTTGGGCTATGGAATTGTAATTATTTTCTATTTTGTGTCCAATTAGTGTAGTTTTTTCTTTATAATATAATTTTAATACATATAACACAGAATAATTTATAAAATATATATAATATAAATTTTATTCATGAATAATACATTTATCACACATTTTAGTATACTTATAATACATTGTACTAATTTCTTATCAAACAAACATAATATATTTTAATACACGTATAATACATTTATATTACATGCATAATTTATTTTTAATACATATCAAATTTATCATAGTATTGTTATGTATTATTATAGATGGTAATAAAAAAATATCTCTAAAACCAGTAATTATTTATTAATAAGTATCCACCCAAGTAATTTTCCCCTCGATTTCGGGGTACTCTTTAACTTTTGTCTTCAAACATGATTGGTTTTAATTTTTATTCTGATTGCTCATTTAAAAGAAATTTGTGATTTCGACATAAGTTCTATACATAACTTTGTGAGTTTGGAAACTGAACTTATGCATCTATTGGCATAATTCTATAGGAACTAAATTATGCCTTGTAAGCCAGAATTTGTGGGTTCAAAACTAAACTTATGCCTCTAACGGCATAATTTCTATAGGAATTAAACGACATAACTTGGTATTATATAAGACATAAATTGTGTTATATTATGATATGAAAATATAAACTTATATTTTGCCATTTTTTTATTTTTACATCATTTCGATCATTTTTTTTGTTACTTAAAGTGTCTGAAGAGCAAAAGTTATGATGGCTCAAGCCACATGCATATATCATAGGCATAAATTGCTTTTTTCACAATAAAATGTTTGAATATGTTAATTAATGTGCGAGGTTTGGAGAACATGAGATGGTAGATAAGTTGGGCATCATGAAAGAGCTATTGGTTTCACCCATAAAGAAATATTGGTCGGTCTCTTTTTTTGTGTGAAAAAAATTGGGTTTGTTCTTCTTAATCCTCTGCAATTCATTACATGGTGAAAGAATAGGGAGAAGAAGAGTTAGGGAAATTTTTCTCTTTTGTATTCATTGTTGGGAAAAATGGACTAACACAAAATATATATAGTCAAAATAGTAGAAATAAAATAAAAAAATAATAACACCAAAAATTTTACGTGGAAACTCTTTTAAATAAAGGAAAACCACAGGCCAAGAGGAGCAACTGATATCACTATAGTAAGGAATTTTACACTGGGTAGTACCAAATACAATACTCAAAAGTGACTACCACACACTCGAAAAAGAATAACACTCTTTTGGTTTCCACCTTACAAAACTATCACTCACACTCTATTTTTCTTCACAGACTATTTTCTTATAGTCTATGGAATATCTCACAGCTTAAATATTTTTCTCTCTGTTTGTGAATTGAATGCATAAAATGAGAAGCTAGGAGCTCTTTCCACCTACCATAGCCCACTTTGTTTGACAAACATCAGTAATTTGCAATTACAAATTTGCTGAAGAAGTGGGCAGCCATTTTGAACTGAAATTTTGGTTGTTCCTTTTGAAAAACAATTGTTGGAATTGTTGATAAAAAGAAAAAGAAAAAGTTGATGGGATAGACCGACCCTCACAAATCTCCCCATCTAGTCTCATTCACTAGAAAGAGGTATTTTCATCTTCTCAGAGAGAGCTCATGCCAACTAGTTCCTTGCACAATTCAAACTTGCCCCTTGTTACCACTTTAGTTAGCATGTCTGCAGGATTCTTATTTGTTGCGATCTTTTCAACCTGTATAGATTCATCTTCTATATTTTCTCGAATTCAGTGATATCTCACATCTATGTGTTTTGTCCTTGCATGATACATAGAGTTCTTGCTCAAGTCTATTGCACTTTGACTGTCACAATAGACGACATACTCATTTTGATGAAAGCCAAGCTCTTGAAAAAATTGTTTGAGTCATATCATCTCCTTGCCAGCTTTAGCAGCCGCAATATACTCAATTTTAGTTGTAGACAGTGCAACACACTTCTGCAACTTTGACTGCCATGATATATCCTCCCCCCCCCAAAAAAAAAAGTAAACAAATATCCAGTAGTTGATTTTCTGTTATCAAGGTCACCTGCCATAACAACATTTGTATAGCCCTTTAAGATTGGATTTGTTCCTCCAAAACACAAACATTTATCTAAGCTTCTCTCAAATACTTGATTATCCACTTTACAGCTTCCCAATGTTGTTTTCCTGGATTTTCAAGAAACCTGCTGACACCACCAACTGCGTGAGCAATATCAGGTCTAATGCATACCATTGCATATATTAGATTTCCGATGAAGGAGGAATATGGAACTTTGGCCATGTTCTCTTTTTCCTCCCTAGCAATCTTCATGTTGAAGCGCTCCAGTACACGTTCAATGTACTTCTCTTGTGACAGATAAATCTTCTTTTCATCCCTGAGATGACTCATGTCTAAAATTTACTTGGCATGACCCAAGTCTTTCATAGCAAAAGACTTACACAAGTCTTTTTTCAACTTATCAATCTTGGAAGTATTCCTGTCCACAATCAACATATCATCCACATATAGCAAGAGGATTATAAAATCATCGTCAGAAATATTTTGTACAAATACACAATGATCTTAAGAAGTCTTCTTGTAGCCTTGCTCCTTCATAACAGATTCAAACTTTTTGTAACACTGTCTTGAAGCTTGCTTTAGCCCGTAGAGACTCTTTTTGAGTTTGCACACAAAAGTTTCTCTACTATTTACCTTAAAGCCCTCAGGTTATTCCATATAAATCTCCTCTTCTAGGTCACCATGAAGAAAAGCTATCTTTACATCCATCTGCTCAATCTCTAAATTAAGACTAGAGCTAAACCAAGAACTGTACGAATAGAGGACATTTTCACAACAGGAGAAAATATTTCGTCAAAGTCAATACCCTTTTTTTGACCAAATCCTTTAACAACCAATCTAGCTTTGTATCTGGCTTCAAGCTGTGTTCTTTACCTTACACCAGAACGAACAGAACTTGTAGGATTCCCAAGAAATTCTTCAATTTTTTTTGAAAGAGTGAACTAGAAAGTTCTTTTTATAGTTATCGAAACTCGAGTTATCTGAACTTTGAACACCTACTTGATCTTCAAATCTCTCATGCCCTTAGACAATTCCACCAACTCATAAGTGTGGTTCTCATGTAAAGATTTAATCTCATTTTGCATGGCTTCAATCCACTGATCCTTATATTTATCTTCTATGGCCTCCTCATAACACACTGGTTCACCCCCATCAGTGAGTAGTACATACTCATTAGGTGAATAACGAGAGGAAGGAATATGTTGTCTTATAGACCTCCTAAGAGAAATATTTGATTCGTCCACAACTTCATGAGCAAGAGCATCATTAATAAAAACATTATTATTATCATCAACATCAACATATTGATCTGAGACTTGATTCTGAGCATCACCATGATCATCAAGCCCACCAACGTCATTCACACTTGTATGAGGAACTTGATCAAAATGGACTACTCCATCTGAACTTGAAGATTTTAGCTTCTCTGCTTTATCAATATCTTTAATGGCTTGATTTGCTATGAAAATCACATCACAACTTCTCACAAGCTTCTTCTCAATTGGATCATATAGCTTATAACCAAATTTATCAAGGCCATATCCAACAAAGATGCACTGCCTTATCTTGGTATCTAACTTTGACCTTTCATCTTTTGGCACATGTATAAAAGTTTTGCAACCAAATACTCTTAAATGGTCATAGGAAACATCCTTTTCATACCAAACTCTATTTGAAACATCACTTTACAAAGCAACACCAGGAGATAAGTTAATAACATGTGCAACAGTCAATAAGGCCTCACCCTAAAAGGAGTTCGGCAATTTTGATTCAGAAAACAAACATCTAACTCTTTCCATCAAGGTCCTGTTCATCCTCTCAGCCAACTCATTAAGATGAAGAGTCTTAGGAGGAGTCTTCTGGTGTCTAATACCTTGATGTTTGCAGTATTTGTCAAATGGTCCACAATATTTACCACCATTATCAGTACGAATATATTTCAGTTTTCTTCCAGTTTTTCTTTTAACTGAAGCCTGAAACTGTTTAACAACATCCAACACTTAGTTTTTAGTCTTCAAGACATAGATCCAAAGCTTTCTTGAGTAGTCAGCAATAAAAGTGGCTAAATAGAATGCACCATCCAGTGTCCTTGTCTTTATTGGACCGCATAAATTAAAATGCACCAACTCAAGCAACTCTGTCTTTCTTGAAGGAGGATTAGACTTAAAGAAAACTCTATTTTGTTTTACAGCCAAGCAGTGCAAATTTGATAATAATTTCTTCTTGGCTAGAACATTAAGTCCTTTCTCACAGATGTGGCTAAGCCTATTATGCCATAATGTTGAAGAGTTATCACTCTCAACTATATTCACCATATTGGCATAAATAGAAGTCGTAGTCCAGTATAGACCATGACGTTTGTTGACACAAGCTACAACCAAGGAACCCTTGATGAGTTTCCACTTTCCACCACTATTGGTACTAACATATCTTTCATCATCTAGAACACTAATAGAAATTAGGTGTAGACGAACATCAGGTGCATATTTTACATTGTTCAAAACTAGTTTAGTCCCAATACTAATTTCCAAACAGATTGTACCAACATTAACCACCCTGAATACAGTATCATTACCCATACTCAAGGTTCTAAAGTCACCAGGAGTATAGGAAGAGAAAAATTCCTTCCTTGATGTCAGATCTGCATCAAAGATTGTAACAAGATCTTCGGTAGAGATGGTGGCTAGGCAATTTTCATTGCCATCTTCTTTATTTTTCTCTTTTTCTTTATTTTCCCTTTTTAATTTTCGGCAGAACCTCTTTGTGTGCCCTTTCATGCCATAATGATAGCACTCAATATCCCTAAGTATGCCTCTAAATTTTCTTCTTCTGCATCCTCTATTTTGAGAACCACAATTTTTATTTCTCCCCGTTGAGCCAGTTATCAGGACATCCGATGAAGAAGAAGAAGAACCTTGAGATTTTCTTCTCATTTTTTCATTCAAGACACTAGTATTGGCAGAATTCATAGAGATCACACCTTCCGAAGCAGATATTGACAATGAAATTCTAAATGTTTTGCAAGAGTCTGGTAGGGAACTAAATAGAAGTAAGCCTTGAATTTATTCATCAAATTTAATGCCCATAGAAGATAATTGGTTCATGATTCCTTGAAAATTATTTAGGTAATTTTTCTTTAGAGAACCATCATGATATTTTAAACTTAACATTTATTTTATTAAGAATATTTTATTGTTCCAGTCTTTCGAGCATACAAATTTTCAAGATACTCCCATAGGGTACGAGTGTGTCTCCCCAAAAATATGGTTTACATATTATCATCAATTTATTACCTAATAAATCCATACACATGTCAGTGCAATAGATTCCACTCTTCATCTGTTGTATTATCAAGCTTTACAGTGGTAAAGACTAATTGATAGAAATTCTTGACATATAGCAAGTCTTCCATTTTTCCTTTCAAATGACATAATTAACACCATTTAAAGTAATTATTCTACTACTGTTGATTTTCATTATTTTTCCCCAAAAAATATAACTATAACAAATCAAAGTAAATCTTTTCTAATGTGAAAGTTCAGACTATCCTGCAACTATAAAGCATACTCAGATAAAATTTTGCTATGATACCAGTTTGTTGGGAAAAATGGACTAACAAAAAAATATATATGGTCAAAATAGTAGAAATAAAAAGGAAAAATAATGACACCAAAAATTTTACGTGAAAATCCTTTTAAATAAGGAAAAAATTATGGGCCAAGAAAAACAACTGATATCACTATAATAAAAAATTTTAAACTGAGTAGTACCAAGTACAATACTAAAAAATGAGTACCACACACTCAAAAAAGAATAACATTCTTTTTGTTTCTAACTTACAAAAATTTCACCCACACTCTATTTTTCTTCACAATCTATTTTCTTATAGTCTATGGAATATCTCACAGCTCAAATATTTTTCACTCTATCTGTGAATTGAATGCATAAAATGAAAAGTTGAAGAGCTCTCACCTACCATAGTCCACTTTGTTTGACAAACATCAGCAATTTGCAATTGCAAATTTGCTAAAGAAGTGGACATCCATTTTGGACTGAAATTTCAATTGTTTCTTTTGAAAAACAATTGTAGGAATTGTTGACAAAAAAAAAGGAAAATTTGATGGGATGGACCCCCATATTCATTTCTATATACATGTATTTATACATTAGAAATCTGTATAAAGAATAATAAATAATTCTTTGATCCTATATAACTGTCCTACTTTGATTTGTTGCTATGTAACTGAAAATAACAAACTAATATACTTTCACGTGACTTAGCACATGATAGAAAGTTCTAGTTCATCTACAAAATATCTTGATCAGGAGATGGAAATTAGATCCATCATATACCCTTGTGATTTCTTCCACGTAACAAATGTTGAAGATAAAATACACACCTAAGCTTTATTGACTTTGTCTAAGTCATCAGAAAACTTCACTTCATCTTCTCCAAAAAACTCTTTCTTTTACCTTATTCTTCAAAATAAGTAAAAGGATTCTTCAATTTCTTCTTCATTCCAACATCCCCTCAAGGTAGAAGGGAGTGTCATGACCCCCAACTTGCTAAGAACAGATCGATGGAAAATTCCGAAAAGGAGTTTGGTGAACTTATTAACTAGTTGATGAGCAGATGGCACAAATGAAAGAGTGATAATCCCAGCAAAGTACTACCGTCGGACAAAATAACAGTTTAATTCAACATGGTTTATCCGTTTTTGAAAAATTGAATTATGAGCTATGTGAATAGAAGTTTAGCTATCCGAATATAATAAATTTGGGGCTGAAAGATTGTCGAGCAGATGTACAAGCCATGTGAGTTAAACAATGACACGCTACATAGATCAATAACTAGCCTCAGTTGAGGAGAGGGAGATCAAAACTTATTTCTTTGATTTCTATGAAATCCGAGCTCCTCCAAGAGTGACAAATAAACCACTGATGGATCTTTTAGAATCTTTACAAGTGATTCAATCCGCATCATAGAATGCGAACAAGGAAAAAGAAGGATTAGAGGAGATGAGGATACTTTCTCCAGGGTCCAAATTCATATATCGTAGTACTCTAAGAGCAGCAGAATATTGATCCATGAAAGGTGTTTGCATATATTGACTTAGAACAAGAGCAAGAAAATAAAGATCTGGATGGGTATGTGTTAAATAATTTAGATTACCCATCAGATGCCGATAAAGTATAAAGTTGTCCATGAGGTTACCACGATCGGCACCGAGTTTGGAACAAGGATGCATAAGTGAACAAAACGAAGCCATATAAGAGATATCAAATTCGTTCAACAAATTCAAGGTAAATTTCTTCTCTCTAATATAAAACCCTTTTTTTCCTATAAAATTTCCATTTCAAAAAAGTAGTGAATGTTCCCCAAGTTTTTTACTTTGAATTTAGAATGTAGAACATTCTTGATGGCCTCAATTTCTACTAGATTATTCCCTATTAAGAGAATGTCATCAACATAAACTGCTAAAATTGAAATAAGATCCCTAATTTTTTTGAAATACAAAGAATAATCATTCAAAGAAGAAGAGTATCCTTTAAAACTCAATGCCCCAGCTAATCTAGCATACCATTATCGAAAAGCCTACGTAAGGCCATATATGGATTTTCTTAGAAGGCATACATGTTTAGAACTAGGAGCAGGTGATCCTGCTGGAAATTTCATGACCACTTCTTCCTGTAAGTCACCATGCATAAATGCATTGTTGACATCTAATTGAGAGACAGATAAATCTTTATTAGCAAGAACAGTAGGCAAACACCTGATAATAGTCATTTTCATAACAAATGAAAATATTTCTGTAAAATTTATGCCCTATCTTTGAATATCCCCCTTACCACCGGCCTAGCTTTAAGTCTTTCAATACTTCCATCTAACAAATGTTTGACCTTGTATACCCATTTACAAGGTAGTGTTTTTTTTTCCTTCAAGCAACTTTATTACATCCTATCTATTATTTTCCTGTAAGGCTTGTATTTCTAAAGCCATAGCCTCAACCCAACTTACCTGTTGAGATGCTTGAGTGAAACTGATGAGTTCTGTGAGAGTGAAAATAGACTGCAGAACATTTTGGTTGTTAGGTGACAAAGAAGTGAAAGAGTAAATATGTGGTTGAACATTACAATCAAAATATGTAATGTCCAAACCAGTCAACAAATACTATTGCAGATATAGTCCTTTAACTAAGCTGGTTTATTAGATATCCTCACTGTCCTCCTTAGTGTAACAGTTGGAGGAGAAACAATGGAATGGATAGGTAAGCTAGATAAAGTAGGATGTCCAGATACAATGTTAGGTGACACACTAGGTGAAGGACTAGATGTGTGGAAAGGATGGAAGGAATTTGAGGGGAATGAAGAATACTTTGAGGAGAAAAATCAGGCTAAATATGTGATGAAATGAAATCTGAGAAGATTGGGAAAGTAGAAAAAAATAGTCTATGAGAGGGCTCAAAAATCATAAAAAAATGACATTCTTCATTGAATATAACATCCCTCGACACAATGATCTTACTTGTGTATAACTCCAATAAATCATATCCTTTTTGATGTATAGGGTAGCCCGAGAACACATAGGTCCTTTCCTTCTCACCAAATTTCTTCCTTTCCTATACTAGAGTTGAAGCATAGCACTAACAATCAAAACTTTTTAGCTAGTTATAAAAGGATAGTTGATTAAAAAGTAACTCATAAGGTGTTTTCCCTTTGAGTACACTTGAAGGCAACCTATTGATGAGATGTGTAGCAGATAGAGTGCATTCACCCCAATAGAATAGAGGCATTTTAGGTTGAAATATGAGTCCCTTTGCTATCTCTAAAAGATGTCTAGGCTTCCTCTCAACAATCCTATTTTGTTGAGGGGTGGTTGCACAAGACATCTGATGGATCATACCTTCTGATGCTAGAAAAGTTGCTTTCATGGTTCCTTTACCCAATTATAGGGCATTATCAGACCTTATCATTTGAACCTTTACATCAAATTGTCTTTTTACCATAGAAAGAAAATTTTTAAGCATGGAAAAATCATTAATTTTAGTAGTTAATAGAAAAGTCCAAACACCTCTACTATAATCATCCATTATAGTGAGAAAATACTTGTATCCATTGTAAGTTCTTAACTTATAAGGTCCCCATCTATCTATATGGATAAGTTGAAAAATTCTTTTAGATTTGATACTACTCACAGAAAAAGTAGTCTAGTTTGTTTGGCTTTTGGACAAACATCACAAATAGAATCTAAATTTGAAGTACAATGAAGGAAATGCAAATGTTTCATTGCTAAAAATGGGAGATGTCCCAATCTTACATGCCAAACCTTTATATCTGCGATAGCTTTGGCATTTGTAGAAATAGAAACAGACTCTTTACTGAAATATCTTCTTTTTGAAAAAAAAACACATTGAATAAAAACTTAGACATAGAACTAGTTGGTTCCAAAAGGTAGAGACCATCTCTAACTTCTCCAAAAACTTGAGGACTCTTTATTGGAAGGCCCTACAATAGACACCCACTAGATGTAAATAGAATATCAAGATCAAATTGATCACATAACTTATGCATAGACAATAAGTTATACTTAAAATCTGAAATATAAAGGTCATTCATCAAAACAAGACCTGGCATAATAAAGATACTCCATGTGTGGGTAACACTTACCTTGAAAGAATTAGGTAGACTAATGTTCAAAAGCATAGGGAGAAGGGTTATAGGCAAGAATGAGTTGGAATTATAAGGCACCTGAATCTAAGATCCAGGTGCTTGACTTTAAACAAGCAAAACAACAGTCTGAATATTTTAAAATAGTACTAGCTACAGCAGTTAGATTAATTCATGTATTTTCTGTATGTGTCATCTTGCTTTACTTGTATAAGATTGTTGGTGTTGGTCTAATATGACCTCCCTATCATGTGTTCATCTTCTTCCAATGTGATTACTACATTTTCCCTTATTTGTTTCCGAAAATTCTTAGAATTAGTAAATTCAAAATCATATGAAAAATAAATGATCTTGTAGCAGTCCTCCTAGACGTGTCCTATTTTTCCACAATAAGTACAATCGTTATTGTGGATTGACAAATTTCTGATTGTTGTTCACAAACTTTTGAGTTGAGATTCCTTGTTTCATTGATTGTTGTTTAAACTTTGGAGTACCCCTTCCTTGTTTTGTTGCCATGAATGATGCAAAGTCATCTACCATTTGTGCATTAGGATGCTTCCCTTTTACAGTGGCCATGAAGGATGCAGAATCAACATTGAATTGTGTATTTGCATAAATTTTTTTTTGATTTTTATCCTGTAGTAAAAGAGAGCATGCAAAATTCATATTGGGCAAAGGATTCATCATAAGTACAATACCTCTCGCTTGTCCATAAGCATCATTTAACCCCATAAAGAATTGAATCAATCTTTGATCCTTCAAAGACTTAGTAATTTTTATCTTTTCCTTGATACGCACATACACAAGTACAACAGAAAAGCACATTAAGTGAATCTAACTCATCCCACAAATATTTTAACTTTGTAAAATATCAAAATATGTCACTGTTATCTTGGACTAAAACTGAAATTTCCTTTTGCAAATGGTATAACTTTACACTATTGGATCTACCAAAACGTTGCTCCAAGCTATCCCAGAGCTCCTTAGCAGTCTTAGAGTAGATTGCACTATCACCAATATCTTTTGTCAAGGCATTCAACAACCAAGATATAACCATATTGTTGCTGCAACTCCACTGTTCATAGTCTGCAACATTGAGATCTGGAGTTTTGCATACTCCATTAATAAAACCCAGTTTCTTCTTTGTAGATAAAACAATGAAAATGGATCTCCTCCATCCAAGGTAACCGCGATCATCATGGAATTCACCAGATTCATTCCTGGCAAATCAGAGGGTCTCAAGAAATAAGGATGACTGTTGTTGATAGTTACACTACCAGTAACAGCGGTGGCTACAACCACTGTACCTTCTTTAGTCATCTAGCTAAGAGAAGAAAATGATTTGGAAAAGTATTTTGGATCGAGCTATTGCTCTGATACCATGAAAGCATAGTGAGAAGCATAGTTGGGAAAATTTTTCTCTGTTGTATTCATTTCTCTATACATGTATTTATACACTAGTAAGTTGTATAAAGAATAAAAAAATAATTATTTGATCTTATACATTTGTCCTACTTTTATTTGTTGCTATGTAACTGAAAATAACAAACTAATATGCTTTCATGTGACTTAGCACAAGATAGAAGGTTCTAGTCCATCAACAAAATATCTTAATCAATCGGTAGAAAATAGATCCATCATATACCCTTGTAATTTCTTCTACGTAGTAAATGTTGGAGACAAAATACACACCTAAGCTTCATTGAACTTGTCTAAGTCATCAGACAACTTCACTTCATCTTCTTCAAAAAATTCTTTTCATTTACTGTGTTCTTCAAAATAAGTAAAAGGCTTCTTCAATTTCTGCTTCATTCCAACACATGTGTATATCAATATGTACATGAGTTTCTCAAATTCCTACGACACATGATCCTTACACTAGGTAGATTTTTTTTAGAGGTGCTAATTGGAATATTATAGACAACGTTTGTAAAGTAGTTAAAAAATAGAAGCTTATGACTAAGATAAAGTAAATTGAAAAACACATGTACGCACTTTAGAAAATCTTTTTAAAGTTTGAACCGCCATAAGCGAAATTTCAGGATTATGTCCTAGAATTCAAAACTTATACAAATTAAATTGCTTTAAGTAAAAATCTAAGACAATACTTATATGAGTAAAACTTCAAGATAATATCCTATATAATACAAAATTTATACAAGTAAAATTCTTGGACACTATCTCGATTTGGCTTATAGCATTCTACATATTTACTTATATAACTATGGCAACTAGACATGGTCCGGAAAACCTTTACATTTGTGTTTTAATCCATCAATTTAACGAATATTTTCTACTAATTTCTCTTGGTCCTAATTTGTTTGACATTATTTTCTTTTTAGTTAGTTTTAAAAAAATTATATCTTTCTTAATTTAGTAGTAATAATTTAAGTTTAAACTTTTGATTTTATCCTTAACAAAATAATTTAATTATATCAATACAAATATGTATGACTTAGAGTTTGTTTTGATTGACTTATAAGTTGTTTTCAGATTTTTTGAACATTTGACTGGCCAACTTTAAGTCATTATGTGCTTGAAATAAGCCCAAAAAATAATTGAATTTATTTGGTTTAGCTTATCTAAAACAGCTTATAAGCTAAAAACAACTTATAAGCTAAAAAAATAAATAAGTGAAGCTAAACAGACACTTATTTTAGATCAGAAGTTTCAAAAGAATTTCTTACATTCTCAATGTCAAGTCAAGCACCTTCACATTAATTAAGTCTGGGGAAATATTATTATAACAAAAAAACATCGATCTCAAAATAGTAAAATTTAAATTAGGCTAATTTTAATCTCAATTAAAGAAACAGAAACCGTTTGAGTAACTGTAATTTTTCTTTATTTGAAAGGCAAATCATATTCAAAGATTTTTCCAGAGATGGCTGCAGCAACGGCAGCTGTGAACCTAGGGTTGCTGGTCAAGGAGGACGCCATTTGTTCGACTAAATGTTGTTGTAATGAATTTGTGTCATTAATATCTTCCATGAATTTGTCAAAAAGTCTTTGATCTGTTATAACAACATCTTGGTTGATTAATGGCACTGTTATTTCAGCTTGGGATGGGTGAGGATGGTTGTGCTCCCCTTCATATACAGCTACTAAAATTGATGGATCTTCCATACTTCTTTGTACCTAAAAAATTGACATAAATCATAATTAAGAAAATTAATTTTGGGTTCAATACAATTTTCAAAAGTTGCTTATGAAATGAGAATTGTTCAAGATCATATAAGAAAATGATCTACTCATCGGCCATCCTATTCCATTTTTGGAATGTAACCGAGTGAGTTCTCTTTAACAATATAAACATTTTGTTGTGGTAATCTTAAATTTCAATGTGATATCAAAGTAGTAGAGATTTTGAATTCAAATCTCATTCGTAATCATTATTTGTTTTAAAAAAAAATCTACATAGTTGGATTATGAAAAGGAATTAGATTGCACGTGACTCTTTGGTTGATATTGAACTTATTGAGGTTTGATCGCATGTGAAGAGACGTGTTGGAATTATTACTTATTTTAATTGAGATTGAACTTACTGAGGTTTGATCGCATATGAAGGAGATCCTATGTGCGTGTGATCATTTGACCATAAATAATATATATTGTGAATACTTCCAAAATATTGAATATATAGTTGACAAACTTATACGAGAAATTATATTTTAGGTGACTTGTTTTAATCCATCATCATTAAGGTTTGATTGCATGAACTAACCTTCTTCTTGACAGGGCATGTTGGTGCAAATGAACACTTGTAGTAAGCTCTAGGAGAAGGGTTGTCTCTAGTCACTTTTTGACCATATTTTCTCCAGTTATATCCATCCTTCACTACCTGTAAAACACACCAAGAAAAGAAAAAAAGAGCCATACTTTAAAGTCAATTTATACTTTTCATATGTTTTGAAAATACAATGAAATATCTCTATAATGATATCGTTTGGTCGAATATTTTTTTATTGTTATAGTGAAATATTGTTATAGAGAGGTTTGAATGTAGGTTAACAATTGAGAAATCTTTTGAACTTACTGAGGTTTGATTGGAGCGATTAGTTTTAACACAAACAGTTGAAACATTGGTTGTGATTTCCCTTGGACTCTTTGGTGATGCTTCTTCACAATTATTCACACAACACTCTTCTTCAGCTTTTCTTTTCCTTGATAATAATAATTTGGAATTGTCCTCTTCATTATGAGTGGAGTATTTTTGCAGCAACTCAATTAGGTGAGTTTGCAAGGAATTGTACTTCTCACACAAAGATGTTAGCATTGTTACTAACTTCTTGTTCTCTTCTCTCATCCTAATCAGTTCTTCATCTAACGTCTCGCGCTGCATAAAAATCAAATTACTAGCTAGTTTAAAATATATCCATAAAGAAACAAGTAAGCTATCTAAAATAACAGTTAATAATAGTAATAAGAAAAATAACAACGAAAAGAATAATACAAGTGATAATAATGAACACAATAATAATTAGAGAACACCAACAATATTAAATAAATAAATAAATATATAAACAAATAATAACATACCATCAAAAACAAAATATACTTTATTTTTATGAAAGAAAATAAAATTAATTAGATCTACCTACCGGACTTCTATTTATGTTGTGCAATGAGGGATTTATGTTAAGGTCAATAGAAAAAACTGTGTCTCCCAAGTTTGTATCCATTGAATCTATAATTTTAAAAAAATCTCCTTATTGATTGTTTTTTTTTGTTGTTGTTGAAAGGAATGAAGATAAGAAATGTGAAAATGGGTTATTTATAAAGGGAGAAAAGTGGAAGTAGATGAATTGAATTTTGGCTTTGGTGTGGAAGAGAAAGTGGGAGGAAATTGAGGGTACATAAAAATATATTATTGGTAATTGGCTATTCAAAGACTTTCACTACGAGAGTGGACACAGAGAAAGAGTTGATGAAATTGAATAGTACTTTCAAGAATGCCTATATTCAAGTCTTGGTCAATTCTCAATTTAATTGATCAAGAATTACTTCAACATTACTCTCAAATTATTTGATTTTTCTTTAGGATCTGTTTGGAAAACACCTCATAATTAAAATTATTTGTTTCCTTCCACACTAACAAGTGACAACCACCCACCCAACCCTACCTCCCCTGTCCACCGTCCACACCCCCACCCCCACCCCATCGTCTCATCCCTTACTCTTCCCCCAACCCCCCGGTTATCTGTACAAATGATTATTATGACAGTTTTGTGTGGGAATGGAGAGAAAAAAAAACTCATAACCGGAAATCTTGATTTTGAAAGAGCCAGCTCAAATTTTGATAGTAAACCACTATATGTATAAACTTTCTTGGAATTTTCTATAAAATGACTTTATTGGAATTTCATTTTTTTTCGTTTGGAATTAGAATATTCAATGCTTATACGCTAACAACTTGCTCTTTTTTTTTTTCAATATAGATGTGGCATACAACCTTGGAAACAGCCTCTGGCAGAAACGCAAGGTAAGGCTGCGTACAACAGACCCTTGTGGTCGGGCCCTTCCCCGGACCCTGCGCATAGTGGGAGCTTAAGTGCACCGGGCTGCCCTTTTATGTGGCATACAACGATTATAGTGTCACGGTCGCGCTTTGAATAAGTTGGCGTTTTTTAAATTTTTTTTTTTTAAAAAAAATCATCTTCTAATTTCCTTTTTTAAATGATTCGTTTGCTTGTTTGAAAATAATGGTTTATTTAAGTTGCTTTGATAGTGACGATGACAGTGGTAATCTAATTATCAACTGTTGAAAAAATTATACCATTTCACAATATTTATGAGCATTTTTGCCTAGAGCCAAAATTATCCTTCAATTATTTAAAATAGATAATATATATTCTTAAATTATATTTTGGCTCAAAAATATCCTTCCCGTCATACTATTGGCTCAGTTCTATCCTTACGTTTGATGAAATGAAATGTGGCATATCATGTGTATTAATTTATGCCGCAAAGGATCTCCACATAAGCACCTCCACCCCCACCCTATCAATTAAATGACTCAAACACATTCATTAAAAGACCCAAACTTGTTTCAAATATCTCTGTGTAATCAACAATGGAGACTACCGGGAAACACAATGATTTTACAATTATTATTGTGCATTCAATGGTCTTTAATATAAGACCACAAAATTCAAAGTGTTTACAAATCTACAGCACAAATTTTAAAGTATTCTTTGTCAGCTTTAAGTGTCACGACCTAACCCCGTGACTAGTGTCCGGATTGGACCCTCATATACACACCTATTATCTATAGTCAATCGGCAATTAAACATGATATAAGATTTATATGGGTAGCACGTCGTCTCAAACTGTTACTTATATATATACCAAAATCACCTATTTCTTGGGGAGTCTTAATTGTCAAAAATAAGATAACATAATATGTAAGCCGACAAGGCTTCCATTCTGAATGTAAACGTCCAAAAACATAAGTCATACTAGTACACCGGACAACATCTATATACAACCCACTCATATGTCTACAGACCTCTAAGAGGATTAACAATAGCATATGACGGGACAGGGCCCCGTCGTACCCCTAAATACACAAATATATACATTATAAGGATTAGTACCCAAAGTTTGGGCTCCGAGACAATGGAGCACTTCAAACTCGTTGAGTAGAATCCTAAGCTGGCGGCTCTCCAAAATGAGTATCTGTACCTGCGGGCATGAAATGCAGCCCCCCGAAGAAAGGGGGTCAGTACAAACTATGTACCGAGTATATAAAGCATAAAATACCGTAAAGGAGATCACATCTGCAATAAAGATTCAGGAGCTAATCACTGTACCTGTGTCTTATGAAATGAATACATGCATATCATCATCATATATCATACCCGGCCCGTTAGGGAACTCGGTGTCACAATTATATCAATATATCGTTATATGTATATATACATACCATACCCGGCCCTTTAGCAAGGAACTCGATGAATAGAGTAGTGTACACTGATACCGTACCCGGCCCATTATGGGACTCGGTGCCATAATCATATCGTCATATCATCATAATATCATATTATCATATCACGTACCCGGCCCTCTAGTAAGGGACTCGGTGAATAATGTAGTGGAATCCATACATGATAACATACCCGGCCTATCGTAGGACTCGGTGAATAATACCATAACAATATGCACGAATAAGGTATCATTAGCAACCTTGTGAAATTTGATCATTATCGGAGACTTAATAGAATAAGCAAAACAGTCCATCATTTGAAAACCAAGACAATAGTCATTATGAATCACACCAATTATGGATTATACTAAAATATGAATTATACCACAACATGAGTTATACCAACTACGATGGCTGGAATCATACACATGAGTCAAGACATAACAATATAAATTTTGAAAATCAAGAACGGTAGCCATCCGAGTATATCTACGAATAAGAGTTTCTTGGAATTTAATCATACGTCATTCGTTCGTTTCATATGGATCATGCCAAAAGAAGAAAATGTTAACTTTACATACCTTTAGCGTTTATACGTATATGTTGTCCAATATTGTCTCAACCTATATTAAAACCTTAAGCACTATGATTAAGCTATGGACAAGAATAAAACGTAGTCTATCGTTAGTAGGTTATTTCTAAAAAAAATTGGACAGCACCTCCCCTATACCGCTCACTTTTCCCACTTTCAAACCAGCCATATAATCATCAACCAACATCAACAATCCAAAATATTGACACAAAATAAGATTTATTATTCATGTTACCAAAGCAGTAAATTCGGAAAGTCAAGTACCTCACGTTGTATCTAAATTTTGAAAATGAAAACGGCAAAACTGGACTTTATAACCTTCATGAAACATTTAGATCTCTGTCTTAAGTTTCTAATGCAAAAGAAATAAACTCAAAATTCATTTTCTACAAAGAGATATCATCAAAATACGAACAGCTATACATGAAGGAATTTTCAATCCAGAATCTGGACAGAATTTGTCTTATTATTCATGCTCCGTTTTCGACATAATAACAGCAGATATAGACTAAGACATAAACATAAGAGTTGTAGGTACGCGTATTAGCTTTCCAAAACATGTTTAATATGTAAAATCGAAGGTCTACACAATGAGATATTTCAGAATTACTACCAGCTACTCAATTCCAAAAACGGGTTTGAACATTCACAATCTTCATACACCTTTTTCCTCCAAATTCAAGAACAACAACTCATCAACAACATCAAAACAATATCAACCATTATTATACATCATCACTAAGATAATTCCATCTATTTAATCTACCTAAAACAACCCTTTAACCCATAACTCTCAACAAATCACCAAACTAGTTTATAACACTATTTTCTCTGTTCTAATCCGTTAAAACTCTAACTAAACTTGTTAACAATGAAAAGGAGACTTTAATATTACCTTAAATTTGCAGCACCACATAAAATCTTCTCCTTATTGGCTGATTTCTAGCTCAAATTGAAGCCAACGCGACGTACAACAATTTTCTCTTCATGAGCTTCGGATTTTGGGACTCGAATTTTGGTCGGATTTGGTTTTTCTCTCAAGAACTTCCCCTCTCTCTCTCTCTAGAAATTTTTCTGGATATTTCCTTAGTCTAAACTATGAAGGAAGACATAGAATTTAGATTAATTTCGTGGGTATTGGGCCTGACCCGAATTAGAATTGGGTTGGGCCGAATTCACTATTTAGTTTGGCCTGTCAGACTTAAATCATCTATATATTATTATTCTGATATCACATTTCGTTCCACGACCTATGGTTGGAAAGATATTTCAATTATCTACAACTTTCATGTTGAGAGTTTTCCCAAATTCTCAAATTATAAAGAGGTTATGGCCTCCCGAAGTCAGCTTACCCGAAACGTGACTTTAAGAAAAACATATTTGATGGCTTCTATTTTGATTTGGCTTAAGGGTCCTTCTTGAGATGTATTTTACTACACATAAATTATTCATATAACTTGGCATCTACAACAAATCATGTCCTTTTAAAATTCAAAATTAAAAATCCTTGAATTTATAATCGTTAGCTTACGAATAATCCAAAATGCAAAAATACGGAATGTAACATTAAGTGTCTATAGCAAAAACTTGAAGAGAATGAAGTTTTTCCTTTAACATACAATCATGTACAAATATTCCATTGTCTTTTCTTTCTTTTACAATTACGAGCATAAACCAGTAATGGAGCCATCCAACTCAGCACCTTAAGTCAATAGCTTGGTCACCGAGTGTTAGAATATATGAAAATATATTTTGACAGATTGTAACAGATTGTATATATTTAGTTCCTAATATATAGATATTTAGTTTTCTTAATTATAGCCTAATTATACTCTTGTATTTTGTGTATATAAACTGATAAGGTCAATGAAATAAATCAAGGGGTTAATCTCTTTCATGATATCAGTTATCTAGGGCACAATCCAACCTTCTTCATTCTTCTCGGATTCCCGCTGCCGCCGCCCCTCTCCTCTCCCTCTCTTCTCAATCACTATGTCTAACTCTAAATCTTTCTTTCATCTTGCTCTTGATGAACCATGTTTCCATCACTCTTGAAATGGAGAACATACAATATTCCACATGGGCGGAACTCTTTAAGATTCATGCGAGATCCCATAAGGTAATTGATCATATTATTGCTCCGGTAGCGGGCACGGAGACACGGCCTCAACAAGAGGAGGACAAAGAGTTGTGGTCCACTCTTGATGTCATCATTCTCCAATGGCTCTACGTACTATCTCCCATGATCTTTTGTATACAATTCTTAAACTCGATACCACGGCGATGGAGGCTTGGAATTTCTTGTGTGACATATTTCAGGATAACAAACACTCTCGTGTTGTCACCCTTGAGTACGACTTCACTCATGTAAACATGGCAGATTTTTCAAATGTCTCGGCTTATTTTCAACATCTCAAATATCTGGCGGATCAACTCAAGAATGTCGGCTCCCCGATCGCTAACGATCGACTAGTTCTTCAACTTGTCTCTGGCCTTACCGAGCCTTATCAAGGTGTGGCCATTCTTATTCGCTAATATGACCCTTTGCCTCAATTTTGTCAAGCCTGTTCGATGCTCACTTTTGAGGAGGCTGGCCGTGCTAAGAAAGCGGCCTAAAGCTCCTCTACTATCTTAGTTGCTCGCTCATCCGAGGGTCGTCCTAATATTTCTGATAGTTCCTCTTCCAACCGCAAACCTAATGGTGAGAAGAGGAACCACAATCGAAACAATAATGGCAGAAAATATCATGGCAAAAATGGTGGTCGTGTAGGCGGCAAAAGAGTTTCTAGTAGTGGCGGTAATGCAGGCTGTGGTGGTCAGCTAGGAAGCGACAACATCCATGACACTGGGCAGTAGTCAGTGGGGCAGAACCCTCCACCTTATTCTTCATGGGATGGCGGGCAGCAGTGGCCATGGATGACATCATGGTGTCCATGGGCTATACCATCATGTCTATATCCTTCAACTTCTTGATCCCGACCCAATTATGGATAGCAGCAGCCACCATAAGCGGGTGTTCTTGGCCTCCAACCTCAGCAAGAATATAGGCAGCCCCTACTCCTACGGATATTAAAGACGCCATGTATACTCTTGGGATCACTCCTCCGAATCAAAATTGGTATATGGACATCGGTGCCACTTCTCACATGACATCCACACAAGGTAACCTCACATTTTATTTTAATAAGAGCTATAAACGTGGTATAACTGTTGGTAATGATCAATCAATTTCAATTTATTGCTATGGTCACATGACTATGTATTCCCCATGTCCTCCCTTGCACTTAAACAATGTCCTTCATGCCTTCCACCTAGTTAAAAATTTGGTGTCCGTCCGCAAATTTACCACTGATAATTCTGTTTCTATTAATTTTGATCCCTTTGAGTTTTCTGTGAAGGATTTTCAGACAGAGAGGCTGGTAATGAGGTGTAACAGTTGGGGAGAGATTTATCGAATCACCAATCCAGTCACTTCACCATCTACTTTTGCTACTTTGGCACCACCATCTCTTTGGCATGTTCGTTTGGGTCACCCGGGAGCACCTGTGTTGAATTTCCTTAGAAAGAATAAATTGATTGATTATAATCAAAGTAGATATGTTCGTATTTGTCATTCTTGTCCTCTTGGAAAACATGTTAAGTTGCCATTTTATGCTTTAAATTCTAGCACTCTTATGCCATTTGATATTATACATAATGATCTTTGGACATCACCCATTTTAAGTTCCGCAAGTCATCGATATTATGTCTTATTTATGGATGATTATTTTAAATTCTTGTGGACGTTTCCTTTATCGCAAAAATCACAAATCTTTTCCACATTTTTAACTTTCAAGACATTTATTCAAACTCACTTTGAGCGGGACATCAAAAATGTTCAATATGATAATGGCAAGAATTTGATAATGGCCCCTTTTGAGACTTCTGTAAAGCCAATGGTCTGTCATTTCGATTTTCATGTCCTCACACATCTTCTCAAAATGGGAAATCCAAAAGACAAATTCGTACGATTAATAACATTTTCCGTACCTTATTGGCCCATGCTTCCCTTCCTCCTTACTTTTGGCATCATGCTATGCTAATGGCAACTTACCTTCTCAACATCCTTCCTCATAAATTGATAATCTATCAATACCCTATTCGCATTCTTTATCATAAGGATCCCTCTTATTCCCATCTTCGTGTATTTGGATGTTTATGTTCTCCTCTCATTTCCTCCACACTCATAAACAAACTTCAACCCCGATCAACCTTGTATATTTTTTTGGGATATCCGTCACATCATCGTGAGTATAAATGATTTGATTTGTCATCTCAAAAAATCATCACTAGCCATCACGTAATATTTGATGAGACGCAATTTCCTGTTGCCAAGTTACATACTCCTCAAAATTATACGTATCAATTTTTAGATGATGGACCCTCTCCCTATGTGGTTCGTGATCTCACTACCTCCACAAACCCATCGGATTGCCACCTTCTTCCCACACCGCTGTCCATCCCACCTTGCCCAGCCAGCGGATCTGCCCTCACCTGGGCAGATCGTTCCTTTTCTACCTGCTGGGCCGACCCCAGCATCTTCTTCCGCTCTCCCACCTAGCTCTCTTCCTCCACCTACTCCCATGTCTCCTTCTAGTCTACCCATCGGTTCTATTACTAAGATTCAGTATGGGATCTATAAGCCTAAGAGGTCCTTTAACCTTCTTACATCCATCTTGAAGTCCCATCTACCCCATAACCCTATGTCTTCTCTTTGTGATTTGAATTAGAAAATATCTATGGATGATGAATATAATTCTATTATTCAAAATAAGATGTGGGAGTTGGTGTCCCGTCCTCCAAATGTTAATGTTATTTGGTGTATATGAATTTTTGCTTATAAAGAAAAATATGATAGTTCATTTGAGCAACATAAAGCTCGTCTTGTAGGTGATGGTAAAACCCAATAGGTTGGTGTGGATTGTGGTGAGATATTTAGTCCAGTTATCAAACCGGCGACTATTCGTACGGTTCTTAGTTTGGCTCTCTCCAGGACATGGTTGATTCATCAACTTGACTTTAAAAATACTTTTTTACATGGCGAGCTCAAGGAGACTGTTTACATGTATCAACCTTTGGGCTATCGGAATCCTAATAGACCCAATCATGTGTGTCTGCTGAAGAAATCTCTTTATGGGCTGAAACAAGCTCCGCGTGCTTGGTATAAGCATTTTCTGATTATGTCCATACCCTTCGGTTTTCTCACAGTAAGATCGACCATTCCTTGTTTATTTATCTTTGAGGTACTTCTATGGCTTATCTTTTATTGTATGTCGATGATATTATTTTAACTGCTTCCTCTAATGCGCTCTACCGGTCTATCATATCGCTTTTTAGCTCCAAATTTGCTATGAAGGATATGAGCCAATTGAGTTATTTCTTGGGCATTGCTGTCACTCGTCATACAGACAGTTTATTTTTATCTCAAAAGAAGTATGCGGCCGAGATCATTGATCGAGCTGGCATGTCATCGTGTAAGCCATCTCCTACTCCGATTGCTCCAAAATCGAAGCTCAGGGCTACTACGAGCATACCATTTGAGGACCCATCTCATTATTGGAGTCTTGCAGAGGCACTGCAATACCTCACGTTCACGCGATAGGATATTACTTATACTGTGCAATAAGTATGCTTATTCATGCATGACCCACAGGATGAGCACATGCATGCTCTCAAGCGCATCGTGCGCTACCTACAAATTACTTTGGATTATGGTCTTCACCTTTATCTCTCTTCCATAACCACTCTTGTCTCGTATAGTGATGCTAATTGGGGTGGGTGCCCCGATACATGACGTTCGATGTCGGGTTATTGTGTCTTTATGGGTGATAAATTGATCTCATAGTCTGCCAAACATCAAGCTATTTTGTCCCGTTCGAGTGCAGAGACAGAATACCGAGGGGTTGCCAATGTGATTTTTGAGTCATGTTGGTTGTGAAACTTGCTTTTGTAACTTCATTGTCCTATTCCATGGACTACTTTGATTTATTGTGATAATTTTAGTGCCATATATCTGGCTGGTAATCCTTTGCAGCATTAACGCACTAAGCACATTGAGATGAATATACATTTTGTACGGGAAAAAGTGACTCATGGCTAGGTTTGAGTGTTACATGTCCCTTCTCGTTATCAGATTGCCAATATCTTCACCAAAGGCTTTTCGTTGGTGTTATTTGAGGATTTTCGGGACAGTCTTAGCATTCGGCGACCTCCCACTTCGACTGCGGGGGTGTGTTAGAATATATGAAAATATATTCTGAAAGATTGTATATATTTAGTTTCCTTAATTATAGCCCAATTATACTCTTGTATTTTGTGTATATAAACTGATGAGGTTAATGAAATGAATCAAGGGATTAATCTCTTTCACTGAGTTGTTTCCTTCTTAGTTAGATAAGGTCTCGAACAAGTTATTTAATCTTACTGGATATCTCCCTTCTCAATTATTCTACGGCGGTCTCCCCGTTAGTCACCATTGTTGATTACACAAAGATTTGTGAAACAAGTTTGTATTTTTTAGTGAGTGAGTTTGGGTCTTTTAATTGATGAGGTTGAGTGGGGTGGGGTGCTTATGTGGAGATATTATGTGATATAAATTAATACACATGGAATGTCATATTTCGCTGGTCAAACGGAAGACTAGAAGTGAGCAATAATATGATGGAAATGATATTTTTTAGCCAGAATATAATTTTTAAATATATATGCTTTATTTTAAATAGTTGAAGAATAATTTTGATCCTTTTCCCTTTATAAAATGACATGTGGTGCTTGGGTGCCAACCACACTTTAATTTGCTTTTCAATCTAAAAACATAAATTAGATAATTAAAGATAATTTTCATTTATTATTGAAAATGATATACGAGATGCTCCATGATATATACATATATACATCATTTTAGTAATTACAAAGCTCTTTTTTATGGAGTCATCAGAATCTTTTATCAACAAAAATAACAATAATAAATTCAGTATAATTCAACTGATAATAGGCTATTTGAAACAAATAGTGAAATTATTAAGATGATCCGACAGAAAACCAAAAAAAGAAAAGGAAAACGAAATTTTTTAAAAGATTGTGATGCTTCAAAATTGAACCGTCTCATAAAAATCAACCGCTTACGGCCATATTTTTCTGAGAAGATGGGAACAGATGACATGTATTAGAGCATTAATAAGAAATGACGCTTCGTTTCCTTATGAAGGAAGGTATGATTCATTTTAGGGAAAGTCATCAAGACGCACTAATCGTTATGTAATTGTCCCAGAGACAATGGCGGTCGTTACTTTTTTTATTTTTATATATTATTTAATTAATTATTTAACGTGAATTGGGGGAGATAAATTATTGGCTATTATTAGATCATGAGAATTCACCCCTATAAAAATAGCAGCATCTTCATGTCGTAGATCATTGAATTTTATTATAGGATGTTTGAATTTCTTTCTAGAAATATTCATCAATATTCTCGCATATTCATCTGTATTGGGTGTTCACAAGATTTTTCTAGAGTCGTGTTCATGGAAGATATCACTGAATTCTGGCCTAATCAGGCTACAATTGCTTAATCCTATTAAATTTAGTCAATTAGTTGTAGCTTATTTCGTATTTATAATTTTCTTTGCTCATATTTTTATCATCTCGATCGATTCAATTCACGTATTTTTAAACATCGCGTACAAATTTAATTATTTATGTTTGGAGTCAACACATACAGGTTCAAATAATTGCGATTATATTATTTACCTAATTATTTTCTCCATTAATGTGAACCAGGGAAAGAACAGCAAGCTAGTCAAAAAGGGAACAAAATGCATTTTGAACGCGTAGTAAAAAAGGAAACAAAACGCATTTTGAACGCGTAGTCAAAAAGAGAGGTGCAATATACTGATTTTACGCGTTTCTAGTTTTCTATAAATAGAGGGCCTCTTGCCATCATTTAGATCATCCCACAAAAAACACAATCTAAAAGAGTAAGAACACAAAGAGAGTTAGTTATACACCAAGATAAATATTATAGTCTTGAGTGTCCTCTTTAGTGAGTTGTTCCTTTTACAAGAGAGAAGTGTTAATTTCTATTTTTTCCTTGTATTTGAGAGCAGTGTACTCTCATATTATCATAGTAAGATTCTTCTACTCCGTGATTTTTTCCCTCTATATGTTTGAGGAGTTTCCACGTAAAATTCTCGTGTCCAATTTATTTTTATTATTTATTATTATATCAAACTTTAATTATAATGCTTAATCCCCCAGCAACCCTCTAAATGTTAATGCTGATGTCGCAAAAGAAAAGTATAGACACACTCTCTTTTAGACACGTACACATGAATAAACTAGAACAATTAACTACCAACTGTTTGATTTAATTGTTTGTATTTTTTTAAGACCAACTAAAAAAACTTGGCTTTAACTCCATCATTTTAGCCAAATAAAATTAATTTGTTTAAAACAATAAAGTATTATTTGTGTATTTTCTTAGATGCAATGAATATTATTTTAATTAAAAAACTTTGAATTCCGTTATTTTTAGTCATATAAAAATATATTTAAACAAAACAATAGAGTTGCAATTGTGTACCTTAGATTTTCATTTCTTGTTTAGATGTAATAACTATTTGTTTCAATCATTATTTTTTCTTTTTAGGCCGAATTTATATAAAAAAGAAATTCGGTCAGAAGTCGTTATTTTTAATGAAATGAAAAATTTTAGCAAAATAATGAAGTTTTAATTATATAATTTTTATTATCTCTTAGTTAGATGTAATGACTATTTGTTTCACAACAGCGTATTTTTCGGACAAAATTTGTAAAAAATATTGCTATAATTTCATTATGTTTAGTAAATAACTTTTGTTGCCTATTAAGTGGAGTTCTAGAGAAAAAAAAACTTCTTTTTTACTAATTTGACACCCAAATAAAATATATTTTTTCAAAAAAGTTATGCGATCGAAAAATTTACGGCGAAAGGACGAGTATATCTTACACTCTTAGAATGAGATGTTGGGGGTTTGGGGGGGGGGGGTTAAGACCATTGGTAATTTAGGAAGGTCATTAGGTATTTCACTTCAAACAACAACAAAAACAACAATCCAGTGAAATCCCACAGCGTGGGGTCTGGGGAGGATAAAGTGTACGCAAACCTTACTCCTATCAAGGTAGGACGGTTGTTTCTGAGAGACCATCAGCTCAAAAAAAGCATAAAAAGAGGTCCGATGGGCTAAAATAGATGGGCTTCAAAAATAAATAATCTTTATGTGCTAAGTTAATTATGTGACATTTTTGTGTTTGAATATTGTATTTCTTTAAACTTTTTAAAATAATATCTATATAATAAAATATTACAAATTATAATTATAATCAATAATTAAAAAATTATAACTAGAGAATAACTGATTTAATTATCAAAACTTGATGAATATAACTACATAAATTGAGAGGAGTATTGTAGAGCATATGAAAAAACAAGAGTTAGTAAAAGATGTGAAGTTCGTGGGAGCACAAGTCAAATTGTTAGTCAGCCATGATTGTATTAATGCCAAAACATGTTTGAAGTGTCGAACTTATACGGCGGTGACGTCTAATTTCTTGCGTCATTTATATGACCTAAACATAAATATAATCATTGACCCTCCACCTTCTTTTCTTCACACTTTCTACTCTATTATCATTTTTTTTTATTATCATATTTTTGATGTAAATTCATCATACTTTGGGTCTGTTTTTGTAAATTATCCTTTTAAGACAATTAAAAATGTTTGTCCACTTGTACTTTCGGTGGGCCCCTGTCCCTTTCTTCCTTTCGTCTCATTATTTTCATTAGTCCATTTGTACTTCTCAACACCGCTTACTAAAAAATAATAATTTTGTAATTGATTAAAATTATTCAGATACTAATAATACATTAATTAATAATTAGATAACTTATTTATTTTTATATAAATATTAATTATGCAAGATTTAATTATTTATGTATTTATTATTCATGTTTTAGTTATCTCACCTTTTATTTTTATAAAATAATAAATAAATTTTCATAATTTATATATATATATATATATATATATATATTAATTATACATATTTCTAAATTTCAGTATCATCATATTATACCACTTAAATAGGTACTATTATATTTGCCTCTTAGGAGTAAATGAACACATAAAGTGAGTAGTGTATGCAAGCAAAAAAAGTTATATGAATTAAAAGGACTTGTTAATATTCGTGATGCTTAGTTATTAATTAACTAAGTAATACGTTTGATTATATTGTTTTTTGATCTTTTAATCTGTAATTGACATTTAATTTCTAATGTTACACCATTAATGTTGTTAGTAGAGAAGAAGAAAAAACAAATATCATCACATTTAAAAAATTAATTTTTTTTTAAAAAAAAACAATGAATTTCAAATAAAGATGATTGAATCTGTGCTTTGCTCGGACTTTTTCTTTTCTAGTGTAAAAACACAATTCAAGGGTTGTTTAAATTTTAGAGATGTCAACAAAGCGGTCTAAATTTTAACACGGTACGAATATGATTATATAAAATGAATAACTTATGCAAAGTAAGATAAAGCGAGTTGAAAAATAGAAAATTATGATATAGTAGAACAGGACGGATTGAAATCTTTATGAATTTGCCCATAGCCGGCACTACTTGTCGTCCCTACTTAAATTTGTTGAAATAATGTGGCGTGAATCTTTGATTAATTAAGAATTTTCAAAGAAGACAGAGTCAGAGTAGGTGATTTTCTCTAATGCACAAGTGACATAGAACCATGACGTGGGTATTTATAACCTCATCATCTGCGTACCTTTGAGCTCATGTCTTCCCATTTTTTTTCTTTTCATTTTCCAATTTGTAGTCCTCTTTTCTGGCTAGCTACCTTTCATATATACTTCTACACTCAATTAGAAATGTGTAAATAAAGATGTCGAAACTTTTTGTGAAGATGAAATAACCTCATATACTTAGTTCGATTTGTTAGTTAGATTCTTCTCTTATCTTTTTGTCAATCGAACTCTTAAATCTATTAAGATATAACATTTTAATTTTTTTTTATGGATGATTTAGTGATGCGTGTGATACAATTAAGTACACATCAATTTATCTGACATGAAATCCGTATAGTGACCCAAAATTTTTACATATTTAAAATTAGATCATGTATATAGGTAAAATATTTTTAGCAAAAGAGATGGATGAAAGATATTTTTAGACCTTTTTTTCTATAATTTAAGAGTATTTTTTATAATTTTTCGTTATTTGAATAAGGATGACATTAATAGGGAGTGCTACTCTCCCCGCCCTCAAATGGAGCCCTATTCGGTGAGAATGCAAATTAATCAAACTCTTATGAGTAATATGAATATCGAAGATTGCATGAAAAATAAAAAAAAAATAGGAATGACGTTAGTGTAGTGACGTTTCCGTGACACAACGACGTTGGCGACATGATGATGTGCCAGTTTTTTTTTAATGAAGGTCCATTTACTGTTTGTTGTGATGATTTGTTGCGGGATATTTATATTAGTCAATAAATCATATAATTGACTTTAATACTTCTTTCGTTTGAATTCAAATGTCTTACTCTCTCTCACGATAAAGTTAATATTATAAGATTTTAAAATTTATACATATTTTTAATTTAGTAATACAAAATTTATTTACTTGTTTAATTCTTAAACTCTATTGTCAATCAAATGTAGACAGTAGACAATTAAATTAAGAGTGGAGCAATACTAATTATTAAAAAATAAAAGTAAATTGCATATTAGTTGATCATGATTATGTAATAAATGTGTAACTGAAAAAACACATTGTTTACATTAATTTGTTGGAAATTGGCTCCAAACCAATATTTTCCCCCGAACCATCACCCCTCAGACCCATCCTACACCCTTCTCCCTCCACCCCCTCTCAAGGTAATTATTACATTCCATTACCAACACACAGAATATACCCAACAAATTATTTTATTTTCAATAAATTTTTCTGCCATTAAATTATAAACAATAACAAAAAAAAAATTAAGCCCAAAAAATATGTTTTTTAAAAAAATTTAATTTCATCACAATTATTTAAGGTTTGGATTAATTTCTCACAAGATAGAATATACCATTGTTATGCAATACTAGCATTCAAAATTGTAGAACTTCAGTACACCCAACAAATGGAGTAAATCACACGACACTTAATTTTGCTCTTAAAAAAATGGTGCACAGAAAAAGCCGAAGAATAGAAGAATTTTGTCTGATTTTAGGAAAAAAACAGAATTATGTTCCTTTTTCAATGTGTAAATATACGATGAACCAACTAAAAATTTATAGTCACTAATAGGTGCAAAACCACCAATTCAGAAGGGAGATGACTGGTGGTTGTTGGAAAAAACCAAGCGCGAATTAATTAATTTCAACTAAAGAAAACCATTTAGTGAAAAATAATTTTTGTCCAAAAAAATTATCATACGTTTTGTTGTGGTCATGTTACGACCCGACCTGTCGTGATTGATACCCCACTAATCTTTGGGTGGGAAAACCACTTTTACAGCCCAAACTAATAACATACGCGAGAGAATATCAAGATAAAGATGCGAAAGCAGGCTTAATAAATGAAACAAAGCTGAGTTCCCATAAACTGAAAAATATTATAGTCAACAACCCAACATGCAAAAGTAATACCTAGGAATTGAAAGTGATCGTACCAAAATATTCTACGAACAAGTCTAAAGATGGGGATGCAACCCCGAAAGTTATAAAACAAGAAAATTGTCTGAATGTCTAAGTCTTGGAAGAAGGACTAAGATAGAGAGAGCTCATGGTAGACTAGAAGAATTGGCTCACCCTTGAATTCTGACAGCTAACGATCTCTATTCTAGGTCTCTCACCAATTATTTAAATATGCCCCGTACTCAACAAAGATAGAGCAAGTGTAGTATCAGTACACAAAAACAATCGTGTACTGGTAGGATCATGCGGCTAGCCAGTAAGAGAGGCATGAACAAGTAAATATAATACAGTAAGCACATATATACAGAATAGACTTAATTCTTATTATCTCTTAAACAGTACTCAACATTATCACAGTTCATCAGTCTCAATATCATGCAATTTCACATAAGGGTCCTCTCATATGACCTACAAACAAAGCATCCAAAACTCAGAAGTAGTTTTATCTGGAATTTATGTATCGAAATATGACACCCGATTCAAAATTTATGTCGGAATGTGACACTCGATACATATGTGTGTCGTAACGTGACACCCCATCCAAGCACACAAGTATACGACAATCACAATGAATAGTCAACTATCATATCTACCAGAACAGGTTCATTACAAGTCATGGTCAGTAAGTAGTCATTTCACGTAGATAATTTCATTCTTCCCTATTCATATACACATATGCATACAGTAGAGTAATTTAGCAAGTACGTGAATCACATACGGAAAGACAAACTATCACCTACCTTGAAATCAAGCATTGACAACTCTAAAGTGCAGGAGCTTTCCCTTTTCAAGTTCGTTCAGTTTGTTCTTGGTCTAAAAATAGTAAATACATACAAAAGATCAATACAATGGCCTAATTTACATGAATTATAACATAATTCCCTTTTTAGTCCAAACTCATGATCCTAACCCCCATCTAGGGCTATTTCCCACCATTAGTTTCAGGCTAAAACCCTCTCCCAATAATCACCAACCATAATTTCTAGGTTCTAGAAATCGAAATATGAATTAAGGGAGTGATTTACTTACCTTTGGCACAAATTATGGTGGAAATCAATAGGGATTCTCCCTAATTCTCTTTTGGTCTCTTAAGAACAAAGTGAGATGACTAAAAACCGTTGTAGGACTTTTTCCCAACTTTATGTCTTGTCTATTCTGCCAGCGGGACTATCTCGCTATGGCAGTCCTGCCCTAGCGGGATTATTCCCGCTTTGACAGAATATGTGAAGATAGAGAGCTCGTAAAGAGTCTTCAAGTCTCCCATATCACAACATACCCTCACCCCACCTTAAATTATACCTTTCACGCCAAGTCCAATTTCGAGAGTTTTACTCACCCGAAAGTGGTTCTGTAAAGCTTTACATGCTCCATATCATCTTGGCTATCAACTAAATCAATCAAACTATAGGTTAAATTCCCCATTTATTTTTGAATCACCCTAGACCTCACCTAACTCAAAATTTGTCCAAGTCTGATCTAGGCTCCAAGTTTCCCAAGTCACTACACGAAGTTTTCTGGCTCAGATTCCCTACCCATTGAGGTCAGATCAGTCCAATAGATACCAATTTACCCATCACTCATCCTCGAGTGATCAACTAGTAAAATAGGGCTAAGACAGAGATATAGTAGTACCTGATTTGATGAATAGCTAGGGTTACTTGTATCACATGTCCTTTTCAGTTTTCCAAGTAGCTTCCTCTACTTAATGATGCTTCCTTTGAACCTTCACAAACTTAATTTCTTTGATCCTCAACTTTTGGACATTATGATAAAATATTGCCACTAGTTCTTTCTCATATTAAAGATCCTTATCTAACAAAATTAAGTCTCATTTAATGATATAATCTCCATCTCCATGGTACTTCTTCAGTATGGACACATGGAACACCAAATGTACCCTAAACAAGCTAGATGGTAAGGCCAACTTGTAAGCCATTGGCCCTACACGGTCAAAAATCTCAAAAGGGTTGCTATAATGAGGACTGAGTTTGCCCTTCTTACCATATGTCATTACCCCCTTAATAGGTGACACACTTAGAAGCACTTGCTCACCAGCCTGGAATGTCATATCCCTTACTTGATAGTCAACATACTCTTTTTGACTATTCTGGGATGCTAAAAGTTTAGCTTGGATGCTCCTTACCTTGTCTTGAGCATCCCTTACTAAGTCAACCTCCAAGGGCTCCACTTCTCCAGCCTCAAACCACCCTATGAGAGACCTACATTTCCTCCCATAAAGGGCTTTGAGTGGTGCCATCTCAATACTAGAGTGGTAACTATTGTTGTAGGAGAAATCACACAAGGGCAAGAACTTATCCCAATGTCCTCCAAAGTAGATTACACATGCCCTTATCATATCTTCCAGCACTTGGATGGTCCTTTTTGACTGTCCATCTATCTATAAATGGAAGACTTTGCTGAAAGTGAGTTGAGTTCTCAACTCTTCATGCAACTTTCCCTAAAATTGAGAGGTGAAATGCGTACCACAGTCTGAAATGATATAAATGGGCACCCCGTGCAACCTTACTATCTCTTTCACATAAATTTTTGCCAATTGTTGTGCATTGTAGTCCACTCTAATTAAGATAAAGTGGGCTGACTTCGTCAATTTTTTAACCACCACCCAAATGGAATCATACTTACCCAAGGTCTTAGGAAGTCCCACCATAAAATATATGGTTATTCTTTCCCACTTCCATTCTGGAATGGGCATCCTTTGAAGCAAACCTGCAGGTCTTTGATGCTCATATTTCACCTACTAACATTTAGCCTCATACTCATCTATGTATTTCTTCATGCCCGACCACTAATATAGACTCTTTAAGTCTTGATATATTTTGGTCACACTGGGATGAATAGCATACCGCGAACCATGGGATTCAGACAACACCTTTTGAATTAAACCATCTACCCGGGGAACATAAATCCTTCTCCTAAAGTTGAGCACCTCACTAGTATCAAGGACTGCGTCTTGGGCCTTGCCCATTAACACTTTTTCTCTTATCTCCTTCAAGTTCACATCTTCAAATTTCTTGGCCTGAATCTCTTTGATAAAGGTGGGCCTTAGATCAATATTGTCCGTCACCCCACCCTTTTTCTGAGATTCCTAATCTTGTGAACTTAGCCTCTAAGACCTGAATTTCTCTAGCTAGGGGTCGTTTGCAGGCTTCCAAATAGGCTAGACTATCTATGCTAACCGGTTTCCAGCTTAATGTTTCTACCACCACATTAGCCTTGCCTAGATAATGGTGACATCATAATACTTGAGCAATTCCATCCATCTCCGCTGTCTCAAGTTCAAATCTTTCTATATGTTACAAACTGTGGTGGTCAGCAAACACCTCACTCTTGACACCATAAAGATAATGCCTCTCGATTTTCAGAGCAAACACTACCGATGTCAACTCTAAATCATGAGTCGGGTAGTTTCTCTCATGAATCTTTAACTTCCACCGAAGCATAAACTATAACATTTTTATCTTGCATCAACACAGCACCCAAACCAAAATGTGAAGCATCACAATAAATAATAAGGTCTTTACCTTCAACCGGTAGGGTCAAGATACGTGTTGTGTGGTCAGAAGAGTCTTGAGCTTTTGGAAGCTCTTTTCGCATTTGTCGGTCCACTCGAAGTTCCTCACAAACCGGCGATAATAACTGGCAAGTCCTATAAAACTCCTAACTTTAGTCATTGAGCTAGGCCGATCCTAGTTCTTAACTACTTCAATCCTTTGTGGATCTACCATTACCCCTTTCTTTGAAACAACATGCCTCAAGAAAGTAACTGAAGAAAACCAAAATTCACACTTAGAGAATTTTGCATATAGGTTCTGCTTCCCCAAAACACCTAGAATAATGCGAAAATGGTCTGCATGTTCTTGTTTACTCCTCGAATATACCAAAATATCATCTATAAAGACGATAACAAACAAATCTAGAAAGGGCTTGAAAACCTTATTCATCAAACTCATAAAGGCTGCAGGTGTATCGGTCAGCCCCAAAAACATCACCAAAAATCCATAGTGCCCATATCTTGTTCTAAAAGCTATCTTGGGCACATCCTCAGGCCTAATATTCAATCTATGGTACCCCGACCTAAGATTAATTTTTAAAAAGACTGATGCACCTTGCAACTAATCAAAACAGTCATAAATTTATGATGACTGGTACTTATTTTGAATGGTGACCCTATTCAGTTGCCGATAATCTATACACATTCTCATGATACCTTCATTTTTCTTAACAAACAAGACTGGGCCATTCCACAGAGAATCACTAGGATGGATAAATCTCTTATCTAGAAGTTCTTAAATTTGAGCCTTAAACTTTGTTGGATCCATGCGATCAGGAAGAATAGATATTAGGCGCGTGCCCAGCTCTAAGTTAATTAAGAAATCTATGTCTCTATCGGGAGGCATACCAGGAAAGTATGTAGGGAACACCTCTTGAAATTCACACACTACTGGAATAAACTTAATGGAGGGAGACTCCGCATCAAGATTCTGAATATGGGCCAAATAAACCAAACAACCCCGCCCCATTATTTTTTGTAGCTTAGAGAAAGAATATGACCTTAGCTGGCTTAGGCTTGTACACCCTTTTCTACTCTAACCTCTCCCTCCTCGGGATATCTAGAGTCACAGTTTTAGCATTATAGTTAAGCACAATATAATAGAGGGACAACCAAGTCATGCCTAAGATTTTCTAACCCAAACTTAGTTTATCTAATGCACATCAAAATTAGTCATGTCTAAAATCACTAAGTCAGCTCAAGTCTGAAACCCCATAAACATAATAGGACAAGCACGATAAATATGGGTGACTATAATATACTCTCCAATAGGGGTAAAAACATGGATGAGGGCATCAAGTATATCATATATCGCATCAAAACCCAATGCATATCTCACTGACACATATGAATAAGTAGAACCCAGATCAAATAAAATAGTAGCTATTTGGTCACAGACAAAAATAGTACTTATGATCACTACATTAGATGACTCAGCCTTGGCCTTGCCTAAAACGACATAAAACTGAGCCTTATCAATCACCTCCCATCCTGACTGCGCTGCTCTTCGACATGCATTACCACTACCTCAGCCTCTCGAATTCCCTCTTCACCCACCTTGTGGATGTCCTCTACTGCTTCCACCTTCACCCTGACTTGCTGAAGTGCTGAATTTTTTCCTCGACGATGGAGACACTCCCTCCATATGTGTCCCAACTCTCCCTATTTAAAACAGCCGCGCTCATAGAATGATTTACTATCCAAAAAGAAAGCTCTTGGGCTTCTTGGGATAAACAGAGTACTGAACAACTGCCCGTAGATGCAGGCAATACTGACTAAATTGGTCGTACTGCAACCATCGCCCTACCTGACCCTATAGAATAGGATCCTTGGAAGTTACATGTACCCTTGGGCCTCTTAGACACAAATTTGTCCTGCCCATCTCGCCGTACTCCCTCTACTTTCTTCACAAAATTTATAACCTTTTTAAAATTCTTGTCTGATGAAGTCATATAAACAGACAAGACCTATAATTCAGGGTTCAACCCCTTCACAAACAACTGAATTCTCTGTTTCTTTGTTATTACTAGCTAGCATACCTAGAAAATGCATGAAATTTAGCCTCATAGGCAACCACTGACATGCTACCCTCTAAATGGCGAGTCTGCATAGATTACAGAAAGCTTAACAAATGGACTTTGAAGGATCATTTTCCAATGCCTTTCATGGATGAAATGTTAGATAGGTTGGCAGACAGAGGTTGATACTTTTTTCCTTATGGGTACTCTGGCTACAACCAGATCTCTATAGCACTAGAGGACCAGGATTAGACCACCTTCACATGTCCTTATGGCACTTTCGCATTCAAGCGCATGCCCTTTAGACTATGTAATGCTTCTGTCACATTCCAGCGCTGCATGATATCTATATTCTCTGACATGGTGGTAGACACTATTGAGGTATTTATGGATGATTTTTTAATAGTAGGTGACACTTTCACTGATTATTTGTTAAATCTTAGCAGGGTTTTATAGAGATATGAAGAGGATAACCTATTTTGAACTGGGGAAAATCCACTTTATGGTCAAATATGGTATTGTTCTAGGTCACAAGATTTTAGAAAAGGGGTTTGAGGTCGATAAGGCAAAGATAGAGGTGATTGATAAATTGCCTCCTCCTATCTCTATAAAAGGTCTCCCAGCTTCTTGGGTAATACAGGTTTTTATAGGCGTTTTATCAAGTATTTCTCTAAAATTGCACACCCTTTATGCTAGTTATTAGATTAGGAGATAAAGTTTTACTTTGATGAGGCAAGCTTGAAAGTGTTTGAGTATTTGAAGGAGAAGTTGATCTCAACCCCAATGATTGTTGCTGTTGTTGGTATTCCTTATTTAAGATCATGTATGATACTAGCGGTGTCGCTTTGGGTCTTGTGCTAGGGAAGAAGCGCAACAAGCTTTTTCATCCTATATATTATGCTAGAAAAGCACTAAATACAGCCCAGAAGAATTACACTGTGACTGAGCAGGATTTATTGGCAGTAATGTACACATTTAAAAAAATCAGAGCATATATTTTGGGTACCAAAGTGATTGTGCACACTGACCATCCATCATTGTGATATTTGATGACTAAGAAGGATGCTAAGCTAAGGTTGATAAGATGGGTCCGGTTGCTCTAGGAATTTGATTTTGAGGTGAAGGACCGTAAAGGGAGTGAAAATCAGGTAGCTGACAACTTGTCCAGAATGGAAGATGAAAATAGAGATAAGGTTGAGATTGACATTGATGATTTTTTCTTAGATGAAAAGGTTTTAGATGTCACTTTTGATGTCATTCCTTGGTTTGCTAATTATGCTAACTATCTTGGTAGTGATCTTATGCCTGAAGATCTTACTTTCCACAAGCGAAAAAAGTTTTTGCATGATATTTGCAGGTACTTCTGGGATGAGCCATACTTATTCAGGATGTGTGCTGACTATGTCATCAGGATTTGCATCACAGAAGCAGAGATGTTGAGCATTTTGGAAGCCTGCCACTCATCACAGGTAGGTGGACACCATAGTGGAAGCCAAATAACGCAAAAGATACTGTAATGTGGATACAACTGGACTACTATCTATAAAGACGAACATGACCTGGTGAAGAGTTGTAACAAGTGTCCAAGGCAGGGGAACATATCTAGGAATCAAGAGCTATCTATTCTACCAATCCTGGAGGTAGAGTTGTTTGATGTATGGGGAATCGATCTCATGGGTCCATTCGTGAGCTCATATAGGATGAAGTACATTCTTATAGCAATTGATTATGTCTCCAAACGGGTGGAAGTTGTTGCCTTACCAGATAATGAGAGCAAGAGTGTTATTGTTTTTTTGCAAAGAAACATCTTTTCCAAGTTTGGGACTCCTAGGGCTATCATTAGTGATGGGGGCTTCTATTTATGCAATAAGATATTTCAGACTCTATTGGCGAAATACGGTGTGCGACAACACAAGGTAGCTACTATATATCATCCCTAGTCTAGTCGATACGTTGAGGTGTCGAACCGAGAAATCAAGGAGATAGATTTCAAATGCCAATAGAATTAATTGGGCAAGGAAGCTTGATGACGCCTAATGGGTATATTAGATAGATTTCAAAACATCCATTGGTATGTCCCCATACCAGTTAGTGTTTGGAAAGGCTTGTCATTTTCCCGTGGAGCTAGAACATATGGCGTTGTGGGCCTTGAAAAAGTTGAATTTAAATTAGAGTGAACCTGTGCATATAAGGCTGGATCAAATCAATGAAATGGATAAGTTTTATTTACGTGCGTATGAGGGTGCTGCTCTTTACAAAGAGAGGATGCAACTATACTATAATAGGCATATTGAGCAGCGCTAATTCAGTAGTGGGGACAAAATTTTGCTATTTAATTCAAGGCTAAAGTTGTTTCCAAGCAAGATGAGGTCAAAGTGGTTTGTACCTTTCACCATCACATAAGTATTTTCTCATGCAGTAGTGGAACCCTAAGCTCAAGATGGTCATAGCTACAAAGTGAATGGACAGTGAGTGAAATAGTACTTGGAATCTCCGAACGAAGTGAAAGTGGTTGAAGAACTCTAACTTGATGAAGTATGAGTAGTCAAGCAACCTGCGTCGTGGCGCGATGTTAAATTAAGAGCTGCTTGGGAGGCAACCCAAGGATTGTATTAGCATTAATAGGTTAAATTTTGTTGTTTGATGTTTTCATAGTGTCACGGTGTGTTTAGTGAGTGCAGGGTCTTAAAAGAGGAGAAAAACATAAAAACATATTGGCATAATCTCCCCACTACAGGTACCTATACGGACCGTATAGGGCGTCACGCCCCGTGGTGGAGTAGCATGATGAGCAGTCTCCAGGATTACGGGAGGGATTACGATCCGTGTTGAATTTTATGGACCAGTTTTCCTTCCGCGATTCCCAGGTAAGGTTCCTCAATTTTTTTTAAGTCCTTGATTACAGTAGGGATTATGGTCCGTGAAGTGCTTCATGGACCATTTTGCTCTCCTTGAAACCCAGGTAAACCACCTCTATTTTGTCCATTTCTCACATCACAAAAGAGGAATATAATCTGTGGTCGTCTTCACGAGTAGTCACCATAGGTTGTGAAGCCTAGTTGGCTAAGTTATATTTAGTCGACCCGATTTTGACCCGGGTTCAAATTAATTAGAGCTTTTGATTATTACCCATTTCCTCCATAAATCTGGCCCATTCTTCATTTCCCACTATGAAACAACACAACGAACACCTCTCCTTTCCCTTGTTATGAAAAAAAAACCCTTCCACCTCCCACAGATTCAAATTGCAAGTAGTAATTTGTGTGTTTAGCGGAGTATTCTAGTCCCTAGAACTGTGAGAATCAAATGTGTGAACTATACATTTAACGAATTTAGTAAGTTTTTTTTTGAATTCCCTGGGTTGATGCAAAATGGGAGTTGTGTCG
This sequence comes from Solanum dulcamara, assembly GCF_947179165.1. Classification (NCBI taxonomy): domain Eukaryota; kingdom Viridiplantae; phylum Streptophyta; class Magnoliopsida; order Solanales; family Solanaceae; genus Solanum; species Solanum dulcamara. Next base: position 65,043,146 of record NC_077241.1, on the reverse strand, counting down.
TAGTTTAGATCATGTGTGCAAAATTATTAGGGTAGTTTAGACTATGTTTGTATTTGTGAATGTGTATAGTATGTCGGGATAGGGTAATTTGACTTCGGATAGTAGTAATTGAAATGTGGAATTGATGCGTACTTGTATTTTCTTATCTATGAATGCCTAACTTTTGAGTTGCGTGTTTCAAATATGCTAAATGTTCTTGAATTGGTGTAAAGATTGAGTTGTGAAAAGTGAAGTAGTTCGATCAATGGAAGAACTGAGAGGTCGGGGATGATGACCTTCATTACAGATCGTATTACACTTCACGATCCATAGTGTAGGCCCGTTTTCCTTCCTACTAAAAATTTTCAAGTATAGGATCATGGAAGGCATTAAGGACCGTGAAGTTCATCACGGATGGTGTTGCTATTCCGTCGTTCCTACACTTAGAAATTTCCAGAGCACTTCCTAAGACATAGCCACTGGAAGGCAATACAAAAAATATAAAACAAAATTATTTTCAATTTTTGCTAGCAATCACCCTATGATAGATTGAGCGACGTTACTTCTTAAGGGTTATTGTCATGCTCGTATGAATCACAAGGAAGTTTGAGTACCCGTTTTAATCCATCACATAATCTTTTTCAATTACTTACCATTTGGAGTTTTTGCATTACCATGGAACGACCACGCACCAAGAATGCTTCCTAATACCAACTACACGATTCCCCATCCGAAAAATCAGAGCACGAGTCAGAACATAAGTCAGAGCAAGGGTCGGGAAGTGATGAATTAAGTAGGTTGGAGGTTCAAGTGGCTACCCATATCTCTCCTCATGCTCCCTGCATGACTAGATCTAAAATAGCTACCGAGGCTGACACCACTCCCTCCAAGTCTAACGAGGAGGCAGCTGGGTCGGCCAATGAGGCAAGCGAGGACGATGCACAATCCAGAGAGGAGGGCATTGATGTTGGAGAGGAAAGTGTTTCTAGTACTGGGATGACAGACTGGACTCTATAGAGAGGTTTTCCCATGCAAAGGAAAGTGACCCAGTTGCACGCCGAAATGTCAACACTTTTTTGGAAAATAGGTGGTTGGTTCCGGACTAACACGATATCTTTCTAAATAGCCTAACCAAAGGGTCTAAGGGCTTATGTAAATGAGCCATTATGCCAGAGGTTAGAGTGGTCCCTAATAACCTCTTTGCCCTACCTAAGCTCAAATACCTCTTCTACAAGCATCATTTTGGGTGGATGTCCAAAGCCCCAAGATATTATGGTAAAAATCTAGACCAAGAGTTCTATTCGGCCTATGCGCTAAATGATATGACTGAGGGGATTTCTAAAAATAAAAAGAGGGCATTAGTATTAAAGCAACCACTGTTGAATGAAGTCACAATTTGAGGCATGATAGTAGACATCTTAAAGACTACAATCAATAGGTTCCTATATGGCTCGAAAATCCAGACTGAGGTTCGAACAGGTCTTTGTGAGCACTGACACTACGAGGTTAGTGATGAGATGAAGATGGGTGATCCTTTGGTGCGCCAAATGATTATGGAATGGATCGAAAAACATATTGCTATTAAGGGAGAAAATGCATCATGGGTCACAAATGCGAAGTAGCCAATTACTAAGGCATCCTTCACGTTTCCAACTAAGTTTTGGTGGGCCATTATCTGTGATCATCTCTGACCAACTGCGAATGACAACACCCTTCATCCCAAGCAGGCATCTCTAGTAGCCTGCATTATAGCTCGATTTGGACTACACAGCGAAAGGCTTATTGCGGCTAAAATTTGGCACCGAGCATTTAATGAATGAGCTGGATTCCCATTCCCATATTTGATCACTACATTATGCGAGGCTATGGGGGCAGTGGTAAATCGTCACTTTGACAAGCGCATCCCAACATTGAAGTCCACAAATGCGGTGCTAATTAAGGATTGGACAACCCACTATACAAATCCAAGATGGGATGACCTATTAGGACAGTCGCCATGTCTACAGGCCAACCTCCTCTTACTCTTACTTTAAAGGGTGTGACTTCATTCCCTCTAATGGAGAAGGCCACCGAGAAGCCCAAGGGAGACACCAGACCTACCTTGTCTACACCCGTAATTTCAAGTTTGGTGATAATTGTCCCTTATACACTCCTTGAGCGTATGGTACAGGACCAGGGGAAGATACAGGTGTTGGTTGATCAAGTGATTGAGTGAATACCTAGGGTGGTCTAGACACAGATACAGAAGAAGGCGACTCAGATTCGTATCGAGCTCTTGTAGGAGGTAACACTAATATAGAGCCGTATTGATAGACTTGAGGTGCACATCAGTACTCAGAGTAGTTGTCTAGGTGATGCAGAGACTGTATCCCTAAAAAAAGAGGTAGCTGCCTTTAAATAAGCTGTAGGTAAATTGGAAGCAAAGATGTCCTCTATTGTCCCCGTGAGCACTATAAATACTTTGCTATAGTTTTTGTCGACACCGCCCTGCCTGTATAGCTAGATGGAGTTTGGGGCTTCGTTTCGGCACCCGAGCCTGATAAAAAAGGCAAGAAGAGGCAGCAGGAAGATAATTTCCCAGATGATGTAGAAAAGGGCTGAAGAGCATAGAGAAAAGAGGAAAAAAAGGCTAGGTGCGCTTTCAGGAAAGAGTTTTAGGAAAAACAGGAGCTTAAGAAGCTGGAGCTTGATACTGCTAAGGCTAGAGCGTCATCCAGTGTTGCTTCACTTCCCGACACTCTAGCTGAGACTGTGAGTGAAGTGCTTCCTAGCGCACTTACTCCTATTACAGGCGATGACCCTTCGGGAGAGCCTACATTACCACCGACTAATGCCTATGGCTTTGTAGGTATGATCACTCCCCTTGTACTCTTTATTGAGTATTTTGATGTACAATTAAGGACAATGCACACTTTTTTGATAGGGGGTAGGGCATCCCTGATGCTTGGAGTTTTTATTGTCATGTTTCTTTACTCTCAAGCGTATATCTAGTAGAAATCACATGTTCAGGATTGTTGTTGAGTAAATACAAGAGTCTGTAGATGGATATAATAGCTTGTGAAAGAAAAGAGTTGAATTGAACTAAATGACTCCCAACTGAAATTTTTGTGAAACACTATATGATTGATCTGGCTTTTGAAAAATGACTTATTAGGATATGTGTAGAACATGGTACATATCGATCAAATTCTAGCTAGGAAATGACTGGGTTGATAAGTGCTTAATAATATAACATATGTGCCTTGTGCGTCTGAGATTAACTACTTAGTTTGAACAATGCACCTGTAAGTTAGAACTTGCCTGATTTGTCTTACTAAAATGATTGAATAGCCTTATTAGGACATGATCATAGGCCGTTGTTGATAATGAGTCACTTAGCCTAAATTAAACTAACCAAATGAAATTGTACCCTTTGAACTAAAAATTAGAGTTTTAATGAACCTTTTCTTTGAACAACCAAAATTCACCTTCCCTTGATGTCAATGAATCCAAATTATGGCCTTGGTCCCTTTTAGGTGATTATGTTCTTCAACTCAGGCCAAATGCCTACGTTGAGGGTGTCTATCATAAGGAAAGCAAAAAAGTTAGGGTATAAAAGGAATGGTGGACTGAGAGAAAAGAAAATCATAGGTTGTATCGCAAATGAAAAAGAAAATGATATGCAAAAATGAGTCCTAAAGAAAAAGAAAAAGTATGAAATAGAGTGAACAAAAGCGGAAACCACACCTGAAAAGGAAGAATAAGGAAATAAGGGAACAACATGAGTTTGGAGGGTTGAATATAAGTAAGCTAAGCCAAAGTAACGTTTGGAGGGGCAAAGTAGTTACTTTTATCCTAAATATATCCTGCCCTAACCCAAAGCCTACGTTATAAGTCTAAAAAGTCCTATTGTGATCCTAACAAGGTTATTTAAGATTTGAAGTATTGAAAATAAGGGCAAGCCTATGGCCTTTACTTCTGCATTGTTTGATTTTTTTTTGAGAGTGCGAGAGTTTTGTTCTAGTCTCTATTTATTCTCTATACACTATAAGAGAAATTCTTAGTGGTGAGGGCACTATGATTATATTGTTGAGTTGCTATATTGCTTAGTACACTGCCCGTTGCATTTGTTTGGTTGAATGTGAGTAGTGCTATGTCGTAAATCGATTCTTGTGAGTTAGTTGGATTGCTAGTGTATTGCATAGATAAGAATGAGTCATGATTAATGAGATGGGATGCTATATATCTATACTATAGTCCTTTGTATTTGCACATTATGTTGTTTTGTTATGTGTCATTATTTGAGGACAAACAATGGTTCTAAGTTGAGGGTGCTGATGTGTCATATATTTACGACATTTTTGACACTCAAAATGGTGAAATAGTGTGCATGGCAAGCATGTTTCTGTAGAATGATATGGGTTTTTATTTGTTTTTGTAGGAAAACTATGTCATGCACAAGTGTTGATGATATGGGTCTGAGTATTGTTTTATTGAGTATTGAGGAGTACGAGCCTCACTATGGACCATAGTGCCTTGCACGGGCCATGATGGTGGGCGTAGAAATGTTGAGAGAAGGAAGTTGTGCTGGAGGTGCTAAGTATAACTCTACAAAACCCACCACAGACCATAGTGCCTTGCATGAGCCGTAGTGGGTGTCGTACTGATGATCTTGTAAAGGTGCTGATGGTGCAAATTTTGGCCAAGTGTAACTCCACAGAACCCATCATGGGCCATCGAGTCCACTACGGATCAAGTTGGATGATCGTGAAGGCTGAGCACAGATATGGGAGAATTGGCAAAGTCTATCAATAAGGAGGTCAGTACGAACCGTATTTATCACCACGGTCCGTGAGGATTGCCCATGAATAAGTGAAAAGCTACACAGTATTGAAGCCCAAGTTAAACACTATGGGAGAAGGACCACGGACCGTGAACTCCAGTACGGTCCGTCATGGTCGAGCGTGAAGGGTGCCAACTTCAGTTTTTCTAATTGGTTTAGGATTTGGTTTTGTATTTCTATAAATACTCGATTTTATTTTATTTTTAGGGTTCAACATTTTTCCTAGTTTTTGAACATATTGAAGCTACACTTAGTTACTTTTGGAGATTGATTCTTAGAATATCATTCGAGTTTTCATCCTTGTGCTGTGATTTGTGTGATTGATTCAAGATTGACTTCTTCATCTGCGTGGGTATTAATTCATGAATTCTTCACAGATTTTTGTTCTTTTACTTTACAAGTATGAGTAGCTAAACCTACCACTAGGGTTGTGGGAACCATGACGACTTAACTAGAATAGGCAAAAGTAGGATTGATATTCGTGATTTGTTTTTGCATGTATTGTGATTTCTTCATTTGAAAGTCTTTTTTAGTGAGTGCACGCATAAAAAACTTGCCCGTATTCATTTTTTTCCTGGGAGAGAGGTAATGATTAGGAAAAAACTTCACAACAGAAATTCAAAGAGTCTGCCTTCGAAAGAAGGGATAAACTTCATCTAAGTTACTTGAGACCGGGAGGAGATAGTACTATGGGATCAAGGTGAGGGTTAGTAAAGTATATAATCTGAGACTGGGAGGAGATGAATGAGATACGTCTAAGAATGATCGGGAGGTGAATTAGATGTTATCTAACTCGCTAGATTTTGCATGCAATACAATGAACGATATCATGAATACGATTAGCCTATTAACTTACAAGTCATGGGGAACACAATCCCGTTCTAGTCTTCATATAGTTTACAACATCAATCTTATTTATTATTCACCGCATTACTATTTTATTTTTGAAACACAACCAAACCCCCTATTTTACTTTATGCATCTTTATTTTTAGGAAGTAGCAATTATGACTAAATAATGATATCTAATAGAACTTGTTTCAACCAATTCCCTATGGGTTTGACCCGGACTCTTAGTTGGGTAAAATATACTGCTAACGATCATCTATATCTCTTTCAAGAGGTGTAATTGAGAGTTATCAGTGGGAGAACCACTTTTATGGCCCAAACTAATAATATACACGAGAGAACAATAAGATAAAGATGTAGAAGAATATTTAATAAATGAAACAAAGCTAAAAATATTCTAGTCAACAACCCAATAAGCGGAAATAATACCTAGAAACTAAAAGTCATTGTACCTAAACATTTTACGAACAAGTAAAAAGATGGGGATGCAACCCCAAAAGTTATAAAACAAGAACAGTGTCTGAATGTTTAAGTCATAGAAGGACTAAGATAGAGAGAGCTCATGACAGTCTTGAAGAATTGGGTTACTTTTTAACCCTGACAGCTAACGATCCTTTACTCTAAGTCTCTCAGCAGTCGTCTGCATATGCCATGTACTCAACCAAGATAGAGCAAGTGTAGTCAATACACAAAAGCAACAGTGTACTGGTAGGATCACGCAGCTAGCTAGTAAAAGAGACATTAACAAGTAAATATAGCATAGTAAGCACATATATACAAAAATAAACTTAACCATTATCATCTCATAAACAATACTCAACGTTTTTACTGTTCATCAATCTTAATATCATGCAATTTTATATAAGGGTCCTCTCATGGGACCTATAAACACTTATTTATGTGTCAGAATGTGACACCGATCAATGTGTACAAGTCAACCACAATCACAATCAATAGACAATTATCATATCTACCAATAACAGGTTCATTACAAGTCATGGCTTGTAAGTAGTCATTTCACGTAAATCATTTCATTCTTCCCTATTCATATACATATATGCATATAGTGGAGTAAGTTAGCAAGTACATGAACCACGTCCGAGAAGACAAACAATCACCTACCTCGAAATCAAGCTTTGATAACTCTAAAGTGCAGGAGCTTTCCCTTTTTGAATTTGTTCAGCTTGTTCTTGGTCTAAAAACAGTAAATATATATAATAGATCAATATAATGGCCTAATTTACATGAATTATAACATTATTCCCCTCTTAGGATAAACTCATGATCCTAATGCCCATCTAAGGTTATTTCCCACCATTAGTTTCAGGACAAACCCTCTCTCAAAGATCACCAACCATAATTTCTAGGTTCTAAGAATCAAAATACGAACTAAGAGAGTGATTTACTTACCTTTGGCACAAAATATCATGGATATGAGTAAGAATATTCCCTAGGTTTCTTCTGGACTCTTAAGAATAAAGTGGGATGATTAAAAATCATTTTGAGACTTTTCCTCGACTTTAAGTCGCATCTGTTTTGCCACAGTGGGATCATTCCGCTTTGGCGCTCCTGCCTTAGTGGGATTATTCCCACTCTAGTAGGATATCTGGAGATAGAGAGCTCGTAAAGAGTCTCCAAATCTCCCATATCACAATATACCCCTACCCCAAGATGCCTTAAATTATACCTTTCATGCTAAGTCCAATTTTGGGAGGTTTATCCACCCTAAAGTGATTCTGTAAAGCCGTACAGGCACCGTATCATCTTCGCTATCAACTGAATTAATCAAACTATAGGTTTAATATCCCATTTATTTGTGGATCATTCTAGACTTCACCTGACTTAGAATTCATTCAAGTCTGGTCAAGGCTCCAAGTTTACCAAGTTACTACCCAAGTTTTCTAGCCCGGATTCCTTACCCATTGGCTTATCCATAATAATGAAGTTTGATTGTTATAGGCGTCCATAATATGAACGTCATATTCTAGTATATAGTCGTTGTTGCAAGATTCTACCATATATTTTGTTCTCTTAATTAATCTTATGCTTACTATTTTGTTAATTCGCGAATAAAAGGATAAATGGATAATCTCTTATGGAACTCAAGGGAGAAAATTTAGAGATAGAACATGAATTAAGGGGAGTAGGATTGTCATGACCCTGAAGGTCATTTTTAAAATTTTTGATAAAATTACCATTTTACCTCTTCCATTAGTTTTGCTGAGTCACTTTTGGTTGAGTCTGAAAGTTAGTTTTTAGAATTCTTGTGAAAAGTTGAGGTTTTGCTTGAGAAATCGGTTTTAAAGGCTTAAGTTCTTAAATTTTGAGTTTCAGAGTCATTTGAAGTTTTGAGTCTTATAATAAAATTCCGTTGCTTCCATCGGTTTTACAATGCGAAAATTGGTCAAAGAGAGTTTTTGAAATCAGATTTGGAGTTAAAATGTGGAATTTAGATCCGAAGTTGAAAATTGAGTTATAATTTGGTCCAAGTTTGAATTTGATATTAGATTTGGAGTTAAAACGTGGAATTTAGATCCGTAGTTAAAAATTGAGTTATAATTTGGTCCAATTTTGACTTTGGTCAATATTTGAGGTTCGAGTTTTTGGATTGGATTTGTGATTGTTCCAATGGTTTCAGAAAGTGATTCTAACGCTAGAAATGACTTCGTTATAATTTTTAGAGGCTCCGAGGATATTTTGAGTATTTCTAGTGCCTAAACTAGTTTAGTTGTGACTTGGATTCTGGTCAAGGAGACTCCAAATTTAAATTTTGATAATTCTATTGAGTTCCGAGCATCGAATTTAGTAGGGTTGCATATATGGTTTATGTAAACGGGATTCCAAATGAATTGGGTTAGGGTTGATTATATAAGTGTTGTAAACTATGGGACATTGGTCTATTGTGTGATTGTGAGTTTTATAACATCTTATGTGAATATTATCCTGTTTCACTCATTACTTGTGCATATGTTATATCTGTGATGGCTTAGAAATGATATGAGTGAGATAATTGATATTGGGATCGAGGTTTTTACCAATCGAGATGATTTGCTGAGGTTTCTTTCGATGGCCGTGGTCTCTTCCAATGGATATTATGGCCTAAGTCTCTTCTGAAAGATATTGGCTGAGGTATTTTCGGTAGATACATGGTCTATGTGAGGCCTCCATGGGTTTTGATCTGAGGTGATCAACGAATGTGTATCATAAGACAGATATGCATCACGATATTTGGCAATGCATTTGCATCTACTTCATTATATGATTTACTATGGTTTGAGATATCATGTGTTTGCCTAATTATAGTGGTGAGAACGTATTTGTACTTTCTATTTTTGGAATATCTAGTGTAATAGTATAATTGTGATATAAACTATATAGATTGGGTTGTCCGAGTACAAATGTATGATTGTGGAGGATTATGGTTGGGATGTCAGGAGTACTCGTGTTGCGCATTACATTACTTAGAGTTTAGTTTTCATTTTGTTGAGTAGCGTGTTATTGGTGCTCACCCCTTGTTTCTACATATGTGTAGGATCTGAACCCGGTGCCTCATGTTTATAGCTTCCATGTTGATTGGACTGAGCTTCTGACATGTGAGAGGTAGTAACTTGTCTGCTACGACAGTCTCTCGCCATTATTTACCTTTTGCCTTGTTCTGTTTGAGAACTGAGACATATAGACTAATACTCTTTTCATTTCTGTTAAAGTAGTGGCTTTTACATGTGACACTGAGTCTTGGGTAGTTTAAAACCTACTTTCCATTTTTCCTTATCTATATCATATTAAACTTTATATTTCTATTTTTATTTCTGCTTACTTTGATTTGTTTAGCCTCTTAGGCTGCCTCATCTTGGTGGGTTAGGTGAGTGTCATCACACCCGATTCTGGGTTGTGAAAAATTGGTATCAGAGCTCTAGGTTCATAGGTCTCACATATGTACAAACCTTGTCTAGTAGAGAGCCTTAAGGATCAGGGTGGAGACGTCCGTTGCTTATCTTCAAGGGGTTATGAAGACTGTTAGAAAACTCTCTTTTTACTTCTTTTAATTATGTCATGCATAGGTTCTTGTATAAGTGCTAAATTATTACGTGTTCTATCGGCATATGGCTAAGACTCGAGCATCAACTTCTACTAGACGAAGAGAGCTAGACTCTGAGGTTGCTACTAAGACCTCAGCTCGGGGTAGAGGTAGAGGTAGAGACAGAGGCCGAGGTAGGGGTTGGGGCTGAAGAGCGATACCAACCAAGGATCATAAGAGGGGCATTTCTCCTGAGCTGGCGATAAAGGCCAGTGGGAGATGGTTCCTCTTGAGAATGCGGCAGCACCATTAGTACAAGACACTTTATTAAGGGTGTTGGGCATGCTTGAGACTATGGCACAGACTGGTAGAGAAACGGGCACACTTGGTGCATCACAAATTCGAGTGAGGGTCCAGTTTCCAAACCAGCAGCAGGCCCCTAAGGCACAGGGACAGGCAGGACAGCCTTTAGTAGTCCCTATAGATGAGGTTCCTCCATCCCAGTAGTCAGTTTTCAGGACGCACCCATAGATGCATTGACTGAGGATGAGAAACATCATTATGAGAAGTCCAGGAAGATAGACCCACCTCAGTTATAGGGTGGGAAGACAAGTATGCATATGAGTTCTTAACTACTTGTAGAAAGTTGCTTGAGTCAGTTGGGTTGGCCGAGTCCCATGGTGTTCGATATGTTACTATTCAGCTTCATAGGCCGTTTAGAGAGTGGGAGAGGACATATTCTGGATCCTTACCAGTTGGATCCCCTACACTGACTTGGGAGTTATTTACCAGTTCTTTTTATAATTGTTTTCTTTCCCTTGGAGTATGATGGAGGAGAGTCGCCTCAGATTTGAGAGCCTTAGGTAGGATGGGATATCCGTTTTTGAGTATGAGGTTCGCTTATGTCATTTACTCAAACATGCCACCACTATCTTACACGATGAGACTGAGAGGGCTTGCTGTTTTGTGAGGGGTTTGACTTATTCTATCAAGTAGTCAGTATTTTGGAAATCTAGAGATAGAGCCTCCTTTCAGTCGGTGGTTAATGCCACCAAGAAGGCAGAGTTCATAGAGAAGGAGGATTTCTAGGATCCCAAGAGGGCCCATACTTCTGGTCAGTTTTCAGGTACCTCATTTGGAGGTACCTCATTTGGAGGTAAAGGTTCTTACAATAGTGGTGGTTTCATTCAGTGTAAAGGGATGATTCATGCCTCTATGCCAATATTTGAGGAAAGACAGGGTTACCGTGGTTTATGCAGTTCACGTCAGGGTTAATCTGGTTCACAACATAGGTCTGCGGGTCGAGGTACTTATAGTATCCCTCTTATTTCTCTGCATCAGTCGTCTATTCTGAGATCGTGTTCTGGGTATGGATCCGCACAACATATTATTTGACAGTTCCCCATGCAAACTCATTCAAGTCCACACCATACTTACATAGTAGTGCTAGTCAGAGGTCTGGCGCCACCAGCTAGAGTTCCATCCCCACCAACCCAGGGTCGTGGTAGGGGTCAATCCGATAGAGGTGGTCATACTGGAGGTAGGGGAAACGGGTGGTGCCCTAGCACAGCAGGGTGGTAAAGGATTTTCCTAGACATGTGGCAGGCAAGGAGCTCATTGTTAAGCTTTCCAGGTAGAGCTAAGGCTAAGGCCTTCGATGCAGTCATCATAAGTATTATTCTATTTTATCATCGCTCTGCATCTGTGTTACTTGATCCTAGATCCACTTATTCGTATACGTCAGTATATTTCTCTTTTCGGTTTGACTTGCTATGTGACTGTACATGTTTCTTTCCTAGTAGGAGATCCTTTAGTAGTGGATAGGGTGTACCAATCTTGTCTTGTGTCTTTGTCGAGTTATGAGACGTAGGTGGACATGATTATCCTTGATATGGTAGACTTCAACGTCATTTTGAGTATAGATTCGCTGTCTCCGTATTGTGCTATTCTTGATTATTATGCCAAGATAGTGACATTAGTTATGCTTGGTAATCCACAGATAAAGTAGAAGGGTTAGAGTGGTTTCTATCCTAGTAGGGTTATTTCTTATATTCGGGACCAACGATTGATCGGTAGGGGTTATTTGGCGTATTTGGCATTTATTCATGATAATGATATTAAGCCTCATTATATGTAGTCTATTCTTATAGTTAGAGAGTTTGTGAATGTATTTCCTACTGATCTTCTAGGGGTTCCACTTGACAGGGATATTGACTTTGCTATTGACCTTGAGTTGGGCACCAAGCCTATTTCCATTTCTTCTTATCGTATGACTCCAGCTGAGTTGAAATAGCTAAAGGAGAAACTTCAGGATCTATTGAGTACGGGGTATATTTGCTCTAGTATTTCACCTTAGGGCACCCTGATGCTATTTGTAAAGAAGAAGGATGAGTCTATGAGGATGTGTATCGACTATAGATAGTTACAAAAGGTGACTGTCAAGAACAAGTACCCTCTTTTCCATATAGATGATTTATTTGATCATCTCCAAGAAGTTGCCTTATTCTCTAATATCGATTTGAGATACGAGTATAATCATTTGAGGATCGAACCTTCAGATATTCCTAAGACAACCTTCTTGACTAGATATGTCCATTTGAGTTTCTTGTTATGACTTTCGGGCTGACTAACACCCCAACAGTATTTATGAGGCTGATGAATATGGTGTTTCCTATGTATCTGGACTTATTTTTTATTGTCTTCATTGATGATATCTTGTTTTACTCCAAGACTAAGGAAGATCATGTGCAACACTTTAGGATTCTGCTCCAGAGTCTTAGAGAGGAGAAACTTTATGCAAAGCTCTCAAAGTGTGGGTTTTGGTTGAGTTTGGTGGCATTATTATGGCATATGGTGTCTAAGAAGGGCATTAGTGTCGATTCGGCTAAGATCAATGTGGTCCGAGGATGGACTAGACCCACCTCAGCTATAGAGTTTCACAGTTTTGTGGGTTTGGTAGGGTACTATTGCCACTTTGTTCAGGGCTTCTCTATGATAGCATCTTCATTGACCAGGCTCACCTAGAAGAATGTGGTATTTTATAGGTCGGATGAGTGTGAGAAGAGCTTCCAAAAGCTCAAGGTATTATTGACTACCGTGCCTATGTTGACCTTGCCTGAGAAAGGTGTTGACTTTACCATGTATTGTGATGCATCGAGGGTGGGCTTAGGTAGAGTGTTGATGTAAAAGGGGAAGGTGATTGCCTAAGCTTCGAGGCAATTAAAGACTCATGGAAAGAAGTATCCCACCTATGATTTAGAGTTGGCGGCGGTTATCTTTGTTTTGAAGTTATGGCGACATTATTTGTATGGAGTTCATTGTGAGATATTCACCAATTACTGGCAATACATCTTCAGATAGCGAGAGTTGAATTTAAGGAAAATGAGGTGGGTTGAGCTTCTGAAGGATTATGATTTGACTATTTTAAATCACCCTAGAAGGGCCAATGTTATAGTTGATGCGTTGAGTAGGAAGACTTCTAGTATAAGAAGTCTTTGCATCTATTTCAGCTGAAGAGCGACCTCTGGCTAGAGAAGTTCAGAGATTGACCAATGGGTTGGTGAGATTGCAGCTTTCTGATGAGGGTCGAGTACTTGCTTTCATAGAGGCCCCTTTTTCTTTGATGGACTAGATCTGAGAGAGGTAGTTTAAAGATGAGAAGTTGTGCCTCATTCGAGACAAGGTCGCGAGAGGTGAAGCTAAGAAAGCAGAGCTTGATTCTAAGGGTGTTTTAAGGATCGAGAGTCACGTTTGTGTGCCAACATGGGTGAGTTAGTTAGATTGATACTTGAAAAGGCCTATTGCACTCGTATTCTATTCATCTGGAGGCAGCAAAGATGTACCATGACTTGAGTCAGCACTATTGGTGGTGTGGTATGAAGAAGGACATCTCTAATTTTGTGTCTAAGTGTTTGACATACCCGCAGGTTAAGTGTGAACACTAGAGACCCAGGGGTGAGTTTCAGAGAATTCCCATTCCCACTTGAAAGTGGAAGAGGATTATGATGGATTTGTGGTAGGTTTGCCCACAACCGTGGGAGGTTTTGATTCTATTTGGGTTGTGGTAGACCGATTGACCAAATCAACTCATTTCATTCTAGTTAAGGTTAATTTCACGGCGGATAAGTGAGCTCAATTCTATATCAGTCAAATTGTTAGACATCATGGGGTTCCTATTTTCATCATATCGAATCGGGGCTTATTGTTCACATCTCACTTTTAGGAGGTCGTGTAGCGTAGATTAGGTACCCTATTAGATCTGAGTACCGCAGTTTACCCTCAGATAGATGGATAGTCTGAGAGGACTATTTAGGTACTTAAGGATATGCTACGAGCATGCGTGGTTGATTTTGGTGCTCGATGGGATCAGCACTTGCCCCTGGCGGAGTTCACTTACAACAACAGTTACCATTCTAGCATCCAGATAGCTCCTTTTAAGGCCTTATATGGCCAGAGATGTGGGTTGCCTATTGGATGGTTTGATTCTATGGCGGTGGATAACCTAGACACTAATTTGTTTCGACATGCCATGGAGCGGGTCTAACTTAATCAGGATAGGTTGTTGACAGCTCAGAGTCTCTAGAAGAGCTATGCTAACAAGCGGGTTCGACCTTTTGTGTTCATGGCTGGTTACCAGGTATAGTTGAGAGTCTCTTCCTTAAAGGGTGTCATGAGATTCGGAAAGAAGGGCAAGCTCAGCCTTAGGATTATTGGCCCTTTTGAGATCTTAGATCGAATGGGAGATGTGGCATACAGACTTGCCTGGCCACCTAGTCTATTTTTTGTACATCTAGTATTTTATGTCTCGATGCTACGTTGCTATATTTCGAATGAGTCTCATGTGATTTTCCATGATTAGGTAGAGTTGTGCCTAGATTTGACATATGAGGAGGAGCCTGTGGTTATTTTGCACAGGCAGGTCAGGAAGTTGAGCAATAAAGAGATAGCTTTGGTGAAGATCCAATGGCGGTATCAGTCAGTGGGGGAGGCTACTTAGTAGTTAGAGTCAAACATGCAGGTCCGTTACCCCCATCTTTTTGAGACTTCAGGTATATCCCTTGCTTTATGTTCGAGGACGGACATAGTTTTTAGTAGTGCATAATATAATGACCCTAACGTTAATTTTTGGTATTTTCTATAAAATTATTATTTTACCCATCTCGTTAGTTTTTTGAGTCACTTTTGGTTGAGTTTGAAAGTTAGTTTGTGGAATTCTTGTGAAAAGTTGAGGTTTTGCTTGAGAAATGAGTTTTAAAGGCTTAAGTTGTCAATTTTTGCATTTTGGAGTTATTTCGAGTTTTGAGTCTCGAAAAGGAATTCTGTTTCTTCCATCAATTCCAGAATGCGGAAATTGGTCTATGAGAGTTGTCGGAATCATATTTGGAGTTAAAACGTGGAATTTAGATCCGAAGTTGAAAATAGAGTTAAAGTTTGATCCAAGTTTGACTTTGGTCAACATTTGAGGTTTGGGTGGTCGAATTGGATTTCTGATGGTTTCCATGATTTTGGGAGGTGATTCTCACGCTACAAATAACTTCGTTATAATTTTTAGAGGCCCTGACTGTCACGACCCAACTCTGTAGGCCGTGACTGGTATCCGAATTGGTCACTCATATACACGTACGCTATTATAATCGATCAATACCCATATGACGTGAAATTTATACGGACAGGTCATCGTCTCAAAACTGTCACAATTTTCAAAAGATAAGATAGCATATTGCGTAAGCCGACAAGGCTATTATTATGAATGGAAACGTTCCAAAACATAAGTCATACCAATACAACCGGACATCATCTATATAAAAACCACACATGTGTTTACAGACCGCTAAGAGAATTAACAATAGCATATGACGAGACAGGGCCCCGTCGTACCCCTAAATAAACAATATATACATCAATAGATTGGTACCAAAAGTCTATGCTCCGGAATGATGGAGCACTCCAAATCAGTTGAGTGGAAATCCTAAGCTGGCGGATCCTCAAAATGATTATCTGTACCTGCGGGCATGAAACGCCGCCCCCTCCCCCTCCCCCCCGAAGAGAGGGGTCAGTACGAAATATGTACCGAGTATATAAAGCATAAAATACCGTAAAGGAAATCACATCTGAAATAAAGATTCAGGAGCTAAGTATCATAATCAATAAATCACTGTACCTGTGTCTTATGAAATGAAGACATGCATATCATCATTATATATCGTACCCGGCCTATTATGGGACTCAGTCTCATAATTATATCAATATATCTTCATATGTATATATATATACCATACCCGGCCCTTT
The DNA here is from genome assembly GCF_947179165.1 of Solanum dulcamara. NCBI lineage: Eukaryota > Viridiplantae > Streptophyta > Magnoliopsida > Solanales > Solanaceae > Solanum > Solanum dulcamara. The sequence goes on along the minus strand of NC_077241.1, from coordinate 65,027,191 downwards.
AGCAAAGAACTCGATGAATAGAGTAGTGTATACTGATATCGTACCCGGTCCATAATGAGACTCGGTGCCATAATCATATCATCATATCATCATAACATCATATTATCATATCACGTACCCGACCCTCTAGTAAGGGACTCGGTGAATAATATAGTGGAATCCATACATGATAACATACCCGGCCTATCATAGGACTCGGTGAATAATACCATAACAATATGCACGAATAGGGTATCATTAGCAACCTTGTGTAATTTGGTCATTATCGGAGACTTAATGAAATAAGCAAAATAGTCTATCGTTTGAAAAGCAAGACAATAGACATTCCGAGTACTCTTCCATTGTTATTATGAATCACACCAATTATGGATTATACTAAAATATGAATTATACCACAACATGAGTTATACCAACTAGGATGGATGGAATCTTACACATGAGTCAAGACATAATAATATAAATTCTGAAAATCAAGAACATTAGCCATCCGAGTGTATCTACAAATAAGAGTTTCTTTGGAATTTAAGCATACGTCATCCGTTAATTTAATATGGATCATGCCAAAAGAAGAAAATGTTAATTTTACATACCCTTAGCGTTTATACGTATATGTTGTCTAATATTGTCTCAATCTATATTAAAATGTTAAGCACTAGGGTTAAGCTATGGACAAGAATAAAACGTACTCTATCGTTAGTAGGTTATTTCTAAAAAAAATTGGACAGCACCTCCCCTATACCGCTCACTTTTTCCACTTTCAAATCAGCCATATAACAATCAAGAAACATCACCAATCCAAAATATTGACATAAAATAAGATTTATTATTGACAATAAGCATAGAATGTTTCCGCCCGACTCATGTTACCAAAGTAGTAAATTTAGAAGGCCGAGTACCTCAAGTTGTATCTAAAATTTGAAAATGAAAACGGCAAAACTGGACTTTATGACCTTCATGAAACTGTTAGATCTATGTCTTAAGTTTCCAATGCAAAAGAAATAAACTCAAAACTCATTCTTTACAAAACGATATCATCAAAACACTAACAGCTATACATGAGGGATTTTTCATTCCAGAACATGGACAGAATTTGTCTTATGATTCATCCTCTTTTTTCGATATAAAAAAAGCCGATATAGACTACAATATAAATATAAGAGTTGTAGGTACGTGTATTAAATTTCCAAAACATGTTTAATATCTAAAATCAAAGGTCTACACAATGAGATATTCCAGAATTACTACCAGCTACACAATTCCAAAAATGGATTTGAACACTCACAATCTTCATACATCTTATTCCTCCAAATTCAAGAACAACAACTCATCAACAACATCAAAACAATATCAAACATTATTATACATCATCACTAAGCTAATTCCATACATTTATGCTACCTAAAACAACCCTTTAACCCATAAATCTCAACAAATCACCAAACAAATTTATAATGCTATTTTCTCCATTCTAATCCGTTAAAACTCTAACTAAACTTGTTAACAATAAAAAAGAAACTTTAATATTACCTTAAATGTACAACAACCACATTAAATCTTCTCCTTATTGGCTGATTTTTAGCTCAAATTGAAGGCAACACGACGTACAATACTTTTTTCTTCAAGAGCTTTGAGATTCGAGGCCTTAATTGTGGTAGATGTTGGTGTTTCTCTCTAGGTTTCTCTTCTCTTACTCTCTTTGGAAATTTCTAGATATGTCTTGGTCTAAAATATGAAGGAATAGATAAAAAAAAATTAGATTTAATTTTGTGGGCATTAGGCCTGACCCGAGTTAGAATTGGGTTGGGCCGAATCCACTATTTAGTTTGGCCTGCCAAACTTAAAACGTCTATATCTTATTATTTTGATATCATATTTCATCCCACGACCTATGGTTGGAAATATATTTCAATTATCTACAACTTTCATTTTGAGAGTTTTCCCAAATTCCCAAATTATAAAGAGTATATGGCCTCCCGGATTCAGTTTACCCGAAAACGTGACTTTAAGAAAAAAATATTTGATGGTTTCTACTTTGATTTGGCTCAAGGGTCCTTCTTGAGATGTATTTTACTTCACATAAATTATCAATATAACTTGACATCTACAACAAATGATGTCATTTTAAAATTTAAAATTAAAAGTCCTTGAATTTATAACCGTTAGCTTACGAATAATCCAAGATGCAAAAATACGAAATGTAACACCGACGATATTTTGAATATTTCAAGTGCCAAAACTAATTTAGTTGTGACTCATCGAATTTCGAGTCAAGAAAACCTCAAATTCAAATTTTAATGATTTCATTGAGTTCGGAACATCAAATTTAGTAGGGTTGAATATATTGTTTGTGTAGATGGAATTTTGAACGAATCTCGAGAGTCTATTTCCTGACTTTGAGACTTTCCAAAATCTGCTATCTGGTGCATGATCATTCCTTCTCTGCATTCGCGGAGGGTAACGTTTTCCTTCTTTGCATTTGCGGAGGAATGCCTTCGTTCGCGGAGTATACTGAGCTCTTTCTCCGCATTCGCGGAGTACAGGCCGCTTTCGCGGAGTGAAGCCTCTATTGTCTCCGTGTTCGAGGAGTAAGTTATCCCTATTTGCGCAGAATAAAAGTGGCCTAAACAGTGTTTAGTCAGAGTTTAAGCCATTTTCCACCATTTTTGAGTTTCCAAGCTTTGGAAAGACGATTTGAAAGGGGTTTGTTGAGGGGAAAACATTGGGTAAGCTATTATAACCTATTTTCTTAATTACCCATTACTTATTTAGATTTTTAGACATAAAATTGATGATTTTGAGTCGGAGGAATTAGAGTTTTTCAAGAAGAATGCAAGTTTAGTTTTCTAATGTTTTTCAACTCCATTTTTGAAATAAATTTCATATTCCTTATTATTTGGAGAATGTTTTCAACTAAAAATAATCAGATTTCAAGTTCAATTTCTAATATGAGATTTTTGACCATTTTATCCTTTTCACCTGAATTTCTTGATTTTAGTGTCAATTGCTTCGAAATGTGATTGTAAGTCCATATTTATTAAGATTTTGGTGATTTAGAGTATCATCGGAGGGAAAAAGTAGTGATTGCGAATTGTTCGTGACTTTTGACTAAGACAAGTGGAATTTTATCCTTTTTAAATACATTGAACCTTGTATTTTCCTATGTGAGGGGATTCGGGTATGTTGGACCATTAGATTGAATTGAATTATATGAGTTGAAGGGTGATAGTGAAAACTCGGATAGGGTTAACTGAATAAGTGTTGTGAACTATAGGACATTGATGTATTGTGTAGTTGGGAATTATATAGTATCTTATGTGAATATTTATCTTGTTTCACTCATTACTTATGCATATGTTATATCTGTGATAGATGAGGTACTGGATATTGGGACTGAGGTTTCTACCTGTTGAGGTGATAAGCTGAGGTTTCTTCTATCGGTCGAGGTCTCTTTCGACTGATATTATGGCCAAGGTCTCTTCCGGCAGATATTGACGGAGGTCTTTTCTGGTGGATACATGGTCTATGTGAGGCCCTAGGGGTTCCGGTCTGAGGTGATCAACGGATGTGTATTGTAAAACAAACACGCATCAAGATATTTGCATTTACTTCATCATGTGATTGACTATAGTTTGAGATGTCATGTGTTTGCCTAATTAAAGTGGTGAGAACGTATTTGTACTAATTATTTGTGAACTATCTAGTATACTAATATAATTGTGATATAAACTGTATAAATTGATTGTCTGAGTGCAGGTGTGTAGTTTTGGAGGATTGTGGTTGGGATGTCAGGAGTACTCGTGTTCCACATTGCGTACTCGTGTTCCACATTGCTTTACTTAGAGTTTAGTTTCTATTTTACTGACTACCGTGTTATTATTTCTCACCCTTTGTTTCTACACATGTGTAGGATCTGAGTCTGGTGCCTCCTGTTCATAGCTTTCCTGCTGATTGGACCGAGCTTCTAATGTGTGAGAGGTAGCAGCTTGTCTTCTACGACAGACTCTCGCCGTCATTTACCTTATGCCTTGTTCTTTTTGTGAACCAAGTCATATAGACTTATACTCTTTTCATTCCTGTTAAAGTAGTGGCTTGTACATGTGACACCGAGTCTTGTGTAGTTTAAAACCTACTTTCTATTTTTTCTTATCTATATCATATTAGACTTTACATTTTTGCTTTTATTTTTGCTTACTTTTAATTGTTTATACTTTTAGGCTGACTCGTCTTGATGGATTAGACAAGTTCCATCACATTCAATTCCGAATAATGACAATGATGCATTTTGCAAAATAAATTTGCATGCTAGGATAGAAATGTACCTAGTTTATCCTATTTGACCACCATATAGGAGATATAAATGCATTCAAATTAGTTATGATTATCATCATTTAACAATATAAGTTTGATGCTAATCTGGATAGAAGTAATAGATTTGAGAGACCATGATTAAATATCAACCATGTGAATCAACAAAATGATAGAAATTAATATAACAATTATGTATAAATATTACAAAATTATGCAAGTGACACAATCCGAAAGCTTTACTTTCACTATGAACAACTTCTACGATATTAATCTTTTTTATTTTTCTTGTTTTAGTTATAATAAGTAGTACAAACAACAAATCAAACTCTTTGAATTAGAAAACACTAGTTCTTATAACTATAGTTGATTAAAGCAATTTCTTGTCAGCAATCCTTGTGGGATTTGACATTTGATTGCATGTAATTGTTATATTACTTGACGACCACATACACTTGTGTGTGCTGTTGGAGACACATAGTGTAACATCCTGCAAATTTTAAGATCAAATTTGAACCATTCTTCGTACACATAGAGGTTCAAATTGGATGTTTTGCTAATTATGCATAGGTGTTAAGGTCAATTCCTAAATTTGGTAAGTCTATTGGGTGTGAATTAGGATTTTAAGGAACCTTTAGCAATAAGTCAAATTCAAAGCTTCCCTACCGATTAAGTTATGTAGTAAGTTCAAACAAGGATCAATATTAAACAAGCATATCTATTTGCATATGAAGAGTTACATTGACCCATAAACTATCAAATTAACGGTATGTGAGTCTAGTTTCCAATACAATAAATTGCTTGTCAATCGGACTTCTAAGTAAAAAGTTGTGTATTTTACTGAAGGATAGTTAGTTTGACCGTGCTCACTGCGCGCCACGATAGGCTATTTTACTTGAGGACGGTCAGATTGGGCGTGCGTGACACACATCTGGTAGAGCAGTCGTACTGGAGGCAGGCTATTTTACCGAAGGATAGTCTGATTAATCTGATAGCGTATGTGCGCCGAGGCAGACCAATCTGATAATTTTGTGATATTAAGTTACTCTATTTATTAAAGGCGTGGTTCACTCCTAATCCATAAATATATCCTAGAGAGAGAAGCTCTCAAGAACCCAATTTCCTCAAAGTTTCATCCATCATCCAAGGTACGATCTAGCCATAGGATTTTGGAATTTCTTCATCTTAACATAAATTAATACCTTCTACTCATGGATCCTTAGATTTTCAAGAGAACTTCTTAAGAACTCATCTCGAAGATTCAAGAAAGTTTTTGTGGTTCTTCTTTTTTCAGGATATATTTTTTTGCGTATTTGAAGTAATTAAGGTATGTAAGGCTATCATAGTGAGGAACTCAGTTTCTCTTCATGCCCTACATCTATAGTTTTAGTTTGTAAGATCAAGGTTAGGATTTTTACCCCAAAGTTTATGATTGTGAATTCTCTCTATTTAGATTGTTGATTGTTGATTTCTTATTATTGAAATTATTGTTCTCCATATTATTATTGATCTTTGATTGATGGTTCATTTTTATTGTACCACATGGACCATTCTCACCTAAAGTTATTTAAAAATCTTGTCATAGTATTTCATATGCATTATTTTCATGAATAAGGTATATTGCAAGCTTTAAAGAAATATTTCAAGAAAGAGTTCAAGAAAGTATATTCAGCTTCAAGTGCATTATTTCAAGAAAGAGTTCAAAAAATTATATTTAACTTCAAGTGCATTATTTCAAAAAATAGTTCAAGAAAGTTTATTTAGCTTCATGTGCAATATTTCAAGAAAGAGTTCAAGAAAGCATATTTAGCTTCAAGTGCATTATTTTAAAATGAGTTTCAAGAAAGTATAGTTTACCTCAAGTGCATATTCTCATAAACAAAGCATATTTCACCTTTGAGAAAGTATAGTCAGATTTCCAGAAGAGCATATTTAGTTTTAAAATAAGTTCAGTGTAGTTCTAAAGACTTATTTTAATTAAGAACTCAAAGAAAGAGATAATCAGTTTATTCCCTGAATCGAGACACTTTATTTCCTAAAGTGGAACAACTTTAAAGTCATTGAGCGCCAATTTATGTTTGGAGAGTACTATCGAGCATCGATTTAGGTAAGATTAAGATAATCCAAACTCCATAACTACGCCACCAACATATGATATGATCGTGTCGTTGATCTGGGCGATTCCTCAGAAAGCCCCTGATAAAGGCTCAGAGTTTGGATCCATTAATTATTAACTTTGTTCTTTACCCTGACACGGTATAGGATGACTTTGGAAATGTGGGCAAGACGTTGTGTCATTATAAGGCTCACGTGATGGTTATCTGTTAGAAAAACTCCCCAAGAAAAGTACAGTTATACAATTTTCAGCATTTGCTATTATTGCATATACTTAATTGTAAAGTTTTGTTATTAAAGTACACATGCATGCTTTACTAATCAGTTGATTATATTTCAGTCTATCTTTAGATTTGCTCTTTCAGTTCAGTATATTCCGTTTTAACAGTTGTTGTTGATACCTAATATTGACCGACCTATAACAGATTTCGGATTGCTAGTTGATTGAGTAATTATTTTAAAACTTATCTATTTTATTTTTATGTTTAAGTTTTTATCTGATTAATTACATATCTTGGCGTTCATAATTTACAAAAAATTATTATTTTTATTAATTATTATTATTATTATTATTATTATTATTATTATTATTATTATTATTATTATTATTATTATCATCATCATCATCGCTTATTTATTCATTTTTATGAATTATTAATTTAGAAAAAAGATTTTCTTTAAATTTTGAATTTTAAGTGCTTATTTAGTATGTAATATGTATACATTTATAATATATTATGAAATGTATTTCTTTTTTATGAAAAATTATTATTTATTTAGTTAGTTTATATGTGTAGTATTTTTTTTAATTAAGTAGCAATCCATTCAATTTTCTCCAAATTATTTAAACCATAGCCTTTTCTATCCAATTTTATATCAATTCTAGCCTATTATCTATAATTAATTTCAATTGAAGCCCATGTAAATTCGTTGTGGCTTAATTTTAAACTCCAATTTTTAATCCCAACCGTCCGTTTCTTTGATCATATGGACCAAATTAATCTTCATTCTTATTTTTCTGTTTTCAACCCTAAAAAGACCTAAGCTAATCACTCTTCCTCTTTCTCAAAGAAAGGAGAAGAGGGCCGCTACCTCACTCTCTCCCCATGATCTCTCCCCTCCACTGATCTCTCCACCCTCACGTTGCCCACACAACCTCCACCACCACCTCTCTCTTACCTAATAAAACCTCACACCGCCGACCCTCCCCTCTCTCTCCACCACTTTGCCGCCTCCCTCTTCTCCTATCTTCCCTCCGCCTCCACTCTCTCACTTTCATCTAACTGTCTCCGGCTAAATATCGCCATGGAGACAAGCAAAGATAACACCGCCTCTCTCCTCTTCTCGTAAACACTGCGAGATAGCCACTAAGAGGGACCGTCGCCGCCGCATGCAGCCGGCGAATCTGCCAGCGTCATGTCATTGGCATCTTGTTTGTATATTTTTATGGCTTAGTAGGTTTGGAGACACGAAGAGTTTGCGGGGCAGGAAAGTCGGAATTTTATTGTTTTACTTTAAATCTTTTGTTGATAATTTGTATTATTTTATTTACTTGATTCTTTATTTGATTTTGTAATAATTTTGTAAACACTTTCTAATAATAAATACTTGGGGACTGTGTGAGAGAGAGGAAAATTTACGTGCTACTTGTATTTATTTATTTTATCATAATATATGTGTGCGCATGATAAATATGCTTATTGATGATAACTAATCATAGTTATTAAAATTATGTCACTTCGTCATGTCCGTATCTAATTTTAAATAATAATACAAGTGTGATTTTTAACTGACTTTGCTCATGAGTATTTCCTAATCATATGTCATCATTCTGCATTAAAATGTCACCTAGCTTTAATATTCTAAGCATTTACTAGTAATTTGTCTAACTTTTGTATGTTTATATTTGTCTTGTTTAATTTTAATTATCAAACTATGTTATTAAAAACAAAATAATTAGTTAAATATATTAATCATTTAGTATTATGTTCATAGGCCATATTAAATATTTTCAGTACATTAATATACATAGAAATCATGCCTATTAGATATATTTAATATTTTCAGTATATTAACTTATATGAAAATCATGTTTATTGTGTTTATTTAATAGGTTCAGCGTGCTAATTCATATCAGAATATCATGCCTTCATGACAAAATAAATTATTTGTAGTATATATTTATAGAAATCATGCTTATAAATTTTTAATAGATATTTTCTCTATGTTGTAGAAACCACGTCTATAGGCCTTTATAAATATTTTAGCACACTGTTATTAATAGAAACCATGTCTACTGATTTTAAACAAATATTTCAGTGTGTTCTTTAATCAAAATCATGCCTACAGATGTTATAGTCTTAGCATGATCAAACTATCCAAAGGATACTTCATTATGAAAGCATGTCATTTGGGAATAGAAACTACGCATGTAGGTTTTAATCAATATTTGGATATGTCATGAGAATAAACTCATGTTCATAAGCTACCAGAAATCATTTTTTAGGATGCTAATTAATTAGAAACAATGCTTATAAGATTCTAATAAATATTTATCATGTTATTCTATTTTGAAATCATGTTTACAACTTTAATTCATTTTCAGCATGTTATTACATTTAGACATCATGCCTAGTATTTTAATAAATTTTCAACATGTTATTAACTAGAAATTATGTTCATAGGATTTTATAAAATGTCTTTAGTTAATAATTAAAACTGTCAACGGTATCTTGTTTTATTACATTTAGTTTAGCATTTGAAATTGCCCTTGCATGTCTAATAATTGATTTTTTTGTGTTATTTAAGTTTGTATGTTATGATTTTTATTAGGCTTGATTGTGTATGCACACACATAATCTTCCATGAACCTTCACAACTTGTATGTGTTTTCAAGTATGTTAAATAATTAAATTAGAGGCTTATTTGAGACTTTACGTGCTAATTGCTCGTCTTATTTGTTTTGCTTGACGATGTGTCTAATTAGGAAATTAATATTTTCTTTTAGTCTAGAACCTACCCATTTAGTAAGTCCAATGCCTCTTGGACATTAAGTTGGGACGTTAGGCACCTTTTAGGAAGTTAGTTTTATTATTTCTTTTAGATCGCTTTAGGATTATAATAATAAATAAACTTAGGATGGGGTAGGAGTAAATAGACCCCTCGAAAATGATGAAAAGGTGATTTGGGCATACTTTATGTATCTTGTGTTCCGTTAATAAGTTTTACACTGATTCGAGTAGGATAAATTAATTTACTTTAGTTAGATCCTTATTATTTAAATATTTAATATATTTTTTTATATTTATTTGAGGTAGTTTAATTAATAAAAGTGATTTTCATTCTCTAATTAATTGTGTAAATTTATATCTTCTCACTTATCATGTTCTTACTTATCGCTCATTAATTGAATATTTGCCTATTACTTATTTTATATTATATTTCTCATCACTTAGTTTTGTATTTTTAATTATTAAAATAAAATTATAGACCTTTATTTGTCATATTTTTAAACCCCCACATAAGTTTATCATATTCGACCGGAACCCATATTTGTGGACCTCGAAAGGTGCTTAACACCCTCCTTTTGAGGTAATTTTTACCCTTACACGAACTCCGATTGTGTTGACCTTTTAAATTAATTTTGTTCAAAATTTAGTGTAGAATGGTGCCCTAACGCGCCTTTAATTCGTTAGGTGGCGACTCTTCTCTTTTTAAATCCTAAAAAGAGTTGTCATGTCGTTGCAAACCCGTTTTGAGAAAAGTGGGGTGCGACAGTTATTTCATTTAGTTATTATACATATTGTACATTTCATGTACTGACGCATTCGACGTTGCATCATTTCATGATGTAGATACCCGTATTCAAGATCGGCAACAAATGTATCACTAGGGTGTCACTTTTTCATTCATATTTGGTGAGACCTCTTTGCTTTCGAATGGCTCCAGTTTATCTAGAGTACAAGTAGTTATTAGATGTTGTTAGTAGAGTATTCAGGTCTCATGTGGTCTTATCACGATAATCTATCTTCAATACATTAGAGGCATCGTAGATGAATCAGATGAAATAAAGTTTCAATTTGTTTTGCAAACATCTATATTATTGAGTTTGACGATTTCTCAACAATAAAGTTGTTGGGTTTATTTTCTAGGTGATCATAGCATTCTCATTCTTTAAAAGTGTCCTCATATGTGCTATAGCCTTCAGTATAGTAGTAAGCTTGATCAAGAATTCATTTGAGACGTGCAATAATTCTAAGTACCATCTACGCTTAAAAAATAGACTCGGAGTGTAACACATAGATTTTCGAACATCTATATGAATAAAATGAAAAGTAATTATGCCCCCACTTATTCTCACTCTATTGATCTTATTGAACCTTTTTACCTGTATATGGTGGTAATAAAATTCGTAAGCAATGTCACTGTCACGATCCAAATTCGGGTGTGATGACACTCATCTCAACCTACTGAGACAAATCAACCTAAAACCCATTGGAAAGTAAATGCGGAAGTAAATGAGATAAAGCAAGGTTTAACTTAGTCAAAAACAAATAAATAATCTCAAAATCCCCCAAGACTGGTTGTCACGTGTACAAACCACTAATACATTACCGAAGTACGAAAGTAAATACAGTCATAATGTCTTTGTCTCTAGAATAGGAATAAAACATAATAAAGGAGAAAGAGGCATCCGCTAGATGAATGTAACAGCTACTTCAACACTCGAAATGATAGCCTCAGATGTGGTAGGAAACACTAAGAGATCAAGCAGGTCCGGGCTCACAACCTACATAAGTGTAGAAGGAAGGGGTGAGTACCAAATAACACGGTACTCAGCAAGTGTACAACTAAAACTAAGCAAAGCTCAATATATATAAGCAGTCCTGTCATCCCAACCAAACCTCCACAACTACAACTTACATGAAAATTAGCCCAACTCTATATTTTGTACAGTAATAATACGTAATTCACAAATACTCAGCAATAATATCAGTAATTGAATCATATTAAGTCAAATCCAGCAATTACGGAGCAACTAAAGGTAAACACGGTTCACAAATATCAGAAAGGTGTGATGTAATGCAATGAGATGATGCATGTCTGTCCTATCGGTACACATCCGCTGAATCACAGTCCAGAACCCATGGGGGGATATTTCTGTCCATGTAACCTGCCACGATGCGTGTGGCCCTGTCCTCTCAATATACATATCCTGCCAAGGAGAGTGTGGGCCCACCTCTTTGTTTCATAATACCTGCCACGAAGCGTGTGTCCCGATCTCTTTTTATTTCATATCATTTCCAGTCTCAACACAATATATCAGAATTAATGCAATCAATTCATATTCATATAATTCAAGATAATAACATGATATCAACAACAATTTTCACATCTTATATCAATATAGTCATTTCACATGTCCAGGATAAGTCAATAATCTCTTCACATCGATCACACCAATACATGTCATTAGATTGTCATTTATACTCCTCATTTCCATTTTTTAGGTCAATCATACAGTCAATAACCAGTCTAATTCTCATTACCCCCAACGCACATAACATGAAAATACTAGCATCTATAAGCTTAAATTGAGGTTTAGAAGTTCACTTGCCTCAAATAATCAAGTAAACACTCTGGAACTTGAGCCTTCCCTTTTCGTTGGGCCTCCAAATCAATGTAATCTAGTCAAATAAATAATCACAATAAGATTTTAAAACTAAAAACACTCATATTATCATATGTCTAGCCTATGCCCAAAAACTCATCCAAATCTATAATCGGGTTCCTAATCTTGATGACAATTAACATATCAACTCTCATAATTTCTAACTTACAAGGCTAGGGTTAAGTCTCAATTTATTCAAATAATATAATTTTAATAATTTTCATATAATACAATACACCTAATATGTAATTACTTATCTTATTATGCCAAAATATTGGAATATAATGTGATAAACCACAAGAATTTTTCTTAATCAAAACATTATACGCAATAGTTTAATAATGAAACAACATTCAGAACATAACTTCCTATAAATCCGTTCTAACTATAATACTATATAATTTCTAGGGCGAACCCATAGGTGGCCCCCTAAAGTTGGCACCACTTTCACTTACACACCTCAACTAAGCTTTGTTCATTTTAGACACCTTATGTCAGGTCCAAATGTGTCATTTTGACACTTTTTTCACAGTCAGCAAAATATAACGTGTGTGTATTTTACACTCACGAAATGACGTGTAAAATGTCAAATGAAATGATGACATTTGTCATTTGTGTTCAAATAATTTTTAAATAACGATTTTTTAATAAAAAGAAAAGTAAAAAATATTTTATTAAAACCATTTCTCGGCTTATTTTGCAAGAAGCTTCAAATGAGCTTTAATGGAGTCTCTAATTTTTATCTCAAATACTTCAATCCAAAGTGATGGAACAATGTTTAAATCAAGCATTGCAATACGAATACTATTATTGTTCATTTCAAACAAAATTTAGCACTCAATATTTTTTCCAACTTTTTTTGGGGAATTATTTTTGAGAAACTTTACTTTTGAAAAGATTCAAGGGCAAAGACGAAAAGCAGGCATAGAAACATCTTCTTGAAGATGAGAATTCTCCGGATCTTAATAAAACTGCTCCTTTCTTCGCAGATTCGAAGCACAACTCATTCACAATCTTCCAACTTTTTTTTCAGTTAACTTCACACTCTCCCGATCCTTACTTAATAAAATTAATTACATTGCTTTTATTCAATAAGAATTTTCAAGTTGTGGATATATGAAAATGAGATTTTATTGAAAATTATTTTAGATCCAGATTTAATTTTTTCAAATTATTGTTACAGATGAATTAGAAGAGTGAAAATTTGGTGGTTCTTGGTGGAGAAAAAAGTAAATGAAGGAGATGAATGGTTCCAGTGGTAATAAAGGGGGGTGGATGACGATAAATGGTGGACGTGTGGTGATGGAAGGTGTAGTTGATGGAAGAGAGAAAAAGTGAAGAAGAAGAAGAAGAAAAAAATATATTATACAAAAAAACTTTTTCACGCGCTCAGATGTCCGTGCAATACACACCATGTGCCAAATCAGTGAAAAGTGTCAAAATAACACATTTGGGCCTGGCATAAGGTGTCTAAAATGAACAAAGCTTAGTTGAGGTGTCTAAGTTAAAGTTGGTGCCAACTTTAGGGGGCCACCGATGGGTTCGACCTAATTTCTAAGGGTCACTTCTTGCCAATGTCATCATTATTCAATGATAACTAAAAGCAATTTTTGTCCACCACCCACTCAATTAAAAATACACCACGTCACCTCAATCAAAGCCAATTTTGTTTTGTTTTCCTTCCTTTTCCTTTTTTCCACAACTCCAAAAATATAGTAATACTATATTTACCTATCAATATTCATGCATAGAAAGAGTTGGGTACCCGAAGTTTAGACTTTCTCTCTTCCTCTTCGTTCTGCACGCCCCCATAGGTTAGTCTTCTTAACCTAATTGCCTCCTCTCTTTTTATTTCCTAAAAATTAATAATGAATCACAAGTAATAGACCCCACTCTTTTATTTTAATAAATATGAGACAACACATTATTAAATTATTAATTTAGCCCACCAACTAAATTAATTATCTAAAATTATCAGTCAACTAGTTAACTGTAGTTACCGAAAAGTCCAAATTTTTCAATTTAAATTTACGAAAGAAATCTTTTATAAAAGAAGAAAAAACTCGTTCTCGAAATGACCTAACGGGTCATTACGATCACTAACACAATCATTCGACATAGAGTTCATTATACATGAAAGAGCGAAACCGCTGCATTTCTCCCATTATTGCACTCTATAAGCTCCTTTGTTATGATTCTCTGTTCAAGCTCCATCCAGACGAAATCTATTTTACACTTTATACAAAGTGCAATTCTCATCGATTTACTTTTGATTTCATAGTTTTTTGTCCAATTAACTTGTGAAGCACAAGAACATAACCTATAGTGTCTGAAGGATGCACAAAAAATGATCATGACTAACAAACTGGAATCTATAAGTACCGCTTATCCTAGTGTTTGTTGCAACAATTTTTGTCTCATGAGTCATAATTTCTTTCACTTCTGGTTAGGTCAAGTATCAATTTATCTTAATCTGAAAAGAAACGATTCTATAATACATTAAAAGATCACTAGGGCAGATGAAACTCAAAAGGGGATCGAAATGAATTGAGACTGAAAAGGACAAAATGAATTTGAACTCCTCACACAAGCTTAATTAAATCAAGAAGATTGACTCTCATACCAAGTTAAATTCTTAAAATTAACTTACAAAAGAAATACCAAGAGAGCAAAAACAAAGTACATACCGCGTGATTTTTCTATACATGAATACAGTATGTAACTAAATCTCAACAGCTAACTAAAAACTACAACTAGTATGTTAATTTATTTACTAACTAATTAACCTCCAATAGTACAATGACCATTTTATCCTCTCAACATAAACCATTTGAGTAACTGTAATTTTTGCATCATTTGAAAGCTAAATCATATTCAAAAAAGTAATCCTGAGATGGCTGTAGCAACTGTAGCTGCGAAACTAGGATTCTTGGATAAGGAAGACGCCATTTTTTCGACTAAATGTTGCTGCAGTGAATTTGTGTTGATGTCTTCCATGAATTTGTTCAAAATTTTTGGATCTGTTATAACATCTTGGTTAACTAATGGCATCTTTATTTCAGCTTGGGATGGTTGAGGATGGTTGTGCTCTCCCTCATATGTAGCTACTAAAATTGATGGATCTTTAACACTTCTTTGTACCTATAAATTGAGTTCCATTTAGACAAAACAAAATAGTATAGTAGTAATATTATTTGACTTCTATAGTCTATGTTAGGTGGGAATATTATCAAAGTAAACACATCATTTTCTAAACATCAACTCCTTCTAGTACATTTTACTTGTTATATCTTTATTTGTACGCTTTTTAAAATTTTATAACTAAAAAGGTAATTTAAATAAACTATTTTTATTTATTAATACTGTATTACTCTTTTTTTCACTATATTAATATATCTCCCCATTGATTGAATAAGGATAAAAAGTGACATCAAATAATTTATTATATTTTGATTTTTAAAAATAACAACTATTTTAGATCAGTTATTTTTAGTGAACACGATAGCTAAAATGAATAGATGGAAGAGGTAAAGTGACCTTTTTCTTGACTGGGCATGTTGGTGCAAATGAACACTTATAGTATGCTCTTGGAGAAGGGTTATCTCTAGTCACTTTTTGACCATATTTTCTCCAGTTATATCCATCTTTCACCACCTGTATAAACCAGAGCAAGAAAAAAAATAGTATTAAGAAAAGAACAATACTTTAAAATACGTAAAAAAAAATAAAAAAAAATTACTAGAGTTATACTTGAATTGTTGTACTAGTTGTCCTTATTTATGTGATACTCTTTCCAACTTTTGGAACTGTTTATTTTAAAGTCAACTTATACTTTTCGTATGCTTTGAAAATATAATCTCTATAACAATATTGTTTGATCAGATATTTTTTTGTTGTTATAGTAAGATATTATTATATAGAATGATTGTTATAGAGAGATTTGACTGTACACAATTGAGGAATCTTTTGAACTTACTGAGGTTTGATCGGAGGGATTAGTTTTAACACAAACAGTTGAAATATTGGTTGTGATTTCCCTTGGCCTCTTTGGTGATGCTTCTTCAAAATTATTCACACAACACTCTTCTTCAGCCTTTCTTTTCCTTGACAATAACAATTTGGAATTGTCCTCTTCATTATGAGTGGAGTATTTTTGTTGCAACTCAATTATATGAGTTTGCAAAGAATTGTAGTTCTCACACAAAGTTGTTAGCATTGTTGCTAGTTTCTTGTTCTCCTCTCTTATCCTAATCAATTCTTCATCCAACGTCTCATGCTGCATAAAAATCAAGCTACAACTTTAAAATCATATATATACAAGAACAATGTAAGAAACTTTTATACTATCAATCACCATTTACATGTTATAACAGATAATCTGGCGTATTTTCAAAACAACAACCACATTAATAAATAAAACTATTCCATCAGAAATTAAAAATAATAATATATATATATATTCATATTTATGAAAGAATTGAAATATAGTTCTTCTACTTACCGGTATCAGACTTCTATTGATGTTGTGCAACAAGGGGTTTGTGTTAAGGTCAATAGAAAAAGTCTTGTTTCCCATACTTGTGTCTATGGAGTCTAATTTTAATTTTCTTCTCTCTTATATTTTTGTTTTAAAGAAGTGATCATTTTTTTTATGAAAGGAATGAAGAGAAGGATTGGGTAAGGTGGTATTTATAAAGGACAAAGTGAAAGTAGTTGAATTAATTTTTTTGGTCTTGGGATGGAAGGAAAGTGCGAGGAAATTGAGGGTATATAAAAGTATACTATAAGTAATTGCGTAATAAAAGACTTCACTATCGAAGTGGCCATTTATAAAGACTTGATGAAAGTGAATACTACTTTCAAGAAAGTCTATATTCAAGTCTTGGTCAATTTTCATTTTTATTTGATCAAGAATCTGGAATCTAACCTTTATTTTGCTTTCCTTACTTTTCTCTTTTTATTAAATGAAAAAAAATATATCTTATGAGGTACTATTAAAAAGGATATTAAGTGAGCTAGGGTAATTTAGAGTTAAAAAGAACTTTGGACTACTTTAAAAATCTTCAAAATTCAATACAATTAACTCCTATCTCGACTTTTACTCCTTACTCTACTTTCTCTCTCTCACTTAGACGTGTATTAATGTTTAAAAGGCTAAATCTAATTACACATCTGAATATTAAAATTTGCATTAAAATTTGAATATAAATAGTTAAAATTATTTGTTTTCTCAATATCTAAATATATCAAATTTGTCTTTGTTTAAAAAATAATAAATATAAAATTTAAATAAAATATTAAATTAAATTAATTTAATATTATATTAATAAAATATTTTAAAGAATTTATATGGCGATTGGTGGTGGTGATGACTAACGATGGTGATTATATGTGTCAATTTGGATGTTATTGACTGATGATGGTGGTTGCGGGTAGTATCTTATGATATTAATGGTTTAAATTGTGGTTGTTGTTAGTGGCGACTGATAATTAGCAGTGGAATAATATTGATGATTGATGGCATCGGTGAATAATGATGGTGGTTAGCGATATATTATTATCGACAAATTATGATAATTATCAATAATGATCAGTAGATATAATAATGATTGGTGGTGTTGAAGATTAATTTTGATGATAGGCGGTAGTGCTAGTTGTGGTTGGGCTGCGCTGAGGATGTTGGTTGTGGATGGTAAGTGGTGGTGATTGGTGATAGTGATAGTTATGGCCGAAATGGTGGTCGTGGTTGGTGAATAAAAGTCAATGGAGTAGCGGTGAACTGTCATTTTTGTACAAATTTATAATTAGATATTCTTAATGATATTAAGATTTTGTTATACATCTTAATCATTTAAATCCATTAAATGGTTGTAAAATAAGAAAAACAAACGCCATAATGATAAGATTTAAATGATTAAGATTTAAATCTTAAAAACAAATAAACTTAATAACTGAGATCTGAATAATTAAATTTAAGAACAAATGAGGCGGTACTCTAATATAGTTTTGACGAACTATCTATAACAATCTGACCCCTCGTTTTGGATATTTGTGATCTACTTTGTCATTTTTGTTTTTGCTTTGTGCACATCCAATTACTAGTATTGCAACAGGACCACACTCGTCTCAAGACAACATTTTTTTTTAAAAAAAAATAAATCAATAACTTAAAAAGCCTTTTAGGTGGTGTTGTATTTAACAAAAAAGAGGGGTGGGGGTGGGGGTGGGGGGTTGCTGCTGTACCTGAACTCCATACAACACGATTTACAAAAGAAACAAGTGATACAATCACCTAAAAGTACAAAGGTAGATAAACAGATTCCTCTTGTGTTTAATATGTACACCAATAATCTAGCTAATGTAAAAATTGAATTTATCAAATTGTCATGACCTAAAATTTAAAGTTGTTATGGAATCTATCACAGTCCCGTCTCAATCCTTAATCGATTCAATATTCAACACAAATATGAAAATAACATAACTTAGGAAACGATATACATCTTAAAAGACAACCCTTTTATAATATATCTACAGAAAAGTAAAAACAACAGATATAATTTCAGGATTTGATGACAAGCATATCGACTTCTAGGGAATACAATAACAAGATCCAAAATACTATACTATCTGAAATATATATAAAGATAGAAAATGCGATAAATCTAGCTGCAAAACAGATAAATCGGTACCAATAAGACTTCAATAAGCTAGTTGCAACCAAAACTAGGATCACATACCGCTAGTAGAAGGCTCAAAATCTGCACATTAGAGATACATAAGAGTAAGAGTGACTGCGAAAACACATATACTCAGCAGCAGCATCAATCGATCCTGTTATAAGAGACTACGAAAAAATTGATCTTACTTACCAAACTCGCCATTTACTCAACAGAAAATTTAAATCCAGTAGAAAATGCATTCACCCATAAAGTATAATGTAAATAATTAATCAGCTAGATCAGAGTCTAAAATCGTCTCTCTCCTCAAATAAAATCAACTCAATAGACAGGGAATCAATAAGCATATCCAGAAATGTCACGTCATCCAATGCATATGATAAGATGATGATATAATTATTAATGCACCAATACATACCCAACTCTTTTTGGCACAAATGACATAATTCTGCCCTTTTGGCTCCAATCTTTTCCTCCAAAAAAAAGTCATCTATTCCCTTTCGGCTAATGATTATGATTGTGCCTTACATTGATTGATGACATGGTATATATTGGAGAAAATTTTAAAAATATACAGCCTTTTAAAATATTTACGCCATGTAATCCAATATATAATATTATAGATAATGTATTAATTTTTTTATAAATTGTATAGTAGTGTATAGAAGGTGTTTATATACAACATGAGTTAAATCGTGTGTTTATACTCAAAGTATTAATTACTACGTGGCGTAAATATTTTCAAAAATAGATACAGGATGTAATTTTTCCTGCATCAAATTGGGCTTTGTATACATTAAAGGAAAATATATATTTCTTAGTGAAAAATATAATCTAAATTTTTATCATCGTTATTTTTAGTTACTTTTAATTGTGTGTGACATACTTAACTACAAAAGTATCAGCAAAAACTAAAAATCGCTATATATTTGAAGTGAATCAGTGCCACATAACAAATACACTTAAAATATAAGTATATGGTTTGAAGATAAAACCATCATGTCTTTCTGCCCAGCAGCGCTGGAAACCGCTTTCTAGGGATCAATTTAGATCGGACATTAATTAGTCCAAACAAATATGGGTATTTGTCTTGTTTTTCTTTTATAATCATATTAATTGTTTGGTATGCGTGATGATATAAATAAAGTTATTTTATGAATGAGATATTTTATGGGATATGAGATAATTTATTTTATTATTATATTATAAATTGTGAGATAAATAATTTTAAGATTAATTTATATTCTATAATTAAATACAAAATAAAATAATTTTATATTTTATTTTGGAATTATTATCTCTTATCGCTTGTACCAAAGGATCCATATATTAGGTTCTTTCGTGGAAGAAAGACTTCATTTTGATTTTGAACTCATTTTGACAGCAACTAGGGTGACGTCTATTGCTTGCGTTACTCAGATGACCTAAACGTTACAATGATTCAATTCTTGCATTCCTTTCTGGTGACTTTTGCTTGTTTTCTTCAAAGTCTTTTCTCGTGTATTAGAAAAAAGTAGTTAAAGTACTCTAGATTTTAATTGACAATATAATAAATAGACTGGCAAATCAAAAGGAACTAGCTAGTAAATTGGCAATAACTACTCCTCAGTCCTCCTCCTAGCTAGTATAAACTATTAATTGAGCTCAGGATATCTTATAGGATATTTTAAAAAACATTTTATAATGTATATTATTTCAATTAATTAGAGAATGATCTCATGTCAAAAACATCCAAAATAATCGACACACAGTATGTGATGAGAATGATTTCATGTCATATGGGGATGAGAACTTTGGATCCTTATAAGGTTTAGACAATTCACTTATTTTTTAGTTAGTTTTTAAAATATAAATTAGGACCAAAATCTAATTTGACATGATATCAGAGTCAGGTGTATTGAGTCTAATATGAAAGGCCTAAATTGTATGGGAAATTATGAATATACTTTCAACCCTTGAATATCACGTTTTGAACCAAACAGTAGACCTGGAAAAAAATTGGATCCAAGGTGTGAAAAAGGATAAAGGATTTAATTCAGCAAAATACAGTTCTGATTAATCAAGGATTTTCAAGAATGACTTTAATATTGGAGAGTGTGACATGATTAGTCCACTCAGATACAGCTCAACAGAAGGGACAAAGTCATAGTAATTGCTCCAAATTAGTGACTTTTTATTTAAACACAAGCCAGACATGATATTTTTAAAAACATCATCATACGCGTTATAATCTTTGAGCTTATTGTCCTTTGTTTTCCAATTATTAGTTTTTAGTGGCTACCTAATAAAGACTAAGATATATCTACAGTCATTTTGGAATTAAGTTTTGTATTGTCACCTAATGCAAGTATTCCAACAAAGATGACGTAGGGTATAGTGACGTTTTCATGGGAAATTTGAGTTTATAATTTATATTTTTTTTATCCAGTGTCAGAGACCCGCATTACAGCCGCGTAGGGCTCATATGGAGAGAAGTGCTCTCTACCTATAATTTTTTTATACTCAAAATTTAAACTTGAAACTTCTAATTAAGAGAAAACAACTTTATCCACCGCACTACATTTTTCCATAAATGTTAGTAATCTGGAAAATAATAATAATAAAAAAGCTAATAAAAATAACATAGTAAATCTATAAATAAAAAACATAAAATACTTATAATGTTATAAAACATAATAGCAATATAGAACAAGAAATAAAGACAAGAGATATGGAGAGTGAATATATGGATTGTTTTATTCAAGATGTCTTTAGTGCTGAAGTTATATCCTTTACATGAGAATGATCACCTATTTATAGTTTACAAAATGTCTTCTCCAATACAAGAATTGAAGACTTCATTTAATTGGTACATGAATTACCAAGAACTGGTATGATAACGCTCAATTATACCTCTCGAAAGAGATGTAGACGATCGTTAGCAGTATATTTTATTCAACTAAGAGTCGGGGTCGAAACCACAGGGAATAGGTTGAAACAAGTTCTATTAGCTAGCAGTATTCAGATGTAGTATCTACTTCCTAAAAATAAAGATGCATAAAGTAAAATGGAGGGTTTTGTTGTTTAACTTAGTACTCACTTAATGATGTTTTAGCAAAGTAACCGACAATTACATTGTGAACAATAGGGAAAAGACATAAATTACCCCATAAAATTGTACCAAAAAGTCAGTTACACATTTAAACTATCACGGCGACCTATTACACACCTAAACTATCTAAAAGTGAATTTATTTACCCCCTGAAACGTATAACACGACTCTCACAGTATGTGGTGTATTACACTCGCTGCCACGTCAGCGCCATGCCAGAAATTATAATTTTTCATATTTCTTTTTCTTTTATTTTCTTTATTAATTAACTTTTCTTTTTTAACTATGTTTTATACTAATTAACTCCTAATTAATTATTAACCACTCATCCGACCCCCCCCCCCCCAACCTCAATCGTCTTCTCCACTAAAATCAAATTCACCCTCCTTCGTCTTCTCAGCCATACCCAAGCACTCTCTATTTTTTTTAGTCAAAATATATTAAATTTTTTTTTCGATAAATTTAATTTGCTTGAATCTAAACAATTTGAGTGAAGGATAATTTTTATTACATATCTAAAGTGGAATAAAAAAGAAGTTTGACTTTTAGGTTTTTAGCTAGAATTCTTATTATTATTATTGGATTTTGAAAGGAAAAAAATCAAGATTCAAAATGGAGAGTAAATAGAGGTGGGTATGAAGAACTTCTTCTTAAAGGGTTTTGGAAGAAAAA
This sequence comes from Solanum dulcamara, assembly GCF_947179165.1. NCBI lineage: Eukaryota > Viridiplantae > Streptophyta > Magnoliopsida > Solanales > Solanaceae > Solanum > Solanum dulcamara. The sequence goes on along the minus strand of NC_077241.1, from coordinate 65,004,660 downwards.
AATCAAGATTCAAAATGAAGAGTAAATGGAAGTGGGTGTGAAGAAGAAGAGGATAGGTAGGTGTCAAGAAGAAGATGGTAGGTGGGTGTGAAGAAGAAAGAATATGAGTGGTGGGTGATTTTGTTTTTTAAAATTCTTTTTCATTTTAATTTTAGTTGATGCGCTCTTTTTTTAATTTTTAACATTTTTTTGCCATGTCAGTTGTAAGGGGTAATAAATGCACTTTTAGGTAGTTTAGGTGTGTAATAGGTCGCCATGATAGTTTAAGTGTGTAACTGATTTTTTGGGACAACTTCAGGGGGAATTTATGACTTTATATGAGAATTTAACTCGGATTGTGTTCCTCATGATATGTAACTTAATAGACAATTTGTATATATGATATCCTTCAATGCATTGCATGCAAAATCTAGCGAGTTAGGTAATATCTAATTCACCTCTCAGTCCTTCTTAGAGTATCTCATTCATCTCCTCCCGGTCTCAGAATGTATGTTTTAGTAAGCCTCACTCTAGATCTCAAAGTACTATCTCCTCCCGGTCTCAAGTAACTTAGACGAAGTTTATCCCTTCTTTTGAAGTCAGACTTTTCGAATTACTATTGTGATATTCTTTTCCTAATTACTACCTCTCTCCCGGGCAAGTAATAAATACGGTGCAAGTTCTTAATGCTTGCACTCACTAAGAAAGAATTTTAAATGAAGAAATCACAATACATATAAAAATAAATCACGAATATCAATTCTACGTCTTGCCTATTTAATTAACTCGTCATGATTCCCACAACCCTAGTTGTGGGCTTAGCTACTCATAATTGTAAGTAAAAGAACAAAAAATTATGTAGAATTCATGAATCAATACCTACATGAATGAAGAAGTAAACCTTGAATCAAACACAGGAACCACAAATCAAGAATGAAAATCGGAATGATATTTCAAGAATCAATCTCCAAAAGTAGCAGAGTGTAGCTTCGGTATGTTCACAAAATACTCCAAAAAACTAATATAATGTGGAACCCTAAAAATAAAATAAATTTGGATATTTATAGAAATATAAAATCAAATCATACACTAACTAGGAAAACTTAAGTCGACACTTTTCATACTGGGTCATTACGGACCGTACTGAAGTTAACGGTCTGTCGTCCTGCTTACGTGGTATTTAACTTGGCCTCTTCACCTATGTAAACTCTGATCTCTTCGCGGGCAATCATCATGCTCCATTTTGCTAAATAAGGTCCGTACTGGAGTCCGTGGTGATAGCCTTTGCCAATTCTCCAACTTCTTTCCTCAGCCTTTATGATCAGACAATACGATCTATAGTGGACTTCACGTCCCGTGATGGATTCCGTGAAGTTACACTTGGCCAAAATTTCAGCAACAACATCTTCAAAAGGTTGGCATTATGACACCCACCACGGCCTGTGCAAGGCACTACGGTCCGTGGTGGGTTCCGTAGAGTTAGAATTCATCAAATCCTCCATCACAACTTCCTTCTCTTATCATCACTATGCTAGCCACCCCGATATGTGCAAGGTAATACAGTCTGTGGTGAGGCTCGTATTTCTCAGTCCTCAGCCAAACAGTAATTAGACACACAGATTCATCAAAACTCATGGGTGACTTAGTTTTCCTGCAACATAAATAAAACGCACATCATATCTAAAAAATTATGCTTTCAACACACACTAATTCACTGTTTTGAGCGTCGAAAATGTCGTAAATACGCGACACATCAACACCCTCAACTTAGAACCATTATTTTTCTTCAAGCAATGAAATAAAATAAAACAACACAACATGCAAATACAAACGTCTATAGGATAGATACATAGCAGCCATCTCATCAGCCATGACTCATTCTCAACTGTGCAATACACTGGCAATCCAATTAACTCACAAGGATCGATTTATGACATAACACTACTCATAGTCAACCAAGCAAATGCAACTGACAGTGTACTAAGCAATATAGCAACTCAAAAATATAATCATAGTGCCCTCACAACAAGGAATTCTCTCACACAGTGTATAAAGGATAAACAGATACTGAAACAAAACTACTCGCACTCTCAAAAGAAATTCAAAAAATGCAAAAGTAAAGACCATAGGCTTGCTCTTATTTTCAATACTTCAACTCTTGAATAACCTTTTTAGGATCACAATAGCACTTTTTAGGCTTGTAACATAGGCTCGAGCTTAGGTAGGGTACATTTAGGATAAAAGTGACTACTTTGCCCTTTCAAACGCTACTTTTGACTTAGCTACTTGTTTTAAATCCCCAAACTCTTGTTACTCCCTTATTTCCTCATTCTTTCTTCTCGAGAGTGGTTTCCGCCTTTGTTCAATCTTATTTTTTTATTTGATAACTCATTTTTGCATATTTTTTTTCATTTGCAACCATAACCCATAATTTTTTTTTCTTCTCATTTCACCATTCTTTTTGTTAATGTTAGAAAAAGACGGTTTTAAATTATTTCAACTTTATATAGAAAAAATCAATTTTAGTAAAAGAAGAATCGCCACTTAATTTTTAAAAAAAATTAAGAAAACTTAATTTAAAAGACCCTAACAGATTTAAGTTTTAAAAATTCAGAGAAAATGGTACGAGGTCCATATTACTATTTTAAGAAGGTTTTAGCACTTAAAATAGCCGCTAACATGCGATTGTCCGACGATTTGAAAATTATTTGACTAACTTTGGGAAAATGTGTTTAACAATAATCGAAATATTAAATAATTTAAAAGAAATATAAATTTTAAAATATTTAGGATAATTTATAAGAGAAATAGACTTGGAATAAAAATAATTAAATAAAGGAGGGATAATTTAAATAAATCATTTAAATGAAACAAACGGTCATAAAAAATGGTTTCTCTTCAAGGAATTTAATTAAGTTAAACTAAACAATTAATGTTAGAATTAGTACAAGATAAATAAATTGTAACACCCCCTAAAATATTGTATCTGGGTATTGATTTATGGATCCTTTCATTCATGAAGCCCAAATGAATTATCAAAGTTTTTTATTTAATTCAATCATGAAACTTGATGGGTTTTCATATCATAATTCCGAATGCATAGATTATTAAATATTTAAAGTTTAATTACCTATCTTATATTAGCTTATGTTGGCTCTTAAATGCATTAATTTGTTGATTTATCAAAGGTCTTTATATGAAGGCATGAAAAGGTTTTAAAGTATTTTGATTATATTATGTTCTCTCATGCCTAAAGTATTTTGATTATATTATATTCTCTCATGCCTAAAGTATTTTGATTATAGTTATGTTCTCTCATGTCTAATGCATTTTGATTATAATTATGTTCTCTCATGCCTAAAGTATTTTGATTATACAAATTATGTTTATATTCTTTAAGCTTTACTCTAAGGTATGAAAGACTTCAATGAGAGTATTCCATCCTGTAACACTCCCTAAAATATTGTATGTGGTATTTCAATTCTCGACGAAAATGATATAGCTTCTGTATTTTGGGCATAACTTTTCATAGAATAGTCCAAATTAGGTGAATCAAATTTCTAAATAACTCCAACGATATTACTTACAACTTTCAAAAGATAATATCTTAAGATTCGGAGGATAAGTAGATCAAATAAATTAATATTTGCAAGACATAGTGTTGTAATAAAATAGAGTATTTATAGAAGAAAAATCATATCTCACGGTAGGCTGTTCCAAATTGATTGATTCTTGAACGACATAAAACTAGACTTCTAGATATACAATTCTTATGAAGACATCAAATCCTAATGATGAATTTATCTTAGTCAAACGCAGCTCCGAAAAAAGATATTCCGTTAAAAGAGAGCTCATCTCACCTACCATGGAAAGATCTAGAACCATTTGACATCATCCATGACATAAAAATCCTCCTTTGAATTTTCAAGATCATCCTTTGTAACTATTTTTATTTATTGTTAGGTCCCTCCTCCACATCTATAAATACCCACCTTATTTTCTCATTTTATTCATCAAGCTTTCTCAAGCAACTCTTCTCTCTATACACTTCTTTACTCATTCTCAAATATAATTTTAGTTTTAGTAGTATAGAAATACTATTCCGGTGATTCTTATACTTCGGGTAGTACACAAAAAGCTCCGACGAGGATAAAAGACTATGGGTCCAAGGGTGTTCCAATTCAAAGTAAAGCTTCGGATTTCAGCTATGTAAGGCTATTCATAACATTGGATTGAGTTCGTCTATGTGACCAATACTTAAATTCATCGTAATTTAGTTATAGTTGAGTTTTACCCAAATCTTGAATTATAAATGAATTAATTCTTCTTCTATTGAGTTAGATATATTTATGTATTGAGATTATTATTATTTTTATCTCTCATATTATTGGAATTATTGTTCATGGCTACTTTTCCACGAACCCTAATTGATTTGATGTTCATAAATATTTTTACACGTATTTTGAGTAAATATGTTGGCTTTTAATATTTATTGACAAAAAGAGTAATTTAAATTAATACTATATATTTATTTTATTGAGTTTTTAAAGAGCAAAAGAATTGAGTTTAAATGAATTTGAGTAAATGATGTTTTGAGCAAGATGTTTTGATGAGATGTAAATAATGTTTTGAAGTGTAATGATTGATGAAGAGGTAATAAGATGAATTTGATATTTTTCCAATAAGACTAGATGATGATGTTAATATGAGCACATATTTTGGGAGTAGTATTAAGCACCGAGTTGGATAAGAGTTTAATTGACTCAAACTCCATAACTACGTAGCCAGCGTAGGATGGAGATTATACCTCTTAAAACCCAAAAAGAGGACTTTGATGTTTGGATCCAAGATGGTGATGTCCTTTAACTTGGAAAGGTATTGGATAGATGTGGCAACGACATCGCTTTGTTGTATCATCAATAGCTCATATGTGATGGTTATCGGTTAGAGAAACTCCCAACTGACTAAGCATTTCTTCTTATTATTATTTTTAAACTTACATTACATATTGATATTGAAATGATGTTGAGTTCTGAGCCAAGTCTTTCTGAGAGGAGTTTCTTGATAATTATCCTTACTTTCCTGGCATTTTACATACTTGTACATTCCACGTACTAACGTCATTCGATCTGCATCATTTTATGATGCAGATATAGGTGCTAGAGATCTTCAAACAGGCGCATCGTTGAAGATCATTATTTTTCAGCTATTTGGTGAGTCCTTCTTATATTCGGAGGAACTCTTTATCCTTTTATTATTGTTGAGTATTATGCTTCTTTTGAGGTAGCCATGGACATGTCATTGTCACCGTCTGATAGTGTTAGAGGCTTCGTAGACAGAGATTAGTTATATAATTGGAGTAGTTCTCCTTTGAAACTACTTCTTCTAAGAATTTTTTTCTTTCATTTAATGTTGATGATGGAGAGCTCACATAAGTATTCTTATTTTCACTGAAGTCTTTCGCTAATGAACGAATAAGTGATGAGACCAAGTGGTTCTTTCGGAGGCCAGAGATGGTTTCTGAGTGCCAACCACCCTAGGGTACCCTCTCAGGGCGTGACAATGTTGCTGCTCAACTTGTGAAAGGCGATCCCCTGAGGTGGGATGTAAAGGAGCCAGAGATTTCGGGTTCGATTCCCACGAAGCCCTGCAGAGTGAAGGAAGGGATGAACTGGCTGACCCTGGCATAGACAATAACTGAATATATGGGCCTAGAAAGGAGGTCGTCACATAAATATCATAAACTAATCAAATAATAGTAAAAGACAAATGAAATAATAGAAATTAGTGATGCCTAAAAGGAATCATTTCAATTTTTATTTTTTTAAAAAATATTAAACCACCCCAAATATATACAAAAAAAAATATTTAAAAGTAGACAGGGTAAAAAATATTTAGGTACTCATATTTTTCGAATCAGCGCCGGCTTGATAATTGAAAGACAAAAATATAGTGTTTTTTTATTTTTCTGCTCGGGTCGACTTCCATCATTTTCGAAGGGCTTATCTACCCCTACCCCTTCTAGGTTTATTTATTATTATAATCCTAAAGCGGTCTAAAAGAAATAATAAAAAACAATATCCTAAAAAGTGTCTAATAGCCCAATTTAATATCCAAGAGGCATTGGAGGTGCTATTAGAGTAGGTTTTAGACCAAAAAAAATATAGGCATCCTAATTAGACACATCGTCAAACAAAATAGATAGGACGAGCAGTTAGTACATAGAATCTCAAGTAAGTCTCTAGATTAATTAATTAGCATGTTTGAAAATATAGATAAATAGTGAAATTCATAATAATTATATGTGTGTGCATACAATCAGATATACAAGACTTAATGCAAAATCTCAAACATGATAATATAAAGATATTCTTGATTATTTAATTATTAACTAATAATATTTATAGAATTCTATTAACATGATTTTTAATTAATAGCATGCTGAAAATTTATTAAAATACTATAGATATGATTTCTAAATGTTGTGTTGAAAATTTATTAAAATGTCACAGGTATAATCTCTTTATAAAATAATATTATGAAAACTTACTGAAATTTGTATAAGCATGATTTCTAACAGTAAATTGAAAATTTATGAAAAATTATAAGCATGCTTTTTAATACCATTATATGCTGAAATATTTATTAAAATTTATAGTCATGATTTCAATATAAAATAATATGATAAATAATTATTAAAATCCTATAGGCATATTGTTATAAACATTTATTAAAATCCTATGAACATGATTTCTATGCATATTAACATGTTAAAAATATTAATTAAAATATATATAGACATAATATATTAAAATTATAAATCTTATGGGCATGATGTCTATATGAAATGGTACATTAAAAATATTAATTAAAATATATAGACTTGATATATTAAAATTACAAAATCCTATGGGCATAATGTCTATATGAAATGACATTCATATCTAATTACGATTAAATTATCATATTAAAAATTATTTAATAGATCCTACATATATAATGTCTAAATAGTTAATAAGACAAAGTTATTGCTTGAAACTATAAGCAGGATTTCAAATTTAAAAGATAAGTTATTATATAAGATAATCATCAAAACAATTACCCTAATGATATTTAATTTTTTTAAAAAAAGATAAAACAAAAGATAACACACATAAAATAGGCAAATTATTTTGAAACATATGTATGATGATAAACGATAAATTAACCTTAGATCATTTTATTTTATTTTATTTTATTTTTATTAAAGCAAACATCTTGTAAAAAATAAAATACTTATATCGTGAATAAATAAGCCTAAGCATGTGGATATGAGTATTATAATTAGGGTCTGGTAGTCATGTTTTTCAAACATACACATAGATATTGATAAAATAAATAAAATAAACAAGTAGCAAGTATATCCCCTCCCCATATATTTTTCTCTTTTTTATTATATACGAAGTTCATTATTACATGTCAAAAGTTAATTAAGAAAAAAATAATAGACAAATTGAAATAATAAAACAAGAACTAAAAATATTTGAATCATGTTCTAAATGAACTCTTCATGTCTTGAACTTTGAAGTCCAAACCCTGATAAACCATAAAGAAAATACAAGTAGTATACAAATAATATAGAGGTATAACATGATTATATAATTTTACTTTAATAAAGAAAACAAGTAAGGCAAAAATATTTTTTAAAAAATATAAGCTAACATATAAAGAAGATTGGAACTAACTTGGATACTTTAGTTAGGAAGAATAAGTAAATAGAAATCCGAACAGTGATGGCAAGCTAGAAATAGAATATTAAAGTATGTTAAAAGCTCTTTTCTTTTTCTTTTTCTCTTTTTTTTGTTTGAGGTGTTTTAAAAATATGAAGTAAAATATTTTCTTTTCTTTTCTTTCTCTACTCTCTGTGTTTTTTATCTCATTTTTTTCTCTTTGTGTGTCTGTCATCCCGCAATGAAGATGGAAGGTCTTCTTATTATAGTCATCAAAGAACAGACAAGAGAATCAACAAAAGTGGCTGACCACTATTCTTAGTCAAATTTTTCTCAAATAATTCAAATAAAGGAACCAATATTTCAAAAAAGGATACCAAATTTCAACAACAAAATCAAAGAAAATTTCAACCATAAAATTTGTCCAGATTTTCAACAACCAAATCAATTTGTTCAGATACATTCAAAAAACAAATGGTGGAAAAGTCATAAAGAGCAACTCCATTTGTCAGAAAAAGTCTCAAATATCATGCCAAGAGGGATCCATTATCAATAATTGTACAAGAAATTATTCAAACGCAATTAGAGAAATAGTCAAATTATAAGCAGAAATAAACCCAAAATTAATGTTCACTAACATATACTGAGATTGGCCATAATAAAATAAGTGAAGCAATCAAATCTATTAAGGGTAAGACCAAAATAATGTACTATTATATGAGTAATGGTAACACCAAAGTCATTCAAATAAAGGAAGAATCTTATAAAATATTCTAAGTTAATTCACCAACGTATTTAGCATCCAAAATTATAGGAAATTAACCACAAAGAGATGAGTAATAGAAAATGAAAACTATTCAAGCAGAAGACTGACTCAAAAATCAACAACGATAAAAAATTATTCATTAAGGCTGATTAAGAGTGATTACATTAAGTAATCAAAAATTGCAAGAATCAATCAATTGTTACGTTAAAATCACTAAATCAATTGCTAGTCTCCAAGTGAACCACTTGATCCAATCACACATCCATTCATATCAATCAATCAGCGGAAAGTTTAAAATAAAGAAATACTTCAGTGGACAATTCAAATCATCAATCTAACTCAAATAATAAAGGCCATAGGCCAACAAATTGAACTCCAATCTAAGCCATTAAATAGCTTGACAATGAATAATTCAAGAAATAAATTAATCAATTGATCCATCACTATCTAATCTATGAGGCCTCTATCACTACTATCTAATTGGTGTCAATGACATGTTCATGGCTACCTCAAATCAGAATGAAAAGGACTAAACTCAACGCAAAAATAACATAAACAGTGTCCTTCGAATGTAGGGGAGGACTCACCAATAAGCTAAGTATGAATAGATCCTCAATGGTGCTCCTATTGACAATCTCTTAAACCTGTCTCTGCATCATGAAATGATGCAGGTCCAAATAGACGTCAGTATATGGAATGTACGAGTATGTAATATGGCAGAATGAAACAATACCGGTTCAAATATCTCAAATAAAAAGGATAAGAGAGACTCAATCAAGGTGCCATAAGTCTAAAGTAAGAATACAGTTTAAACAGAGACCAATCATATACCATCCAATCCAATTCAATCATGTACAATCTAATCCAATCCAATCTTGTACCATCAACTCCAATTCAATCACATATCATTTAATCCAATCCAATCACATATCATCTAATCCAATCCAATCACATATCATTTAATCCAATCCAATCACATATCATCTAATCCAATCCAATCACATATCATTTAATCCAATCCAATCACATATCATCTAATCCAATCCAATCACATATCATTTAATCCAATCCAATCACATATCATTTAATCCAATCCAATCACATATGCAACCCGATCCAATCCAATCATATACAATTAACTCATCTCAAGTCAAAGGACTCAATTCAATAGATATGCAAATTAAAATTTAACAATGCTTTATAATTCGACTCAATCATCTACAATCACAATCAAACCAATCATATCAAGCACAATCCACTCAATTGAGAGTTTCTCTAACCAAAAACCATCACCATATGAGCAAGTGATAGTACAACAAGCCGACGTTGCTGCCACGTCCATTCATACTTTGCCTGGGTATGAATGAATCATCCAATCATAGATCCATCAATCAATCAAGTCCTATTATTTTAGAACAATAAAATAAAGAAACATTCGACATGATACAACCCCTTCCTACGTTGGCTACATAGTTCATGGAGTTCAAGTATGGGCTATACTCATACCCAATTCGATGCTCAATACTCCTCACAAGACTCAATATGCTCATATATATCAAGTTAGTAAAATACTCAAAATACTCATTTAGTCTCATAGGACTTATTTTCAAATCAACTCATTTAGTCTCATTGGACTCTTTTCAAACTCAATCAAATCTGGCCTCATTGGACCTTCTTTCAAATCAACTCGTCTCAAACCATCAAAATCTTCTCTTTAGAAATTGATACAATCTCAACTCAATGAATGCATTTAAAATATAGTTTTTAACTACTCAACTCAATCTCAAAATAGATGTTTTAATGTAAAAATGTCAACTCATTTATACTCTAAATACTCATACTCAAAATAATAATTAAGAGACTTTTCAAACTCAAATCATGCTTAAACTCTTTCTAAATCAAAGATGAAAATAATTATTCTTTAAACTCAAAATAGTGTATAAATAGTTTATGCAAAAATGTTCACAAATTATTTATTTAAAACTTCTTCTCAAACAATTATTTATACTCATATGACCCCAATCAAATCACATTGTGCAAATCATATATAAAATTATAAATCATCGAGTTTGATCCTACACGCACAAGAATAACAGTTCGAGTCTTGGCAAAAAAAATCCAGAGTGTTACATTATATCCTCCTTGGGATCATTCGTCATCTAATGAATATCAAGCAAAGATGGACTCGAGGAATGAATAACAATCGAGACTCATTCAAATCAACCAATCAACCAAATTAAGAATTCTAAACAATCAACTATTCCGACTCAAAAATAGCTAAATCAATTCAAGTCAAAAGTAGGAACATTACCTTCAATATTCTCATCATTAGGCACGAATAGATCATCGAAACTCTATCAATCGAATCATTCAAACATCTAGATCATCAACCATCGAACTCCAATTCATGAGTGATATTCCTAATCCTCTCCACAATTTCGTAAGGCCAATATATCGGTGCCTAAGCTTCTCTTTCTTTCCAAGCCTCATAACACCCTTCACGTACATCCAATCATTCCCCCAAAAGTCAATAATAGCCTACTACCATCAATCTCATAGTGACTACCGCACACTCAAGCCTATCACTCTAACCACCTCAACCACATCTAAGAATTGTCATGCTTACTTTAACATTTCTACCTCCATTATTTCATGAGTTCTTACCTAGAGACACACTAACATACTCTTACCTATATATTGCACATCATAGGTGTAATGACCTTGAGGGTGATTTTCAAAAATTTATACAAAACATGCGTGAACAGTAACATGCGTGAACAGTAACTTTTTGGACAGAAAATGTCCCTTTCTTCCTATTTTAATATTTTTCATCATTTGTTTGAGTTTTTGAACTCCTTGAGGTGATTTGAGAAGAGATTTTCGAGGCAAAGTGTTGGTTAAGTGATTTTTGACCTAAAACCTTCCTTTTTCATTAAGTTTTTGATGATTTTAGCTCTTAAATTTTAGTTTTAAATCCCAAAAATCTTTGTTTCTTCCCTAATCCGAATTTAAGGAAAATTGTGATTTCTAACTCGTTTTGAGCTCTATTTTTATGGGTTTTTCAACCATGAGTTCCTTATTACCAATAGAATGGTATTGTTCAATAAATTTCCAGATTTGACCCTTTTCAAAAATAGTTAATTTTTAGACCATTTTACCCCCGGTTCTGAAATCTATCAATATGGGTGTCATTGGACTCTTTGTGATGTGTATGTTTTATTGTTGATAGTGTGTTGTCATTCCGTGCACTGAATTTGAGAGTTTCTTGTCCGGTGGAGGTATTCGAGTGCGGTTTCGACAATTAAGGTAGGTTTCGCTATTTTTCTTTGAGATTGAGATGGGGTAATTAGTCATTCATATGTTATAGACTTTAGGATGGGGTTGTAGTATGAGTTGAGAATGTTATATATATTGTGATGCCCATGTGGGGGCTTATTTATTAATGTGTTGCCGTGTGGGGGTTTATTCGTATTACATAACCCATGTGGGGGCCTTATTTGTTATCTTATTTGCTTTGAGAGTATGTGATTTGTGATTTGCCTAAGAGAGGCTTGAGTATATTATTTGACCTGTGATGTCGCCTGAGAGATTGAGTTGGGTTTTTTGAGCATACTTGAGTATTGAAATATTATTGAGAAAGGGGTGAATATTTAAAAGAAAGTGTTTCCTTCCCGTTACTATTTATTGAGGGTGAATATCATGTGTAGGTTAAGTTTTGAGAACTTTGAAACTTATACCATATGTGAGTTGAATATTACTTCCATGCCATATATGTTTTGATGCATTCATCCTCATTCATCATATCATGAAACATGGGAAGTTGAGAAATATGGAAATTCTTTTTGAGAAAGAAAATGAAACACCTTTAAACCTTTGTATCTTGAGTCCCTGACCGAGGTAGTTTTTCGGCAGGGTAGTGGATGCATTGTGATCTCAACCTTTGTATCTTGAGTCCCTGACCGAGGTGGTTTTCCGGCAGGGTAGTGGATGCATTGTGATCCCTTGACCACGAGGAGGTGGCAAGGATAATGAGATATTGTAATTGAGGTATATGGTCTGCGAGACCCCCATGGGTCCTGCTTGGTAGCACAGGTCAGCAGGTGTATACGATAGTCTGTGCGACAGTCTTGATTCCACCGTACCACCATATTATTATATCATCATATTGCATTGCATTGCATTAATATTTGTGCTGCTTGAATTATCTGGTTAATTATGATTATGAGCTGTTATTATGGGTTTACTTTACTCGCATCAATATATATATAAACTGGCGGCACCGATGCCGAAGTGAGACTTTTCTGTATGCACGTGGAAGCGTTCCTTAGTTTATTTTATAGGTTTGATTAATTCCCTATAATCAGTCAGCTAAAACTTACTGAGTACATGTGAATTGTACTCACCTCTATTTCTGTGTCCCTTTTTGATGCAAATACTAGTCGGGGTACCCCACATGGCAGTTAATATTCTAGCGGATTGTGTATTCTCAGATTAGTGGTGAGGTCCCAGAATTCAGATCGTCACTAGTCTATCTTTATTTTTCAGTCTTTTGTATCATTCAGAGACTTATGTTGTATCTTCAGATTTGAACTTTGTATTAGATGCTCTTTAGCATCATACTTATGACACCAGGTTTTGGCATAATTTTTTCATTGTTTTTTTTCTTTTTATTTAAATCGTGGCATCACTTTCCCCTTTGGGAGTCTTGTATGAGTTTTATTTTTAGGGTTACACATCAGATTGGGTTTTGAGATGTGTGCCATCATGACCTCAGTTTTTGGGTCGTGACAATTGGTATCCGAGCACTAGGTTCACCAGTCTTATAAGTTAAAGAGTAGGGTATCTAGTAGAGTCTTGCGGATTGGTACGTAGACGTCCATACTTATGTTCGAGAGACTATAAGATACTTAATAGGAGAATTTCTTTATTTTTACTCCCTTCATGCGATTTATTCATATCAAGTGTTGTATACCTCTGATCTATTCCTTCTGCGCAGATGGTGAGGACTAGAGCCACAATTACTGAGGGGTGAGGCTGCACCTGCTGCCCGAGCCCTAGTACGCGGGCGAGGTAGAGGACGTGGTGGAGTGAGGGGATGAGGTCGAGCAAGAGGAGCGGCACCTGCTTGTAGATGAGCTAGAGAGCTATCACCTGAGCCTATGTATGAGCATGAGGATGACTTAGAGCAGAAGACTGAGGAGAAGAGGCCATCCCAGCCTTCTGTGGTTCCCGATAGTGCTCTGATTCTTCAGGAGCTACTGGTTTGATTATTGGCTAGACTGGATGGTGCTTCTACCTCTGGTATTGTTTTAGGTGCTGTAGGTTCTCCTATCATAGTTGGTGCAACATTGCCAGTTCAGGGACATAGTGTAGGATTTCAAACTCCTGGTTCATCTTCAATGCCTTCTATTACACCTCCAAAATTTGCAGCTCCGCCAATTTCTGCTAATGCTGCCATGTCGGTAGCTGAGCAGAAGAGTTTCGAGAGGTTCGTTCGATTGGTGCCTCCAAGGTTTGATGGTAAAGCTGGAGAGAAAGCCTATGACTTTTTGACTGAGTGCCAAGACAGGTTGTTCAACCTAGGCATTTTAGAGGCACATGGAGTTGCTTACACTTCATATCAATTTACGGGAGTGGACAAAGAATGGTGGAGGTCAATTCTTTCTCGTAGACCTATTGGTTCTCCTATGATGAGTTGGGAATAGTTTACTAAGGTGTTCCTTGAAAGATTTATGTCTTACAGCCTTTATGATTAGTGTAGGGATAAGTTTGACAGACTGGAGCAGGGCTCCCTATCTGTATCTGAGTACTAGACTTGCTTCCATGAGTTATCTCATTATGCTATATTGAGTATTCCCACCAAGTTCGAGTGGATTCGCAAACTAGTGAAGGGATTTGCCAGTTATCTCCAGGAGGCTACAGCCTCTCTTGTATTGTCTAGGGGTACGTTTTAGAGTATTATTGATCATGCCAGGATGATAGAGAGTATCCGACGTGCTAGATAGGGCGGGGCCAAGAGGTTTCGTCGGCAGGGTCAATTCAGCGATTATTCCTTCAAGGGTAGAGAATATTCGAGTTCAGGAACCCATGGTTATCAGGGCAAACCAGTCTAGGTAGCTATTCAGGTTTCTTCGAGCTCCGAAGGTCATTTTGACACTTCTAGTTATTCCCTACGGAGTTCAGGTCCTCGAGGTTGTTATGTGTATGATGAGTTTGGGCATAAGGCCCAAGATTGTCCCAAACGTGATCCTTCTACTAGACGGCCCGAGGCACCAGTTGTTCGTTCTACAGATGCTCCAGTTGTTTGAGGTTCTTCGTAGAATACTAGAGGTGGCACCTATGGTGCTAAGGGTAGAGCACGAGGTGGTGCTCATGGGGGTTCGCAGGCTAAGGGTGACCGTCAGTTATGCTATGCTATACCGGGTAGATATGAGGCAGAAGCCTCTGATGCAGATAATATAGGTATTATTCCAGTTTTCCATCGTTTTGCTTCAGTATTATTTGACCTAGGGTCTACCTATTCTTATGTGTCGACTTATTTTGATGTGGGTATTGATTATGTGAGTGAGTCCCTTATTGTGCCTATTACTATTTCTACCCCAATAGGTGAATCTTTAGTAGTGGATCGGGTATACAAGGGATGCTTGGTGATATTTTTGGGTAGAGAGACCCGTGCAGACTTGATTTTATTAGACATGCTTGATTTTGATATGATACTGGGTATGGACTGGTTATCTCCTTATCATATTATATTAGATTGTTATGCAAAGACCATGACCTTAGTTTATCCCGATTTACCTAGCGTGGTATGGAAAGGTAATCCGAGTTCATATCCTAAGGGGGTGATATCTTATATTCGTGTTCGTCGCTTGATGGATAAGGGTTGTTTGTCTTATTTGGCTCATGTACGTGATCTTACCATGGAGTCATCTCATATAGAGACTACGAGAGTGGTGAGAGAGTTTATGGATGTATTTCCTACAGACTTGCCGGGAGTTCCTCCTGATCGTGATATCGATTTTGTGATTGATTTGGAGTATGACACTAAACCCATCTCTATTTTTCCTTATCGGATGGCTCTGGCTGAATTGAAAGAGTTGAAAGAACAATTGGAAGATTTATTGAAAAAAGGGTTTATTAGACCTAGTGTATCATCATGGGGTGCACCGGTTTTATTTGTGAAGAAGAAAGATGGTACTATGAGGATGTGTATTGACTATCGACAGTTGAACAAAGTCACTATCAAGAACAAGTATCCTCTCTCTCGCATTGATGATTTATTTGACCAGCTTCAAGGTGCATCGGTGTTCTCAAAGATTGATTTGAGGTCAGGTTACCATCAGTTGAGAGTTTGGGAATCTGATATCTCGAAGACTGTATTCAGGACTCGTTATGGGCATTATGAGTTTATATTTATGTCCTTCGGGTTGACTAATGCCCCGACTACTTTTATGGAGTTGATGAACCGGGTATTTCGACCTTATTTAGACTCATTTGTGATCGTGTTTATTGATGACATCTTGGTTTATTCCAAGAATGAGGTGGATTATGTTAGGCACCTGAGGACAGTCCTTCAGAGATTGAGAGAGGAGAAGTTGTATGCAAAATTCTCTAAATGTGAGTTTTGGCTTGAGTCCGTGACATTCTTGGGTTATATAGTGACCAAGGATGGTATTATGGTTGATCCAGCCAAAGTTGCAGCAGTTCGTGATTGGGTTAGGACTACTTCGGTTACTGAGATTCGGAGTTTTATTGGGTTGGCAGGCTACTATCGTCGGTTTGTTCAAGGATTCTCTTCTATTGCAGCCCCATTGACTAGGCTAACTCAAAAGACCGTGGCATTTCAGTGGACTGATGAGTGTGAGGCGATCTTTCAAAAGCTCAAGGAATTATTGACTTCAGCACCTATTCTAGCCTTACCCGAGGAGGGCATGACATTTATTGTGTTTTGTGATGCTTCGGGAGTCGCCTTGGGTGGTGTATTGATGCAAAAAGGTAGAGTTATAGCTTATGCTTCTCGATAGTTGAAGGTACATAAGAAGAACTATCCTACCCACGACTTAGAGTTAGTAACGGTGGTGTTTGTTCTGAAGTTGTGGAGGCATTATCTCTGTGGAGTGCATTGCGAGGTCTATACTAACCACCGTAGCCTTAAGTATATCTTTTCTCAGCCGAATCTGAACATGTGGCAGCGTAGATGGTTAGAGTTATCGAAAGACTATGACATTACCATACTTTATCATCCGGGCAAAGCTAATGTGGTAGCGGATGCCCTGAGTCGCAAAGCATCTAGGATGGGTAGTTTGGCCTTTCTTAAAGCTGTGGAGAGGCCTTTGGCATTGGAGGTTCATTCATTGGCTAGACAGTTGGTCCGACTTGATATTTCTACACATCATGGTATTTTGGCCTTTATGGAGAATAGGTCTACTTTGATGGACCAGATTCGTACACACCAGTTTGAAGATGAAAAGTTGAGGGTCATTCAAGACAAAGTGTTGAGTGGTGAAGCAAAATCAACCTCTCTTGATTTGGAAGGAGTTTTGAGGATTAATGGTTGCATTTATGTGCCCAAGGTTAGTGAATGGGTACGTATGATATTAGAAGAGGCTCATTGTTCCAAGTATTCGATTCACCTGGGAGTGGAAAAGATGTTTCATGACTTGAAACAACACTATTGGTGGTGTGGCATAAAGAGAGACATTATTGATTTTGTGGATAAGTGTCTAAATTGCCAACAAGTGAAGTATGAGCATCAGAAACCGGGTGGTCCTATGCAAAGGATGCCCATTCCTGAGTGGAAATGGGAGCGTATCACTATGGACTTCGTGTCTGGATTGCCCATGGCATTGGGTAAGTATGACTCTGTCTGGGTGATTGTGGATCGATTGACCAAATCAGCCCATTTCCTTCCGGTGAAGACTAGCTACAATGTGGATCAGTTAGCTAGGATCTATCTTTGTGAGATTTTTAGGCTGCATGGGGTGCCTATCTCTATTGTATTGGATCGGGGTTCAGTGTTCACCTCTCACTTTTGGAAGGCATTACAGTGTGGTTTGGGTACGCGGCTAGAGATGAGTTCATCATTTCATCCCCAAACCGATGGTCAATCCGAGCGGACTATTTAGGTGTTGGAGGATATTCTTAGGGCCTGTGTGATTGATTTTGGTGCCCGATTGGACCAACACTTTCCCTTAGCAGAGTTTGCCTATAATAACAGTTATCACTCCAGCATTCAAATGGCACCATTTGAGGCATTGTATGGTCGTAGGTGTCGATCACCCATTGGATAGTTTGATTCTATTGCGGTTGATGCATTGGATACTGACTTACTTAAGGATGCTGTGGAGCGGGTACGTTTGATTCAGGGTCGACTATTGACAGCTCAGAGTTGTCAGAAGAGTTATGCTGATAGAAGGGTTCGTCTCTTAGAGTTTATGGTGGGTGATTGTGTGTGGCTTAAAATATTGCCCATGAAGGGTGTGATAAGGTTCGGAAAGAAGGGCAAGCTTAGCCCAAGGTTTGTTGGCCCATTTGAAATCCTGAGGAGAGTAGGTGGAGTGGCGTATAAGTTGGCCTTACCCCCTAAATTGTCAGCTGTTCATCCGGTGTTTCATGTTTCCATGCTTCGCAAGTACATACTTGATGAGTCTCATGTGATTTCTTATGATGCGGTAGAGTTGAGTCCGGATTTGACTTATGAGGAGGAGCCGACAGTTATTCTAGATAGGCCGCTTCGTAGACTCAGGACCAAGGAGGTCGCTTCGGTCAAGGTACAGTGGCAGCATCGGCCTGCTGAGGAGGCGACTTGGGAGTTAGAGTCTGATATGCAGGCTCGGTACCCTCAACTTTTTTGAGACCCCAGGTACTTTATTTTATCTTATGTTCGAGGACGAACATCCTTTTAAGTGGTGGATATTGTAATGACCTTGAGGGTGATTTTCAAAAATTTGTACAAAACACGCGTGAACAGTAACACGCGTGAATAGTAACATGCGTGAACAGTAACTTTTTGGGCAGAAAATGCCCCTTTCTTCCCATTTCAATATTTTTCATCATTTGTTTGAGTTTTTGAACTCCTTGAGGTGATTTGAGAAGAGATTTTTTAGGCAAAGTGTTGGTTAAGTGATTTTTGACCTAAAACCTTCATTTTTCATTAAGTTTTTGATGATTTTAACTCTTAAATTTTAGTTTTAAACCCCAAAAATCTTTGTTTCTTCCCTAATCCGAATTTAAGGAAAATTGTGATTTCTAACTCGTTTTGAGCTCTATTTTTATGGGTTTTTCAACCATGAGTTCCTTATTACCAATAAAATGGGATTGTTCAATAAATTTCCAGATTTGACCCTTTTCGAAAATAGTTAATTTTTAGACTATTTTACCCCCGATTCTGAAATCTATCAATATGGGTGTCATTGGACTCTTTGTGATATGTATGTTTCATTGTTGATAGTGTGTTGTCATTCCATGCACTGAATTTGAGAGTTTCTTGTCCGGTGGAGGTATTCGAGTGCGGTTTCGATAATTGAGGTAGGTTTCGCTATTTTTCTTTGAGATTGAGATGGGGTAATTAGTCATTCATATGTTATAGAATTTAGGATGGGGTTGTAGTATGAGTTGAGAATGTTATATATATTGTGATTCCCATGTGGGGGCTTATTTATTAATGTGTTGCCGTGTGGGGGTTTATTCGTATTACATAGCCCATGTGGGGGCCTTATTTGTTATCTTATTTGCTTTGAGAGTATGTGATTTGTGATTTGCCTAAGAGAGGCTTGAGTATATTATTTGACTTGTGATGTCGCCTGAGAGATTGAGTTGGGTTTTTTGAGCATACTTGAGTATTGAAATATTATTGAGAAAGGGGTGAATATTTAAAAGAAAGTGTTTCCTTCCCGTTACTATTTATTGAGGGTGAATATCATGTGTAGGTTAAGTTTTGAGAACTTTGAACCTTATACCACATGTGAGTTGAACATTACTTCCATGCCATATATGTTTTGATGCATTCATCCTCATTCATCATATCATGAAACATGGGAAGTTGAGAAATATGGAAATTCTTTTTGAGAAAGAAAATGAAACACCTTTAAACCTTTGTATCTTGAGTCCCTGACCGAGGCAGTTTTCCGGCAGGGTACTGGATGCATTGTGATCTCAACCTTTGTATCTTGAGTCCCTGATCGAGGCGGTTTTCTGGCAGGGTAGTTGATGCATTGTGATCTCTTGACCACGAGGAGGTGGCAAGGATAATGAGATATTGTGATTGAGGTATATGGTCTGCGAGACCCTCATGGGTCCTGCTTGGTAGCATAGCTCAGCAGGTGTATACGATAGTCTGTGCGACAGTCTTGATTCCATCGTACCACCACATTATTGCATCATCATATTACATTGCATTGCATTGATATTTATGCTGCTTGAATTATCTGGTTAATTGTGATTATGAGCTGTTATTATGGGTTTACTTTACTCGCGTCAATATATATATAAACTGGCGGCACCGATGCCAAAGTGGGACTTTTTTGTATACAGGTGGAAGCGTTCCTTAATTTATTTTAATAAGTTTGATTAATTCCTTATACTCAGTCAGCTAAAATCTACTGAGTACATGTGAATTGTACTCACTCCTACTTCTGTGTCCCTTTTTGATGCAGATACTAGTCGGGGTACCCCACGTGGCAGTTAATATTCTAGCGGATTATGTATTCTCAGATTAGTGGTGAGGTCCCAGAATTCGGATCGTCACTAGTCTATCTTTATTTTTCAGTCTTTTGTATCATTCAGATACTTATGTTGTATCTTCAGATTCGAACCTTGTATTAGATGCTCTTTATACTTATGACACCAGGTTTTGGCATAATTTTTTCATTGTTTTTTTTTGTTTTTATTTAAATCATGGCATCACTTTCCCCTTTGGGAGTCTTGTATGAGTTTTATTTTTAGGGTTACACATCAGATTGGGTTTTGAGATGTGTGTCATCATGACCTCAGTTTTTGGGTCGTGATAATAGGGTCTCATCTCGCTCCTCTTCCTCTCATCTATCCTCAACTAGACTAGTATAACACAACTATCACAATCAGGAAATACTCACTCTCCCCATCTACTCTCACTCAACTCAGTCTACTATCATCCTGGTCAACTCATCACTATCGATAGCTCAAGACTTACTTTGATTTATTACCTCATCATCTCCCCCAAAGCAATTCATAAAATTAGAGCCTCATACAACTCTATACTATCTCATATACACATCTTAAGCCTCTTCTTACCAATGACTTAGCCTCAATTCACTATTTACATCTGAGGGTTACATACCCCCTCTATTCATAACACACACTCCTCGCAAGTTAATATCTTAATCTCTCGCATACGTCATGTCAAGCCTACTAAATAAAATCTTAAAACTAGCACTATCATAATCATTCATTACACCTTATTTCTCACCTCATAGATACTTCACTCTAGTTACAGGCCTCAATCAACCACCATTCTCAATATTTGAGTTCTACTCCTATAATTCCCTCTTTTTAACTCTATAATTATTCTACCAACCATAGCTCACCATGCCTCAAATCATATTCCATTGGATGGTAAGACTTATCATTTAGATACACAACTTTCCTCTCAAACATAACATTCAAATGAAGATTTAGAGATGAGATTCTGGGATACATCTTGCTCTGGATCAACGCACAGTCTATATGAATAAGAGTGAATTCTTTCAAATCAATAGAGTTAAGCACATTAATTGGCTCCTCTCAAGCCTTGTGTAGTCTCTTCACTTTCTCAAGACTTTATCTTAACTAATCAACAAGAATCTCATATTTATTGTTCCAACTACCTTGAGTATGAGGGGTAGTCGAATGGATTTGACCAACGCACGAAGTAGAAAGGAACATTCATAGAGTTAAACTCTATCGCACGAATTCAGAATATGAAAGAGGTGAAATAATTCCTAATGCCCTATAGCCTCCTGATTATAAGTGTGGTGCACAACACACCCATAAGCAAGACTCTACTAGACAAGGTTTCATAGACTCCCAAGGACTCTTGAACTCTGTGCTCTGATACCAAGTTTATCATGCCCTGAGAGGGTACCATAGATGTGGCCGGCACTCGAAGACCATTGCTGGTTCCCAAGTGAACCACTTTATCCAATCACATATTATTTCATATCAATCAATCAACAGAAAGTTTAAAATAAAGAAATACTTTAGTGGGAAATTCAAATCATCAATCTAACTCAAATAATAAAGGCCATGGGCCAACAAATTGAACTCCAATCTATACCGTTAAATAGCTTGACAAGAATAATTCAAGAAATAAATTAATCAATTGACCCATCACTATCTAATCTATGAAGCCTCTATCACTACTATCTAATTGATGCCAATGACATGTTCATGGCTACCTCAAATCAGAATAAAAAGGACTAAACTCAACGTAAAAATTACATAAGCGATGTCCTTCAAATGTAGGGGAGGACTCACCAATAAGCTAAGTATGAATAGATCCTCAATGGTGCTCTTATTGACAATCTCTTAAACCTGTCTATGCATCATGAAACGATGCAGGTCCAAATGGACGTCAGTACATGGAATGTACGAGTATGTAATATAGCAGAATAAAACAATATCGGTTCAAATATTTGAAATCAAAAAGATAAAAGAGACTCAATCAATGTGCCATAAGTCTAAAGTAAGAATACGGTTTAGACAGAGACCAATCATATACCATCCAATCCAATCCAATTATGTACAATCTAATCCAATCCAATCTTGTACCATCAACTCCAATTCAATCACATATCATTTAATCCAATCCAATCACATATCATCTAATACAATCCAATCACATATCATTTAATCCAATCCAATCACATATCATCTAATCCAATCCAATCACATATCATTTAATCCAATCCAATCACATATCATTTAATCCAATTCAATCATATACAATCAACTCATCTCAAGTCAAAGGACTCAATTTAATAGATATGCAAATTAAAATTTAACAATGTTCTACAATTCGACTCAATCATCTACAATCACAATCAAACCAATTATATCAAGCACAATCCACTCAATTGAGAGTTTCTCTAACCAACAACCATCATCATATGAGCAAGTGATAGTACAACAAGCCGATGTTGTTGCCATATCCATTCATACTTTGCCTGGGTATAAACGAATCATCCAATCATGGATCCATCAATCAATCAAGTCCTATTATTTCAGAATAATGAAATAGGAAAACATTCGACACAATACAATCCCTTCCTACGTTGACTACATAGTTCATGGGATTCAAGTATGGACTATACTCATACCCAATTTGGTGCTCAATACTCCTCACAAGACTCAATATGTTCATATATATCAAATTAGTAAAATACTCAAAATACTCATTTAGTCTCATAGGACTTATTTTCAAATCAACTCATTTAGTCTCATTGGACTCTTTTCAAACTCAATCAAATCTGGCCTCATTGGACCTTCTTTCAAATCAACTCGTCTCAAACCATCAAAATCTTCTCTTTAGAAATTGATACAATCTCAACTCAATGAATGCATTTAAAATATAGTTTTTAACTACTCAACTCAATCTCAAAATAGATGTTTTAATGTAAAAATTGTCAACTCGTTTATACTCTAAATACTCATACTCAAAATAATAATTAAGAGAATTTTCAAACTCAAATCATGCTTAAACTCTTTCTAAATCAAAGATGAAAATAATTAATCTTTAAACTCAAAATAGTGTATAAATAGTTTATGCAAAAATATTCACAAATTATTTATTTAAAACTTCTTCTCAAACAATCATTTATACTCATATGACCCCAATCAAATCACATTGTGCAAATCACATATCATGTAGTAACGTTAGACTCCAATCCATTTCACCTCAAACATCATCATCAGCATACCTCTTCATCAATCATTTTACCCATGTTAAATAACCATCATTCACATCATCATCAAATATCATCATTCACATCATCATCAAACATCATCATTCACATCATTATCAATATCTTGCTCCAAAATTCTTATTTAATTATATATTTCATTTATAGAAACAAAAGTGACATTCTAGCTCTACCAATATTTCATTTCTTTTTATGCCATTCACATTCATAACTATTCCAATTCATTCTTTTCATTCCAATAAATACATATACACAAATGTCATTCATCTCAACCTCAAGACAATTTATGACCAAAAAGGAAACCTCATCTTGGTTTTCATGTGAATGAAACATGAATCTATACTCTCAACAAAACTCCACTCAATAACACCATCAATACATATGAATTTATATACAAAGATTTATTTGTAGTCAATAACATGAAAGATAACTATTTAATAATTCAAGTCATAAAATCATCAATCAATTAATAGTATATAAAAAAATATTCTATAATTTAGGAAAAATTTAAGAAAACCTTCATGAAAGGTTCAAGGCTTTCACAATCTTTATCCGACACATCTATGGGGCATATGGAAGAACTCAATCCATATTTTAAGTTAGCCTTACATATCTAGAAATGAAGAACATCTCACCGAAAATCAAAGACATGTCTTGAAGATCTTGAATCCTTGAGCTTTTGAGAGGATTTTGTTGGAGATGATTTGAAAGAGAAGAGAGGATGAAGATTAGGGTTCTTTAGAGAAGCAAAAGACTGAAATAATTATGGTCCAAAATATTCCAAGTTAGTGTATCTATGTTTAGGTAAAATATCCAAGTTGCCCTTCATCAAAATCTAAAACAAAATGGGTTAAAACTCTGCTGCCACTATAGTGGAGCGCTGCGCCACTATAGTGGAGCGCCGCGCCACTATAGTGGAGCGCCGCGCCACTGCAGCGCCAAGCCAGAAATTTATGAAATCTGAAAAATGGGCTAAAAAACCTGCACATTTATTAGTGGTGCATCGCGCCAAGGACCAAACTACAGAGTCCAGCTTTTGGCGCTATAGATGGCACGCCATGCCAGCACCCAAACTACTGAGGCTAGTTTTGAGCACTATAGTGGTGTCGGGCGCCACTCCAGTGCCAAGCCTAAATTTTCTGCAGTTATAGTCTGTAGTAAAATGGTCATAACTTTTAACTCCGAGCTTCAAAAAAAATGCAATCTTGGTGGCATTAGAAAGAAGACTCGAAGACATTTAATTTGATAGGTCATAGGCCACCCAATTCATTATATTCTAATAGATATGGTCGTTTGAAGTTGACCCTTATACTAACTCATCCGAAAACTTAATCGATTGGAATTCTTTGGACTCGACTTGGTGTTAGAGATCTCTTATGATCCTAAAACATATCTAATACACTTAAAATATTTAGGAATTGATCCTAACTCATATATAAAATTACAAATCATCGAGTTCGATTCTACACGTACAAGAAGAACGATTCGAGTCTTGGCGAAAAAAAATCCAAGGTGTTACAAGTGTGCACTATCAATATGGTATCCAAAAGGTACGTTTTAAATTTTTCAAATGCATACATTACTGCCAATTGTTCCTGCTCGGTGATAGTGTAATTTTTTTGGGCTGTATTTAGCGCTTTGCTAGCATAGTATATGGGATGAAAGATCTTATTGCGCTTTTGCCCTAGTACAACCCCCAAAGCAATACCTCTAGGATCACACATGATCTCAAATAGGCCAGAACAATCAGGAGCAACAATCACTGGGGCTGAGATCAACTTCTCTTTCAAGCTCTCAAACATTTTCATAGACGCCTCATCAAAGTATAAATTTATCTCTTTCTCAATAACTTGCACAAAAAGTTTGAAATTTTAGAGAAAACCTTGATAAAACGACTATAAAAACCTGCATGACCTAGGAAGCTGTGGACACCTTTTACAAAGATAGGGAGAGACAGTTTCTCAATCACCTCTATCTTTGCCTTGTCAACCTCCAACTCTTTTTTAGAAATCTTGTGGCCTAGCATGATACCCTCTTTGACCATAAAGTGGCATTTTTCCCAGTTCAACACTATATTGGCCTCTTCACATATCTGCAATGCCCTACTAAGATTCAACAAATAGTCATTGAAAGTATTACCTATCACTGAAAAATCATCCATAAATACCTCAATAGTGTCCTCCACCATATCAGAGAATATAGGCATCATGCAGCGCTGGAATATAGCAGGAGCATTACATAGTCCTAGTGGCATTCACTTGAACGCAAATGTGCCATAAGGACATGTGAAAGTCGTCTTCTCCTGGTCCTCTGGTGCTATGGAGATCTGGTTGTAGCCAGAGTACCCATTCAAAAAATAGTACCAACCTCTGCCTGCCAACCTATCTAACATCTGGTCCATAAAGGGCATTGGAAAATGATCCTTCAAAGTCTATTTAGGCTCGCCATCTAGTGATTGGCCTAAGTAGGACCAGCTCATTCTTATTATTCGCTACTACAGTCATACCTCCTTTTGGGGGGATATATTGAACAGGGCTCACCCTGTTGCTGTCGGATATGGGGTATACCATACTTGCATCTAACCCCTTAATGATTTCCTCTTTTACCACCTCTTGTATAGGTGGTTTTAATCTCCTCTGGTGTTTGATACTGGGAATGCAATCCTCCGTCAAGTAAATTTTGTGGGTGAAAATGCAAAGAGAATACCTATAATTGCAATAGTCCAACCCATAGCTTTCTTATACCTCTACAATACCTTCACTAGTGTTGTAACCTATCCTTCACTCAAATTTGTGGCAATAATAACTAGAAAAGTTTTATGCTCACTAAGAAATACATACTTCAAATAGATTAGCAATTCATTCAGCTTAAGTACAGGTGGCACTTCTATGGATGGTTTAGCAGGTGGGGTCGGCTTGTTCTTCAATTCAAGATCAAGCTTCTTGGGAGCATATGTGTGTGACCTGACGCCCTGTAAAGCATTTACCGACTTATCGTACCCCTCAATACTATCTCCATCAAAATTCATGATTACATCTGTTAAAGACTCAACAGGAAGCCTTTCCTCAAAAGGTACATCAACAACACTCTCTACCTCAATATCGAACACAGATATCATGGTCATATCCTTTGACTGATTCATAGAGGCACATATATTGAACTTGGATTCTTAATTGTATAGTCTGAATGTAAGTTCTCCATGCTCCAATGGTCTCTCCACAATGATAGAAACCTCAAAATCAACCTGGCAATCTAGTATGATAAAATCAGCAAGAAAAATGAACATGCCCACTCGCACTAACACGTCACAAAAAATTCCTACCAGACGTTTCACAAATCTATTCGCCATCAGCAGCCACATAGAAGTCGATTTGGGGCTCCCAAGCTCAACTGTCTATAGATGGCTAGCAGTATTAAATTGATGCTATCTCTCAAATCACATAGAGCCCTTGCAAAATCAAAAGTACAATGGTGCAAGCTATGGTGAAGGAGCTCGAATCCTCCTTATTTTCCACCAATGACCTTGTATCAATGGCGCTCCAGTGATGTAAATTATTGGCTTGCTCAAAAGAAAAATTCCTCCTCTTTTTAACTAAATTCTTCATGAATTTGGCATAACCTACCAATTTCTCTAGCACTTCCACCAATGGTATGTTGATCGATATTTCCTTAAGCATTAAAATAAACTTCAGAAACTTACCATCCTCGGCCTTTTTCTTCAATCTATGGAAAAATGGAGGCAGACACTTGTGAATAGGTGGCAAAGGGTGAGGTCCTTCTGCCTCTGTTTGCTTTGTACCATTGTTCTCCTCAGTCTTTTTCTTCTTCAATACTACTTCATCAACCTTATCATCATTGAACATAACTGCCTTATCTGTCTGAGGCCTTGCCTGGCTATCAATCTTAGAAATTAAATCTTTCATCTGCTCAGTGCCTACAATAATTGTGTTAGAAAGTACATTATCACTCCTCATTGTCACTTCTATGCATTGCCCATCTTTCCTAAGATTTTGTGTTATGTCCTTAGGTAAAGTACGAGTCTTTCTCTGATTAATTGTTGTTGACAAGTGACCTATCTGATTCTCTAATTACTTAATAGAGGTAGAATGTGAATCCACCAACTAAATGATATTAGTCATGTAGCCTCGCATATCTCTGACTCCAACTTAAAGTTTCCACTATTGTTTATGGCC
This sequence comes from Solanum dulcamara, assembly GCF_947179165.1. Classification (NCBI taxonomy): domain Eukaryota; kingdom Viridiplantae; phylum Streptophyta; class Magnoliopsida; order Solanales; family Solanaceae; genus Solanum; species Solanum dulcamara. The sequence goes on along the minus strand of NC_077241.1, from coordinate 64,977,077 downwards.
CGATCTCTATTCATTGGTGGTACATAAACCCAACCTCTGTCATTCTTAAACTTGTCTTTGTTTTTCCAATTTTCTTGATCATGATTACCGGTCTGGTCATAGTAGTTATCCCATTGAAAGTTCCAACCTTGGTTTCCAGATTTGTATGTCTGAAAACCCCCCGTCTATTCAAAAACTTGGCTTCCTCCTTATAATCAAACTCTAAATCATCATATCGAATTTTAGTATCCATAGCTTTTACCATTTCAAGCGCTCCACCTAACAAACGCTTGGTTAATAGATCTATCTGAGTCCTCATGTGGGCTATGTCCTGATCACGCTCCTCTTTCTTTCGCCTTTGCTTCGCATATATATTAAATAGAAAGCCAAAACCTCCAATATCAGTGTCTCTAATGTACCAGGCTCTATTACTCTTTGCAAGCTGATTTAGAATTGTGAACTCTATGCCCAGAGGTAGTGGTGGGAGGACTATAGCTCCAGTAGCTCCTACACCATCCATATCAGCATCATCATCAACCAAAGCAATGTTCACAAGTCTCTGCACTCTACCCTGCAAAGCGTTGTTAAGTTCATGCCTGTTGTTATCACCTTCCCTGACTTGATTTTCAGCCAACTCTTTTAGCCTTAATGCCTCATGCTATTATGCATTCATCTTTTAAATTGACCTTCGTAGTTCAGGAACGTAGGAAAGTAGTGGTTCACCCTTGCTTCGGGTGTTTAGCATGCACTATCTATTTCCTTCAAAAGCACAAACAAGAAACAAAAAGTAAAATTAAAAAATAGAACTACAAACTGAATTAGCAACTAATAAAATATTTCAAAGCCTTATTCCCCAACAATGGCGTCATTTTGATAACGCTCAATTACACCTCTCAAAAGAGATGTAGATGATCTTAGTAGTATATTTTATCCAACTAAGAGTCAGGGTCGATCCCACAAGGAATAGGATGAAACAAGTTCTATTAGCTATCAGTATTCAGTTGAAATTTCTACTTTTCGAAAGTAAAGATGCATAATGTAAAAGGAAGGTTTTGATGTTTAAATTAATAATCACTTAATAATGTTTTAGCAAAGTAACTGACAATTATGTTGTGAATAATATGAAAATTTATCTAGGATTGTGTTCCCCATGACATGTAACTTAATAGACAGTTTTTATTTATGATATCGTTCAATGCATTGCATACAAAATCTAGCGAGTTAGGTAACATCTAATTCACCTCCCGATCCTTCTTAGACATATCTCATTCATATCCTTCCGGTCTCATAATGTATGCTTAACTAAGCCTTTCTCTAGATCTCGGAGTACTATCTCCTCCCGGTCTCAAGTAACTTAGATGAAGTTTATTCCTTCTTTCAAAGTCAGACTCTTTAAATTACTGTTGAGATATTATTTTCCTAATCACTACCTTCTTCCTGAGCAAGTAATGAATACGAACAAGTTCTTAATGGGTGCACTCACTAAGAAAGAATTTTAAATGAAGAAATCACAATACATACAAAAACAATTCACTAATATCAATCCTACGCTTGCCTATTTTAAATGGAGACTGAACATCCAATTTTGTTGAAGCTCATTTCTTATTCTCAAATAATATCACACATCTTCTATGAGTTGAGTCACTTGCTTTATTATTTTTTTGGCATAACTTGAATGATAATACGACAATCCTCTCAAATATCTTTTGTTATATAGATCAGATAATCTAGCATTTGTATAACCAAAAATCTGTAAGTGCACCAATTGCATCAATACATTATATTTTCTAATCATTTTCATGAGATAGGAATTAATTTTTCCTTATGTTAAGAAATCTCACAATCATTGGGGTATTCAATGGAATTGCTTTAAGACCTTTTAAATTCTTAAGAATTTTCATTTAACCTTCATCATTTAGCTAGACATTACAATCATTCATTATACATATTCAAGTATTTCAGCTATTGTTAGGCTGAGAAAAGCCTCGTTATATCCACCACAGCAGAATATTTCTCTTTTTAAATATTGGGACTTTTGCAAAAACTCTTTATGCCCCAAGGCACAAGCTATGCTCCAAGGCACAAGCCGTACTTTATATCTTACTATTATAGTTTTGCACAGTAATTCATTTGTACATCACAGATATTATATCTTGATCTATGGATTATAAGTCTAAAACATCACTTTTTTAAGTGTAACAAAATATACTTGAGTTGTGTATTTTATTTGGCCAATTATTTATCTGTCCACATTATATGAAAAATTTGAATTTAAGATCCTCGTCACAACATTGAGCACTATTTCATATCAAATATACCATCGATGGTTATTTGATATTGATTTTAATATGGCATAACTTATTGATATCTCTTCATTTTTTCATTATTTTCAAGAACATGAACCTTTGCCTAGGTTTTATGAAAAGTTATGTCATGGTGCTCTTTTAAAGCACTTGCCTCATGATTCTGACCATCTTGACCATTTGTTCCTATCCTTCTTAAAGGAGTTTTATGTTTCGAATCGATTGATCTATCACGCTATAGGTGTGTCAATAAATTTGTTCTTCAAGGACTTTTTATTGGAGTATTTGCAACTGAATTATAACATAGGGTCATCAAATACATCTGCCAATTGATTTGCAAATATTTTCAAATGAATTATCTCTGAAACTTTAAGTTCACATATTTTTTAATGGGGATCTAGATACTTCATCACACATATAATTCAACTGCCAATCATCTCTACTTCTAGTGTTAGAAAATCTAACATTGTCACAATTCTAATCTATCATGAATGGTACCCACTCTAACTCTCCGATGGGAGAACTACTATTACAACTCCGACTAATTAGTAACAAAAAAATAGGCAATTGAAGATGTAGAAACAGGTTAAATAAGAAAAATGTGTTGAGTCCCCATAAACTCAGGCAATTAAAACTAAAACCATTCGGAAATATCCCTATAATTTGAAATTATTATACCAAAACTCTTACGAAACAACAATTATAGATAAAGGGGATCCAACTCCAAAAAGTCATAAAATTAATAATGTCTGAAAAATCTAAGTCCGTAAAGGGGGGGACCAAGATTGAGAAGAGCCCCTAATAGCCTGAAAGAACTAGCTCACCCTTGAATTCTGTAAACTCAGCGATCATCTATTCGAGGTCTCTAAATAGCTGCCTGAAGATGCTTTATACTCAATAAAAAAAGAACAAGTGTAGTATCAGTACACAAAATAATAGTGTACTGGTAGAATCACGTGAATGTTCTAGTAAGTGAGATATATAATAAGTAACTACAACACAGTAAAGACACATATACATAATACTTTGCCACTTGTCATCTCCTAACAGTACACATATATTTACACAGGTCAGCAGTCTCAATTATAATTTACAGTCAAGAATGGTTCTCTCATGGAACCTATACTTCACTTATTAGTGTGTCAGAATATGACATCCGGTCTAGTGTTGTATTTAAACTTGACACTCGATCCAAATATGTATCAAAACATGTTATTCGATACAGTTATGTGGACATCCAATCCAAATATATATTAGAATGTGACATTCAATACAGTTATGTATCAGAACATGACATCCGATCCAATCAAACATGGCATAATCATAATTCATAATGAATAGTTCACATACTTACACAATCAAGTAACAGGTTCATTGCATGTCATTGACAATAAATAGTTATTTCATGTGGTTCATTTTATCTTTCTATATTCACATACATATATGCATACTAATGAAGCGGTTAACAAGCATATATGACACATATAGGAGACAAAATCATCACCAACCTTAAAACCAAGCCTTGTAAACTCTAAACTAGTAGAGCTTTCACTTTCGAAAGCGTTACAATTTGTTCTTCATCTAAAAATAATTACACATATGCAAAGATAAATAGAATGGCCTAATATATCTGAATTATACCTAAATACAAACCCTTGGCCAAAATCATGATCCTAATACATACCTAGTCTTTTCCTACCATCAACTATAGGCCAAATTCCTCCCCAACGATAACCAAACACGATTCAAAGTTCTAAGAATCAAAATATGAATTAGAGAAGTAATTAACTTACCTTTGGCACGAGAATTCATGGAAAAATGATGAAAAAATCTCCTAAGTCGCCCCTTAGCTCTAAAGAATGATTTTTTTGCAGAAAATAACAATTTTGGGACTTTTTTATTTTTAACCCCGATTGGCCCACCACAGCGGCCCCATCCCACCACAATGCCCTGTCCTGACGGGAAGCACGAAGACAGAATGTCAGAAATTGAGTCTCAAGCTCCTATTTTGCAACATACCCTTATTCCATGATGTTCTAAAATCAATATTTCACACCAAGTTTAATTACAGGAGTTCTATTTGCCCGAATACGATTTTGTAAAGCCATATAAGCTTCGTATCATCTTAGCTATCAATTTCAATGATCAAACTAAGAATTATATATCCCATCCATTACCGTATTACCCTACACCTCAACTGAATCAGATTTCATCCAAGTTTGGCCTAGGCTCAATATTTCCAAGCCACTACCCAAAAATATTTTGGCCCAATTTTCTTTCCTATTATCTTATCCATAACGATGAAAATAGGCCATTATAATAGATACCAATTTACTCATCATTTTTCCCCGAGTGACTAAATTAGAAAAACTTGGCTAAGGCAAGGACATAATAGTACCTAGTTCAGCGAATAACTTGGGATACTTATCTCGCATGTCTTTCTCGATTTCCCAAGTAGATTCCTCCACCTGATGATACTCCCACTGAACTTTCACAGATTTAATTTCTTTGATCCTTAGCTTTCGAACATCATGATTTAGAATTGCAATTGGCTTTTCCTCATACTGAAGATCTTTGTCTAGCAAGATTGAGTCCTAATTGATGATATCATCTCCATACCCATGATACTTCTTCAGCATGGACACACGGAATACTAAATTGGACTCTAGACAGTCTAGGTGGTAAATCCAACCTATAAGCTACTGGCCCTATACATTCAAGGATCTCAAATGGACTAATATAGCTAGGACTGAGCTTGTCCTTTTTGCTAAACCTCATCAACCACATTATAGGTGACACTATTAGTAGAACTTGCTCACCGGCCTGAAATGTCATGTCCCTTACCTTACGATCAACAACCTTTTTTTGTCAACTTTGAGCTGCTAGAAGCTTGGATTAGATGTTTCTTACCTTATCCTGAGCATTTCTTACCAAGTAAACCCCCAAAGGTTTTAGATCTCTAGTCTCAAACCACCCTATAAGTGATCTACAACCTCTCCCATAGAGAGCTTCAAATAGTGTCATATCAATGCTGGAGTGATAGCTATTGTTGTAGGAGAACTTACACAAGGGAAATATTATCCCAATGTCATCCAAAATCAATCACGCATGCCCTCAACATCTCTTCTAGCATCTAAATTGTCCTCTCTAACTGCCCATCAGTCTGTAGATGAAAAGTTTTGATCAAAGTGAGTTGAGTGACCAACTCCTCATGCAATCTCCCTTTAAATTTGGATATGAACTATATATCACAGTCTGAGATGATAAAGAGGAGCACCCCGTGCAGTCTTAGAATATTCTCTACAAAAATCTTCACCAATTATTTCATGCTATAGTATACTTTGACTAGAATGAAGTGGGCTAACTTCGTCAATATTTTAACGATAATCCAAATAGAATTAGACTTTTCCAAGATCTTAGGAAGACCCGCCAAAAAATCCATGGCTATCCTTTCCTACTTCCACTCAGGAATGGGCATTCTCTGAAGTAAACTTGCAAGCTTTTGGTGCTTATATTTTACCTGCTGACAGTTCTGATACTTAGCCATAAACTCAACTATGTCTTTCTTTATGTCCGTCCACACAAATATTGCTTTAAATCTTAGTACATCTTCATCACACATGGATGAATAGAGTACGATGAATCATGATACTCAGAAAACACCTTATGAATTAATCTATCTACCAGGGAACACAAATCCTTCCCCTAAAATTGAGCACCCCATCTGCATCAAGGGCTGCATCTGGGCCTTCTCTCTGATCTCATTCAAGTTTGTATTTCAAACTGCTTGACCTTGATATCTTCAACATTGGCCAGCACACCACTCTTTGCTGAGATGCCTAGCCTCATAAATTTAGACTCCAAGGCTTGAATCTCTCTAGCCAGGGGTCGCTTACAAGCACCCAAATAGGCTAGACTTCCCATACTAACCGACTTCCATCTTAATGTGTCTACCACCATATTAGCCTTACCTGGATGATACTGGATTAGTGATATCATAGTCCTTGAGTAAATTCATCCACCTTCAATATCTCGGGTTTAAGCCTTTCTGAGTGAGCGCATGTTGTAGGTTGCGATTGTCAGTAAATACTTAACTCTTGACACATAAAGGTAGTGTCACCAAATCTTTAGAGAAAACTCTACTAATGCCACCTCCAAGTCATCTGTCAGATAGTTCCTCTTATGAACTTTCAACTACTATGATATATAAGCTATAATATTCTTATCCTGCACCAACACAACACCCAAGCCAGAATGTGAAGCATCACAATAAATAATAAAATATTTACCTTCTATCGACATGGTCAGAATTGGTGCCGTGGTCAAAATATTCTTGAGCTTTTGGAAGATTTCTTCACATTTATCAGTCCACTCAAACGGTACCATATTCTAAGTCAGCCCAATTAAATGGGTGGCGATAGAAGTAAATTTCTTCACGAACTGGCGATATCAACTAGCAAGTCCCATAAAACTCCTAATTTCAATCATAGAGAGAGGCCAGCCCTAGTTCTTGACTACTTCAATCTTTTGGGATCTACCATTACCCCTTCTTTAGAAACCACATGCCCCAAAAAGGTAACTAAAAACAACCAGAATTCATACTTGGAGAATTTTGTAGACAATTTATGTTTCCCCGAGATATTCAAAATTATACGAAGATAGTCAACCTGTTCTTCCTTACTCTTCGAATAAAGCAGAATGTTATCTATAAACCCAATTATGAAGGAATATAGGAACGGCTTGAATACCTTATTCATCAACCTTATGAAGGTTGCAGGTGCATTAGTCAACCCAAACAACATTACCTGAAACTCATAGTGTCTATAGTGGGTTTTAAATGTTGTTTTGGACATATCCTCAGGTCTAATCTTTAGTGATGGCATCCAAACTTTGGATTAATCTTTGAAAAGATCGATGCATATTGTAACTGGTCAAAGAGGTCATCTATACGAGGCAACGTGTATTTATTTCTAATTATGATCCAATTCAGCTGTCGATAATCCATACACACTCATACTACCATCCTTCTTCTTAACAAATAAGATTGGAACATCCCACGGGGAAGCACTAGGATGGATAAAACCTTTGTCAAGAAATTCTTGGATTTAAGCTTTAAGCTCTCTCAATTATATCGGAGCCATGCAATAAGGAAAAATAGAAATAGGGTGAGTGCTAGGCTCCAAGTCAATGCAAATATTTATATTTTTATCAGAAGACATACCAAACAAATTAGTAGGAAATACTTCTTAAAACTCAAACACTATGGGAGTAGACTCAATAGAGGGAGACTCAACATCAACATCTTAAACAAAATCCAAATATGCCAAACAACCCTGCCTCATCCTTTTTTAACCCCTTCCTTACTCCGAATCTATAGAGTTACAGTCTTAGTATTATAGTTAAGAACAGCATGGTAGGGGGACAACTAAGTCATGTCTAAGATCATATTAAAATTAATCATACCTAAAATTACCAAGTCATCTAAGTCTAGAAACCCATAAACAGAATAGGACAAGCACGACAGACATGGGTGACTATAACAAACTCTCCGATAGGGGTAGAAGTATGGATGAGGGCATCAAGCACATCACAAATTGCATCAAATCCCAAGTAAAATGGTACTAATATATATATATATATATATATGAATAAGTAGAGCTAATATTAAACAAACATAACAGTAATTATCTGGTCACGGACAAGAATAAAGAATGTGATCAATGCATCAGACGCCTCAGACTCGATCTAGCCTGGAAAGGCATTAAAGTGAGCCCTATTATCTTGAAGGGCCAACTTTTTGCTTGGTTGTTCTGCTCCCTGATCTGCATTACCATTACTTTGACCTCTACGTACCCTCTAGTTTAATCTTTGCTTATCTTGTGGACGTCCTCTATCATTACTACCTTTGCCCATTGGGGAATCAGTCTCGAGAGAGTGGGGACACTCTCTTCTCATATATTTTGGCTCTCCATTATTAAAATAATTGTGCTTAAAAGATGTTTGGTTGCCCCATATGAAATAAGCTCTTTGGCCCTCCTAGGAAGGGTTCTATTGTGGAGTACCTGAGTAACTACCCGTAGAAGCTTTCATAACTAACTGAATTGACCGACCTGTAACTGATGGCCTGTCAGGTCCTCTAGAATAAGAGCTATGAAAGTTACCTGTGTTTTGTGTTTTTATGTGTTTTAGCCAAAGTCTTGGCCTGCCTATCCTGTTCTACTCCTACCACCTTTTCCACGATGTTTGTCACTTCATTAAAGTTTTTAATGGAAGATGTCATATAGACAGAACAGTCAAATTATCTCCTCCTCTATAGTCACCAACTGAGTAACATATCTGGAAAGTGCATGAAAATTAGCATCACACGCTGCCATGGCCATACCACCCTGTTCTAAAGCCATGAATTAATCCTTTTTATGATCCTTCAGGGTCCGGAGTACATATTTCTCTAAGAATAAAGCATGGAACTGAATCCAAGTGAATGGGGGCAAAATTGGCGAGCGACACTCCACAGGGCCCTCCACCATTTCTTGGATTCACCTTAAGATGAAAGGTCACAAACTCAACCCCATGCTGGTAGACTATAACCAACTTGTGTAGCCTCACATAACAGTCAAGGATGAACTCATAGGCATCCCTCACTCACAGAACCATGGAACACTGGTTGCTTTAACTTTAAAAACTTAGTCAACATAGCATGCTCAGTGCCAGTCATCACTAGGCACCTAAGAGGATGAAAGAAAGCATCGGTGCCCAGTTCTCCATCTGTCTGAAGAACTACAGCAGCAAATGGATGAGTAACTGGATCTTAGGCTATAGGAACTTTGGCAATATTTCTAGTGCTGGAAAACCCACTCAAGAAAGTTATGATATGCTGATCTAAAATCGGATCAGAGGGGGAAGACCTGCAACCCCATCTTGTGCATCCTTCATTTGTTCAGCATTTTCTTCTACCTCAACCTCTACATCCCATTCTACCTCATCCTGGGGTGCGGAAGAGCCACTCATCTAGGTACATCCTTAACATGAGCTTGACCCCTAGTGGGTGCTGCCCTTCCTCGGCCTCTACTGTGTCCCCTTCTCATGCCCCTTCCTCAGCCACGTCCTCTAACGGTTGGATCCTCCTTTAGCTTAATGGGAGCTAGGAGCCAGACATCATTGTAGTGAGTGTTAAACATCTATATACAATAGAGTGAAAGATGTTAGATATCAATTTAGATCACCAGATATCAATTAAAATCAAGTAATATCACAAAAGGAGAGAAGATAGAGAAATTTAGAGAAATGTTTCCTAAAGTCGTATAGCCTCTCGAAGAAAATAGTACAGGAAACTATGTACTGTTCTGCAAGACTTTACTAGATATGTTTAGGTAAAACTAGATCAACAAATCTAGGGCTCTGATACAAACTTTATCACGATCCTGATCTGTTGTAATTGGCACTCATTCTGACCCTTCGGTGGGAGAACCACTATTACAACCCAGAATAATCAGTAACAATAACAAATATGCAATTTAAGATGTGAAAATATGTTAAATAAGAAAAAGGTGTTGATTCCCCATAAATTCAGCCAATTCAAACTAAAAACATGCAGAAATATCCCTAGAATCTGAAAGTCACAATACCAAAACTCTTATTGAATAAACAAGTCTAGAAAAAGGGGATGCAACCCCAAAAAGTCATAAAACAAATAATGTATGAAAAATCTAAGTCCTAAAATGAGGGACCACCAAGATTTAGAAGGACTCATGGTAGTCTAAAAGAAGTGGCTCACCATTGAATTCTGTAAACTTAGCGATATTCTTTTTGAGTTCTCTCAACAGCCACATGAAGATGTCATGTACTCAACAAAGAAAGAGCAAGTGCAGTACTAATACATAAAAAAATAATGTACTAGTAGGACCACACGACTGTTCCAGTAAGTAAGATATGTAACAAGTAACCACAATACAGTAAACACACATATACAGAATATTGTGCCACTTGTCATCTCCTAACAGTACACATATATTTATACAAATCAACAATCTCAATTACAATTCTTAGTCAATAATGGTTCTCTCATAGAACCTACACCTCATATATTAGTATGTCGAAATATGACACCCAATCCATCATTATGTCAGAACGTGACATCTGCTTTAAATAAATATTAGGACGTGACACCTGATCTAGTTATGTATCAGAACATGACATTTGGTCCAATCAAACACATCACAATCATAATCATAATTAAAGACTAATGAGACTAGATAATGGAGTTAATATGAGCATATATTTTAGGAGTATTACTAAGCACCGAATTGGGTAAGAGTTTAACTGACTTAAACTCCAAAACTGTGTAGCTAGTGTAGGATGGAGGCTATGCCTCTTAACTTCTAAAAAGAGGAATTTAATGATTGGATCCAAGATGGTGATGTCCTTTACGTTGGCAAGGTATTGAATGGATGTGGCAACGGCATTGCTTCATTGTATCATTACTAGATCATAAGTGATACTTGTTGGTTAGAGAAAAATTGAACTAAGTAAGCATTGCTTATTATTTTTTTTAAAACTTGCATTACATATTTATGTTGAGTTCTAAGAGGAGTATCTTAATATATGTCCTTACTTTCCTGTCATTTTACATACTCATACATTCCATATATTGAATCATTCGACCTGTATTATTTTATGATACAGATATATGTGTTGGAGATCTTCAATAGGTGCATCATTGAAGATCATTACTTTTCAGCTATTTGGTGAGTCCTTCTTATATTCGAAGGAACTTTTTATCCTTCCATTATTATTGAGTATTATGTTTCTTTGGAGGTAGTCATGGACATGTCATTGGCACCGTCTGATAGTGTTAGAGGCTTCATAGACAGAGTTTGATGAGGTAATTGGAGTATTTTTCCTTTGAAACTACTTCTCTTAAGGATTATTTCTTTCATTTGATGTTGATGATGGAGAGTCCACATAAGTATTCTTGTTATCACTTAATTCTTCCAATGATGAATGGATGAGTAATGAGACCAATTGGTTCTATCAGACACCAAAGATGGTTTTTGAGTGGCGGTCACGCCTAGGGTACCCTCTCGAGGTATGACAAACTTGGTATCAGAGCGCAGAGTTCAAGGATTCTAGAGAGTCTATGAAATCGTGTCTAGTAAATTCTTACTTATGGATATGTTGTGCACAACACTTATAATCAGAAGGCTATAGGACATTAGGAAATTGTCTCATTTCTTTCACAATCTGAGTTTATACGATAGAATTTAACCTTATACGTACAGCCAGTCAGAGAAATGCTGCCAACATCGAGAAGATGCCCCCATCAAGAACTGAAGGACAACCTACAAAGTCTATTAAGGCACCCAAAATGCCTACTATTTAGCCCATTCCTACTTTGAAGGTGGAATTTAGAAGAGCTATTTCTATGCTCACTCAACTGGTAGCTGCCCATATGGGTTACCATAGTTCACCAACTCCTAGCTCTAGCTCTTAAGAGTCATAAGTTATGGTAAGAATCTAAGATTTTGTGAGGATAAAACCATTGGTCTTCACGGTTTCTAAGGTTGAGGAGGATCCAAGAACTTCATTAACGAAATATGGAAGATTCTGAAAACTACGTATGCGAATAAGATTGAGGGAGTGGAACTTACTTCTATCAGTTGAAGGATATGACAAATATTTGGTACAATCAGTGGGAAGAGAGTTGTGGTGAGGATGCTGAGCTTACAGTGTGGTATGAATTCGAGGGTGTCTTCTTTGATCACTTTTTTTCTCTAGAGTTAAGGGAAGCAAAGGTTGAGAAGTTTATGAATCTCAAGCTAGAGACATGACTATGAAGGATTATAGCTTAAATTTCATTTAGTTGTCCAAATATGCTTTAAAAATGGTTCCAAATATGAAGGAAAAGATGAGAAAGTTTGTCTCTGGCTTGGGCAAACATGTGAAGAAAGACTATAAGGTAATGCTAAAGATTTACGATATGGATTTTTCCAGATTAATGTTGTATGCTCAACAGGTTGAGGATGAAAAGAAGAAGGAATAAAATGAGCACTTAAACCAGAAGGCTAAGTTTGTTGGACATGAGAATGAGCAGAAGCGAGGGAAGGGTAACAAGTTCTTCTTTTAGAAGAGGTCTTCTAATTATGCACCTTCATCTAAAAATGTACATAAATCTAATACAAGGTATGATCAGAGGTCACTGAGTCACCATACTTTCGAGCTTAGGGTTCTCACTTCCAAGAAAGTGTGGCTCAAGGTTCTAGAGAAAAGCCACCATGTCCTAAATGTGAGAAGCTCTATTTGGGAAAGTGTTGTGAGGGCACCAATGCTTGCTACGGATGTGGACAGACAAGTCACTTTCAGAATGAGTGTTCTTCGAAGAGACAGGGAAATGAAGGTAGTAGAGTTAAGTTTTCTTCTGCAGCATCACAGAATAGAGGCAATCAGAGAGGCGCAACTTCAGGTGAAAGAGGGGGAACAAACCATCTATTATTTATGGGTAGTATCAAAGACCAAGAGAACGCACCCAATGTTGTTACTAGTATGCTTCGAGTCCTTTATTTTAATGTGTATGCATTACTTGATCCGGGTGTGACATCATCTTTTATGACTCTTTACTTGGCTAGTAAGTTTGAGATCCTTACTGAGTGTCTTCTTGAGTCGTTCATCATATCTATTCTCATTGGTGCATCCATCCTAGATGAGAGAGTCTATAGAGATTGTACTGTATCTATTTATCACAAAGATACCATCGTTAATATAGTTGAATTAAATATAGTAGATTTTGATATTATTCTTGTCATGGACTAGTTTTATGCTTGTTATACCTCAATTGATTGTAGAACCCGGATTGTCAAGTTTTAATTTCTGAATGAGCCTATCTTAGAGTGGAAGGGGAGTTCAATAGTACCTAGGGGTAAATTTATTTCCTACCTTCAGGCCAGAAAGTTAACCTCCAAAGGATGTATCTATCATATAGTCCGAGTCAAAAATGTTAATGACAAGGCTCCATCTATTGAGTCAGTTCCCATTATGAATAAGTTTCCTGAAGTCTTTCCTAAGGATTTACCTAGAGTCCCTCCTGATAAGGAAATCGACTTTGGGATTGACGTTCTTTCTCATACGTAGCCTCTCTCTATTTCACCTTATAGAATGGCTCCAACTGAGTTAAAAGAGTTGAAGGAGCAGTTAAAAGATCTCTTAGATAAGGGATTTATTAGGCCGAGTGTCTCACCATGGGGCGTTCATATCCTATTCGTGCGAAAGAATGAAGGTTCTTTGAGGATGTGTAATGACTATTGTCAGCTTAATAAAGTCACCATAAATAATAAGTATCCTCTCCTAAGAATAGATGATTTGTTTGACCAACTTCAGGATGCCGCATGCTTCTCTAAGATAGACTTCAGATCAGGCTATCATCAGTTAAAAGTGAGAGAATATGACATCCCGAAGACGGCTTTCCGAACCTACTATGGTCATTTTGAGTTTCTTGTTATGTCATTTAGATTAACTAACGCTTCTGCAGCTTTGATGGACCTCATGAACCAGGTATTGAATTCATACCTAGATATGTTTATGATTTTCTTAATCGACGATATTTTGGTCTACTCTAGAAGTAAGGGTGAGTATATTAACCACCTTAGGATTCTCCTTCAAACTCTCAATAAAAGGAAGTTGTATGCTAAGTATTCAAAGTGTGAGTTTTGGCTTACGTCTGTAGTGTTCCTAGACTATATTATATCTTATGATGATATTTGAGTTGATACTCTAAAATTAAGGCAGTTAAGAACTGGCCCAGACCCTCTTCTCCAACTTACATAAGGACTTTCTTGGGTTTGGTTGGTTACTATAGGAGGTTTGTTGAGGGATTTTCATCCATATCCTCACCATTGACTACGCTCACTCAAAAAAGGCTAAGTTTCAATGATCTGATGCTTGTGAGAAAAGCTTTCAAGAGTTGAAAGCTAGATTAACTATTGCTCTAGTATTGTGCCTACCCGAGCGAACAGATGGTTTTGGCATCTATTGTGATGCTTCCACAGTTGGGTTAGGATGTGTGTTGATGCAGAAAGGTAAGTCCATTACGTATGGCTCCAGACAGCTTAAGACCCATGAGAGGAACTACCCCATTCATGACCTTAAGTTGACAGTTGTGGTATTTTCTCTTAAGATCTGGCGTCACTATATTTATGGTGTACATTTGGATGTATTCACGAACCACAAGAGTTTGCAGTATGTATTCAGTCAGAAGGAACTAAACTTGAGGTAGAGGATATGGCTAGAGTTGCTCAAGGATTATATCATGAGCATTCTCTACCACTCAGGTAAAGCAAACGTAGTTGTTGATGCTCTTAAAGATTATCCATGGAGATTATGGCCCATATGGAAAAGGAAAAGAAGGAGTTGGCAAATGAAGTGCATAGACTTAAGCGATTGGGAGTCCAACTTGTTGAATCTAGTGAAGGCGGAGTCATGGTTCAGAATAGGTCTACCTTATCTCTTATAGCATAGGTGAAGGAAAAACAAGATCAAGATCCTATTTTACTTTAGTTATAAGAAGAGGTACATAAACAAAAGGTGATGTTCATCGTCAAAGGGGGAGATGGTGTGTTGAGGTACCAAGGCAGATTATGTGTCCCGTATGTTGATGGTATCCAAGATAGGATCTTGGCAGAAGCTCATATCTCTAGGTATTATATCCATCCAGGGTCTACTAAGATATATAATGATTTGAGAGAAGTCTATTAGTGAATTGGTATGAAGAGGGACATTGTAGACTATGTCTCACAATGTCCAAATTGCCAACTAGTCAAGGTTGAGCACCAAAGGTCATATGGTGTAGCTCAGAATAAAGAAATTCCAGAATGAAAGTGGGAGATGATCAATATTGAATTTGTTACAGGCTTACCAAGGTCTCACAGAGAGCATGATTCAATTTTGGGTGATTATGGATATGATGACCAAATCAACCCATTTCTTACCCGCTAAGACTATTAAAACCGCAAAGGACTATGCCCGACTGTATATTCAAGAGATTGTTAGACTTAATGGAGTCCCTCTGTCTATCATCTCAAATAGAGGAACTCAGTTCACTGCTCAGTTTTGAAAGTCCTTTCAAAAAGGGTTGGGTTCGAGAGTGAACCTTAGCATCACATTTCATCCTCAAACTGATGGCCAGGAAGAGCGCGCTATTTAGATTTTGGAGGACATTCTTGGAGCATGTGTCATTGATTTCAAAGGTAATTGGGATGAGCACTTACCCTTTAGTGAGTTTGCGTACAATAACAGTTTCTATTTGAGTATTCAGATGGTTCCTTATGAGGCCTTTTTATAGGAGGATATACAGATCACCAATTGGTTGGTCTGAAGTTGGTGAAGCTAAGTTGATTGTACTAGACTTAGTTTACTAAGCCATGGAGAAAGTGAATATCATCCAAGAGAGGTTGAGGATTGCTCAGAGTCGCAAGAAATTCTACACCGCTGTTAGGAGAAGAAATTTAGAGTTTGAGGTAAATGATAAGGTAACTTGAAGGTTTCACCCATGAAGGGTGTGATGAAATTTGGAAACAAGGGGAAGTTAAATCCTTGATATATTGGTCCTTACTAGATTGCGAAGACAGTAGGTAATGTAGCCTATGAGTTAGAGCTACCACTAGAGTTAGCAGCTATTCATCCCGTGTTTCACATTTTGATACTTAAGAAGTGTTTGGGAGATCTTCATTGGTTGTCCCTATTAATATTATTGGAGTAAAAGATAGGTTTTCCTATAGTGAGATTCTTGTCCAAATCCTTGATCGTCAGGTTCGCAAGCTTAGAACCAAAAAGGTTGCATCAGTCAAAGTCTTGTGGAGAAATCAATTTATTGAGAAAGCTACATGGAAAGTTGAAGAAGATATGAAGGCTAAATATCCTCATTTATTTGTGCCTTCCAATAATGATGTGCAGGTAATATTCCTTACTTCTACCTTTGAGTCGATGTGTATTCTTAAGTTTGAGTCATTGACTATTTGAATATGTGCTCTTTGAGCATTTGACTATCAGAGTTTTTGAGTAATTGATGTCTTAATAGTATTCGTGCCTGATGTCTCCTAGTTTCATCTTTAATCGAGGACAAATAATCTCAAGGGCGAGATATTGTAATACCTCCTAAAACGTTGTATGTGGTGTTCTAATTCTCGACAAAAATGATACTGCTTTTATATTTTTGGCATAAATCTTCATAGGATGGTCCAAATTAGGTGATTCAAGTTATTGAAGAACCCCAACAGCATTCTCTACAATTTTTGTCAAGACTATAGCTTACGATTCGAAGGCTAAGTAGGTCAAATAAATTAGTTTTTGCAAGACCTGTTGTTGTAATGAAATGAAGTATTTATAGAAGAAAAATCATATATCACTGTGGGATGATCCAATTCAGTTGATTCTTAAATAATATGAAAGAAGACTTCTAGAGCTACAACTCATAAAAAAAAGAATAAAAAAAAGATATCAAATCCTAATTAGGAAGTTATTTTGTTCAAATGTAGCTCCGAAAAAGGGTATTCCGTAAGAAAAATTCATCTCACCAATCATGGAGGATCTAAGCCCATGACATCATTGACATGACATGACATCACTCATGACATCACAATCCTCCATTAAATTTTTAAGGTCAATCATTGTAATTATTTTATTTATTATTAGGTTCCTCATGTAAACATAAATACCCACCTTATTTCCTCATTTTGTGTATCAAGTTTTCTCAAGCAACTCTTCTCTCTATACACTTCTTTATATATTTTTAACTATAGTTATAGTTTTTAATAGTGTAGAAATACTATTCTGGTGATTCATATACTCTGGATAGTACACAAAAGGCTCCGGCTAGGAGCAAAGGTTAGGGTTCAAGAGTGTTTATTGAGTTTTTAAATTATGAGTAAAGTTTTGGATTTCAGGTATGTAAGATTATTCATATCATTGGATTGAGTTAATCTACACGCATAATATTTAAATTCATCGTAATTGAGTTATAGTTGAGTTTTATCCTAATTCTTGAATTCTAAATGAGTTAATTCTTCTTCTATTGAGTTAGATATATTTATGCATTGAGATTATTATTATTATTATTATCTCTCATATTATAAGAATTATTGTTCGTGGCTACTTTCTAATGAACCCTAATTGATTTGATGTTCATGATTTGTTTTCATGTGTGTTTTGAGTAAATATGTTGGCTTTTAATATACATGGACAAAAAGAGTGATTTGAATTAATATTATATATGTATTTTATTGAGTTTTGAAAGAGAAAAAGCATTGTGTTTAAATGAATTTGATTCTTTAAGTTAAATGATGTTTTGAGCAAGATGTTTTGATGAGATGTAAATGATACTTTGAAGTGTAATGATTGATGAAGAGGTAATAATGATGATGATGCGTTGAGATGAGTTTGGTGTTTTAAATTAAAGTTCAGTGAGACTAGATGATGGTGTTAATATGAGCACATGTTTTGGAAGTAGTATTGCGCACCGAGTTGGGTAAGATTTTAATTGACTTAAACCCCAGAACTATGAAGTCAGCATAGGATAGAGGCTATGTCTTTTTAGTCCCAAAAAGAGAACTTTGATGATTAGATCCAAGATGGTGATGTCATTTACCCAGGCAAGGTATTGGATGGATATAGCAACAACATCGCTTCATTGTATCATCACTAGTTCATAAGTGATGGTTGTCGGTTAGAGAAAATTCCGACTGAGTAAGCATTGCTTATTATTTTTTAAAAAAATCTGCATTACATATTGATGTTGAGTTATGAGATGAGTCTTTCTGAGAGGAGTATCTTGATATATGTCCTTACTTTCCTGCCATTTTACATACTCGTATATAAGAAAAAATTAAAAGTTGTCGGATGCAAGTGCACCCTCACAGAACCATATGGATCCGCCTCTATACTCCCGTACTCCGACGTGTATGAAATTGATGACAGTTTTTGAAAGATTACTTTGAGACTCAAATAGAAGAGTAAATTGTCAAAGAAAATAGAGAAGTTAATCTATATAAGAGTACTCATCGGTGTAATAGTTTAAACTAATTTGTAATTTCATTCTTTATTTTTATTAAGATCAAAAACGTCCGAATTTGAATATTAAGATTTAGATATTTATCTTGAATAAACATTTAAAAACTAAGATGTAGTAAGATATGAATATTAAAAAATTAAGACGGATAATTATTTTCTCAATATTTGGTGGTGATAAATAGTGGTTAACAGTGGTGGTTGATGGCGGTAGTTGGTGGTGACGGCTGATTATTATAGTGGACAATAGTAATATTTAGTAGGGGTGAATGATGACGATGGTTAGCAATATATAATTGTGGTTGATGTAGATTATCAATGGAGTTGATGAATGTTATGGTAATGGTGGTTGGTAGTGTTGATTGTAAAGGGTATGGTGATAGGCAAAAGTGATTGTGGTTGAGGATGGCAATTGTGGGTAATAATAGTTTGATAGTGATGGTAGTTAATAATGGTGGCGGCAATAATGGTTAACGATTAAGTGAATTGAGTGGTGGTGGACTGTCATATTTTTAAAAAATCTTTGAATAGATATCTTAATGATATTAAGTCTATGTTATTAATCTCAACCAGTTAGATTAAGTCGAACTTATTTAGTGATTGTAAAATAAATGCATTTAATGATTAAGATTAGAATAATTAAGATTTAAACCTAAAAAATAAACAAAATAAACTATTGAAATATGAATAATAACATAAAAATAGTTACAACAACAAAACTATAATTTCAGAAGCCCATAATAAAATTGAAGAAAAAATCAATCGCATTGATTCAACCATTTCAATCTAGTGGAGTTGTTGATGGCACAAAAAATTACATAGAGGATTGAGCTAGCGAACCTTTCTAATTCCAAGAAATATTGGCCCAAATTAAAACAATTCAAATTCTCGATTTCTCAGTTTCACTTCTTGTTCATAATTTCACCTTTTGAAAAATATGAACACTATAGATAATAAAACACGCTGGCATACACAAAATATGCATTGAATATCACTATATATATATTATATTTTGTGTGTGTGTCAATATATATACAGTGATACATAAGACATTTAGTAATATACACTAAATATACATCATATACCGTAAGATACTACATATATACATACATCACACTCCTCAATCTTTTGGTGGTAAAAAGTGGAAAGAGGGGGTAGGATTAGGTGGTAGATATGGCTCAAAATATGTGGTACAATTATTCATAAATTTTACCGAACTAACTTAGGAGCGGCTCAATTTAATTAGTGTCGTAAAACCAAATTCTATAGAAGGCTTCAAGTTTTTTTTTTTAAAAAAAAAAAGCAGAAGATGAAGAAAAGCATGCATTATTTGAAGTCATTTTCTAGAATTTTATATGCAAAGTTGTTAATGACTTTTTCTTCCTCGACATGCATTTATAATCAACTACATTAATGATTTGTTCTTATCTAAAGATTATTCTCTAATATCTTTTATAAAATTTTAACCTATTTAACTGTCGGTTAAAAAATTGCAAGAGATCTATTATGATATTGCATCAAAGTTTCAATTTTTCTTCTTTTTCAATTTTTTTTTTAATAACTAATTCGATGTATATTTTCTAGTAGAAATATTTAAATTTTGAATAAACTATTTTAAAATTAATATATATACCTACAAATAAAAATATAAAATAAATATTGAATTTACAAAATAAAAAGGAAAAGAGAATAGCAAGTTAGCTAGCTAGAAATTGATTGTTTGATGTAAAAACAAAATTCATTGCTTCGATTTGCTTGTTGGGGTGCTTGACAATCTGAGAAATAATGAAAAAGAATTTAAAACAAAAGATTGTACAATTTGAGTTATTCAATACCGTTCAACCCTTATTTTTTGCGAGGATAAATAGCTTAGTAAGACATAAAAAAAAAGATATATAAAATACATATTTCCTTGTGAAAAGAAGGAAAAAAAGAAAAAGAATAATTTGGATTGTATATAAATTACCCCTAGTATATATACTTTCACTTTCAGTCACCTAGTAAATAGATCTACTGGTCTTACATTTGTTTCATTAAAGTATTCAATATTTTTTAGAACAAAAATTAGCATATAAAATCTATTTTTTAGAAATTTTTATGCTGAATAGTCGCCTATCGAAAAATAGTCATCAAATATATAATTTTTAAGAAGGCGGCTATTTTATTAAGTAAAGTGTGCAAACAATAACTAAACCCTATTCTAAAATATAGAGCAATTCTCAATTCCAGTCCAATCCAAGCTTTGCTTCTGCTTCCTTGTATGTTGTTGTGTCTCTTTGAAACCATATACTTGTAAGCTTGTTTCTGCGCGTGCTCTCTTGTTCACCTGGTACTCCTCTATCTTCCTCATTTAATATGTTGCTTGTTGTATATATGCACTCTTTTCTTTCTAGATCTATCATGGTTTGATTGTGTATTGTTTTTCCACTCTAGAAGCTCTTTGTCGTTTGTATTTTTGTTTCAAATCTATTGATTAGTGTCGGATGCATGGTTTTCTGGATGTATCTGCAATTGCCACCTTATTTTTTCATCTGCAATATATGTTGTCTTTTAGGTTTTTGTTCAATAAAACGAACACCCGAAAGTGTTAATACCATACATCGAACAATTACCCATTGTACTAGTTTATTGCCTGATAAATTTATGTTTGATGGTGGCTTTTGTGTTTTTCGATATGGAATTCTATACTTTAGCATTACTTTCACCTACTTCTGCTTTAGTGTTTCTCCTGTACCTACAAAATTAAGCACTTTGTTAGCTAAAAAGATCCTTCAATGGTCACATGCATACTATCTATGTTCTTGATGAATCTTAAAGCTTGAAATATAGCCATGCTTCTGCTTATTTGTTTGTGGTACATGAATTTTCTATTCCTTCTGCATGTGCGTTTATCACGTCCCCTAAATTATTTCTCACACTGAACTCCCACACACTTCTTTCTAGATTTTTCCTTGACGCTCCATCTGTATTGCACTTTAAGGCCTCCTGTCCCAGGTATTGTCCATATCACTTGCTTGCTTGACTCTGATTTTAGGAGTATAACCTGGTAGAGTTTGCACCAAGTCCCTCCACTCATAAGGAATGTACTTGAAATTTCTCCTTCTCACTTTCAACATCAGAACAATGGTATGCATGATTTGGTACATAAGCTTTTCATATGACATCTGTCCACCATGTTTTATGGCATTTCTCCTTTTTCATAATATGATAGCTGGGACAGCAGTAAACACTTCTCTCATATAATGATTAGCCCCACCGGTCCACTAAATGGTCTCTATAGAAACTGAGCTGTTGGCGACGGTAGAAAAACATGTGAAAAAGTTTCCATCTTAGGTACTTGACAACAGAAACATGTGGATGGAAATTGGAATACCCATTTTCTAACTACATCATCCTTTGAAAATTTATATTTCCAAAACCTTCAAATTAGAAATGAGACTTTAATTGGTAGTCCCCTAATCCATATTTTCTTGTGCAAACTACAAGTATAAGCCTTCTGTCTAATCAACTGATATGCAGATTCTACTGTGAATTTTCCTTTTGCTTCTAGTTTCCAGTAAGGTTATCATTGATATGCATCTTCCTAGGAGGTGGTATATTTTTCGGAATGTGTTCAACTATATCATATGGAATTAGCTCTCTCAGCTTTGTTGCATTCCATCTATCCCCTTTTATTGCTTCATGTACTTTAACTATTGTTCTATTATATTCCTGATTAACTTGGAACAATGCTCCAAGCCATGTCCAACCAAAAATAAGATTGACCTGGTTTTTGCTGTGCTTAAAAGAATACAGTTGTCTAGGTCGGGCCTCAATTTTTTTTTAGGAATAATGAGTTATAGATATTTTTTTAAAAAGAATAAATATAGAATATTATTTGCGGAAAATATATTTTTTATATAAGAGGATCGGCTATGATTAAAATAAATTATTACAAGAATTGATTACAAAAATACTAATAATAATTATTTTTTTCAAAATAACTAGAATAATAGAGTTCATAAATAACAATAAAAAAAATTAAAATATTCATTCAATTTTAGCTTTAAATCATTAATGTGTTTGAATGGCTCTTCTTCTTGATCTATCTAGACATTATACCATCTTCTTCTTGATCTATCTAGACATTATACCATCTTCATTCTATCTCCATTACACCTATATCCCACCGATAAGCATTTTATTTATTAAAAAAATGTAAAGAAAAGTTATTGTGTATGTATGAGTTGTTGGACTTGTAGTATCAAAGCATCAAATTTTATCACGGAAGCTAATTAGCTGTTGGGACCCTTGTACTTGCATTATCTTAATTTCAATTGTTTTTATAAATATTTTATTTTTATCTCTTTGCCAATTGTGTGAACTATTGCACGGCCATGAACTACTCTTATGTTTTTTGGTCAAGTTGATATTATATATTGCAATAATCCACAATCACACGGGGCAGCTATGTATTGGTTGTATGAGAGAAAATCAACATTGAAATAGATTTTTTTGGAACATATTAAAAAATATCTAGTCATCTTTAATGGTGCAGAACTTTGCCAAATGCACAATACAAATTGGAATCCACCAATGAGAAGTCAGATATAGATATTCAAGGATAAGGATATTGGGCCTTAGATAGAGTTGGTGCAAGGCCCATAAAACTCAAACCTCAAATCAACTCATATTTTTGTGCATTCAAGAGTTTCTCATTCTAGTTGTACAATGGCTGCTGCTACAATGGCTCTTTCTTCATCTACATTTGCTGGAAAGGCAGTAAACCTCTCACCATCTTCCTCTGAAATCACCGGAAATGGAAGATTCACCATGAGGAAGGCTGCCACCAAGGCCAAGCCTGTCTCTTCTGGTAGTCCATGGTATGGTCCTGATCGTGTCAAGTATTTGGGCCCATTCTCTGGTGAATCCCCAAGCTACTTGACTGGTGAATTTCCTGGTGACTATGGATGGGACACTGCTGGACTTTCAGCCGATCCAGAAACTTTTGCCAAGAATCGTGAGTTGGAGGTGATCCACTGTAGATGGGCCATGCTTGGAGCTCTTGGTTGTGTCTTTCCTGAGCTCTTGGCCCGTAACGGTGTAAAGTTTGGTGAGGCTGTTTGGTTCAAAGCTGGATCTCAAATTTTCAGCGAGGGTGGACTTGATTACTTGGGCAATCCAAGTTTGGTCCATGCACAAAGTATCTTGGCCATTTGGGCTTGCCAAGTTGTGTTGATGGGAGCCGTCGAGGGTTACCGTATTGCTGGTGGGCCTCTTGGTGAGGTTGTTGACCCACTTTACCCTGGTGGTAGCTTCGACCCATTGGGCCTTGCTGATGATCCAGAGGCTTTTGCTGAACTCAAAGTGAAGGAGATTAAGAATGGTAGACTTGCTATGTTCTCCATGTTTGGATTCTTCGTTCAAGCTATTGTCACCGGAAAAGGTCCATTGGAAAATCTTGCAGACCACCTTGCTGATCCAGTTAACAACAATGCATGGGCTTTTGCCACAAACTTTGTTCCCGGAAAGTGAACTTCTTAAAATAGTGTCTTCTAGTAGTATTTGATTTGTTTGATATCTAGCCCTGTAAAGCAAGCTATTGTAAATTACTGGAGATTATATATGAATTTTTATTTGATCTCCCATATAGTGTAGCTCCATATATTCTTATGTTCCGGAATTTTCGACCTTAATAGCTTAGATGATCGTTATTTTTTACTACAAATATATAAGAGTGTGAGTTTATTGAAGGTCAAAGTTGCCTCTATTTTCTCGTATACTAATCTATTAGCTCTTCTTAACTCCAAAGACATACGCTATCCCATTAGTTTCCAAAGTTGGTAAAATGATAGAATTTTATATTGGTCTAACCAATAAGTTGTCTCCAATTGTTTATTTTTATATTTTTTATTGAGTTGGTGTGGTACCTAAACCCAGCCAAACAAATTTAGGTTCTGATTAAATTGACCAGTTAAATCAGACAAGGTTGGTCATATTGTCAAGGAAAATGAGATGTTGTTTTGTTAAATAAATAGTTACATGATCTTTCTGGAGATGGAACGTCGGGGTGTGGGGTAACTACTTGTAAGTAATGTTATTCTATTTGTCTCTGGATATAAAATTTTAAAAATACGAAAAGATTTTGTAATATTCTTAAATTATTCTCAAAATAAACAAATTCTTAAATAGAAGAGTACACTCTTATAGACAATTTTTACCAAATAAGTGAATTCAACAAGAGAAAAATGTTGATGATATCATTAAATATTTATTAAATAAGAAAATGTGTCATTCTTTTTTATACTAATAAAAAGTAAAATGGATCTTATAAATTGAGATAGAGGAAGAAGAAGTATATAAGTTGTGAAGTTCTAGAATGTTCAGTTAGGCCGTATTTGGATGTTTTTAATTTTTTAATTGGTCAAAATATTTCCTCTAGAAAATAAATTTCTTAAAAATGAGAAAACTTTCCTTCCAGAAAAAATACAAAAAACAAGTTTCATAAATAACCTAACGATGTTCCAAAATCATTATCTTCTGCCCACCCTCAAAAGCTCCAAATCCTTATCTCTTGACCATCCCACCTCTCACCACCCTCAAACTCCCCACTCCCCACATATTCCACCCCAATAATTATATTTTACGATAATATTACTTTTTTTTATTTGGTATTTAATACCTACATTAAAATTCGATTAATTCGAAATTGTGTTGCATTGGGCATATTCAGAGAACCGTCCTTATCAAAAAAAAATTAAATATCCAAAATTCAAAATCGAGACTTCTAAATAACGAAAAAAGCATCATCATCATCTATTCCACCAAATCCTTTGATAATTATGATATTACATAGACACTCTTAAAATATATATTTTTTAAAATTTACATATCAAACATTAAAAAAAATATAATACTAAACGCATTTATTTTCGAAGAAAATATTTTTCTTCCTATCAAGCACACCCTTAGTTAAATAAGTCGGTTAGTTAGCTAAGCAAGTAGTTGAGCATAGTAGATATAATAGATGTATAAAGTAGGTTATATACATCGTATCCAGCACTTAGTTTTTCCAATACAAAAATCAAATCTTTTAATTCTTATTCTGTCTCTACAATCTTCATCTCTGTTTACATTTCTGTTTCATGCTACTTATTCACGTGGACTGCAGTCCAACTGTGTTATAGGTTAAAATCGCTTCCTCAACAACTATCTTTAGAATGTCCTATCTCTCTCTTCAACGTTACGCTTTCTTTGTCTTATTTTATGTGATATAATTTGGTGTACGAGAGCCAAATAATTATTTAATTTTTAATATAAATTTAAATATAAAATCTTTAAGTTTAAACTTACATATTTAAAAATTATAAATAATAATTATTATTATAAATCACAATAATTAACCATTCAAAATATTTTTAAAATATTAAAAATCGAGATCAAAGAAAAAAAATAGTAATTTTGCCACAAAGTGGACAGAAGGAATAATATATTAATTACTATTTCTATCAGACTATTTCATTTAATGTTTATCACAAGATTTACATATAATAGCTGTAATTATATAAATATTGTTTACTCGATCATATACATTAATTAAATTCTTTAAGAATCTAACGAAATTTAAACACAAAAGTTTACAACTCTACAACTAAGCTAGCGTTTCATCATAAATTTTGAATCAAATTTTGAAAATTTATCTTTCATATATTTGTTTGGCGGTGAAATTGTGTTTGCATGCTAGTGAACGAAGCAAATCTCAAGTTCTTTGATATCAAATCTGAACAAAATGTCCATATTGCAACTCCAACTTGCAACTTACAAATCCAGTTATGTCAAAAAGAAAAAAATAGATAAAGGGAGGTGAAATATATCCCTTTATACAAAATCCCCTACAAGCTTGGATTAATTATACATGAATGACTAGGGGAAATCAAGTGAATCACAGCATGCAAACAGCATTCAAAAAAATGACCTACTCGTTTACAAATCTCAAGTGGTCAGTATAACACACATTTTATGTACACATCAGTATTGACAAAGTAACACGAATATCTTAGATAAGAGGGAGAGATTAAAGATGCACATGTACCAAATTTTATTGCTCCAAGTCCTGTTTGTTATCATTTCCAGTACCAGTTCCTTGCCATGTCCAAACAATGTCCTTCAAGGCAGGCCTAACTTCCTCTTCACAAAACTTGTTATACTCCAAGGTGTCGCCGGAGGACTTGGAGAGCTCGACCACGGTGACTTCAGGCGCCACCTTAAACACCTCGGCGGTGACCAACAACCGCCCTTTTCGTCCTTCCTCGGGGCATTGCATCTTTAACTTGAATGGCTTTACCCTATAAACCTTATATCTCATAACTTTAGCCATTTTCTCCATTTTGCGGATGACATCTCGGGCAGTGCTCCTTGAAGTGAACATGGATGATGCCTTCCCTTTGATCTCAAACAAGCTAGACAAGTCGAAACCAGAGGACATGGATGAAATCAACTCGAATGCATTGAAAAATGCAGGGGATGAAGGGGATTTCCTAATGATCCCTCCTTGTTTGCTGCTCATTCCCTCTTCAACATGATCATTTTCTTCTTCTTTTTCTAACTTTTGAAAATCTTGGATTGAAAAAGCCCGCGGCATAGCGAAATCCTTCCTAAACCATGGAATCCTCATGATACCTTGAATGGTGATCCTCCTTTCTGGATCAGCCATTAAAAGTTTAGATATCAAACGCCTCGAATCCACTGAAAACCACGGTGGGAACTCGAAATACGCCTTGAAAATCTTCTTGTACATGTTCATCACATTCTCATCTTGGAATGGAAGGTAACCAGCTAGAAGCACATACAAGATAACCCCACATGACCAAATATCAGCTTTTGCACCATCATATCCTTTCCTCCTTAAAACCTCAGGAGCAACATATGCTGGTGTCCCACACTGTGTATGAAGCAAACCATCATTTCTACTCAACTGCTCATCAGGCAAAGCCGATAGCCCGAAATCAGATATCTTCAAGTCCTCATTCTCATCCAGGAGGAGGTTTTCAGGCTTCAAATCGCGGTGATAAACCCCTCGACTGTGACAGAAATCAACAGAACTTATCAATTGTTGGAAGTATTTTCTTGCTGTATCTTCCTTAAATTTTCCTTTGGACACTAATTTAGCGAAAAGCTCGCCCCCTTTAACATACTCCATTATAAAGAAGATTTTAGACTTTGTAGCCATGACTTCTTTGAGTTGTACAATATTGGGATGGCGAACGAGGCCCATCACTGAGATTTCTCTTGTGATTTGCTCCATCATTCCTTCTTTCTGGACTTGATCTTTTTTTATCACTTTGATGGCTACACTTTCCCCTGTTTCGACTTCCTTACCATAATACACTTTTGCAAAAGTCCCTTTGCCTAATAACTTCCCTATTTCATACTTGTCAAACAGTAATTGCCTCTCCTCCATTTTACTTTCTATAAGATGCTATGAATCAAGAAAATCTGCACACTCCAAGTGGAATGTTGAGAGAGAGAGAGACTATTAGGAAACAGGGGATGTAACAAGATTTTTCCAAAATAAAAACTAGATCTATTGACCTTTTTAGTATCACATAACAGAAATTCCTTGAAATATTCAACAAGTAGAAATTGGAATAGGGGAAAAGACAGCTAATTCAATAATCAATTTTTTCAATAAAATCATAGTTTCAGTGGCTTAAAGTTGAATTTTCAAAGTCACAAGTTGTTTGATGTCTACCTTCACCAAAATAACGACAATAATGATAATAAAGTAAATTTTATTTAAAATTAGTGGATAGCTGCAATTATTATTACTTATTCTAGTTTTGGAGTTGAACCAATAATAAAAAGGAAATAATGTGAGGTGCTTTAGTGGAGGGCCACGAATTCATGTGATTAAATAAGAGTTTTATAATCTGATTAATTTAGATTCATATTGCATCCAAATACTTTTTATTCGAAATTTTTATTTCGAAGAAGGCTCCTTAAATTAAGGAGGAAGGAATCTTATTTATACTATCACATTCTTTGAGGTGATTAAGAAAGGAGTTTAATATGCATGAGAATGAATCTGTTGCTTACCATATTAGCACAATTGCAAGATTTATTAGACGGAACTAAGTAAAATGGCCTTTTTTTTAAGAATAATTTCTTTCACATTATTTGGTGGACGAATTAACCTCATTGTTTCTTCCATTGCCAACTGTTCTTCTATTGTTTAATTTTCTTTTGTTTGATCCAGCAATGATTTGAGTTTTGCATATCTGTCCAAATTATTATATGAAAAAATTAAAAGGGGGATGAGAAAACTATTTTAAAAAATGCCAATTTTTTATTTGAAGACTAATTCTATTTGATTGCATATTGGGCTAATAAGGTGGATCATCTAGTTGGCCTATCAAGCTCGTGGCAATAACAAGGTAAATTTTTTGGTCTATTTTGATATTGTTATTTAATTTATACTAATGGCTTCAAATAGATGATATTTAAAGTTAGAATTGACAAAATCAAACAACATTTTTGCTCAAAAGCCCACGTCTTGGTTCTATTTTCCCAGTGGACAAGACCAGCTATAGGAGATCAACTCTTCCATGAATCCGTCCAATTATGTCGTAAGCACTAATAAGCACAATATACATGAGTAACTCACCAAATATTTTTAATTAGCAAATCATATTCTAACATTTGAAAATGGGCCATGGTATACCTCAATAGTGAACATGCAACCCATTATTACAGCTGTAATTTATATAAATCTCATAGTGTTAAGAGTTAATTATATTATTTCTCAACTTTTTTTCTAAATTATAAAAATTCCTTAAAATTTATGAATTTCGGATACATCACTGGACTTCCGGTTATATCAACAGACATCCATGTATTCTAGAGGGAGGGATGTATCAAAGAGGGGATAGGACATTCGGATACATAGGTGAGAGATGTATCCGAGAAGTGAGAGATGTATCAGAGAGGGAAGAGATATATCCGAGAGGGGGAAAGGGATGTATTAGCTGAGAAAGGATACATAATATATACAATATTCAAAAGTCTATTACTGTTCTTCCTTATGCAATCACAATTGGAGTTGTAAAATTTGAAAATTTAAAAACTCAAAAATTAAACATTGATCTTCAAAGTTAATTGTTGATTCTTCATTGACAAAAGTTGAAAGATTTGTGGTGGAATGTTTCGAAAATTGTCGAAACGCACTTTCTGTTGCATTTGAGCTTTACGTTTTGGAAGTTCCTATTTCTGGTTTGGAGTCGATTAAAGGCTTGAAATATATTTTCCATGGGGTGGTGGGGCTTAAATCGTTAAAACTCAGCCTAGATTGGTGATTATTGAGGTAAAATAAGAAAATTCCCGTCTGTGTCACATATATATCAATGTATATATCATATCTCATTATATAATATAGATGCACGTGACATACATAGAATACAAATATACAAGATATAAGCATGATATATACAGGATATACACATGACATACACAGAATATATACAATATATACGCATGATATATACAAATATATGACACACACTGGATATATACAAGATATACACATGACATACAATGATGCCTTCTTATTAAAAAAATCAATTTGAAACAGTTCTAAATGCACTTCAGTCCCCAAAACTGTTTCCAACAAACTCAGGCAATACTCGATAGAAATTTTAAGAAACAACTAACATTTGGTTGTTATTAGGCCTTTTTAACTACAGTTTCAATATTTACAATTCATAGTTATTCTTTCAATTTGCTATCGTGTGTATTCAATGTATTTGTCGATTAAAATGATAAAGAAAAAATACAAATACAAAGTTGATGATCGGAGATAATTGTGCACAAAATCTTTTTAAATAAGATAATTGAGCTAAAATTACTCTTTACAATCTTCCATAATGAAACAGGAGTCTCAAATGTCAGCATCGCAACATGCATTTATGTTGAAGATTTAAAACGCCAGACGATTTCTAAAGTACAAAATCAAAAATCAAATCGAATTGCGCTTGTTTTCTTCTTGTTTAGGATTCAATTAAACATGGTTTTTCAATTCAAATGATGCATATATCTTCTTCAAATGTTCAAAAGCGTGTTTGAATTATATATTTATCGATTTGATAAATATGTATTCTTTACCGACACACAAATACAGATATATTCCTTTAAATTCCACAATTCCTACACACAAATACAAATACATCTTAAGAAATATATTTTTGAAGATTTGGAGTAGATACATTGAAATATATCTTTGATGTATGATGAATACATCTTGATACAAACAAAATAAATAAGAAGAAACAAATACACTTCTATTTGCATTCAGTACGCAAATCATTGTATTCACGGAATAAGATTGCAATTCACATATATATTCATTGTGCAGTTGGTTGTATTCACAAAATACACGGATACATGAATACGTAAAAGGAGGAGGAAGATACAATTGTTTATTGAAAATACAAAAAAAAATACAATTAACAAATATAAATACAACTTAAGAAATATATTCTTGATGTATGAATACATCTTGATAAAATAAAATGAATAAGAAGGAACAAATACACTTGTATTTATATTCAGTGTGCAGATTATTGTATTCAAATTGAATACAAGTGATATAAAATATTGAAATACAAGTGATAGAAGAGAGAATAAATACAAATAATACAAGAGCGAATGAATACATGTGATATACATAAGACTGAGAGAGGAAGAAATATAGAATACAACCCCAATTGCACATATGAATACAACAAATACATTCGTCTGACACTTCAAAAATATAAAATACAGAGAGAGGGGTGAGAAAGAGAGGAAATACAATCTAAATGCATGTATAAATACAACAAATATAGTTGTCTGACACCTCAAAAAATATAAAAATACATCGAGAGAGAGAGAGAGAGAGGAAAAAAGAGAGGATACATCCTAAAAGCACGTAACAATACAAAAAATACAGTGGCATGACACTTCAAAAAATATAAAGATATAGAGAGAGGTGGAAATACAGAATATATAGAGGGTGAGGAGGAAGAGGATACAACCAATATATACATATGAATATAACAAATAATTTCGCATGATACCTCAAAATAATGTAAGTACAGAGAGAATGGTGGAAATACAAAATACAAAGAGGAAGAGAGGTGAATTACAAAACACAAATAGGGAAAGAGGTAAAAACACAAAAATGCATAGAGGAATAGAGTGAGAGAGAGAGAGGTGAAAAAAAATACAAAATACAAAGAGGAAGAAAGGTGAAAATATAAAATACAAAAAGGAAGAGAGGTAAAAATATAAATTACAAAGAGTGGGGGGGGGGGTAAAAATACAAAATAAAAGAGGGAGAGTTGAAAATATAAAACACAAGAGAAAGGTAAATATACAAAATACAAAGAGTAAGAGAGGTGAAAATACAAAATAAAAAAGGAGAGAGGTAGATACACAAAATATAAAAAGAGAGAGAGAGATATAAAATATAAATTACAAAATACAAAAAGAGAGAAAAGTGAAAATATCAAATACAAAGAGAGAGCAGGGTAAGGGTAGGGTGAAAATACAATACAAAGAGTGAGAGAGGGAGAGAGAGGTGAAAATACAAAATACAAATAGGAAGAGAGAGAAAAAGAAATAGGGAGATGGGGAGAGAGTCGGGAGAGATTAGCTATATATTATAAATATCCAAACTATAGATGTAGATCTCTATTTATGCCTAAATGATAGTCATTTTTGAAATTGTCTCTTAAAAACAAGGCATCGGGGCTCCAAATTTGAGGGGGGCCATTCTTTTTGGTAATAATAGAATTATTATAGGGATTTCTTAAAAAAAAATGAATGTGTTATTTCAATTTATTTGTCTTAGTTTTTTTAGTTCGTTTCAAGAAAAATATTTTCTTTTTTTAATTTTCACTTTTCACATGACATGTTTAAAATCATAAAATTAAAAGACATTTTGATCTACTATACATATCTTTAGTTTAAGATCATAAGATTCAGAAATCTTCTTTACTTTTTTAATATCATGTCAAGTCAATATCCGACAAACGATTGAAATGAATGCAACACTATTTAATTATAAAAAAAATCAATCTTTCATTATAAAGAAATAAATAACTTTGCATTACAAAAATAATTTCAAATATATTAACAATTTTGCATCTTAAAAAATTAGAAAAATAGACTTTAAATTAAAAAAAATAAATGTCTAGCCTTTGGTCCATTTTTTGACTTTACGCCAACTAATATGCTTGAGGTGTGCTCTGTTCTAGTATTTAACTCCCACGGCTTCACAATCTCCCACATGATCTTCCATAACTTTTATAGTTAATGTCATATGTGTTAATATTTTGTATGCTTTTATGTAACACTATAAATAGAGATAAATGAGGCATAAGGATGCACACTTTATACACTAGAAGATTTGGAAAATACATCAAAAAGTAGAAGAAAAAACTCTTTTGCTTCATATTGTTAATATTTTAGCTTAGTTTTACGACATGTTGCATTTTTTATAAATATTTTCAATTTATTCTTAACTTGTTTCGATTCACTTCTTACCGCTCTCGAACACCCTATATTCATTAAGCCAACTACAACCAAATATCTTAGTTATAACTTAATTCGAAAAGCCCGCCAAAAGCAAAAGCAAAAATAGTACTCTTTACTTCCTCCGATTTATTTTACTTGTCGTTTCTATCAAAATAGAGATGATTTAAATTCATTGACATTTTAGAATATCAAGATAGAATTAATTATTAGTTTTTACTTTTATCTTTATTCAATAAATCTGAAGAAAGATTAATATAGTAAAAAAAAAAAGAATAGTACAAAATTGAGATAAAAAAAATATAAATAAGAATAATTTAATTTATTCCTAACTTGTTCCGATTCACTTCTTACCCTCTCGAAATAGTCTGTGGACAAAAAATATATCGTAATTGACGACTTTATTCCAATTTAATTAATAAAATATTCTTGTTGTTCTTCATCCTCGAGCATCCAAAGTCAATTGTAAACCAACAAAAACTACTTAAATAATATATAGAAGGAGAAATTGGAAAAAGAAATATAATTATGGGTTAGCTTTGGATTCTATTGTCTAGTATTTGACTTTAAAAGCACAAGAATGGACAAAACCAAAAGACAACTAACAAAGTACACACATTAGCATAATATGGGGAAAAAAGTAGGTTCACCACGAGGCATAGATTCCTCAACTGCAGGCAAAGAGTTTGCTTTACTTGGAATTGACAAATGTTAGGTTTGGCTTTTCTTCTTTTTTATCTTCTAATTTTTCTCATTATCTTGAGTCAAAAGGAAATTTAGTTAAAGACATTTTATTTAGCCCTGAACAAACCACTTAATTAAGCATAATTTCTTTAGGGTTGTAATAATCTTTACTATGGCCTTTTTCTTATCAAAACTTTTTTTTATTACGTAAGCCAGAGGAGAAAGGAAAGGAAAGAAAAAGGAAATTAGAGAAATTTAATACTCGTCAATAAAGTGAAGATTGTTTTAAATCGAATCAAAACCAATAATTCAAATTGAAAAAAAAGTATTGATTTTGCGATTTGGATAATGGATTTAATTTTCTTTATATCGGATTATCGGTTCTTAATGATTTGAGATTATTTCAGAATGGATTCACTAATTAATCGTTAGTAATTTAATAAATTATATTTATATCATTCCGTGTATAAAGTCATAATTTAGTTTCATATTTTTATTTCTAAGTGTATCATACTCTTGACTATTCTACAAGGTGTCAGGGTTTGATTTTAAGCAAGATGAAATCTGTCAACTCATGTGCATGGTTCATTTGATTTTTCATGTTGATTCTAAGTGCTTAATGTCAATGATTTTTCTGTGTGAAATCTCACCGGTTAAGTGATAACCGAACTGATAATGATCAAGAACCGAAAATTGCTAAACAATAAGAGTGTGTGTTGGTATGAAGGAAAATGTTTTCCAATTTTCTCATGTTTGGTTGGCTTAAATGTTTTTCAAATTCCCTTATTTTCCTAAAATTTGAGGAAAATGACTTTCTTTCAAAAACTAAGGAATTTTTTTTCCAAAACTCTCCTTCAACCTCAAATTACAATATTTTCTTCTTACTCCAACCCTACCACGACCTCCCTCCCCCCCCCCCCCAAAAAAAAAAAATTAAATTTCTATTTAAAAAAAAAAGTTTATTTTTGAAAAATATTTCAAATTTTGAAAAAGTTCGTTTTTCTTACCCCATTCCTACACCGACCACCCTACCCTCAAAAAAATTTTAAAACTTTATTTTGTTTGAAAAATATTTTGAGTCTAAATTTGGAAGTCAAATTTTGGGTTCAAAGTCGAGTTGGGTCCCAAATCAAGAGTCGGGATCAGATTCCGAGTCAATTACTAGATTGATTTTCATGTCAGAAACTATTTTTTTATAATATTTTTTCTACTCTCTAGTCAAAAATAAAAAATATTTTATAAAAAATATTTTCATTTACTAATCCAACAATAGAAAATATTTTCCGAAAAATACTTGTCACTCACCAACCAAAAATGAGAAAATAAGTTAGAAACCAACTTGTTTTTCAAGAAAACATTTTCCATGAAAAATACCAAACACACCCCTAAATCAATATTTTAATGATTTCATATATACGTAACAGTTTAGCATACCTACAAACTAATAATCAATAAGTCGAATCAATTACTTTCAAAATCGAACTGATCGATACACGAGCAATTCACATAGTCAATCTTTTCTACTCCCACCATACGATTAGATCTCAAAATCTTTATCTTTTCTTGATAGATGGAATTGGTGAAAGACTGTGGCAATTGATAGTTTATGTCCTAGAGATATTGCAAATTCATATTTGTATTTACACATTGATTTCTATTTTTCTTTTAAAAGAAAAAGGATTATAAATAAAACCAACCTCTCCCCAACCCCTAGCCTCCTACAACTCACCCACCGCCAACCCCAAGTCAGCGCTTGGTGTGTTGTTTTAGCATGAAAAGTGAGAAAGAGAACGCGCGGCGCCTTGATGACATTGACATCCACACACACACAGAGATAATGACTTTTTCCTCGTTAGTTTATTGTTCCCTTCAATGGTAGGTACCTCTCTCCCCTTTACTTTTCGCCTTTTTTTCTTTTCTTTAGCCCACTCGTGACACATTATTATAAACAATTTTACCCTTCTCTTTTCTCTATCTATCTCTCCATGTGCTTTTCTTTTTCTTTTTCTACAACATACCCAAGTAAATTTTAATTGCCTGTTGTATGACATTTTCACAACTACATTGAGAGTTTTTTTTTTCTCTATAGTTCTCATTCAATTTGATATTTATATTGAAGTTCGATTAATTTAAATTTACGTCATATAAAATTTTATTCGAGAAAAAATACTTCTATCAAACAAAAATTATACAAAAGATTTAAATCCAAAATTTCTTATTAAAAAAAATATATTATATTCACTACAATATATTCTTTAATGATCACGTTAAGAATTAAAGAATATCGATAGTAGAATGGTGAAGGTTCCATTATTCGGTGACAAAGAGAAGAGACAAAATTTCCATCGGCTGGGGTTCACTCACACAATGATATTGGAGTAAAAATATGATTTGAATTCTATCATTACCACAATTCATAGTCAATTCAGTAATCTATATTGTAATGAGTAGTAGTCTGTTGGGATTGTTCACACGGTCAACCCGTTTGGGCATAGATTTTATTTTATTTTCCAAAAAATATTTTAAAATATTGTTCACTTATGTATTGGAATGATTTTTAAATTAGTTTTTTCAAGATCAGTTTGAAAAATTGATTTGACCAGTTTTTCAATTTCCCCTCATAAAATTTTAATTTTTTTCGAGTGAAAAAACGTACATATAATTTCAACTTTCGAATACAATTTTTCTAAATTCAGCTTCAAAAACCTTTTTTAAAAATAATCACCCAAATTTATGTCTAAAGGACTTCTGAAAATTGGTTCCCTTTTTTTTTTACCATTGTCTTTATTCCACTTTATCTTTCTCGGTCTATATTTAGAGTATGAGAAAATGATCTCTTGTGATCACTTACAAATAAGATCACTTACAGGTTAAATAGAAGAAAAAATAATCTTTTCAAATTTAATCTTATGATTAAAAATAAAAATTTCTAATAAAAAAGACACATAACTATGATTAAGTTCGTAAAACACTATGTTAAGTACCAAATTCTACCTCTCTATCTTTATATATATGAAATAAAGTCTTTAAACTACACATATGATGGTTCAGGGGCCTATAGAACCAGCGGTCCTAAATCTTTAAACAATTGAGAATGAACTAAACTTTAAAGCTAGTTCGAATTGAAGGCAAAATCATAAGTTATTCATTACAAGAATGTTGATCATCCAAGACTCTCTCACATCTCAAATTGTTTTGTTTAGAAAATACCTATATAACACATCAGCAAAATAGTTCAGCGAATGATTATAGTCTATTTTATTGTGACAAATTGAAGATATATTTAAATTTAGTTAGACAAGCATAGAAGGATTTTAATTACTGAACATAATAAGAAAATGAAAATTAAAGTAATTATTCATGTCAAGTTTTAATTATATATAACATTAGATTGGAATATGATTTGCTCTTTGACAATATCCAAAAAAAAAAAAAAACAATTCCAAAGCTCCTTCTTTTGTCAATCTTCAACACCAAAAGTGTTCCCAACTCTCTTTTACTTTTACTCAATCGTCAACGCAAATAAAATACAAAAAAGAGATCCTTTACGAAGCTTCCCCACACCCCCTCTCCAACCAACCAACCCCTTTTCTCTCTTTATATATCTACTCCATTCCATTCCATTCCAATGTCAAACCCCACATTAAAAAAATTAGCTAATTCATTTTTCCCAATTCCTTTTTCTCTTCATGGCTTCCAGGAGGAATCTAAAGAGGAAATCACTTGAAGATGAAGATCTTGTTTTTCCACTAGATGAACTTAATCAAGATCTTCTTGAAAGGGTTCTTTCATGGCTTCCAACTTCAACTTTTCTCAGATTAAGTTCAGTCAGCAAGAGGTGGAAATCAGCTGCTACTTCCCCTGCTTTCCACCATGCTTGCTCTGAAATTCCATCCAGAGAACCTTGGTTCTACATGGTTGATTCTTCACAATCATCCGAATTCAAAAATCAACAACACTTTGTTTATGATTCTGCTGAAATGAACTGGAAATTCCTCACCTACCCATCTAATTTTCTTGAAGAAAATAAGCAAAATGGGTCTAATTTCATCCCTGTTGCTGCTTCTAGTGGACTACTCTGTTTCCACAATGGCGAAAATGGTGAATTCCTCATCTGTAACCCTGTTACTTCCTCATTTCGCAAGCTCCCTTTATTGGATTATTCCGATACCCTTTGTGCTATTGGAATGATTTCTACTCAGGAATCGTACAAACTCTTCTTAATTTTCGGAGAAATTCCAAATCTTTCCTTGAGAATCTATGATTCCACTACAGATAGCTGGGAAGACTCTGCAATTTTGAGTAGGAAATCTCCTACCTGCCCTGTAGCTCAATTTTGCAGTACTGACGATGATGAAGAAGAAGACGATGATCGAATGCTCTATTTCTTGAGTAAATGTGGGAATGTAGTAGCAACTGAAATACAAAAAAACCCATGTAAACAGTACTCTTCAATAACCACCACCACGAAAGGCAGTGGACAAGAAATCCTCTGTTTCTTGAACTCTTCCGGGAAAGCGGTAGCTTGCAATCTTACCGAAAAACATTTTTTTGAGTACCCAAGATTGCTCCCTCTTCATCACGAGTACTCAATCGACTTAGTTGAATGTGGAGGAGAGTTGTTAGCGGTTGTGCTATCTGAATTCCTTGAAACAGCAAGCCTCAGAGTATGGAAATTTGATGAAAAAGAATGGAGTTGGAATCAGGTTTTGGCAATGCCATCAGCAATTTCACATGAATTTTATGGCAAGAAAGTGGACATCAACTGTACTGGAGGAGGAGGAACTGGTGAACACATGTTTGTCTGCATTTCTAATTCTGATGCTGCTGCTGATGATGAGAGTTGTAGGTATTTCTTGTGCAAATTTGCTGAAAATGAGTGGACTGAATTGCCTGCTTGTTCAAGGAAATTCAGCTGTGCATTCTCTTTTCAGCCTAGGATTGAAGCTTCTGCGTGATAGAACAAAGCTAAAATAAGAAATTATTCGATTTTGACAGGGAGGAAAATTTAGAATAATTGGAATTCTTCATTCTATTTTTTCTTAGTTTGTTGCTACTTTTCACTTTATTCTTTTAGGATATTTTTCTTGTTACTTTGGAATAAATTTATTATAGTTGGTGATACTTTTCTGTTTTTAAATGAGTTGATGTAATTGCTGAAAATAATTTCTTATTCGAATGGGGTCTCTGTCTTTCAATATATAATTTGTAGGTTTTGGAAAAAAATACATGAAAAATTAGAAGAAAAAAACTCTTTTGCTTCATATTGTTAATATTTTAGCTTAGTTTTACGACATGTTGCAATTTTTACAAAATATTTTCAATTTATTCCTAACTTGTTCCAATTCACTTCTTACCGCTCTCGAAATAGTCTGTGGACAAAAAAGATATCGTAATTGACGACTTTATTCCAATTCAATTAATAAAATATTATTGTTGTTCTTCATCCTCGAGCATCCAAAGTCAATTATAAACCAACAAAAGCTACTTAACTAATATATTGAAGGAGAAATTGGAAAAAGAAATATAATTATGGGTTAGCTTTGGATTCTATTGTCTAATATTTGACTTTAAAAGCACAGGAATGGACAAAACCAAAAGACTACCAAAGTACACACATTACCATAATATGGAAAAAAAGTAGGTTCACCACGAGGCATAGATTCCTCAACTGCCAGCAAAGAGTTTGCTTTACTTGGAATTGACAAATGTTAGGTTTGGCTTTTCTTCTTTTTTATCTTCTTCTAATTTTTCTCATTTTCTTGAGTCAAAAGACAATTTAGTTAAAGACTTTTTATTTAGCCCTGAACAAACCACTTAATTAAGCATAATTTCTTTAGGGTTGTAATAATCTTTACTATGGCCTTTTTCTTGTCAAAACTTTTTTTTATTACGTCAGCCAGAGGAGAAAGGAAAGGAAAGGAAATTACTTGTGTTATATAGGTATTTTCTAAACAAAACAATTTGAGAAGTGAGAGAGTCTTGGATGATCAACATTCTTGTAATGAACTTTGGAATAAATTTATTATAGTTGGTGATACTTTTCTGTTTTTAAATGAATTGATGTAATTGCTGAAAATAATTTCTTATTCGAATGGGGTCTTTGTCTTCCAATATATAATTTGTAGGGTTTGGAAAAAAATAGTACTTATTTATTACTGTACCAAGAAAAGTGTATTAAAATGGGATAATAGTAGTTCAGCTCGTTGATTAGAGAAAACTTTCCTAATCAAAGGAGACTGCTTAAGTATCATGTGTGTGAGCCTCACCTAGAATTAGAACTAGACTTCAATCCTTTGAATTCTCAAGATATGATTTAGGTATGAAGTATAAATTATAATAATCTAAGAGATAAAATGCAGCACTATTTATCCTACGTTTGGTTGGGGGTATTAGACAGTATTGAGATTATTTATCCCAACGTTTATACTTTAATGATGGAATAAGTTATTTCATATACATGCTGAAATAATTTATCGCAAAGTGATTAATCCCTAAATAACCTATTTCCAATCAAACGACCTCTTAGAGTTGTAATTCCTGTTTTAACTGCTGCCTAACACTTTGTATTAATGGTTGTTAAGTATTGTTTCATAATTTATCGTATTTTATTGTGTTATATGGTTTTGTATTGTTTTAATGAATATAATATTTGGATAGATTATATCATTTTTCATCGTCATATAATGTCACGTATGAACAATTTGAATGATAAACCTACAAGAAAAATAGGATAGATCGAGTAAAGAATAAAATAAAATTATACATGTAATAGTGATGTGAGTTTCAATTTGTAAATCAAATATTAATTTTATATATGAATAATTTACCAAAATGATATCACTTATTCATCCGCATAACTCACTTCCAAACCAACTACCAAGTGACCCCTTAAAGATTAGTAAACATAACTCTTTACAAATTTATACTTGAAGTAAATTATTTGATTTTTTTGAGTTATTTTCAAATTTCTTATTCTACATAAGAACAAAAACCCTTTGTAAAAAAGTAAAATATAAAATAATTTTATACAGTACAACAAAGTTGAATTTCAAGCCAAGAAACACATAATTCTCAAAAGAAAAAGAGAACCTCATTATATGTGGGCTGATGAGGTAGATTATTAGTCCTTTTATTTTCGTCAAATCAATGCATTCGAAACTGCAGATATTTTCTACAACTGCAAATTAATAAAAATTACTATATGCAAGTGCTAGGTTAACAGATTTTAATTTATATAAATATTTTAAATGGTAATTTGCATGATATTTATCTCATAAGTTAATTAATTAAGTTGAAGCTTTGAAACAACAGGCACCAGTGGTCTAGTGGTAGAATGGTACCCTGCCACGGTACACCCGGGTTCGATTCCCTTAGGGTGCATAATGGAGAGTGCTATGATGTTAAATGCGCAACAGGTGAGATTTGGGTCTCTACCAAGTCTGATATTAGACGATAGAATGTCGCATCTGAGCCTCTTTTTTTTTTCCCTTTCTTTAAATTTATTGAATTAGTGAATTTCAAATACTGATATATAAATTTTCATTGATCACACCTATAGAATTATTAAAGTAGTAGTAATAAACTTGATTTGAAGAGGCTCATATAAGGAACATTGTAAAATAATATCCGGAGAGACAATTCAATACAGAACAAGAAGAAAGCATTGTAAACTGTAAGAAGAAGAAGAATCATAAAAAGGACATTCTAAGATGTTGTAATAAACCTTGTTAAC
The DNA here is from genome assembly GCF_947179165.1 of Solanum dulcamara. Lineage (NCBI taxonomy): Eukaryota > Viridiplantae > Streptophyta > Magnoliopsida > Solanales > Solanaceae > Solanum > Solanum dulcamara. The sequence goes on along the minus strand of NC_077241.1, from coordinate 64,935,779 downwards.
TAGTGCATGAAATGATTTCAATTAACTGAATGTTCGAACCATATGCGGATTAATTTATATTATCGGGTAAAAATCATCCAAATAAGGTGTAAGATAGCAAGCTGTGTGAGTTTTTTTATGGATTTGTAACGACTCATTTAGTCATTCAAAAATTTGAACCTTGATTAAAAATGAGAATTGGCACAAAGGTACCACCATCTGTTAAGGATATGGCGTTAAATAGACCCTTGTGGTCAGGCCCTTCCCCGGACCCCGCGCATAGCGGGAGCTTTAGTGCACCGGGCTGCCCCTAGCAAGGTTCAAAATTTGACATTTTTAATTGAACAAAAGAATAGCAAATTGTAGATAAGGCGGACAACATTATTCTCAGAAATTCAAGCACTCAAGTCGAGGTTATGAAGTTGTTTTGTCAACCATTTGAGTTCGTTTGTTGTGGTTTTCTTTTTGGAGTGTGAAATTGCCGGTGGTTATGGTGGTTTTATGGTGAGGGTGCTTTGGAGGATTTGTAAAAAAAAACGGAAATGGAGATTTTGTTTAATGTATATCCTCCCCTGTATATGTATGTATATTTTTCATGTATATATGCATATCTACGAAATTTTAGTGTCCGGCATACAATGATATATACACACGATGTACATTATTAGTAAAATAACTGCCAAATGGTGTTCTCAAACTTATATGTAAGTGTTAATATTCTCATAAAAAAATAAGAAAAAAATATGCATAATGTCACTTTTTGTTGGAATAAAGAAATTGAAGAAGCCCTTAACCAATTTTGAAGGACAGTGGAAACCGAAAGTGAATTTTGAAGAAGCTGAAACGAAATAATTGAAGAGATTCAACTTTACACTTTAAATTGGTAAAATGATAATTCAATCTTACACTTTTAATAATATAATGATGATGACATGAAATTAATCGCCCCCACCCCCACCCCGTTTAGAGGGGTAAATAAACGTCCCTAAAATTCCATTGCTAAACTAAGTTAAGTGTACAAATTTAGGATGCATTTTATATATAGTATCTAAAACTTTTGCTTTGTTTCAATCGTTAGAAAGAAGTAAATAAAAAAGTATTGCACGGAGTTAGATTAATGAAATAAGTGGGAAATTATATTTGTGGGGTTGCCTAAATTTGAAAGAAAAAAATTAACCAACCAAAGTGACGTTGTTTTCCCCTAATCCCTACGCCACAACAAAGCTTCCAAACGCAGAAATTGCAATGTAAAATCTAACACACAATATTTCTTGTTCATCAGTAAAATAATTTTTTCTCTTGCAAAAGCTCGAAATGCATCGTAATATGCTGGATTTTTATTATAAAAATTAGAAACTTAATGATATCTATGTGTGTGTGCACATGTGTGTGCGTGTGTATGTGCGCGCGCACGTGGGGGCGACTTCTCATTACAATTATAAAATTTTAGTAACATTTCTCTTTTACAATCACTGTTTTAAAATGGGTCTCGCCCCGGGGTGGGGCAATGGTAAAATGCCTCGAGATTCCCATGTGAGACTTAGTTCTGTGAAGTTTACGCCCTAAGCGTCCGACTGTACGCTCTTAACATGCATAATGCCCAACGTTCGGGGTTTGACTAACAGATCTTACATAAATTATGTGTCAAATTCTTAAGTTAACATTGTTAAAAACTCATAATATTTTAACAAATGAATGATACTTATAGAACATTTTGATGTATAGATATGTGAACATTAAGAGTAACTCAAATAACAAGTTGTAGTATTTCATATTTACTATTTGTGTAATGACCCTAAAGGTCATTTTTTTTGGAATATTTTGTAAAATGACCATTTTACCCCTCCCTTTAGATGCCCCGAATCGTTTCTAATTGTTACCGGGTGTTGATTTTTAGAAAATCCCATGAAAAGTTAAATCCTTGGAAATTTTGAGTTTTCATAAGCTTTAAATATTAAAAAATGGTATTTGGGGTCAATCGGAGCTACAGGTCTCAAAACAAAATTTCATCGATTCCAACAGCTCCAAGACGTCGAAATTGACTTAGGAGACTTTATGGAATCAATTTTGGAGTTGTAACGAAGTTTTGAGGCCTTGAGTTGAGAATTTGAGGAACTTTAAGCCAAGGTTTGACTTTGATCAACTTTTGGAGTTCCGATGCTCGGAATGAAATTCCGACTACTCCTGGATTCGGAAGATGGTTTTTGATCTAGAAGAATTGTTGGTTGAATTTTTAGAGGTCCCGAGTCTGTTTTGGTATTTTGAAGGCCTAAGTTGGTTTAGTTGCGACTTTTCGAATTTTGGGTCAACGAAATCTCAAATTCAAATTCTGATGGTTCCATAAGCTCCGGAATGACCAAATTAGGCTAGTAGCACTGTTGGAATGACTATCGAGTCAATCAATACGAGTTTGGGGCCATTTGGCGCTTTTGACTTTAAAACTTAGCCTATGATTGACTTTGGTCAACATTCTTGGAAAACGCGCTCGAGTGAAAATTCTGACAGCGCGGTTGGTTCCGGAATGTCTATTTTGGTCAAGAACAACCTTTCGTTCGCTTCCCAAGGCTCCCGAGCTAATATTGATGCCCGTTGTGGAAAATGACACTTGAATGCGGGATCCATTTTTTATTAAAATAAACTCGTATGAGAATTGTGAATACGCCATTGAGTCCGGAACGTCGAATTTAGTGTGTTAGCATATTTGATTTATTTTTATCGGACTCCGAACAAATTCCGAACACCCCGTCGGAGATTTTGATTAAACTTTTCCAAAAATTGCAGCAGTGCTGCCAGCAGCTTTTACTCTTTTTTTTTGGGGGGGGGGGGTTTCTCCAACTTTAAAATCCCATAACTTGAGCATTAAGGCTCCAAATTTGGTGATTCAAAAGGCAAAATTGTGAAGTTTTTCGTGGAGAACACATTGAAGAGATTGAAAACTGATTTGGGGCATTCGATTCAGGTAAAAATTGCGATTTTAATTGCAATTGTGCCCATTTTCGGATTGAGTTTTGAAGAACTTTGAGTAATTATTTCTTGACCTATATAAATCCGATTTTGATGATTCAAGGATCTAAATTCAAGAGAATTTCGTGAGGAATCTTGTGGTAATCTCAGAAACGCGAGGAGAAGCTTCGTTTGAGGTAAAAATGCGTTTTAAGTTACTGATTTAGTCATTTTCGGAATAAAATTTTCTAGAATTTTGGAAGAGTGTATCTTGGTCAATATGACTCCGTTTTGAGTGATTTTTGAGGCTAGATTGTGAGGTTTTTCGCAAGGAACATATGGTGTAATTTTTTTTAATTGAAAGGTTTTAGTTTTTGATAAATCGACGTGTAAAGAGGTTGCCTTATATTGTTTTCTTAGTTTGAAAATGTGGGAATTGATTGTTTGATCGTCTTACGTAATTTTCCACCCCGAATTGTTTTATAAATCTGATTTGTGAGCTTGGGTGACGTTTAGAACCTAGTTTGGGGTTCAAATATGGAATTTCGTATGTGGGTCCCATAATTCCCGTTTTCGACCCCAAAATTAGTCCATCTCCAAAATTATGAAATTAGTGTCTAAACGACCGTATCGACGTTGTGGTTCTATTTTTGACAGCTTGACAGCGTTTCGAGGCCGTTCGAAAAGGAAAATCTCTAGCACACTGAATTGAAGCTCGCGTGTTTAGCCTACAGGTAAGCTACGGTTTACCTTTCTTTAGATTGAGATGGAATGTGTGAAAGCATGTTGAAATAGTTGGAATTTGGATTGGATAGTTTGATTGTATAATTTAGGTGTTAGAAATCATGCTTTAGGCTTATTATCGAATTTTCGGATATTTAGAAGCATGTGTATCTTGTCGTTATTTGTTAGTATTATAAGGAGAGTTGAATGAGCATGTTGTTGATACTGTGGGATATGTTGGCCTTAGTATAGGATGAAAACTTGCTTTAGATATCCCGGCGTTGCTCCGGTGGACTTAGATCCTTGTAGAATGGTGTAGCGGGCTAATGCCTGGTAGTTTGGCCTTAGTTACACATTACACTTGCTCTTAAAAATATCTTCATCCATAAATCGATATAATCATGACTTTTGTGATGCATCGGCAATATTAGATTTCATGATCGTTGACTTTGGCTTCGGTTCTAGCTTTGGCGGCATATCGGTTGACTTATTTGGGAAAAGATTTTTTTGGTACTGTTGTATTCTAGTTGGGGAGTAGAATGTTTGGCATCATGGGATAAATTATCTGTGAGCATTCGGGTATCAAGTCCTGGCCTCCATTCTGAATTATTGGGGAGCATCTGGGTACTCAGCCCCGGCCTCTACGGGCTTGCTAGTATGACGAGCATCCGGGTACCCAATCTCGGCGTTGATCATACCAATGTATTACGGTGAGCATCTAGGTACCCAGTCCCGGCCTCGACCGTACTTATGTATTATGGCAAGCATCCGGATACCCAATTCCGGCCTTTCGTTTGAGCTTGCAACCCTTCTCGACCTGTCTTTTTAGACTCATTCCCTTTGGCCACTTTGAACATTCGGGCGAGCATCTGGGTCCCAATTCCAGCCTCGACCCCTAAGTTAGCCCTAGATCGATTGACTCTTGGAGATTCTGGGTTCGGAAATGATATAGTACTTCGGCTCCTAACATCTCAGATTCTTGGTTCCTATCCTTAGTAGTTGTAGTTATTCTGTGTATTCGGCGGGCTTATGGGGATTCGTCCGGGGTTTTATTTAACTTACGCACGAGTGTCCCGACTGAACTTATGGGGGACTAGTTGGGTTTAATTATGTCACGCCCCGAGAGGGTACCCTAGACGTAACCGGCACTCGAAGGCCATCTCTGACCTCCGAGCGAACCACCTGGTCCAGTCACACCTTCATTCAATCACATTCTCTTAGCGAAAACTTAATTAATAAAATGATATTCACAATATGAGGGCGGAAGGCCAAACATTTATAAACTCAACAAACACATAAAATAAGACTCCTCAAAAATAACCGTTCAACCTCCCCACACTCCAATCTATGAAGCCTCTATCTAAGTCTAAGAGGTGCCAATGACAAGTCCATGGCTACCAATAATCAAAATAAAGGAAATGACAACAAAACTATACAAGGAGACTCAACATCCTTCGGGAACTAGAAGGACTCACCAACTAGCTGGGAGCGTAGGTGGATCTTCAACGGAGCGCTGGTTGATGATCTCTAGTACCTGTCTCTGCATCATAAAACGATGCAGTCCAAATAGCGTCAGTACATGGAATGTACAAGTATGTAAAATGGCCGGATGAAATAAACATCAAGGGAACATCAACATCAACTCAAGGTCTCAACTCATACATACATGACAACTCACTCAAGTGTCCTAAGTCTAACAAGAATAGTTTAGACAGGACTAACTCATAAGCCTCTTAACTCAACTGACTCGGAGCACTATCAAAGCCTAAATAGGAGTTTCTCTTAACCGACAACCATCACCTATGAACCGGTGATAGTACAACAATCAGACGTTGTTGCCACATCCGTTCATACCTTGCCATGGTATGAACGCCTCCCTAATCATGGATACCATCGATTAGTCAAGTCCTATCATTTCAGGATAATAAAATGGGAAACATCCGACTTTAATGGTTCGATCCCATGGGAAGCATCCGACTTTAACGGTTCCATCCCTACTTACGTTGGTGGCGTAGATTCTGGGGTTCGAGTATGGACTATACTCTTACCCGCTTCGGTGCTCGATACTCCTCCCATGACTCTATGCTCATAAGACTCCCTCAAATCATCTCAAACAAGCCCTCACGGCTAGTTTCATGTGGTACATTGCCACCTCATCAACTCGGTTCTCATTTCAACTCAATTAAGTCATAATGGCAAGTCTCATTTAGGACTTTGTCCACTTGTCAATTTCATTCTCAAATCAACTCAATCAAGCCTCATTCACATAAACATTTATGACATCTTCTCAAGATTCGGCACAACTCTATGACTTCAACTCAACCATTCAAGTAGAATAGCATATTTAAGGAAATTGGCTTAAGCAACATAATCACATGGCTAAAGAGATCAACAAGACATAACAACAAGTCATCTCCATCAACTCATACTAACATGAAGGACTTTAGGGGCTTCTTAGCTCAACAACATCAACACATGTAGCATCAAATAAATAGGAGACAAAGTTCATACAAGCATAAACCATACCAAGAAACTCTATTTTCATGAACATCAAACCTCAAAGCAAGAATAGGGCACATGGGTGAACTCAACCCATGTTTTAGATAGCCTTACATACCTTAGGAAAGACTTGAAGAAAACCTTGGTGTTGGGTCTTCAATGGAGGACTCAAATCTTGAAGCTCTTGGAACTCTTCTTGTTGGAAATGGGGAAGAAGAAGAGGAGAGAGAGAGAGAGAAGCTCCTAGGGCTTTTTTTAGAGAGAGAGTAAGGCTGAGAAATGTGTTCCCAAAAGACCAAAGGAAATACATATATAATTTGGGTAAGTTCCCAAATTGCCCCTCCTCAAAAGTTCTGAAAATAGGCTAAAAATGTACCTGGCGCGATAGTGGCGCGTCGCTCCATTGCAGTGCCAGCTGAATATGCCTAAAACCTGCACACCTCGTAGTAGCGCGCCGTGCCAGAAACCAAACTACTGAGGCATGTTTCTGGCGCGATAGTGGCGCGTCGCGCCCTTACAACGCCAAGGCCATATTTTCTGGGTTCTAGAAATTTGGCCTGAAAAACCCTACACAACTTTTAGTGGCGTGTCGCGCCAAGGACCAAACTACTGAGACATGTTTCTGGCGCGATAGTAGAGCATCGCGCCCTTACAGCGTCAAGGCCATTTCCCCAGCAGTTGCAACCCAGGCCAACAATGAAAGAAGACTCTGAACTCCAAAATTTATGTTCTTAGTGGCGTTGGAAAGAAGACTCGACGACCTTTAATTTGATAGGTTGTGGGCCGCCCAGATTGATGTCCTTCAAAAGATAGGGTCGTTAAAAGTTGACCCTTATACGAACTCAGCCTAAACTTAGCCACGACAGATCTTTTGGACTTAGCTCGGTCCTAGGGGTCCTCAATGACCCCACATCACCTCCAACACTCTTTAATTTCTTAGGGACTCATCTTAACTCAAGCACATACTTTGAAATAAATACGATGGGCCCCACACGTGTACAAGGAAGGCCAGAATCTTAGGGGAAAATTTTTGAGGGGTGTTACAAATTAGCTGTAGTTCTTATAGGTAGTACTCTTTCCCCTTTTTTTTGCTTATGTTGACTCCTATTTAGGCTATTCCTCTTTTTTATATTGTTTTTACCTTTTCTGCTCAGTCGGCCTATGATGCCTACTGGGTACCTGTTGTCTTGGTACTCATACTACACTCTGCATGTACTTTCGTGATGCAGGACCGAGCACCAGCTATCGACGTGGATAAATCGAGCTTGTTGCATTCAACTTCGGAGACAAGGGTGAGTACTTGGCGTTTTTGGATCATTCTTGTCTCCTTCAGCATGGATGACCTATCTTTTGCCTTTTAAGACTAGCCAGTTGTTATATATATTTTCGCTCCACTTTCGAAACTTGTACTCGTATTTTATTTTGTAGCAACTCTGTACTTGTGACTTCCAGGTTCTGGGAGGGATCTTTAGTTGTTTAAAACATGTTTTGATTTACTTCCGCTTATTCATTCTGTTTACTTTTATAATTCGATGCTCTTATTTAGTTTTTGCCCTCAAACCCATTACTTGAAGTTCCAGGTTGACGGTTGGCTTACCTACTAAAGGGTTATAATAAGAGTCATCATGACCTAAGGAATTGAGTCGTGACAATTTGAGAACAACGTGAGAGTGTATATCACTTAACATTTCTTTTAAAAATACATAATCGAATTTTACATCTTCGTTTAGCATTGGTCTTTATATTCTTGTTATATATCTCCAAATTATCACATTTTATTTTTTCTCTGTTTAAAAATTATTTTATTTTTATTCATGATGATTATAATACTAATAAAATTTATTGATTATATTTTTAGGGAGGTAAATTGCATAATATGATAGTAATATATTTTAAAAAATTATGATTCTTTTATTATTAAAAAATTAGAGTCGATTTATATCTCATAACACTTTTTATATCATTGTATTTATTATACCTATAAATTTATGTTAGAAGTTTGATTTTCTATGAGTTTCTTCCATCGTGTTTTTAATTAATTGTTTTAAGCTATTAAGTATTTTTTATATAATTTTATATTATTATACTATTTTACTGCATTATATATTAAAATTTTAAAAATTCAAGGGCTTACCCTATGCATCAGAGATTATGCCACGTTTGTGCTAAATAAAACATTTCATCTCTACTCACCCCCCCTCTTTAAGAATCATAAAACTATCTAATTACACAAAAATTCCTATCATATTTACTAATTCTCTCTATAGTTTGAAATAATACATATTGTCTCGCTAATTAATAATTTCATGCCGAATTTTAAGTCAGATACATGTTTTTTGTTACCAGATACATTGAAAAATGGAGAGAAGCGAGTGAGAATAGAAGGGAGGTGAGTGAGATTTGTCTATGTACTCCAATGCATGCGAATCATACTAGATACATGTATCTGGCACTAGATTGTATCTGGATAATTATAATTAAAGGTGACAAAAGAATTTTCAGTTAAAAAAAAGGGCATAAGTTTTAATTATCGAGTAGAGTTAACAATTTAAAGATAAGTGCTAATGACACTAATTTTAAAACAGTCAAGTTTTATTATTTATACAAAAGCCCTGTCATTTCCATCCACCCCTCCCCCCTCCCTTTCCCACCGTACTCTTCTGCTGCTTCCATCCCCTCCCCTTCTGGCACCGTCATCATCGCCATCGCCACCTCCACCACCACCAATTCCTCCTCCATCACCACCATTGCCTCCCTTTCCTCCTCTTCAACCACTACTTCTCCTCTTCTTCCTCCTCCACCATCACTGTTGCCAACTCTTTCTTCTCCACTGTCGCAGTCACAACAACAACTACCTCCACATTCATTTTTACCACCAACATCAACACATTCTTTGCCACCTTAACCATCATCTCATTCACCTCACAACTGCTGAAGTTTGCAACATGTAAGTCATCTGTTACAGCAAGTTAACAATTTGTTTCAACATGAGTCCTAGCTGTTGCAACAACAAACAACATTTGTTGCAACTGATAGGGATCTGTTTCTATTTGTTGCAACAAATAGCACATATATTACAACATATTGCTAACTTGTTGCAACATATCTTGTTGCGGCAAGTAACATATTGGAATGGATTGTAAAAATAAGGACCAAAAATAAAAATAAAAAAAAGAACGCGATAAAAAAAAGGATGAACGTTAGTGGCGACAACAAAGATCATAAAGAAGGAGAAGAAAATAGAGGAAGAGAGAAAGAAAGAAAGAAAAAAAAAGATGGGGGGAGAGAGAAATTTGAAAAGAGAAAGAAAAAGAGAGTAATCAAGATTAAAAAGTTAATGAATGGGGAAATTTTAAAATTTGAAATTTAAAAAGGGAGGGAAGACTTTTCAAAAATTTTGAAATATTAATATACATTCCAAAATTTTTAATTACTCTAATCAAATTTACTTTTCATCTAATCGCATTTGACCAAATCAAAGTCACCCAAAATACAACAAACACTTAAAAGACGCCCTTTTTTCAATCTTCTCATGTATTTGAGATACCAGATAGCGAGTGAGATAGAAGTAAGACGAGCGAGATTTGTCTATGTATTCCGAATACATACGAATCTACTTAGAGACATTGTATTTAGAACAAATGACACATAATTTTGATCCATATCTGAAATACATGTATCTTGACTCGCGCTAGATACGTATATCTAGAGTTTAAAATTTGATAAAATTTATAATATTATAAATCAATATATATTTAAATAATTAATTCTTAAATTAGTGGAATTAAGATAAGTTACCCTTTTAAAATACTGATTACAAATATGAGTTTTAACTTGTAACTACAATGAGTGAAATGTTAGACAACAATTTTGGAACAATCACATGACCCGAAAACCCGATTTGAACCTAAGCGGTTGATTTCCCCCTCCACAAGACAGCAGCTGCGACCAACAAATATATAAATCTACTGCAATGCAATGATCCAAAGAGGGCATATTTAATTGAATTAAGAATGGAGGAAGAATTAAAGCAGAAGATTCAAGAATTGCAGAAGCAATTAGGGAAGAAACAAATGTTTGAGGAAGCTGTATCTTCCATTAGATCGCTTCTTCTTCAATACTATCCTTCTGCTTCACCATCTCTTCGTAATTCGGTAACTTTCCTTTTTCTGGATTTTCCTTTTATTACTCATTTATCTATTATGCACTTGTTATTTCTGCCCTTTTCCTTGTTTTCCCTCCAAGTTCCTTTTTTTTAATGGTTTTTCCTTGACCCAACTAATGAATTCCTCCAAAAGAAACCCAGAAAATGAAGGGAAAAAGGAGAAATGTTGATTTAATTGTTTTCTTTTTGGATTTTCTCTTCTGATACCGGGAATTTTCATGTCTTAATTATACATAAGTTTGGATAGCTGTAAAAAAAAAAGTAAACTTGGTGCGAGTTTCATTTCTCGGAGCTGAATTTTTGAGAAATGAGAATTGTTTGATTCGAAAATACACGACTTAATTGAGGAAGTAAGGTGTATGCCATAACCAATTAAGTAATTGATTGTGCACATGGGCCTTCTCGGAGCTTAATTATTGAGAATAGTTTGCTTCGGAAAGAATGAGTTGGTTGAGGAACTAGGGATTATGCCATAACAAATTAAGCACTTCATTGGTTGTGCACTTGGAACCAAGCAGGGGTGGACCCAAATGAGTGAAAGGGGTTTCATCCGAACTTCGTTCGTGGGAAACTACTCTATATATATTTGGTTAAAATTACTTTTATGTATTTATAGTAAATTTTGAATCCTCTTGCATTTTTCGTGTGGTTACTTTTTTATATATTTTGAACCCCTTTAGTAAACCCATGCCTTGTTTTGTGGAATGTGAAATATCCTTTTCTAGTGTTTGGTTGGACATGAACTTGGTCGAGTGTAATAATAGCATTTGGCGGGATGGTTGAGCGTTGATTGGTGATACTTGATAACTTTATATATGGAACAAGATTGGAATGAAGAGTTGTAGGTGCTGATGTGAGCTGTTTTTCTCAAATTGATGTGAAATGGTTTTGCTTCAATAGCTTCATAATAAAACATTAGAAAGTGATATCACTTAGGAGGTTTTTTTTATTGGAAAACATTCACCCTCGTGATAAGCTGGGCTTAAAAAGGAGATGATCGACCAGGTTGTTGATTTTGGTCTTGTTTCTTTATTACAAAACGAGATAGCTTATCTACAAAGACTATGCTCTGCTAATTATACGGTCCAGTTGATTAAGCTAGCTGGTATTCATAACTATGATGAAGAGCCAATTTGTTGTTTTTATGTGGAGAGCAAAACCTCTTTCATGCATTAAGTGGAACTTTTTTCTTTCTAACTAGTAGATAGTTTAGTTGCCAATAAATATCACCATGAAGAAATTAAATAATTGATCTTCTTGAAAAGAGAATTCAAAATAGGTCTATCCACAAAAGGGAACTAGTCCACATATTCTTATTATTAATAAACACACAAAAGAGTAGTGAAAAAATGACCAGCGTATTGTTGTATTTCAGAGAGATCCTTGTTTATGGAGAAGGGATTGTATTCCTTCTGAAAAACATTAACTAAGCAAGTGGTTTAGTATAGGCTGGTTAGTAGCTGCTGCTCTATCTCTGTGCCTGGTTCTTTTGTTAAGCACTTCTTCACTCATTATTCTTATTTGAGAGAGATTTTACGGCAATAGATGTTGATAACTGACTATTTAACCCCATATGCTCATATTGTTAATTTGTTTTTTGTCACAAGTGAATGATTCATGGAGTATATGTACTAATGTTATGAAGAATATAGCTTTTTCATATTGTTCGTAATAGTCATCAGATCTCATGCTAGCATATTTTTGGGAAAAATACTCTATCAAAGCTCTAAATCACCCTTACCTTCCCTCAAAGCCTTCAGGTGGGAGGGAGATTCAAACATGCAAAATGTCATTTCCGTCATGTTGTAGGGTAACTAGTGAATGACATTAGTATGCCCAAAGTCATCTCAAAATATATGATTTCAGTTTGCTTTATATCTGTGTAAGTCTTTCTCATCATGAACTGTAGATGATGATTTGAAAAAGGAAATGCACACGAGAATTGACAAGGCAGTATTTACTTTGCGTTAAGTCATCTTTAAGTGCCTTTAATTGCCTAAGACTCGTCAAAAAACGTTTAAAAGATTTATAACAAGTACTTTTACTTGCATAAGTAGTTCTATTACTACTGAATAAATCTGAGTGATTCCAAATGCTTGCAGTTCTATACGGTTGTATGTCGGGTTGCCACCATTTTAAAGACAAGATACACAATGCCTGGATTTTGGAATGCTGGGCTTGGGCTATTCGTTGAGGCTGAACACCTGGTGTCAGGGTCGTCTGAGAAGAAACATTTGCAGAGTTGCATTACTCAGGCACGAGAGCAGTTAGCTGAAGTAGAGAATGAATCTCAGAATACAACATCAACAGAAAATGGCTCAAATAGAAGTACTGATAAGACCTCTTTATGAATTTTTAATGCATCAGCCATGTGCCCTATTGCTACAAGTATACCAACCAAATTGTTGCATGTATTTGATAGTTATACTGTTATTTTGATTCAGGATTCCTTTTTGAGGGGCATCTTACTGTTGACCCTGAGCCTGAGCAGCCTGCTTGGCTCGAGCAGTCTCATATTCTCACTGCTGCTGCAGCACTTCTTGCTGGTGAATCCTCTCAAGGTGATCCAACCAATGTTAACGATACGGAAGGTGCTCGCAATGTACTTGAGCAGCTGGTTGCTAGACTAGATAATATAATACCAGAGGTATCTCTAGTATACTCTTGTCCTCACATTAAACACAACTGTTGCCTGTAGTTTTCAGTCAGTTGAGAAGCAATATGTCAAGGGTGTGTCGTTTGGAGTTCCCTAACCTTCAAAGTTACTGCATTCTCACATGCCCTCCTGTCTAAGAAAAACATTGAGTTAAACAGTGAATTTTATCCACTCTTATTTTATTTCTCATAGCTCTGGGGGAAAAAGGTTCTTGAATGGAAAATTCTACGTAACACTAGACAAAGCTTTACCATGGAGGCATGCTCTTCTTTTTTAAAAAATAAAACGAAAAACTTCTTATAGGGGAATTAGATGCATTCTTCCTAAGGCCAAAACAAGTTGGCTTGAACTAAAGACGTTTCTAATTTGTTCTATTTAAGATTCTGGACGACGTTCCTGCTGCCCCGAGAGCACCACCTGCCAGTAAACGAGTCGTGGCAAACCTCCCAGTTACTACTGTCACAGATGATTTCTTGATGAAGCTTGGTGCAGATGCGGAGTGTGCAATTTGCAGGGAGGTGTTAGTTGTAGATGACAAGATGCAAGAGTTGCCCTGCAAACATATGTTTCACCCTCCTTGCCTAAAGCCATGGCTGGTATGAAAGTGAAACTTTGATCTACTTATTGTATTTTTGCCATCGTGATAATTTTCCTCAATACATTTTGTTCTTGTCCAATTACAACCTCTTTAAGTCTTCCGATATTCTCACTGTTTGTTTAACAGGATGAGCACAACTCTTGTCCAATTTGTCGGCATGAATTGCTCACAGATGATCATCACTATGAGAGCTGGAAGGAGCGAGAAAAGGAGGCGGAGGAAGACAGAAAAGGAGCTGCTAATGCAGTCCGCGAGGGTGAATACATGTATGTATGACGCACAATATTCAAATGAATCGAAACTTCTGCTTTTGGGCCGCCGCGGAGGAGATTACCGAATTTCTTTTATATAATATTGGGTGTATAAATGTACACAATAAACCTCTCTTTGGATTTGCCAATATGTATCCATTTTTTTGCTGCTTTTGAATTGCCAGTCGGGGGTGCTTAAAACATTCAAGAGCAAGCCATATGGATTATATATAGGAATGATTTTTCAGGATAATGAAAGGACTAGGATGCTGAATTTTGAGTTTTGCAAACAAGTACATATAATATACCTTATTTTATTGATCTTCAAAATAAAAAATTCAAGCATTTCGGAACGAGAGGTTTAACATCTTTTATATATAATATCAAGTAAACATACGAAGAAGCTAAATGGGGTTTAATATCTCTTATATATAATATTAACTTTATATAAACATTATAATTTTTCACAAAAGGGGTTCGAATAGCCCCTCTATCCTACCTAGCTTTGCCTTGGGGGCTTGTAAACATTTTCCTTACCAGAGTATTGCTACTTTGTGTCTTTCCTTTCAACATTTGTATTTATTTATATAGATTTTTGGTCAAACATAGTCAGAAAATTTATATAGCCAATTTTTAATTTGTTTTAGTACGGAGGTAATGTTGTTGTATAATTTTTTTGGTCTTGGCATAGTTATTTGGAAATATTTTTTGAGAAATACTTGTGTTTTGTGAAAATTTTTTGGAGAATATTGATAATTTGATATTATGTTTTGCAAGTGTCTACTTTTTGGATTATCTTTTATATACAAAGAATATTATATATGAATATTGATATCTACTTTTAAATCGTCCGAAAATCTTTTCAATTAAAATGGGATGTATGTTTACGAATCACAATCATGTTTCTAGGTAAAGCAAAATGGAGTCATCCATATTCCTAGGAAGTGGTGTGGAAGGTGTAAATAAATATTTATTTGTATGTGATTGATGTTTATATTAAACTAAGTAATTTAATTATTAACTATAATAAAAATTTTAAAATATTAAGAGTCCTAAAATATATGGTAAGAGAAAGAAAATTAATATAGACTCCTAAAATATATGGAAAGAAGAATTAGAAAAAGTCTTCTAATTATTATTTCCTCAAACTGTTATTTAATTTCATCAGATTTGTTTTATTTTATTTTTTCTTAAATAAACTAAGGAATAATGATACTAATTCCCCACAAACAAGCAGAATTTCTCAATACTTCTCACCATTTAGTTAAAAAAAAAGGATATAATAATTTGGATCCCTACGTGAATTAGTATGGGAAAAATACTAATTTATGATTGAATCCAAATTAAAGTCTAGCATGTAAACAATTATGTGTACTATATAAGTTCAAGTTGGTGGCCTCTGATCAAATCATGGATGCTCGTGGTCATCGGGTTTGTAAAGTTCAAATATTTATTTTATTTATTTATTGTTCTTCTTTGTTAGCATGATTTAAGAGGTGATTTTAAGAAATAATCATCACATCCATCAGTGAGCACTTGTTCGAATTGTGTTTTCAACTAATTAAGTCAAATTCGATGATGCATTGCTTTTTTATTCCATCTTAGAAAAATGCATCTCCAAGTTTTGTGATGCATAGTAGACGTACAATATTATGTTTTGTCTTTCGTTACATATTATGAACATTCTGAAATTATACATTTTCCTATTATATACACTTTAATTTTTGCTAACTTTTTAAGATTAAAACAACAAATAAAATAGGATATATCAAGTTAAAGTTTTATAATGATTGTTGGCTTATCTATTCAGATCCAAATATTTAAGTTATGCATTATATTAAAACTATAAAATCAATACATTAACCTTATAAATCTTATATACAACAACAACAACAACAACAACCCAGTGAAATCCCACAACATGGGGTCTGGGGAGGGTAGAACGTACGCAGACCTTACTCCTACCAGGGTAGGACGACTGTTTCCTAGAGACCCTCGGCTCAGTAAAAGCATAAACGCATAAAAAATGTTAGATAAGAATAGGAAATTAAAAGCTTTATGAGAAAAACAACAAACAAATAACGAATAGATAACAAATAAATACAAATAAATAAATAAATACACATAACAAATAACAAATAAATAAATAACGAAAGCGTCACAGATAAAATAGAGTAGTCAAAGTATAGAAAGTAATAAATAATAACAGAAATCAGAAGTCAAAGCACAAGAGATCAAAATTCACTACTACGCCTATGAATAGAGAAGAATAATGAGACTATGAACTAGCCTTCTACCCTAATGTGGGTCCTCCAGACCCTCATATCTAAGGTCATGTCCTCCGTAAGCCGTAACTGCGCCATGTCTTGTCTAATTACCTCTCCTCAATACTTCTTCGGCCTACCCCTACCTCTTCTATAACCATCCATAGCCAGCCTCTCACACCTCCGCACTAGGGCATCTGTGTCTCTCCTCTTCACATGTCCAAACCATCTCAGTCGCATTTCCCGCATCTTGTCCTCCACCGAGGCCACTCCTACACTTGAAAGGCTTAAACCCTCAAAAATCCTTTTTGCTTTCAACAAGATGGAGCATAAAATGATATAAATTGTGCTATTGATACCTCAGAATGGAATAACTAGCCTGAGAAGAAGGGCTTGTCATGCTTTGTTTTCCACATTTAGATCGACATATATCCTTCAGAGGGAGGTATATGAACATTGAAGAGAATAAGCTATAAAGTGTAGTAAAAGGTTTGAGAATGTAGGTGAGCAACTAATCCTAAATTAAGAACTACAATACTTTTCCCTTCTAAAAGACTGATTTGCAAATGGTTTACATGTACTTAACTTTTTGAATGTATAATTTGACAAAGACAAGTATTAGAGAATGTTACCGCAAGAAGTGTGACAGATGTTGGCTGCTTGTGAATCAGATTTAAGTTCCTGGTAAATGATATTGAAGCTTGAGGATGGATGTTGCAGATCCAACCCCAGTTCTGAATTTGGTTCAGGCATGACAAATTCTTGCTTGGAATCAAGATAGGTTGTTCTCCTCTTTTGTCCAGAACTCCAGATAGGACCTTCTAACGCAGTTCTTCGAAACGAATTCTCTCATCTGAAAATTTGGTAAATAAAATATTAAAATTATCAAAGAAAGAGGCTCACATTTTTTTAAATAACATTTTAATCTTTCTATGTGAAATTCTTCTTATTTATTAGATAGAGATAGCATTTATGTTAACATCAATTGTTTTTTAAATAATTTTATTGATTAACGTCAGGCACACGTACAAAATACGTACACTAAACTAGTATATATATATATATATATATATATCAAGACGCATTCTAGTTTTAACTTCACGAATTGTAATTCTATTGTATATAACTAGCTTTAATTGGAGGGAAGCAAGTATTGAAAATATTGTAAGGTCTTGAACTTTAAAGATAAAGCTATGGATAAGTTTTTAAGTAAATATAGAAGTTTGACGTATATTTTATTGATGTTAGATTATGTCCATTAAAAAATTAATTACCTTTTGAAGAATCAAAAAAGAATGGTTAAGCTGTAAAATATGTTGAATACATGAATATAAGATATTTCTGGTGCATGTAGATTTTTATTTTATACTCGGTGTCTGAATTTCATATTCCAGCCCCAATTAAATTTGAATCACGCACTATAGGGCCCACTTTTGGTGACACTTTCAACATGTTTTTCTCTATACTCAGAAATCCGATACATCTGGTTAGAGTTGAGCAATCTCACCACTGCACCACAACCTATATTGGTGTTTTGTATATAGACTTAAACATGATTAAGTAAGGGGGAAAGACATAAATATCCCCTTGAACTATGAGATAAATCCCAGAGACGCACTCTATTTTTACGGAAGGTCTTATTACCTATCCCCCCGTGTAATTTTTTTTCTCTATATTTTTTTGCACCTTATGTGTTGACGTGGAGCCATGATCGAATTCAACTAGTTGTAGTAATACAAACGTGCCGCCACATGTATATACATTTTTTTCAATCTTTGTAATTATTTATTTTTGGCCAAACCCATCGGTGGCCCCTTAAAGTTGGCACCAACTTTCACTTAGACACCTAAACCAAGAGATATTCATTTTAGACACCTAATGTAAGGGTCTGATGTGTCATTTTGACACTTTTTAAACAGCTGGCCCCTCGCGTGTTTTGCACTTACCTGAGGCGCGTAAAAACTATTTTTTCATCTGATGTGGCACCAAACAAGGCCTAGAACGGTCATATCTCTCTTATCTATATATGTATGCCTCTTCTTCTTCATTTTTTCCCTAATCAGTTCTCTCTTCTTTTTTATTTTTCTCTCTTTCATGCCCTAATTTCTTAGATTGTTTCTCTGATTTGGAAAAAGAAAAAGGCAAAAATCAGTTCTCTCTTCTTCTTTGTTTTTTTCTCTTTCATGTCACTCTTCTCCTACACTTCCATGTCGAGCTTCTCCAACTCTTCCATGGCCTCTTTGGATGAATGTCGATATTGTAAATGTGGTAATGAAGCACTATTAAAGACTTTTTGGACCCAACTAAATCTAGGTCGTAGATTTTTTACTTGTAAACTTTCAAAGGTAAAGTAATTCTTTATGTTAATATTTTTACTCATATATTGCAACTTTTATTCAATGTGAATCTTAAAGCTCCATTTATTTCCTGTAAATACAACAAAAGAGGAATAAGTATTTTATGTTAATTGTGGGATTCTAAATTTCTTTTCTGATTGATTTTGTAGAAAATGGGTGACTGTGATTTTTTTTATTGGTATGAAGATCGACACCCTCCTCAAGCAAATAAGGTGATTTGGGGTTTGTTGAAGATAGTCAAGGCTTTTTGATAAAAAAATAAATCGAGCAAAAAATATATTTATTGTTGGTGTGATCGCTACTGGATTGGTAGCGATTGGAATATGGAGATTGAAGCCTAATTGTTAAAATGTGTTGTGTTTTTGCTGTAAAGTTGTTTATGTTTTGGATAGGTGGTGGTGCAATATTATTTTGATGTTGTTATTGTTTTAAAGTTGATGTAAAGTTAATGTAAGGGTCTGATGTTGTTGTTGTTGTGAAGAAACAATCTTCATGTTGTTGTTGTTGCTGTAAATTTCTAGCTAGGCCACATTTGTATGTATTTTGATGTTATTGTTGTATACAATTCACAATTCACATCTTGTTGAAATGAATACATATTTCACTTATTAAAAGTTCAAAATCCCTACACAATATAACTCAAAAACAGTGGACTGGTTAATACCAACAACAAAAATAGAGACTTCACAAATTTAATACTAAAAACATTTAACAATATCACAATGTAACTACAAAAACATAATCCACAATGAACTCAAAGTTAGCATTATGCTAAATACCACGATCAGTGGACTGGTTTAACAATGTTACAATTCTCAAAAGACGTTACACTTTATGTTAAGCTGTTAAGCAATCCGCAATTAGTATTCAAAACTTCAAGCTGCTGTTACTTCTTCTTTTTATTTGCCATTTGCTGCAACTAGTTCGTAGTTCAGCAACTGCTGCATGAAAACCTTGCAAAAAAAATCAAATGCAATTCAATACTTAATAAATAATCTAATAGCTTTAGCAAATGTAATATGTAATTACCTTTTGCATATCTTCCATCATAGTAAGGCCCTGTCCAGTACCCAACTGCAGGTCCTCTTTCAAGTAATTGATAAAGAAACTCCAACTATGCTTAGTTTCCTTATCTACAACTGCCCAGGCTATAGGAAACATCTGATTGTTTCCATTCTTGCCAACTACTACTAGAAGTTCACCCTTGCAAGCACCCTTTAAGAAACATTCATCAAATCCTATTATTTTTCTACATCCTTCCTTCCACCTCCTTTTCAATGCATCCAAGCAAACATAAAAGTATACAAACAAATTCTTTCCTTGTGCAGTTTCTCCATCCATTTTTAAAAAAATAGAACTACCAGAATTGGTCTGTTTTATAACCTCAGCATAATCACATAATCTTGCAAATTCCATATTCCATTCACCCATGGATTCTCAAAAAATCATTAGCTTTGCCTTGTAACAGATGGTCCTACCCACATACAATCCTAACTTCTCCCTGCACAATTCTTGAATTTCCCAAATCTTTATGGATGATTGTTTAGTTATTTCATTCCTGAATTTGTTTGCTAGGAATTTACTTGTACACATTTTGTTCTTATTTGATGGAGATCATTTATGTATAGGATGATAGTTCTTGATCAAAAAGTTACCAGAATCTCTATCAGTTGCACCATAACACAACCATTTATATTTTTCTTTGAATTTACATTTAGCCCTTACTCTATGAATTTCATTACGCCTTAACTTAATCTGATAATTATTTTCTACTGCATAATTTTCCAAAGCCTTTCTAACTTGTTTAGCATTTTCAAAAATCATTCCAAGTTCAAAAATAGAGACTTCAAATTCAGCATCATACCTGACATTTTTACTCTTCCTTCTTCCTGGTTGATCAACACCCCTAACAGCTTCTACATCTACCACAGCTGTGCTATTATCACTATCACAGTCTGAGCTATCAATATACTTTTCATCTTCTCCTAATCTGCCAACATATCTATCCTTCTTATTTGTTCCAATATCTTCAAAGCCTCTATCAATACCAGCTTCACCTACTGGTATTTCTTCAGGTACTTTCTTTTTTTCTCTTAGGATTAAGATTTCTTTTGTTCCTCCTTTCAGATCTAAAGGATCTCAATTCTTTATCAACATCTGAACCATCTTTATCAGGATTGGCATTTATATTTGAGTCACTACTAGGTAGATCTGACTCATTCACATCTGAAACATCCTCAGTCTCATTCACATATGAAACAACCTCATTCTCCACATTTCCAACATCAACAGAGTCTGGCTATGGCAAAAGATCAGCTAGAGTTGGCAATTCCTCTAACTCATCAATTTCATGGACCACATAAACATGAAAGTCATCACCATCTATTAAGTCTTTCACATAGTCTAACAACTGAATATCAGAAGTAACTTGGACAAATTCATTGTTAATTTCATTTTGACAGTAAAAACCTTTCACATTTGTGTACCCAAGGTCTTCAGCGTATGAAAGAAACTCGACAAGGCTAAAATGATCTTTATCAATGGCAACGGCAAATACATCTACTTCTCCTCTGTAAGTAGGGTTAGGGTCTGCGATAACATGACCCCCATGATGAAAATATGTCAATATATAGTCGTCCATATCTCAAAAAGAAAATACCCAAAAAGCCCCTTACTTTATCAGTGCAATTTCCAAAAAAAAACCTAGTTACAAAATGCTAACAGACAGTGACACAACCAGAACATACACCTTACAAACTAATGTCACTTCAAGAAGCAGATGATAGAAATGTCAAAACGCCCAACAAAATTGCAATCTCCAACACTTGATTTCAACTTTTAAACCTGGCAACACAAACAAACATAACAGTTAGTACTAACTAAGAATTGAATGAAAATCAAGACACATTGAACTTTCATACACTTACCTAGGTTTTGATCGGTGAAGAAGGAAGCGGGTTTCGTTTGAACTGAAGAGACAATGGACATAGTGTGTTGAAGATTAAGTTTTGGGCACTGAATGAAAGTTGAGGAAGATTGAACTTTCATATACTTAGCTAGCTTTGATCGGTGAAGAAGGAAGAGGGTTTCCTTTGAACTGCAGAGACAAAGGACAGAAGATCAAGTTTTGGGCATTTAATCTTAAAGTTATGACGTGCAAAGATGATAGTGTTGGCGGGATTTAATTGGTCAACTAATCTATGTGGAGGAAAGTGTAATACACGCTCTATACTCCAACTTCAGATTATTTAAAAAGTGTCAAAATAACACATCAGACCCTTACACTAGGTGTCTAAAATGAATATCTCTTGGTTTAGGTGTCTAAGTGAAAGTTGGTGCCAACTTTAAGGGGCCACCGATGGATTTGGCCTTTATTTTTTAAAAAAATTCTTCTTATTTTCTTTATCTTGTATTTAAAATAAATTAGTACACGTAAAAAACTCATATTTAAAATTTTCTGAAATACACATAACTTTCTAAGATTTCTTTGCCTTGTATTTAAATTTGTCTCAAACACATGTAATTTTTTTTTACCTTTTTTCATTGTTTTCTCTTATTTTCTATTGATTTAATTTATTCCTTTTATTTCTTTGGGTTTGAGTTTTAATTTAATTTCAAATGTCTTGTATATAAAGTAGATAATTTTGGATGTATATCAAAAAAGTGAAGAAAATAGCTAAAACATAATAAATTAAAATGTTAAAAATAAAGGACATTTTTTAAGAAGTACACATATATTTTTTAAAATTTATGAAAAGTCAAAAAATAAGAAATTAATAAACGAGAAAAAGAATAAAAAGTTAAAAGTGAGGAGGGAAATAAATATTTCACAAAGAAAGAAAGAAAACTAGTTAAATATATATAAGTTTTAATGTTAATAATTGTGTAATAACTAATTGTAAAATTAAATTAAGAAAAGGATACGTGTCCAATATAGATCAAATTTTTGTCATATTTTTTGTCTCACATTTACTTCCAAGATAATGAGCACACTCTCTATGCCATCTCAACACCAAAGATTATATTTATTACATTTCAAAATAATTTAGAAGAAAAATAAATTTCACATAAAATTAAAAAGATTGTTATACAAGTAGACACAAGTGGTGGCCGTCCTTTTTTCTTTCCTACCCCCACCATTTGTTGTCCCCTTACTTTTTCCTGCAACTTGTTTTGTTATTTTAACTCCCTCCCCTTCCCCGGCTATAAATAGCCTATAGGTCGTGATATTAAGAGATACAAATATTGAAAGAATTCTCTCATTTTCTCTTACTCTCGTCTTCCTATTTTGCTAAGTTAGTTTATTTTATAATAAAGATATATTTGTAAGAGTTCGATGACAGTTCAAGGGGTAGACCTTTTCCTCATTACATGCACTTTTACTTTAATTTGTTCCTTGTCCCTTGATGATTAATTGAAGTTACTTATTATTTGGCGGAATCTATTGGTGGTCCCCTAAAGTTAGCACCAACTTTCACTTAAACACCTCAACTAAGCTTTGCTCATTTTAGACACCTCAAGTAAGATCCCGATGTGTCATTTTGACACTTTTTTTACAATCACCCAAATATCTAAAGTGTGTGTAATACACTTGCCGATGATGTGTCAAAGTGACCAATTAAATGAAAACATGTGGCATATATATCAAAAATAATTTTGAAATAATGACTTTTGAATAAAAAATGGCTGTTAATTTGATAACATGTGACATTTTTTACCCAAATAATACTTAAAAAAAGAAGAAGAAATTCATCACTTCTAAAACAAAGTGATTTTCAAAAAAAAGACAAAAACCACCCCCACCTAGTCGTCGTCTTCACCCACCCCACCCAGTCGTCTTCACCAGGACTCCACCTCCACTCAACCCAACCCCAACCCCTCCTCCTCCCTCTCAGGTCGTCTTCTCCACCCCCACCCACCCTAAACCCAACTCCTTCCCCACCCATATTGTCTTCTAAAGAAACACTATCAAAAGAAACTATTTTGAAAAAATTATATTACAAAGACATATTTTTTTCTTAAGAACACAAATCGAACACATTTTGTCAGTGTCTCTGTGACCTTTATAATTTTATCAATCAAATCTCATGGTAAAATTTTCAAGTTTATGGAAGAATTTCGTAGTCTTAAAAGATTTGTTTGACTTATAAATTGTTCAGAAGAAAACATTAACCTGATATCAATATTAGATAGCAATATTTAATGTCAATGAGTGCTAAACTACATATAAATGACTGAAATTTCAATTACGTAAGTCTATATAACTGTTTTGCAGAAAGTTAACAATCCCTGCTTTAGTCTACAAGCAATTTGAACAACAAATGTATAACGATGATGAAATTTTGCAGAGCGCTCCCATTGAAACCTAGTCTGAAAGGTTTGATTTTGTGAAAAAAATTAAGCTTGGAAAATGGTAGGTAGAAAATGGAGAAGGAGAAGAAGAAGAAAAAGAAAAAAATATATATTTTTTAAAAAAACACTCTTCACGCGCTCAAAATGGGTGCAGCACACGCAATGTGCCAAGTCAGCACAAAGTGTCAAAATAACACATCAGGACCTTACTTGAAGTGTCTAAAATGAACAAAACTTAGTTGATGTGTCTAAGTAAAAGTTGGTGTCAACCTTAGGGGGCCACTGATGGGTTCCACCTTGTTATTTTGTAGAGAAGTAGATTATGGTTGAATTTTGGAATGTAATACTAAACCCAATCGGGTTGGACGTAAAGTTGCTATCACGGGTTCATTTAGGTTCATAGTTTTGATTCATATCACGTATTTTGTGCTACAAAATTTCACCAAATGAGTATAAGAAATAAATTTCTCACTTAATATATCAAATAAGTTAGGTATAATGCATGAATGTCTTTTAATTTAGTCTTAACTGATATTTATATCCTCCAACTTTGAGTATGTACAAACAGACGATTAAACTTGTATACAGTTAAATAGTAGACACACATGTCCTACGTACGTGATACAATACACATAGGACGTCACGTAGGATATCTCGTAAGACGTGTGTGTCTTCTTTTTCAACTAGATTTATATAAGTTTAAGTGTCTACTTATACATACTAAACATTAGTGTCTACTTATGCACACCAAGAATTGAAAGACATATAAACATATGAGGCCAAGTTAAATGACATGTTGATGCATTTTGTCAATAAGTTATAATGGAATGAAATAGAGACAAAAAATATTGGGTAATTCTTTTTTCATATTCATAAGCAACGCTTTTGCTAATATCAAAAGTGGATACCATTAGAGCTGTTCACAGTTTTGGTTAAAATCAAAACCAAACCGAAAATTTAACCAAATCGAATAAAAAAACTGACATTTGGTTTGGTTATGGATATAGTAAAAAATAACCGAATAAATAACCGACCCAAACCGGTAAGTATATACATAAAATTTATAATTATTTATATGTATAATATTAGCTTTTCATAAATAATTAAAAATATTTTATACCTTTTAATTATTAATTTAAGATGGTCGAAGTACTTTTGATTATATTATGGATTCTCTAGTTAGTTTAATTATGTAATTTTTTCATTTTAATGAACAAAGTTGTTTGGAAATACCCTCTGTTTGACTTGTTCTTTTAAATCTAAACTGCGTTGCAAGTTTGGTCCACCTGATTTGCCATCAGCATGTCTTTCCCTCAATATGCAGCAAAGTTCGCCCTTGTGGCCGTGAGGAAAAAAGAGTTTCATAAGAAATTTGAACAATATAGAGAGAGAATATTTGTCGGTTTGATTCGAAAAACCAAACCAAACTGAATCAAACCGACAATAACCAAATCGGTGGTTATTATTTTACTTGATTTGGTTATGATTTTAGACATTTAAAAAATAATTAAATTGGTTTGGTTATGATTTTAATCAATAACCGATCCAAACCGAACCATGAACACCCCTAGATACCATGATACTTTTGTCTATCAATAATGGCATACATTGTACTGTGGATGTGAAGAAGTAAATCATAATCTCGACAATAATGAGTCAAGCTAGTATTGCGAAGAGAAATGGAAATTTATTTTTATTTCACAAATGAATATGCTAGATCATATAACAGAGTTATCTATTAGTACATGTTGTTGATGAAAGGTGAGAGATATTCCATAAAACTAATCACGGTACATATAAATTGACCCAGACAGTATGATTAGTATTTAAAAAAATTTAAATTAAAATTCTAAATCAAAACTCATATAATTTAAATCCTGAATTGTCTTTTATTACTCAACATACATCTCAAATTGATATTGATTTTTAAATGAGAAGTTTCCACTGTTGTGGATGCATGAATTTGGTGGTGCCTGCCTGCAAGCTGCCCTAAATGCAATTGGTAAAATACAGCCATATTATCAATAAGTGCAATGTATTGAAACAGAAATAAACTTGTCAATGCATAATGATAATGAGCCATCACCATCTTCTGTGGTCACCCCCAACCCCCCGGCCCGCTCATTATAATATTATAATTCTTTTCTTTCAATTTATTTAAGTTATTTCCTTTTTAATTCATTTTAAAAAATAATTTATCTTTTTTAATAATTTTTTTAATTTTAACTTTTCATATAATATATTATATAAGACCACAAAATTAATAAATACTTTTGATACATTTAACATATCTTTATTCAAAAATCATAAAATTTAATATTATTTTTTAATTAAATTTCATATTAAATCAAAAATAGATGGGAATAACAAAATAATAAAAGTGACAGTACAGTGGGTGTACCTTAGCTCCGTGTTCACATGGAGGGGATTGATTTTGCCTTTCCCTTATTGGTTACAAGTTGTCATTCACAGCCATAACCAAAGTTAATAATAAAGCTATTTACTTTCTACTTTGCAGCTCTACACTCTATAGGACATGGTCCTACCCACCACTTATACCAGACAATGACCTTACAATTCTGGACTTTCACTGTACAGAAAAGAGGTTAACGGTGCAAAAACTATTAACTTTTCATATCCAAATTATATATTAGAAAAGTGGTGTATTAAACTTTTACTATACATGAAATTTGTAAAAGAATCGAATCATAAAAATCTATTGCACAAAGAGTTTGAAATTTTCTTTAAAATACATTTCTCCACAAAGTTGAAAATTTGTGAGTGGGACATAACTCATAAGCAAGTATATTTGAACGAAACATGTTAGTTATAAATATGTGTTATGTATTTATTTGCATAATTATAATTTAAAATAATTAAATTACATAATGATATTTAGAATTTTATAGCAAATCTATCCTTTCTTCAAACTCAACTCGTCGCTCTCCTTAATTGAAATCTAATAAGCAACAAATGCCCTATGGGCTGATCATATGAGATATTACTAATACAAATTAAGTGAGAGATAGTTGAGACCTCTCTTCTTCCTCTTCTCCTTTTTGATTTCATACTTAGACTCTCATTAAGTTTGAACAAGGAAGAGATACAATATTGTATCGATCATATTTTAAAAGAGTATCCAACACATGATATAACCTAATACAACTTGATAGAATTGTATTTGTTAATATAAATCAATTATATCAATGGTATATGTGATACAATGAATATAGTATGTATTCATCATCTCTTTTGAATTTCACGTTTCTCCCAAATCTCACTCGTCCTTCACCACATTTCCCATTTTCGCTTGCCTCTCTCCTCCTCTGTTTAATATATAGTTATAAATTACAATTAAATTTATAGAGATAAATTTCTAATTAAAAGCTAATTATAGTATTTTTTAAAAGTTCTTTTTTACTTAAATACTATTACTACTTATTTAACGAGAAGAAGTTAGAGCTGCCAAATGACAAGGGAGTTGTGCACAAGTTAGCTAGCATTTCTGACTTTCTGTTCACCGTGGTTTTTACGTAGGAAAACTGTTTTAAATTAGTTGTTATGTTTTACTTTTCCAAAGTTCAATCATATAAATTTTAATTAATATTTTAAAATATTTTTTAAATTAATTTTATGGTCAATTTATTATTTCTTTCGTTTTTATTTATATGTCATTATTTTAAATTTTATATTTTTTATGAAACTAAGTTTATCATTGTATCCTTATTTAGTGTTCTCTTAAAGTTAGTTTTCAATAAATGAACATAAATTAATTTATTTTAATTGATAAAATTGACCAATGAACATGAATTAATCATTTTTTCCTATATTGGTCAAATTCATACTTTCATAGCTGATAACTCTTAAGAGCAAAATAGAAAGAATAATGTTATTTATGTATTAATTTTGTGAAGTGACGAATATTTCCTCCGTTTCTATTTATATGTCACCATTTTAGATTTCACGTGCATTAAGAAACTAAGTAGGTTTACTATTCTACCCTTATTTAATATTTTTTTGAAGTCAAGTTTTCAATCAATGAACATGAATTAATTTATTTTGATTAATTAATTTGACCAATGAACATGAATTATTTACTTACTTTTTCTATATTGGTCAAATGTATATTTTTAAGGCTAATAAATCACAAGGGTAAAATAAGAAGAATAATGTCATTTATACATTGATTTTGTGAAATGACAAATACTAAAGACTATTTATTCTTAGTAAGGACAACATATAAATAAAAAAAATAGAGAGTATTAAAGAACATCTATTTTTCATAAGGACGATATATAAATAGAAACGGATTAAGCATCCGATTTTTTCCAATTCCCAATGTTGAAAGACAAGCTAAGCAATTGCATTACGATTTTCTAGTCCAAATCTAGAAACCAAAACAGATTGTTGTCATAAATATTCTTAGTGCGTAGAAGTATTTAGACGAAAATAGTTGTACAATATTGAATCTTATAGTAATCGCAGATTCATATCAATTCATTTTCTATATGATAGTACTATTTGATTTAGGGCGTTCAATTATGGATTGAGCTAATTTTGAAAATGTTAAAATGAGTTTACTATGGTTCGAGAGAAAGTAACAGTATCTACTCGGACACTACAGAATAAATAAATGAGTGAATTATTATACGTTTAAATTTTATTAGACTAAAGTAAGTTAGGCGGTAATGAGGGGAAAATCGGATCATAGCTCAATTTGTACAACTTTAATTAAGTTTTAAAATCAAAGTTTTATATATATATATATATATATATATATATATATATATATATATATATATATATATAATTTTCTTGAGTTTCTAATAAAACTTTATCACTTATATTATGATTACAAAAAATATATCAAATAAAATAATATTTTAAAAAAAATATAAAAACAAATTGCTCATAAATTAATTAATATGAACTGCATATAAAGCTTGTTTTAAATGATTTTATCATGTGTAAAGTTGAAACTAACAATATATCATGTGCATATCAATTTACATCTAGCAATATATCATATGCAAAGTTGGAACTAAAGAATTATAAAAAAAATTATTTTTTTAATAAGCAAATTAAAAAAAAACAAATAAATTAAAACAGAAAAAATATTTAATTTAAGATCATCATAAGCACTCATAAATTTTAATTTTTAAATTCATCAATTTATATCGTAGATGACTTAAGTGAAGAGAATTAAAAAATCTGATTGAAAAATACTTTCCTGTTAATGAACCTTCATAATATAAATTTGACTGATAAGTTTCCAATATCATAGATTACACAAACAATAAAAAAAAAGAATTATAAAAAAAGGCCTTTAGAAAAATGAAAAAGCATAGAGGGTCTATATTTGACCTTTTCAATATTCTTTTTTTTTATTTGGTATATGAAATTCGTAAAATTCTGATTAAATTTAAATTATACATTATAAAATTCATTTAGGATAACGTTTCTAAAATAATTTTTTTTTTCTAGTAAAGTTTAGGATCCCCCTCCCCCAACCCAACCCCCAACCCCACGTGGCATATCATTGTCAGCAAACCATGTCACATGGACAGGTGGGACCCGATTCCCAAATTAATTGATATTCAGAGAATTACCCGCAAGGAAAATAAATTGAAAGTTATCTCTCTAGTCTTTGGAATTCGCCCGCAAATCGGGCTTCAACATTCAATATTAAAGTTGCAGAGCAACACACTTTTACTTTCAATTTATTTAAATAGAATATAATTTGTTATATTCTAAAAAAAATGGTTTACAAAAAAAGATACATTTAAATTTATATGGAGTCAAGTGTCAGGATATACTATTAATTAATTGAGTTATAATATTTTAATTAGTTCCTTGTAAAGATTATTTTATTTTAATTTATTTCTTATAATAAATTTTTTATTTAAATAGATCATTGTGTTTATATGTGAATTCATTATTTATATAATAGATGATTTTGTGTATGGAGTTATTTAAACTCATACGCGAAAGATTGAAATTGTCAGTTCATATAAGTTATAAATTAATGTTCACAATCAAAGATGAAGTAGGACAAATATCTTGATGATTGTAGCATAAAATTAAATATAATTTGATCTTAATTATGAAAATGGTAAAATTCCAACTTCTTCTGCTAGTACATCTAGTGTGTATTGAACGGACCAAATTGAGATATTCGTTTAAGTTTTGAATTTTAATAAACAATATCTCTAATCCATTACATGATGTACTTATATTCTTAATCTTAATATAATTATTATGATCTATGCAATTTGATTTATTGTTTTAATCTATTAAAAGGTGAGACTCTTTTAATGAGTCAATAAATTCCTAATAGATTGGATAACGGTAAATCACATTAGTGAAATAATAATTTGTTGATAGAACTGTATTTTAGTTTTGAAATACAAGACACCCCTTTATGGTTGCTTATAAATATTTACGTGAAACTCTGCAGGTAGATTTTTATCCAACATGTGGAATAAGTTAAGTATAATAATAAAGGATTGAGTTAGTCAATAAATTAAATTTTAAAAAAAAAATTGATTTAATTTATTGGTGATCGTAATTCTAACACGCCGAGTTAAATAAGATGTTGTGGTAGATTTTAAAATTAAATCGAGGAGCGTAATTACAGTTTTTTAGTGGAATAATTTATAATTTATTACAATATGATTAATTCATTCATTTGCGAATTAATATTATAATTGAAAGCCTCTGTCAATAAGTATACGGTCCCTATTATGCCTGACTAATTGACCAGTTTTGAAAAAGAAAGAAGTGTTCTGTAAGAAGTAATTCGTACTAGTCTTCTGCAAGGAATGAAATATTGGGATTAAATAATTAATAATATTATTTTAAGAAGCAAAAATATTTTTATTTTGCTGGTATTTTAAAAGAAATATTATTACCCAATATTATCTTAATATTGTCTTTATGGGAGAAAATAAAAACGTCTAACTTTATTGGTTATTGATTGCCCTTTATGAAAATTAATGACTCCTAATTGCTTAAGCGTTTTTGAAAGGTTTCTCACATCCCCTTTTCATAAAAGAGTGGGTATAAAAGGATATGTAAAACAAGTAGTCTTGTCTACACAAGTTCTGATTACAAAGATTAGTCAGGAAGTAATAGAAGGCCGAAGTTGTTGATTCTATCAAGTCTAAATGAGTTCTTTAAAACCTTCAACAGATTAATATTTTTGAATTTCGTTTTTCTTTATTTATATTATAATGTTAATATGATAGTTTAAGATTTGTGATTCACATTATACTCTAACCTCAGGAACATGTGTTTTGATTATCCTGATTTAACTCATTATGTTCGATTATTAACAATCTAATATGTTTGCGTACATATGTAAAAGATGAAATAAAGATGATAAAAAAGCAAAAAAAGTCGTATGGACCCTTGGATAAGTAATGATATTCGTTTTCACTAGATTCGGTGATGTTTGAGTGTTATTTAGCTTCATATTCAAGAATGGTGAAGTAACTCACTGTTATAAAGTAAAGGCAAAGCAAATATATATGGAAAGCTTGGTGCACAAAAATGTAAGTGTATTCCTGGTGTATTGTTTAGTATTAGAGGTCTTTACAATTGTATCAAGACTTCTATTTATAGGTTACAAAAGTAATGGGTCAACCAATGAAAAAGCCCCACTCAAACTCGAATGTATCGTGACTAATGGTTGATGTCCTTATAGAAATGTCGTTAGTAGTGTCAGCTAATACACTACTAAAAAACGAGCAAAAAGCGACGGATAATACGACGCTATCCGTCGTTTTTATTTTTTTAATCTTTTTTTAATTAAAAGCGATGGACAGAGACGCTTAGTCTGTCGCTTATTTTGATAGATTTTTGCGCCAAAAATAAATCTTCAGTCCGTCGCTTCTTTTAAAATATTTGAATATAGTAGCGGAATTTCTCTCATTTCCCCAATTCTTTTTCTCTCTCTATCTCTCTTCTCTCATCGATCTCCCTCCCCCGCCCCCGCCCCCGACCACCCCGACGCCGCCCAAGTTCCTCACGCCGGTGCAACCTCGCCGTCAAGCTCCCCACCCCGGCGCCGTCCTTCCACTCCGGCAGACTTTCTGTTCCTCTCTCATTGTTAAGGCTAGTTAGGATTTTTAATTTTTTTGTAATTTATGAATTTTTTGATTTGTTAGTTAGTTTATTTCATTTAGTTTGTTTAATTTATGCTATTAAAATAGTTAATTTGTATATTTGATTGTGAATTGGTGTTTGAAATTATAGTTTGATTTTAGGTCTTTACTTTGAATTGAGTTTTTTTGAATTAAATTATGAATTGAGTATTTTAGTTTGTTGTAGTTTATTTGTATATATTGGATTGTAAAATTAGTGAATGTAGTTATAATTTTGATTTTAGGGCTTAAGTTAGATTTGGGGTTGTTGAATTAGATTGTAAATTGGATAGTAATTTGTGATTTGTTAGTTAGTTAATTAGTTTATTCCATTTAGTTTGTTGTAGTTTATTTGTACATTGGATTGTAAAATTAGTGAATGTAGTTATAGTTTTGATTTTAGGCTTTAAGTTAGATTTGAGATTTTTGATTTAGATTGTAAATTGGATAGTAATTTGTGATTTGTTAGTTAGTTAATTAGTTTATTTCATTTAGTTTGTTTGTATATTGGATTGTAACTTAGGAAGTTTTGAAGTTTGAAACTTAGAAAAAATATTGAAACTTAGAGGCTTGAATTTTAGTACTTTAGAACTTATAATTAGAATAATTTAGATACTTGAATTTTAGGATAGTTAAATTTAGAACTTGAATTTCGAATTTGAACTTAAAACGTAACTTTGAACTTGAATTTTTTGTTAACTTTAGAAATGTTGTTGAATTGTATTCCTTTTGAACTAATTAAGCTAACTAGAGTTAGATATTCAAAGTCATGAGGTTGAATTTTAGGACTTTTGAAGTTAAACTTAGATACTAATTTTGAACTTTAATTTAAGTTTGTATAATTTTTGAACTCTTTAGACTTTAGAACTAATTAGAATAACTTAGATACTTGAATATAGGAAGTTTTGAAGTTTGAAACTTGGAAAAATATTGGAAATTGGATACTTGAATTATAGGACTTTAATTTTGAACTTATAATTAGAATAACTTAGATACTAATTTTGAAATTTAGGTTTGTATAATTTTTGAAATCTTTAGACTTTAGAACTAATTAGAATAACTTATACACTTGAATATATATAGGAAGTTTTGAAGTTTGAAACTTAAAAAAATATAGGAACTTAGATACTTGAATTTTAGGACTTTAAAACTTATAATTAGAAAAATTTAGATACTTGAATTTTACGATACTTAAATTTTGAACTTGAATTTCGAACTTGAACTTAATTAGAACTTTGAACTTGAATTTTTTTGTTAACTTTACAAATCTTGTTGAATTAGTATTCCTTTTGAACTAATTAAGCTAATTAGAGTTAGATATTCAAAGTCATGATGTTGAACTTTAGGACTTTTGAAGTTAAACTTAGATACTAATTTTGAACTTTAATTTAGATTTGTATAATTTTTGAACTCTTTAGACTTTAGAACTAATTTGAATAACTTAGATACTTGAATTTTAGGATATTTGAATTTAGAACTTCCACTTAAATGTCATGAGTTTTGAACTTAATTATTACTTGAATTAATTAGTACATGGACTTAATTATAACTTGAATTAATTAGAACTTGAATTTAATTAAAACTTGAATTAATTAAAACTTGAACTTAATTATAATTTGAATTAATTATAACTTGAACTTAATTATTATATGAATTAATTAATTATAACTTGAATTAACTATAAATTGAATTAACTATACATTTGAACTTAATTATTATATGAATTAATTAATTATAATTTGATTAATGACACTTGTAGTGTCGGTGAATTAGAATTTTTATGAACTAATTAAACTTGAATATGTATAATTTGTAGATGGATCATTGTTTGTGGATGTATAATATGCATTATGAAGTTGGTGGTGGTTTGAAACCTGAATTTATTGACAGTGTAAGAAGTTTTATCGATTATGCAACGACACTTGATATTTTTAAGAGAAATGGATTAGTTGGGTGTCCTTGTCGTGAATGTAGGTGCTTGAAATTTTTTAATCCAGATATAGTTATGATTCATTTGTATGGTAATTGATTTAAGCCTAGATATTTTGTATGGGTTGATCATTGAGAAATTGATAGATTGAATAATATATTTTATAATTTACTGTCCGTGGATGAATATAATATGTTTGCACCACATGGTCAAATTAGGATTGAACATGATAGGGTTCTACATGATAGAGTTCATAAAATAGTCAATGATGCTTTCGGGGTTCAAGGTGGGATGGAACCCGAACAATATTTTGATGAAGTTCTTAATGAAGAACCAAGACGTTTCTATCAACAATTAAAAGAGGCTAGTCGTCCACTATGTGAAGGGAGTCCGCATTCTGCTTTATCAGTTGCAGTTAGGTTAGTGAATATTAAATCAGATTGGAGTGTTCCTCATGCGGCTATGGACTCAATGGTTGATCTTTTGGGCGAACTGGTTAATCCTGAGTTTAACATACCTAAGAACTTCTATCAGGCAAAGAGATTGGTTTCCAAGTTAGGATTGTCGTATGATAGAATTTATTATTGTGTTAATGGCTGCATGTTGTTCTACAAGACTGATAGTGAATTAGAAAATTGTAAGTTTTGTGGACATGCTCGTTATAAGAGGACTCCTGTTGGAAAGATGGTCCCAATTAAGACGATTCATTATTTACCTTATTCCTAGAGTAAAGAGGTTGTATGCATCGATGAAGTCTGCCCCACATATGAGATGGCATCGTGAATATAGAAGGTCGTCGGGTGTCTTATCTCATCCATCTGATGGAGAAGCATGGAAATATTTTGATAACATGTATTCGAATTTTGCTAGTGAACCAAAAAATGTAAGATTGAGGTTGTGTGCAGATGGCTTCACACTATTCTCTAATGCTGCCTCACCTTATTCTTGTTGGCCTATATTTCTTACTCCATACAATCTTTCTCCTGAAATGTGCATGACAAGTTCGTACATCTTTCTAACCTGTGTTATTCTGGGTCCTCATAATCCTAAAAGTTTGATTGATGTGTATCTACAGCCATTGATAGATGAGCTAAAACTATTGTGGTTTGAAGGCATAATGACTTATGATATATCAACTAAGCAAAATTTTATTATATGTGCTTCTTTAATGTGGACTATTAATGATTTTCCTGCATACGGAATGTTGTCTGGTTGGATGACTGCTGGAAAGCTTGTTTGTCCTCATTGCATGGAAAATAGTAAGGCATTCATCTTAAAGTATGGCAAAAAAATACATGATTGATTTTCATCGTCAGTTCTTGCCAATGGACCACGAATTTTGAAAAATGAAACAATCATTCAGAAAAAATAGGGTTGAAAATGACCCTCCACCTCCATTACTGAGAGGGCATCAAATTTGGGAGAGAGTTTCTCAATTGCCTAAAGTTACAGAAGCTTCACCTTCTAGGCTTTCTGGATATGGTGTTGAACATAATTGGACCAAATCGAACATATTTTGGGAGTTGCCGTATTGGAAAGATAATCTCCTACGACATAATCTTGATATGATGCACATTGAAGAAAATTATTTTGATAATTTGTTTAACACAGTAATGGATGTTAAGGATAAAACAAAAGACAATGTTAAAGCTAGAATGGACATAAAGGAATATTGTAGGAGAAAGAAGTTGTGGTTGCAAGAATTACAAAATAGTAAAATAGTTAAGCCCAAAGCCAGTTTTTCATTCACATTGGATGAGAAACGTCAAATTTGTGAGTGGG
Organism: Solanum dulcamara; assembly: GCF_947179165.1. Taxonomy (NCBI): domain Eukaryota; kingdom Viridiplantae; phylum Streptophyta; class Magnoliopsida; order Solanales; family Solanaceae; genus Solanum; species Solanum dulcamara. The sequence goes on along the minus strand of NC_077241.1, from coordinate 64,900,136 downwards.
TTAAAAATTTGAGGATGCCGGAGGGCGATGCTTCGAATTTAGGAAAGCGCACAGATATGAATGAAGGAAAGTTGATACGTACGAAAATTCATGATTATCATGTATTCATGAAAACTTTAATTCCTACCGTTTTTAGCCATCTACCTGATAGGATATGAAAATCCATCACAGAGATCAGACTTTTCTTTAAAGATTTGTGTTCAGAAAAGTTGTTGCATAGTAGTTTAGACAGGATGGAGGAAAATATTCATGTTATTACTACTAAGTTGGAGAAAATCTTTCCATGTAGTTTTTTTGATGTGATGGAGCATCTTCCAATTCACCATGTACAAGAGATCCGACTCGGAGGCCTAGTTAAAACAAGATGGATGTATCCATTTGAGAGGTAATGTTATTCTTTATATTCATTAAGTTATTTTTTTCTTATATATATACTATAATTAATAGCTAACTACAACAATTATATACATACAGAAAAATTGACAGTTGCAAACAAACAATTAAGTAAAGGGGAAAGATCGAAGGATCAGTTGTTCAAGGTCATATTGCGAGAGAAACTGGTGATTTTTATTCTTACTACTTTGGGAATGAAGTGTTGTGTAGGAGAACTAGGCCCAATCCCACATTCTGTAACCAAACAAACAATTGAGGGTTACTAAAAATTTATTCCAAAATTATTTTGTTTTATCCACCCACCAAACAACCCCTTAGCTCTATGAATTTTACGTTGATGTCTATATAATATTCCTGTTTTGGATTAGGTTTGTACCTATTTCCTTTGATTTTAATAAAAGAGGCCTACGGGCCTCACCTTTTAATAAACAATATATATTCCTAATGAAAAGTATAAAAAGGATTGGAGTATTTTTATGTCTAAGGAGTCGAAACTGATCGCAATATTTATTTCATTTAAAATGGTTTGTATAATTTTATTTGAAGTCATGTTTAGCTGTAAGTTATTTAATGTTTATATCATGAATTTATATTGCCTTATACATGGCATTTATTGCAAATTCTTTTTCTATCGTATGTGAAAAAGAGATTCATTGATACTTTTCGAATACTATGATAATGTATTCAACCCTTTTTAATAAGGCGGGACATTTGATGAGTAGATGATTCAGGATGACTCTTTCTTTAAATCTATTTTGGTGAAACACCAATTTTATATTCGTGCTAAATATTTTTATTTTATTTAGTTGAGGATTGTCCGATGATCATACTATTTTCATTTGTTTATAAGCTCTATATACACTTGTGTTGGATTATAATTGTGGTTCTACATGCATAACATGACATATTTGTGGATTTGTTATATCTTTATTTATATGAAACGGCAGAATGAACCAAGATTTAAATATTTAATGTTTGATTTTTGATAAATGATTTACGTATTATGTTTTTAATGCATTTGGTAAGGCATATGTGTTGGTTCACTCGGTGTCGGTAGAGTCATAGAAATTCTATTTTTGAAAAGAGTACTTTTTGTATTAGAAATAAAATGATAAAATATTGAGTAATTTCTCTAAATAATCATCCATGTTTGAGAAATTACATAGGAATATGACTTTTGTTTCTTTAGAATATAATATCACCCAATTAATTTTATTTTTCTCAAAATATACTTGATACAATAAAAATATCTTTTTCTCATGTCACATTATTCTTTTTTTTTTTTAACAATTTCCTTTATTTCTTTTAAACCATCTATATATAATATACCCAAATAATAATTTATTACTTTTTCATATTGATTAAATTTTTTTATTGTTTTTAAAATGTTATGTCATATTTTTAACTCCGTTTACTATTAATAAATTTATTTTTATTTATTTATTGTATTAAAAATAAAGTTGTATGTATATTTATCTATTTTATCATATCAAGAGATCAATAATAAAAATAATTTTTATTTTTACTTTTAGTATTAACTATTCATTCTAAATTATTTCCCAATTTTAGTTGTTTACTTTAGCATATCAAGAAATAGAGTTATTTAGTTGAGGAGTAAAATGGTAATTTACTTAATATCATATATTACTTATTTCATATATATTAAAATAAATTATTGAGGTTTGTGACTTTTAGTACATAATTAATTTAGAAGAAAAAAAAAGGGCAGAAGCTTACCTTCGCGAACGACTTCAAGAAGAGAACGCCACACTTCAGTGTTCAGGTAAATCATCACACGCCTATCCTTACTTTATGAACATAAATGATCATATTGGTGTGATTATTATAATGGTGGTGAGAAGGAAAGAAAATCAAATTGGAATGTCTTGGTGTTGCAATCTGAGTTCATATTGTTGTGACAATTTTGGTGGTTAATCATTAATTAATGATGTCAATGATTGAGGTTAATAATTGGGTAATAATTGTTTTGAAGTAATATAGAGAAGTATAGGGTGAATGGATTGGCTTTGTGTTGTCCAGCGAACTGATGTAGTAGTTTGTAATTCGGCTTTGATAAAAAATTTTAATTTTGTTTTTACAATTATCATATTTTAATTCAAGTTTTGATATTTGAGATAGGTAATTAAATATTATGTGTATTGTATTATATGAATATCATTAGAGTTATGATATTGGAGGAATTGAGGCTTAACCCTAGGCTTGAGTTTTAGGGAATTGATTATAGAGTTGGGTGAGTTGTTGGGTCTAGGTTAAACATATATACAATATTAGTGTTATAGATTCATTTGCTTATGAATATTGTATACTTGATAGATTGGAAACACGAGGCTTTGAAAAAGGAAAAGCGTTGGTGAATTAGCTTACTTGACTTCGGTTCTTCAGTTGAGGTAGGTTATAATTTTATTCTATATCATAGATAGACTCTTAATAACGATTGATAGTCATTGTGTGAATTTTACTATGCATTTAATTATCGCGGTTTGGATGGTTGATATGTTGTTGTGATTGTTCTGAAATTCCAAGACTGTGAAATCCATAATCTTGAACTTGCCCCATCTAAAGAGATGTCTTGAATAAAAAAGGCTTAATGAAATATTGTTAATGAAGTGGAAAGTGATAAGAAAGAATGATAAATTAATTATATTTGGATCGGATGTCACGTTTCGACACGATATTATTGAATCGGGTGTCACGTTCCGATATGGTATATTTGGATCGTGTGTCATGAGCCGACACGATATTATTGGATTGAGTGTCACGTTCCGACATAAAATATTTGGATCAGGTGTCATGAGCCGACACAATATTATTGGATCGAGTGTCACGTTCCGACACAGAATATTTGGATCGAATGTCACTAGCTGACACAATATTATTGGATTGGGTGTCACATTCCGACATGGTAATATTAAAGGAAAACAGATTAAAATGACTTAATGCTACCCAATCTCAAATAACTTATTTCCCAAAAGAGCGTGATGTAGAGGTCTGAGCCCTCATGTGTGATCTTGATGTTGTTGACTGGTTACGTAATTGTTTATTGTGTTGTCGCTAAATCTTGATCTTGTTGATTGTCACTTGTTAAGTGTTATGGTTGATTTCCCGCAATTACTTTATGTATATTGATTTCTATTTCGAGTCGGACGATGATACCTATTCAAAATATGTTGTCCTGTACTGACCCCTATTTGTATTTTTCTTTGTTTTATTTTGTGGAGTGCAGCGAGTGTTCCATCGATTTCGATTCGAGCTCAGCTCTAGTCAGTGTCCAGCACATCAGGTTTCAGGATGAGCTATTTCTTCTAGCTCGTGTTGGATTCTCTCGGGCATGGCATGATGTCCTTAGTTTTTGGACACATTGTGTAATTATTTATTTTGGTGTTTGATATTTCTAGACTTAGTATTTTAGTAGATGTCCTTGATGTGGTGACTTTCAGATTTTAGGAATGATATGTAATAGATCCTAGTGGATAGTTGTTTCTTACTTTCGTAAGTTGGGGTTTGTAGCGTTGGTTCTCCCACCTAGGAGGATAAGTGTGGGTGTCACTCATGGCCCATTTTGGATCGTGACAATATGATAAAATAAATAAATACAAATGCAACTTTATTTTTAATATAATAAATAAAAATAAATTTATTAACAGTAGACGGAGTTAAAAATATGACATGACATTTTAACAACAACAAAAAAAATCTTTTTTATCAATATGAAAAAGTAATAAATTATTACTGGGGATAAAATATGGATGGTTTAAAATAAATAAAAGAAATTATTAAAAAAAAGAATAATGTGTCATGTCATCAAAGATGTTTTTATTGTATCAAATATATTTTGAGGAAAATAAAAATAGTTGGTGATATTATAATCCTAAAAAAAATGAAAGTGATATTCCTAGAAAATTTCTCAAATATGGGTGACTGTTCAGAAAAATTAGTGTAAAATATTTGGTCATGTAGTGCTTGTATAAGTTTTAAAAGCCATAAATTAGAGATATAATACATGATTTCATAATTCTAAAAGATAAAAATACTTCATATGGCTTATAAGATATAATAAATTTATGTCAAATGAACTTAAATTTATCAAGACAATTCGTGAACAATGTGCCAACGATGTGGAGGACTCCTCACATATGACATGTATTTATCTCTATGAGAATCCACTATAAATAGAGTACTTTTATTATCAGGGACTAAGACAAATCGATAAACCGCATCAAATCGATAAATCGAATCAAATCGAAAAAAAAACTCGACTAGTAGTTTGGTTTGACTTGGTTTGGTGTTTGAAAAACCCCCCCGACCATTATAGGATTGGTTTGGTTTTAACTAAAAAAAGTCAAATCGAACCCAAACCGATCTAAATAATATACAAAAACAGCTCATCTTATAAAGTTATATTATAAAGTTAAAACTTCAAATAGTGTTCTGTCTCCATCTTACATGTTGATATTTTATACTAGAACTTTTTTTAAGAAGCACTGCTCTGTACTTTTTATTAGATACTATGAAAAACCAGAGAAACCCGAAAAAATCCGAAAAAATCCAAAAAATTCGAGAAAAATTGATATTGAAAAACCCAACTTTTATTGGTTTGGTTTGGTTTATAGATTTAATAACCCGACACAAATGGTTTAGTTTGATTTGTAAAAAATCCGAACCAACCCGGTCCGTTTACACCCGTAATCAGGACCTATTCAAAGTCTACACAATTATAAAAGAAGTTTATCTTACAAAATGAAATTGATGTTATGAATGTCAAATATATGTTTGAATGACTTGATGATATTATAAATAATGCCTTTTTAGTACTATTCTTATAATTTGTGTTTATATGACATATATAGAAAAAACATATATTAAATGTTTACTCAAATAAAAATTATATGCAAAACATATTAGAGATTATGCTAAGTAAATTGGTGAAGTAATTTGTAATTCTAACCAAGTCAAACTAATAGCTTAGTCTCATTCCTATTGATAAAATTAAATTCAATACTAATGACATTGTCAAGACTCAAATTGGAGATGTTTTTGGAGGAATTTTTAGAAATGAGCAAACAAAATAGCTATTGGGATATTAAGGCAGAATGAAGCTTATTTCATACCTCACTATTGAGCTATATAACATCTAATAATCAATTTCAATACAAGCTCTCATATGCTCTAGAACATTTCATTTTCTTATTTTTCGTTCAACATGTTGGTGTTAGGGATTGTTTGGTAATTGGATAAGAAATAAGTCATTCATAAATTAATTTTTGTATAACTTATACGATAGTTAATAGGTAGATAAAAAATACATTGATTCATAGATAAAATTAATACGATATTTGATTGACAATTTAAAAATTTGTATAAATAATACATGTATAAGTTATGAGTGAATCTATATATCATTTTATACGAAAAATAAAATAACTAATATATATATATATATATTTGTTTATTTATAATTAATTTCAACATTACTAATGTCCGTATAATTGACCCCTTAGTTCTCTAATTAAGAATTTATGCATAATATTGTACCTTGTTGGTATTATGTACACCATATATTATTGTGTGTAGATAAAACGTGGGAGCGTACACTTTTTCACCTTTTAAAAACGAGAAGGAAAATGAGTGACACAAAGTAAATACTAAAAATTTCCCAAGTTCTCCGCTCTCACTCACTTGCGGCGGCGGGTTTAGTCGGCGACCTCTTGTGCTAAGCTTTGATTAAACGGATAAGAAGATAAGAGGCAAAGGTGTGAATGGAATCGAAAGAAGAAGAGATAGAGTTTTTGTTGATGTATTTAGTGGAAGAATCTGATTGGTTGAAGGGGCCAATTTTCTGAGGAAGAAGATGATTGGTGGAATCAGGTTTCCTGTTCAGATCAGATCAGATCTAGAAAGAGAGAGAGAGAGAAAAAGGAAGCAAATTCCATCTTTTTCTCTATTTGATGTTATCCCCAACAGCAGTCAGGTTTCTTCTCTTTCTTGCCTTTAATTCATTTTTTTAAAAATATAATATAATTATTGTTGTTGTTTATCTCTATTTATTAATAATAATAATAAATTGCATTTCTTACATTATGTGTTTCTAGAATTTATTTGTCTCTGCCTGCAACTTACATACCTCCGTTTTCCTTTATGTGATTTTGGGTTAATTTAATTGATTCTTTCTGGTGCAACAACTCCCAAGATAATTACTACTCACTATTTTTCTTATTTGAGTTTGGACTGTTTATAATTTCAAAGTTTGTGTGGAGTATCGCGATATTAAAAGCATATTTGGATTGATTTTTGAATTATTAGTTAAAGATTATGAGCTAGAAATTATAACTTATGATGTCAAAGATCATGAATTAAAAATGCCAATTTATTACTTATTTTTATTATTTTAGCTTAAAAATCAGAGCTTATAAGCTAAAGAAAAATTCATAGATGATGTTTATTAATCTAGAGAAAGTATATGATAAGCACAGTGGTTATTTGAGTGTGGTTCAATGGTTATTGGAGTGATTGAAAATCATCTGATCTTCGTTTTAAATTTCAGTGGAGATAAAAATATTATGTTATTTTTTTTAATTGGTTCAAACCTAGGTGAAAAGAACTAATCGATAACTATACTAGCAAGAGGTAGTAGATATATCATGAGATGCGTATAAATTGCCACGAACACGATAATATGAAAGAAATTGATAAAATACCCAAAAAAGATTATTTGTTAATATCGTTGAAGAAATAAATTCATATTCAATATAGAAATGTCTAGGATATGTATTAAGGAGTCATCATTATTGTGAGTGAGAAATTCAAATTGAGTAATTCATATTCGTGAGTTTTATCATGGATCAACATTGAACTCGTACTTGTACATCCTGATTAAGGATGAGTGATTTAACAAAATACAAGAGGTTCCATGATACTATAATATTCTTGAATAATGTGATATCTACCAAAGTTAAATACAATTTTTTTATTGGATTGTTAAATGCAATTCAATTTGATAAAGTTCATCTCCATCACCTTATTCTGGTTGGTGTGGAGTCTTATATTAATTTCTAGATAGTCATCTGTGTTTTGCGAACAGCTAATTTATCCTTTTGCAAATTTATATTCCCTTCGTTTATATTTACTTGTCTATTATTTTAAAAATAGATTTTCACTTTTAATATGTTAAGAAAAGAATAATAATTTTTTTCTATTTTATCCTTAATATTAATTACTTATTCCCTAAAATCTAAAACTATATATTATTTTATAAGAGGCGTGCAAAGTTTCAAATGAACAAATAAAAATAAACGAAGCAAGTATCAATTAGTTCTATTCGGACCACATACAATGTGGCAATGTGTAGAAATCTATGGTATGGGATTCGTGTTTTGACAATAAATGCACATTCAATTTACCATCTTAATGTGTTGTAAGGATTTAATAATTAAGCTTTCAGCAACCTCACACTATGTCTAGAAAATGGAATTGATAGCAAAATGCATTTTTTTGGTTGCAAAAGGGTTTAATTGTTCTAATGCACACCCCATGTATAGTTTATTTGGTGATGAAATTAAATATTAACATATGCATAAATATTTATTAACTTAAAACTTGCTATTATTGATTGAAGCTAAGAAATGTATGAATATAGTGAAAGTGAAAAAAGTTTAGCATTACATCACATTGACCTTTTCCCTAGTTGTGGATCAAAAAAGGAAAAGTATTTGACTTTTCCCCTAGTAGAAGTGTGAACAGAGACCAGCATTTTATAATACTTCAGGTCCCTTTTCTATTCTCAGGCAAAAAGAGAAAAGAAAGGATGAGGTTGCTTCATCAATATTTTTTGTTATTAGGAAAAGTAATAGGAGTCTTTTGTTGCACCTAAGGATGTGATCTAAAGCCTGTTTGGATTGACTTATTTTAAGTATTTTCAAGTTAAAATAGCTTTTAAGCATTTTTGAAATATTTGAATAAATTAAAAAAAATGCTTATAAGCACTTGATTTAAAGTCTCGAAAATGTCAGTATTTTGGCATCTCTCATTGCTTCGAATGAGAAGGAAGCTTCTCATAGATATTAACTGTATCTAACAATCAACAGGTAGAATGCTAAAAATAAACCAAGCGACATAAGTTAGAGTCAACCCAAACAGAATCCTAATGAAATAAGCTTGTGAAAATGATGGTATAAATTTAGGAGAGATAAAAATGTTAGATGATTTTTCATGATATAATTACAGTTCAACTGTATTGATCAAAGGTAATAATAAAAAGGGCAGCCCGATGCACTAAAGCTCCCGCTATGCGCGAGGTCCGGGGAAGGGCCTGACCACAAAGGTCTATTGTACGCAGATCAAAGGTAATAATATTCGATGAAATAGTCAAAAGTGTCTATTTACATGTCCAACGTCAAAATTATTATATATCTCAGCCGGTGAAATAGTCAAAACGATTGCCTACATGTTTAAGTGTAAACATTGTTGCCTACATGTGTTAAAGTTTTACACTACAGACGGCAGTGTATTTACTTTAGGCCAATTTTATTGCACTATCTGGTCCCCTATAAGAAGATAGAACTTTATACCTTTTATTTTATTTTGAAGGTATTTGGTTAGATATTTATTGAGTTTTTGTTATTCTAGTGACGATGGAATAAAATACCCAAAGTAATGGCTAAAATATTAGAAAAAGCAGCACATCAAAGTTCAAAATTTGTTTAGATGAGGTTGAGTGCTTGGAATTTTTTACAAGTTGAACTATAGAAATTGAATGGTGCTAAGTATTTTAAATTGAAAAAAACAATATCAAGGATGTAATTTTACAAGTAAGGTCTATGGAGGGTAAAATGTATGTAGGATTTTTGTGGGGTAGTGAGACTGTTTTTGATCAACTCTTGGCTCAAAATAAATATTCTCGAAACAAAATTGAGAGAAAGAAAAAGGCAACAAAATAACAAGATATAAAACAAATACAACAACAACAACAACCCAGTGAAATTCCACAACATGGGGTCTGGGGAGAGTAGAATGTACGCAGACCTTACTCCTACCAAGGTAGGACGGCTGTTTCCTGGAGACCCTCGGCTCAGTAAAAGCATAAACGCATAAAAAATATTAGATAAGAATAGAAAATTAAAAGCTTAATGAGAAAAACAACAAACAAATAACGAATAGATAACAAATAAATACAAATAACAAATAACAAATAAATAAATAATGAAAGCGTCACAGATAAAATAGAGTAGTCAAAGCATAGAAAGTAATAAATAGTAACAGAAATCATAAGTCAAAGCGCAAGAGATCGTAATTCACTACTACGCCTATGAATAGAGACGAATAATGAGACTATGAACTAGCCTTCTACCCTAATGTGGGTCCTCCACACCCTCCTATCTAAGGTCATGTCCTCCGTAAGCCGTAACTGCGCCATGTCCTGTCTAATCACCTCTCCCCAATACTTCTTCGGCCTACCCCTACCTCTTCTATAACCATCCATGGCCAGCCTCTCACACCTCCGCACTGGGGCATCTGTGTCTCTCCTCTTCACATGTCCAAACCATCTCAGTCGCATTTCCCGCATCTTGTCTTCCACCTAGGCCACTCCTACCTTGTCCCGAATAGCCTCATTTCTAATCCTGTCGCTCCTGGTGTGCCCACACATCCATCTCAACATTCTCATCTCGACAACTTTCATCTTTTGAATGTGAGAAATCTTAACTGGCCAACACTCCGCCCCATACAACATAGCCGGTCTAACCACCATTTTGTAGAACTTGCCCTTAAGTTTTGGTGGCACATTCTTGTCACATAGCACTCCAGAAGCGAGCCTCCATTTCATCCACCCTACCCCAATACGATGTGTGACATCATCGTCAATCTCTCCGCTGCCTTGCATGATAGACCCAAGATACTTGCAACTACTTCTCTTTTGGATGGCCTGAGCATCAAGCCTAACTTCCACGCCAACCTCCTAAGGTGTCTCACTGAACTTGCACTCTAAGTACTCTGTCTTGGTCCTACTCAACTTAAACCCTTTAGACTCCAAGGTATGTCTCCAATCCTCCAGTTTAGCGTTAACTCCGCTGCGAGTCTCATCAATCAGGACTATGTCATCCGCGAAAAGCATACACCATGACACCTCACCTTGAATTTGTCGCTTCAATCCATCTATCACCAAGGCAAATAAAAAAGGACTAAGAGCTGATCCTTGATGCAACCCCATCACCACTGGAAAGTGATTTGAGTCCCCTCCTACTGTCCTTACCCTGGTTTTGGCTCTCTCGTACATGTCCTTGATCACCCTAATGTATGCCACAGGTACACCTTTAGCCTCCAAACATGTCCATAGTATTTCTCTTGGGACTTTATCATAAGCCTTTTCTAGGTCGATGAATACCATATGCAAGTCCCTCTTCTTCTCCCTATGTTGCTCCACCAGTCTCCTCATAAGATGGATGGCTTCTATAGTTGAGCGTTCCGGCATAAATCCAAACTGGTTCTCTGAAATAGACACTTCTTTCCTCACCCTCGTCTCCACCGCTCTTTCCCACAGTTTCATAGTATGGCTTAGTAGCTTGATACCTCTATAGTTGTCGCAACTCTGGATATCCCTTTTGTTTTTGTATAGAGGGATCATTACGCTCGACCTCCATTCTTCGGGCATCGTTGCCGTTTTAAAGATGACATTAAATAACCTAGTCAACCACTCCAAACCTACCGAACTCGTGCTCTTCCAAAATTCACCAGGAATCTTGTCAGGTCCGATTGCTCTTCTCCAGCGCATCCTACGAACAACACTCTTAACCTCCTCGACCTTAACAAATAATAATATACATTGAAAAATAAGAGACTACACGACTACTAAATAAGACTACTAAATACTACTACTAATAATGAAAAGATGAGAGGAGGCTAGTCCCTATAGGCACTGCATGGTATGATTGGTTCTTAAAAATAGGCAGAAGTCATAAACGGCCTCCTAAACTTGCACGTATTTTTCATTTAGACAAGGACTAGTACTTATTGAACACTTAAAATATTCCAAATGTGTACCTATTAAATACAAACAGCTGATGTGGCAAAAAACGTGTTCTTCACTTTATATGGGTGCGTGAAGATATTCCAATGATAGTTTTCCTTTTTTTCCCCAAAAAAGGACACTTATTTTTACTTTATTGACATTTAGCACTAATAAATGACAAAAAAATTATTTATTTGTTAAAATAATAATTTCATAAAAAAAACTTTAAAGGAAAATCAGCCCCACCCACCCCACCAGTCTGTCTTCTTCACATCTTTCTTTTGTTTTTTGTTATTTTTTCTTCTTCTCTTTTTTTTTAATCTTCTTGTTATTATATTAAATTTTGATGTAGAAGTACCTTACGTTGTCCTTTTTTCAAAAATAAAATAAAATAGAGACCACCATTTATATCTCCTTTGCCGGATAAAATGGAGACCATTCACATCTTTTCTACCGACAAAAATAGAGACCACCATCCACGTCTTCTTCGCCGGAAAAAATGGAGACCACTATTCAAATTTTATATTTTCTCTCTTCTTCTTCACCTCTTCCCACACACACACCCCACACAACCCGCCCCCAACTCACACCTCTTCTTCCCCCCACAAAACGAGCAGAATAGATTTTTAAAAAAAAAAGCAAATTCAAAATAAAAAAAAAGAAGAAGAAAGAATAGATTTAAGAAAAAGAACTACTATCAATCTAAAATGGAAATAAGAAAGAAGACATAATAGAAATAGAAATAGTGAGTTATATATAGTATATGTTAAAACCTTCATTTTTTTAAATGAAGATTAACAATAGTGGACAAGAGGTAACTTTGAGGGGAAAGAGAAGAAAGAGAGAGGTTTGGGGTTGGGTTGAATGGGGTGGGGGGTTGAGGTAAGTGGATTTTTTCTTTTCTCTTTTAGTTGAAATTCTTTTTTTTTATTTTATAGATTTAGACTTTTTTATATTCAAATTATTCTTATAATTATTTTAAATTAAAATGCCACGTTTCTTCAATTGATTTGTTATTTTTTCTCATCATGTGCATGTGTATTACACGCGCTCCACTTAATACTCAAGTTAAGAGCTAAGTCAGTCAGGTATGTCTGATAGGTACACTTTTTGAAAGGAACAAGTGTTCAATAGGAAAACAGCCTTGTTTAGGTGTCTAAGCGGAAAATACGTGCAAGTTTAGGGGGCAGTTTATGCCTTCTGCCTTAAAAATACTATTCTAGTACAATATCAAATTAATTTGGTATGCCTCAATATTTTAAAGTACACTTTCGATATTTTGCGGTATGGTTAATCGGTAATCGTAGTTTGTTCGGCTTCAACTTACCTATAATCATATAAATGATATAATTTAGAATAATGACTTCGGCTTTTTAAGAAAATAATTATTTCATACTAACCCTTATACATGTAGAAATATTCCAAATAAACTATAAGCAATTTCATTTGTTAATCAGTTACACAAAAGACATTTCAATCAAGATAGTGTAGCCAATGTTCTAACGTCTAAATTACTAATTTTGTACTAATATTATTTTATATATTAGCTAGTATTATAATAATATATATGAATTGTATTTATAATTAATAATTATACTTTGGTATAAAGGGGCAGCCCGGTGCACTAAAGCTTCCGCTATGCGCGGGGTCCGGGGAAGGGTCTGACCACAAGGGTCTATTGTACGCAGCCTTGCCTTGCATTTCTGCCAGAGGCTGTTTCCAAGGCTTGAACCCGTGACCTCCTGGTCACATGGCAGCAATAATTATACTTTGGTATGGTATTCAATATTTCAATAATATTTTTATAAATACCACATACTAAATATTAAAATATTTTAAAATGCATATCAAATACCATATTATCGGAACAACGGTCGAAAATTTTGGTTTTGATATATAATGTACCATGTTCATCCCTAAGCCGCTACTTCTTCCACATAAGTGTGACGACACTCGGTTATCTACTAGCCTTCTATCCTAATCCTCGACATCTAAACATTCTTATCTAAGATCATGTCTTCAAAAAGTTAAAGTTGTGTCATGTCCTGTCTAATCAGCTGTCCCCAGTTCTTATTCATTCTACTTCTACCTCTCCTAACTTCTGCTACAACCAACGTCTCATACCTCCTTATTAGCGTATATGTACACCTTTTCTTCACATGTTCAAACTATCTTAGTTTCTCTTTCCTCACCTTGTTGAATCAGAGGCCACTCCTATCTTGCTTCATTTAATTTTGTTCCTAATCATATCTCTTCTAGTATATCCACACATCCATTTGAGCATTCTCATCTCTGCTATATCTTCATCATTGAATGTTAGGCGTTCTTGACTCAATATTTTTCTCCATACAACAATGTTGGTATCTCCACCACTTTATAGAACTTACTTTAAGCCTTGGTGAGTAGCAAGCCACTCATGTCCCTTAACTTCTTCCTTAATGGCTCGAGCTTTGCTTTTCTTGATTGCTGACTCTGATCCAAGATCTGACTCTAGGTCTTGTCTCAAAATTTTTATCGTATAGTTATTTTCACTGCACATCTTGTCAATCAGAATTGTGTCATTTACGAATCACATATACCACGATATTTTTCCTTAAATATGCTTTGTCAATTCATCCATCACTAAAATAAAAGTGAGAAATATCGTAAAGATGCGCAATAATATGACAATCTGAAAGAGAATTCTTGCCAGTTCTGATGCCAATCCAGATATTGGAAGATTATTTCAAATAATCGTTTGTTAATATTTTCATATTATTTCAATTTCAAACTAAATATAAAATTTGAAATATAGGTTTGATGAGTTTTTCTAGTTTTTACCGATAAATTTTCAATTTTGTTTTCATATCGAAACACAAATTCGATTTTCAATTTATTTTTTCAAATCTTTATCAAATCATGTCCAAACGCCTATTGTATTTGGGAGAAAACTTAACCTTTTCCTATAATTGGTATTTTCTTGAATAATTGTTGCCATTTGCTAAATGCTAATATTGATTGCCTGACACCTTTAACTTGCACAGTTTTGTGAAAGGTTGGATACCATTAAGAGCCTTTTTCCCTCCTGTTGATGATTGGACATTTCCATGTGAAGTGAGCAATAACACAGCCTTCACAGTTATCCTTTACTGGTTTGGATCATAGAACAGAAAACATCACACAAATATAACAAAACCAGCTGGTTTAGTAAAAGTTGCTTGTTTTGGAATGAACAGGCCTAACGATTTACTGCAGTTAGGAATGTTGAATTAAAACTCAAACTTTGGTGAAAACTCTTGGCTTTGTCCCAATATTTGTATGATAGTATATTAGTGTTCCTTATTAATTTCATATTGTTTGGAATGAACTTGTAAGTTTCTGGGACAGATTGCTGCATTTGCTTCCTACGTACACTACAGTGTCATACTCGTGAAGATAAAGAAGGTGTCGGGTGTAACTCCAAATAGTTGATTGAGTTTTTCTTTCTTCATATATCCTCGGAGGTCAGGCACGGTTCAAAACTCAGTGGATAATGCCCCCCATTCCTCTACTTTTTCACCCTTAAATATCAAGTTTCTATTCGTGATAGAATTCAAACTCGTGATGAGCATCTAATCCACATACTAAGGGCGCCCTTACCATTGAACCAAACCCCGGAGATTAATTGAACGTATTATTAAATTGATAACTTTGGATCAATTTAAAGCTTATAGTAGACTGATTTTTTTTTTTTTTGGAATAATACACAAGTACCTCTCTCAACTATAACCGAAATCGTTTAGACACACCTTAACTATACATGGATCCTATTACTCCTTGAATTATTTTAAAGTGTAATAAACATACTTTAAAACCTATATAATCACTCATATGAAGAGAGGTGCTTTATACTCGCCTCCACATCATCATTACATCAACGCCACTTTACTAAATCGTCAGATCTAAAAAAAAAATTAAAAAAATCCATGTCATTTAGTTCCTCCTCGTTCATTACTATCTCCACACCCACCATGACCACTAAACCCATTATTTTCACCATTAAAACTTATAGCAACCACCATGAAAATTGTAACCCACCTCCAAATATATTCCTTCACCATCACCGAAATCATATATTTTATCACCTACCTCCAAATCTACCACAAAAAATCACTACAATGGTCAAAAACTCAAGGTATTCAATTTGAATTTAAAATGTTGGATCTCTTGTATCCAATTAAAATTTGTGACCTAACAAAAAAAGTAAAAAATAAATCTCATAAAACTTGATGTAAAATCTCCATCGAAGAAGTTATCCCAAAATTGAAATTTCAATTCGAGAAAAATCGAACATTGGAGTCCTTTTGTTGATCGAATTTGGGTTATGAAATACAATTGTTCTCATTCAAAAATTATTTGGCAAGATGAAGTAATTGGCCAATTGAAGTGGAAAAAAAAGAGAAGGAGGCGGGATGTCACTATATTGGAGAATTGAACCGGAACTAAAATGTGTTGGAGGTGAGGATGGGGTCCTATATCAACGAAGAATTGAAGTGGGGGTGAAAGCTGGGGCTAGGGTGGGGGTGGGGGTAGGTTGGGATATGACGTAGATAATTTAATTTTTTTTTTTAAAAGAATTTAATTTAAATTGTGCTCATCATATATTGTCTAAACTAAATATCTCATATGCAATTTTTTTTTTCCGAATTTCATGTTAAGTGTTTGAGTAAAATATAAAAAAAAAGAAAAATTCTTTCGATATTATACAAATTGATGAAATATCTGAAAAAAGATCACCGGCAATTTAAGTATGTTATGAAAAAATATTTATATTACTAAAAATGATAAAATTGGTTTCTATTTCATAATGAAAAAAAGAAATTTTAATTAAAAAGATATCAACATAAGTTTTAATGTTAACTACTTATGGACATGTGCCCAAATTAATCAAATTTTAATACTTCTTTTTCGTCTTTCACATGCCTCAAAGAGAGTGAACACACTTTCTGTGCGACTTCAGCATTGAAGGGTGTATTTATTACACTTTAAAATAATTCAGCAGGGTAATAGGATCCATGTATAGGTAAGGTGTGTGGTAGCAATTTTAATTATAGTTGAGGGGTTACTTGTGTATTATCCTTTTTTTTATAGTCGTGGTGGTTGGCTCAACTTGCATGCACTTCAACTAATTTCTCGGAATATCTATCCCCTCCCATCAGTATTACATATTAGGTAACTCGGTCCACCAAAGCTAGGACATATGTGGAGAAATCACCTAGTATTTTTGTCTCTGTTAAAATTAAAATCTAAAATTTCATGATTCTCAACCTATTTTATTGACTACTAGGATTCACCCTTAAATGCAATTGATTGAAATTACTTTATTCAGTAGTATTCTAAACTGTAGGCCTTTGGTAGTGAATATACATTAGAGGATCGAAAGTTTTCGGTAATGTTGGTGTCTGAGTCAATTTACACATATAATTAATGTTTTCTATTTTTCACCAACACAACTAGGGCAGGTAAAATGGTTAAAAAGAACGAGTAACCTCATCCAATCCAATCCATTAAATATGGATCGAATACTCGACTTTTTAAAAATAGATCAAATCTATATTATTCATTAGTTAACTCATTTTTTTATTTATGTTAAATATAGGCAGATTGAATATCTTGCTTATTTTTATTTAACTCATTTTGGTCCGCCCATATTCGATCCAACCCACTCCTTTACCCCTCCTAGACACAACTATATGGTAATTCTTAACATAAAGTTTGGGCAAATGGGAGAATTCACCTACCATCCTTTCTAGTGGAATTTGAACTATAGTTTCCAAGATTGTCATTCTAGTCCTTTGATAGTTCAGTTACCCCTTGGGAGTAGGGGCTATATTATTTAATGAACCTCTTTCTGATGTTGGTTCTTTACTATAATAACATACTATGTGTAATTTCATAAATGGAATCTGGTGAGGATGATATGTATGCAACCATACCCTCTACCTTGTGAAGTTAGAGAAATTGTTTTCGATAGACCTTTGCCTAAATTATATAATCAATCTACCCTCGTTTATAAGCTAATCACATTTTACTGTTATTTGTTGTTACACAAATCTTGAAAAAGACTCAGGAGCCATGCCACTGGCAGGTCCAAGTAGCATTAGAAATTAAATAGAAACTGTTTGGAAGAAAAGCAGAAATATATAGGAAAGAAAACAGAAAGAAAAGGAAGGGGGAGGTATGGAACATTTCTGTCTTTAACAGGCTCTGTGTGTATTGCCTTTCCAAAAGGTCTAAGTTCTCTGTTTTAAGTAACAGACACTAGTCATATCAACAATTTGAACATAAATATTGGATTTTATTAAACAAATATTATTATTATTATTTGCATTTCATTATGCTCACATACAATTGTTTATACAAAGAAATGAGGTTACAATAGTATGGAGATTCTCCTGTCAGTTTCTGTAGGCCTTCTGCTGACGTTTTGATCCGGGTCCCATGGTACCAACTTACTAGCCTGCAGACAAATTGCTTAAAAACCATGATAAATTTATATGCCTAAAATGCCCTCTTCTTCAATCAATTGAAAGCTGGAACAAGTAGCAAAAGTCTTCAACCACAACAACTAAGCCTCAATAGCATGTAATTGGGGTCGGCTTGTATGATTCCTCGTTGATCATGTCAAATGATCATGTCGCTCTATTTAAACTAATCTCAGATTAATATTATTTATACAAAATAAAAAGTACTAAAAATTTACAATATCTTTTAGTGGCATAGAAATTTTTGACAGGACTGAAAGACTCCTAGAAAAAATAAGACTTAAAGTAAACGTATTAACATGCTAAAAATATTACCAGCTAATTGGTTTAACTTCTCTATTCATTGCTAGGTTTGCATGAATTTCAAGACAATTTCTTCCATGTGATTTTAGGTGTGCCTTGTTCTCTTTAAATACCTTTCACTCACCATTATTTCTTCACACCTACAAATGATCCATATGGTGATTTACACAAGACATGACTAAACCATTTTAAATGGGTTTTTTCTCATTTTATACTCGATGTGTGCTTCTTGCTACTTCTGATGTAGTCATTTTTAGTTTTATCCAAGTCTTGTATATCTACACATTCATTTTAATATCCGCATCTCTACGACATTTATATTGTAGATATATCGGACTTTAGCAACTATGATTAACCCTCATATAACATTGTTAGTCTTACTATTAGTTTAATAGGTATCCTTCTTTCACTTTAACACCCTAACAGTACTTCTCTATTTCAACCATTCTATTTTGATTTATTGTTTAACATTTTAATTTATCATTACTAAAATAACAAAAATCTTAGCTGTTTAAAATAACTTTTTAGGATAAATTGTGTGGTGATACATATCTGATGACAACAGTAGTGGTTGATCTCTGAAATTGATGACTTGAGAGGTTCAGGACCATGTCATGAAATTATCTTTGCCCTTTTGTGCATGAAATAGAATGACTTAATTAGTTTGTAATTGAGGATTATTACATACATCTATATCTTGTACAAGATAGGTATATAATTTGTTGATCAACTCTGCTTTTCTGCCTTGGCGTATGTGTGTGTATTTTCCTTAATTTTAATTGTTGGAAATGAAAAAAAAAAAAAAACATTTTGTCACACTCCTAGTTTGATAGGACTTTTAGTCTATGTATAACTAAAACATAATAAACTATGATTTCAGCAATACAACGGTTATTGATACATGAATAAGAATGATTAAAGACAAAATAGTTTTTGATACATCAAATCAAACGGGGGATAAAAGATAATTCCAACATAACTAATCCCAGCATTACTGATACATCATATTCGATACTATTCTAATATATTCTACCAAATGACCCCTGGATGCAGACAAAATGCGTTTCTTGCTCTAGTTGAATGATTGATTTGTCCTCTCTTCACCATTTCTTAGAGAGGCAGTAAAATAGGTAGTTCTGAAAATGAATTTGTCAACGATTAGATTAGCATAAGATGTGTAATTTCCTGAGCATTGAAGGTTTTTTTGCAGGCCTTAATTATGCTGGATGCTAGTGGAATGCCTTTTCTTTTATGTTTTGGATGGGTGACGACCCTAAAGACCAATTACATCCTTTGAAACTTGGAATTAATGTATTCACCCTTTTACCTTTCTGCTTAAAAATCAGGCTTAGCTCACATACTACAAGGCTCGAGCCAGTGATCTAAATCGCAAATTCCTCGACCTTTGCCACTTGAACTAAGTCCTACGGGTTAGGGACTATCTTTTCTTTTTCTTCTAATTGTGTTCAATTTTTTTTGTTTGTTTATTTAGTCGTTTTATTTTTTGAAGACTTCATTTATATGTGATGAGACTTTTCTAGTCTAACCAAAAGGTCACATGAACATGCCTAGTGTCATAGACTTAGTTGCAGCACCGAAGTCATCAATGTCCATGAATCCTGTGAAAGTCCATTATTTCACACTTTGGAGTTTCTCTAACCTTGATCTGGCTTAGTGTAAAGAACACTAGTCACACTGTTTGCTTTGATGATGAATTTGATTTGTTTTCTAGTTTGGCTTATCTTTTTGAAATCTATGCTTAGAACAAAAGGGTTGAAATTTGACTTTGACAACTTGAGCGATAGATGTGGTTGAACCAGTCATAACACCAACTTTGTGTGTTATTTATGGAATGAGATTAATTTATCCAAAAACTAAAAATGAACTAAGGGGGTTCAATGTATGGACTCTTGGTTGGGTTCACCTCGGACTCGACTTAACTTGTTGCTATAGCAAGTTTGATAGGCTTAGCTTGACTCAACTTGATTTGGCTCGATACTTAAATTTATTTATAAGTAAAGTTGTTTTCGTATGGCCTATAAGTCAAGGGTTCAAGCCATGAAAATAATCACTAATGTTGCTTGTGTTATAATAGATTATCTACATTATACCCATTCGGATGCGGCTCTTCCTCGGATGCTTTGTGCATCAGGCTTCGCTTGATGTTGTTATAGTGGATCCTCCAACTATTATGGAAGATTATGTCTCATACCTCCTCTAACTTGATCCTATTAAAAAAGGAGAAGGTGCTTACACTTGTAACTGTCATTTTGTAGAGTAAAATCTGTTATATAACTCTTCCTAACTACCCATCTAAGACCAAGTAACAAAAGAGTAGTAGAAAAATGGGAAAACTCCAAAAGTATTTAAAAACCCTAGACTTTCTCTAGCTATTTATATGCACCCAAGAGACCTTCCTAACCTCTGCCCCTCCTCTGCATAGTGTGTACTTTGGTTCCTCAGAAAGTGAATGACATGTTTCTTTAGACCGACCTTCTTGCTATATTGACCTCTCCATTCCCATCCAAAAAAAAGATCCCAAAAAGAGAGAAAAAAGCAAAGCCATTTGAGTATAAGATGAGGGGAAGATCTTCACCAAAGCAAGGAGGAGTTGTGGAATCAGCAAAGGTTGATAAATTAAAACAAGAGCCTCATCTTTCTGGTGCCTATATTAGAAGCCTAGTTAAACAGTTAACTTCTTCAAGAACCAAAGATCCTTTGAATCCCAAAGACCATGATGATTCACTAGAGAATTCAACAAACTTTGATGATAGTTTGTGTAGTGATACACAATTGTCACCACAGCCAGCACGACCACCACAGATTAAAAAGAAACAAGTGAGGAGGAGACTCCACACTAGTAGGCCTTATCAAGAGAGGCTTCTAAATATGGCCGAGGCTAGGCGTGAGATTGTCACTGCCCTCAAGTTTCATAGAGCGTCTATGAAACAACAACAGCAGCAGCAACAACAACAATCTCACACCGAGCCACAGTCGTTGCAGACTGGGCCTCAAGAGTCTTTAGGGGAAGAACAAGGGAAGCCAAAATCCCGGAGAAACCCCAGGATTTATGCTTCCAACACTATGGCCAATAACTTACCATGTTACAACATGGAGAATTTCTCCAATTCAACCTTCCCTTGTCTTCCTCAATATCCTTATTCTTGCCCTGTTTCATCCTTTGGTTCCCAACTACCTTTCCAAGACCACCTGAATTTTCCACTTCCCAACCAAACATTAGGATTGAATCTCAATTTCCATGATTTCAGCAATTTAGATGCAACCCCTTATTGTAGCAACAGCAATAACAATTCAATCTTTTCATCATCATCTCCTTCATCTTCTTCAGATGAATTCCATTATGTGGGAGAAGGGGTTGGTCCTATAGCTCAAATGGTGAATTCAAGGTTGCATCCATCAATGGATGACCAGGAAATGGAAGAGATCAGATCAATAGGGGAACAACATGAGATGGAGTGGAATGACACTCTCAATTTAGCAACTTCAGCTTGGTGGTTCAAGTTCTTGAAGGCCATGGAAATTGGACCTGATGACAAGAACATTGCTGAGGATTATGGATGTTATCCATTTGATGAAGTCATGGAATTCCCTGCCTGGTTCAATCCAAATGAAACCTGCTTGCAACAGCATGTGGATGATACCTATTCTCACCCTACCTTACCATGGTAACTATTTCTTACTTATTTCATTTCTTTCTTTTACTGAATGCTATGTATGTCGTTCTTTCCGTCTATATGACCTGCTTAAGTCAAGAATTTTCGAAGATAGTCTGATAAAATCTGTATGTACTCTAACCTCGTGGGATTGCACTAGAATGTTGTTTCCTCCTCCTTTCACTTTTCATTTTTAGTTTGCTTTTATTTTAAAAAATATTAGGAAATGTTTTTTGTTCCTAGGTCATCTTACTGTACAAGATACTTTTTTTAAAAAAATATTATTATTATCATCATATGAAAATAGTATCTCACAAAAATATAAGATATAATTGAATATAACATATTAAAATATAATTTTAGCTTTTATACTTTATGATTACCAAGAGTTTAATGCACCGAGTTATCTTATAACTTTTTTAACATCATTTTTGTGAGAAGAATGACAATGTATTTTTGCAA
Organism: Solanum dulcamara; assembly: GCF_947179165.1. NCBI lineage: Eukaryota > Viridiplantae > Streptophyta > Magnoliopsida > Solanales > Solanaceae > Solanum > Solanum dulcamara. The sequence continues at coordinate 64,877,781 of NC_077241.1, read as the reverse complement.
ATTTGGTTGGCCAAAACTAATGCATGCTTAAAGACAAGAATTACTAACATCATGTTTTGTTAGTATTAGTATACGGAAGTATGGGTCTTTGCTAGGATTGACACGTCAAGCGGTGGAAGAAATGAAATAGACAACCCATTGGGTCCACTTTTATATTTTTTCCTTTTTTTTGGTTTAGGAGTTTGTTGGGTCATCCGTCATTGACAAAATATTGAATTTGTATCTCTGATAGCTCTCCGTTCTTAATTAAAAGTTTATGTTTTGGGAATGAAATCTTATATAGTATATAGCATTTTTCCTTTTTAGAAATAATATTTTAATACGAATATCAGATATTAAATTTAAAAAATATAAATAAATTTTATATTTTTTTCTTCTACTAAAAGAAGAAAGTTGATGCTATTTTTATTTATATATGAGATAAGTATCAAAAACATAACTAAATTATTTATTTTTTTGAGTTTCAAATCTAAACTATTGAGACTGTGAGCTTCATACCTAAACTATCACTTCTCAATTTGAAAAACACCTCTCTCTCTTTTACTCCACTTCCATCATAGTGTGTGCGCTACACTTTTTCTTTCATTTTAAAAAAATTATCACATCACATTTCACATAGACAAAATATTTCACTTAAATAAAAATTAAATTAATTCTTAGAATTAGTTAAAATTAAATATTAAAGTATTACTATTCCATCCTAAAAAAATATAAAATATTTTTATTACCCTACTCCACCACTTTTTCTCACCATACTCCCTCCTTTCCACCTCCCAATTTTTTTTGTTTTGTTTTTATTTTCTAAATTTCTTTTATAAAAGTGTTTTTTTAAAAATTCTTATTCATCTTCTCTCCTCCCCCCCCCAAATAATAATTTAGATATTATTTTTATATATATTTTTTAAAAAAAAATTCTATCCTGCCACAACTAACCCTCTGCTTTCAATTTTTTTCTCGTTATGTGTTTGATACATACACATGAGTGAGAAAAATATTTTAAACTTTTTTTAAAAAATAACTTTTATTTAAAAATAATTTCATTTTTTTAAAACATAATTTCTTTTTTGGGGATAGAAATACTTTTGTTTTAATTTTTAACTAATATTAATAGTTTGTTTAATTTTTATCAATATAGAATATTTTAGCCATGTGGCAAAAAAAATTCAAAAAATAGAGAGAGTAGAGAGAGTGTATTACACACATAATTGAGGTGTGTTTCTCAAACTGAGAAGTGATAGTTTATGTATGAAATTCAAAAAAAAAAGGGACAATTTAAGTGTGTTTTTGACACTTTATCTCTTTATTTATTTGTACAATCGTCGTCGTCATCATTATCAAATCTCTGACTTTTAAATTATTATATTTTCATTGTTCTTTTTTAAGTGTATTTTTATAACAATATTCAGAGAATATTTGTTATGAATGTCACAAAACTACTATGTTCTCCATATTTCTTATTTCATTTTAAATTCTCATGTTACAGTATGGACATTGAAGAAATTGAAGGAATGGATGTGGAGTGGTTAGCTTGAAAGAAGAAGATTGATTGGTTTTTATCATAATCAAATCTTTGGTTTTTATATTGAAGCCCCAAATTGCTGCTTTTTTTTTAGTTCTTTCTTTTGGGGAAGGAGGATTTTAAATTTCTCCATTTCTTTGCCTTTTATTTTATTTTATTTATTAAAATGATCAATAATAAAGGCTTTTGCTAGAAATCGCAGGCTCTAGAGAAAAATAATAGATGAGGGAGAAATTATTATATGTATGTCTCCCAGTTTTCCTTTTCCGTCAATTATGAGAGATCTGATATTTAATGGTTCTCATCATTGTATTTTAATTTTTATATCTAGAAAATTTTGTATTCTGTTTGATTGTATATTTTCACAAGAAATATTTTACAATTTCTGGAGCAAAATTATTGCAAGTTTCATTTTTAAAAAAGGGATCATCACTTTTTTCTCAAATTTTTGGTTATATTAAGCTAGCGTTTGGCTTTAAATTTTTAAATATTTTTGACAAGTCATTTTTGAGTGAAGTTTCACCATGCATTTGACCATAGTTTTTTTTAAGAATATTTAATTATTTTAAAAAATATTATTTTGTATCCTAAGTTTTAAAAATTATTAAAATATCCATAAGTTTGTGTTATCATTTTATAATGGACATGTTTCGTTAAAAAAATAACTTATAAAATATAAATTAATATTAATATTAGTTGGAATTAATAAATTATGAGTGTTTTATAAAATATAAAAATTTGGTAACTTTTAAATTTTTAAAACTTCCCAAGTTCTATTATTTTTGTAGAACTTGAGAATTTAGATATTTGCCAAATATATTTGTCAAATAATGATAAATTATATATCCAAACATTAATTTCTAGATTTTTTTCAAAGTCTTTCACAAAAACTATTTGTGGTGAAACGACACCTAAGGAATTGAGAAGGAAAAAGGGACAGTAAAAAATTGAACCAACGTTTATTATGTTTGCACAGGTGAGAAGCTTGAAGAGGTAATATTATTGTAATTATAATTTTTTTTGTCTAAAACTCAGAAAAGTTTGTTCCATATTAAAGGTGAGCATAACATAATATGTAAAAAAGGAAGAAAGGAAAACTACAGAAATAAAGTTCTTTACACACTATAACCTGTTACAATATGGCTTGACCTTCTAATTCATAAAGTTTTTTTTTTCCATCCGATATCGTATTGGAGTACAACTAATTTAGATTCGTGTTGGATAGGGTCTCATTCAGGAAGTAGCACACTCTATTAAGGATTTTTATATATTCAAAAATTTGAGATCGTTGATTAAGAGAGAAACAACTTACTCCTCATTCAGGAGGTAGTACACTCTATTAAGAATTTTTATATATTTAAAAATCCGAGATCTCTAATTAAGAGAGAAACAACTTATTCTTATTTTTTGACGGTAATGAAGCTTTCTTTTTGTTCTTATTTCCTCAAGTTGGAGAAAACCAAAAAGGTCAGCGGATAGATAGAAAAAAGATAACGAAGTACTAAAATAAATGAAATTAATGGGCAAGCTAAAATTATACCAACTTTTTTATAATAAAAAAAATCAAGGCTCAAGCTTTTCTTGCAGCTTCAGTTTTAAAAAAGGGAGTAATTGATTGCTGAAATGGTCATTTAATTTAGGGTAATTGGCCATCAAGGTTATCTCTTTTTTTAAAAAAATAAATAAATAATTTGTCTTTCGAAAGTCTTTTTTAGTAGGTTTATCTACAACATCTGATAGTGCCTTCGTGGGCACGTTCCTCTCTGGGGCGGTCTGGTCTAATCGAAGTCAACTGACTCACATGGAATCATTTTACTTTGCTTAAGTAATTTCAATGGTCATTTTCAATGAGATTAAATTACCTGACAAGTTTAATTTTAAGGTAAAAAAAAATTAAAGCACTAATTATGAAATTGGACTAGTTTAGAATCCCCAATTCAAATCGACCCATATCTGATCCGACATAATTCTTTTTATCTATATTATATTAAAAATGTGAAGGTTCTTAGAAATATTATTTTTTCTTTTTTTGAATTTTTTTTGCGTATTGCTTCTATTTATACCAAGAGATTCTTTAGTTGGTCATTTTTTTTCAGTTGGTTAAGCAAATTGTACAAAAAATAACCTAGAACTTAGGAGGCCATAATTATTGCCGCAAACGTTTGAAGGTTAATACTTGGGTTACCTATTGTAAGCTTTATATCGTATTTTATTTCTCTATATTTTTGTTAATTGAAAATTTTAATGTAACATTGAGGTTTACTACGAGTAGTAGCTAAATTTGGGTGGTTTTTCCTCACCTCACTTCCGAAAACGAATTGAGGAAATTCACCACCATCAATGCCTCCAAGTAGGGCTGTACAGGACAAACCGATAAATCGCATCAAATCGACAAACCGAATCAAATTGGAAAAAAAACCCGACTAATGGTTTGGTTTGACTTGGTTTGGTGTTTGGAAAAAAAAACCCGACCATTATAGAGTTGGTGTGGTTTTAACTAAAAAAAGTCAAACCGAACCCAAACCGATCCGATTATAGATATACTACTTTTAAATTATGTTATACATAAAAATATTTATTAAAATGTAATTTATAAATATATTTTTAAAATTTTTCATAATTTTTTTTTCTTACGTTTAGATTTGGACTTGAGAAGCCCATCTAAATAATATATAAAAAAAGCTCATCTTATAAAGTTATATTATAAAGTTAAAACTTCAAACAATGTTCTGCCTCCATCTTATATGTTGATATTTTGTACTAGAACTCTTTTTAAGAAGTACTGCTCTGTGCTTTTTATTAGATACTATGAAAAATTTGAAAACCCGAGAAAAATTGATATCGTAAACCCCGACTTTTATTGGTTTGGTTTGGTTTGGTTCATAGATTTAATAACCCGACACAAATGATTTGATTTGATTTGTAAAAAATCTGAACCAACCCGGTCCATATACACCCCTACCTCCAAGTATAATTGATGAAAATTTACCTTATTTTTTTTTAAAAAAATTATACTTAATAATATAAAGTATACATAATAATTTGTTTTTTTATACTATTTGTATTCTTTAAACTAAAATCTTAGGTAATATTTTACCTAATATTTCATACTTTGAATTTAACTAACATTTTCTTTTGATAGAATTTTCTAGTTGTCATCTTCTGTTTAATCATAATTCTTTATGCTATTGTTAATTTGTTATAAGTAGGTGTTCTATGCTCATATACATTTAGTTTTTCTCCTTAATTGTTAGTGTGATTGTGAGTTATCAAGTTTTTCTTTACAGTTTTGTACTCAATAATATAACATACAAACACAAATTTGTTGTTTTTATATATGTTTATTAATAATAATTAACGCGATATACACATACAAAACACGTACACTTAACTAATTTCAATAAAAGGTCTAAGCGCTCGTCTTCACATTTCATTCACTGGTTTACAACATTTCATGATATGTTGAATGTTGTTTTGATCAAATATTAAGTGAATGCAATGTTATTTTTTTAATTTGAAGTTTGAGAAGTGAATGGTAACTTATTTTGGACTATGATTTTTTTTTTCAATAGTTCACTTACTAGTCCGATTAATTTGATTATCAATTATTCAAAATTAAGTGAACATTGGAATTATCAACAACAAAAAAGAAGGGTAAAACAACATGGTCAACCATCAATGCAAGATCCTTGAGTTCCCTCTAAACTATAGTAATAACAAAAACCGAATCTTTAAGAGCATTATATGTATTGTCATACACACAATTTTCCAGGACATTTTGTCTCTCTTTTTTTTTTATATATAAAATAATAATAATAATAATTCATTTGTCTTCTTGATCACATGTTCGAGAGATTGTTGAATATTTAAATAAGAGATGTATATAAACATCTAAGATGAGACTTAAGTTCTTCCATGCATATTCCCTATAACACCTTTCACACAACCAAAAGGCTGAGGAGTATATGTAATTTTAAAAAAAATCATATATATCTGTAATGTACATATAATCTATATTGATATAAATAGTTATGTAATGTATCGATATTGCATAATAAATATATAATCATATATATATAATGTATAACCATTACTAAAAAAATTATCAAAAAACGACGCAAAAAAGCGACGGACTGCGTCGCTTTTTTGGTCAAACTCAACGGAAAAGCGACGCAGTCATTTCCGTCGCTTTTTTGCTCGACGCTTTTGAAAGAGCGACGGACAGGGCCGTAAAAAGCGACGGATTGCGTCGCCCCTAATTTTTTTAATTAAAAAATATATATAAAAAAACGACGGACTCCGTCTTTTTATTTTTTTTTAAAAAGTAATTATTTAATAAATAATGACGGACTATTAGTCTCCGTCCGTCGCTATGTTCATACTGGTCTTCTTAAAATTTTGCAGAAAAGCTACGGACAGAGTCCTTTAGTCCGTCGCTTTTCTGCAACATTTTTTACAGCAGAAACCTGCAGTTTCTGCTGTTCACCTGCAATCAAAATTCAATCTACTTTTATTCAATTCAGCCCATTCTAACATAAATAACAACGAATAAAATACGCAAAATACATAATAACAAACATAATTAAATACTTAAAATGAATAAAATCATAATTTAGAACGATTTAAAGTGTTTCAAAGTTAACAAAAAATTTCAAAAATGTTCATAAACAAACATAGGGAACCCTAAGGACTATTTGCTATATATTCATCACTATCGTCGGAATCATCCGGAGTGGACCCTCTTGAATAACGGGGCGGAGACTGACGGGCGAGGTTGAGCACTTATTCTTTAATTTGCTCAACTTGTTCATTCATACTTTTTTGATTCGCGAGCCTTCTTTTCTCTGATTCTGCCAATGCACGTGTAAGTTCTACAATTTGCTGAGATATTGCAGCTATCTGAACTCCGTCAATGGTCTCGGCTTGACGCGATGATCCAATACATTCTAAACCTGATTGGAGTCGTCGTACATTATTTCTAGAGCTCATTTCATATATTCAGTCCTTGTGGCTGCCTCCTATAAATAAAAATACAATTAATGAAATAATATTTTGTCAAATGATATATTTTAGAAAATGAAGGTAAACTTAAAATTTAGAAATCTTACTATCTCCCTCTGAATCGTATCAACACTTTTTGCATCTCCGGTGTGCAACGAGCCACCCTTTAGGCTGAATCTTGCTTTTTTTCCTTGATCGAACAAAGTCTTGAATTCTTCGGTATCCCAATACCGACATAATTCTTCAAATATATGAGGCAACATCCAACTCGAAGGTGCCCGATCATCCCTAGCTTTCTTTAGCCAGCTAGACAGTCTGACCCTCGCTTTTCTTTCAAAAGTGATCGCAATGATCATATTGTACTTTGGCTCTCAAGTACATAAAGTCTGAAAAAAATGAATAACGTTAAATAATTAGTTAAGTAAAGTATAGTAAAAATATTAAACGTAACTTAAAAAAATAGATTTAATATATACCTTGAATTCATTAAACATCGTCTGGCGGATACTGTTTGAAATCTCTCTCCAAGAGTGATAGGGCTCAGTATATAGCCTCCTAACACTCTCCTGAAGAGCCCTAGCAGCCTCATTTGAAGGATGTCACCTGCAAGACACATAATAAACATGTAATTATATCATCAATAATTTATTAATGTAGCAAGAATAAATAAATAAAATATTAAACTTACGAAAATCCATTCGGCTCAATCATGACTCTCCTAAGTCTGTCCCTCTGCCCAGGAGCTAACCCAGGCACATCATGTACTGCCTCTGATCTAGCAGCAGAAGAAGGTGTAGCTGATGCTATAGGAGTGTCAGTCTCAACACTAGAATCTCTAAGTCTCAGAGTAGATATGTGAGGAGACTGAGATCCGGGAGATGGAATTGTGGTAGATGGAGTAAAAGAAGATAATACTCTCGGGGGTCGAGCAATAACCTCTGTGGGTAGTTGGTAGGTCTGATCATATGAAGTATATCTGACCTGTGAAGAAGAAGAAGTGCCGCGTGTTCGGCGGAACTGACTATGATAAACTACAGGATCCATAGTCCCAAAAGGCACAACATGAATATGTGTAGGACTAGCTCGGTGGTGCTGTATCTCCGGCGCTGAAAATATATGTCCCGAGATATTCTCAGGATCAACAGGTCTCCTAGAATTTTTTTTACTACTACTAGAATGGCTAACACCAAGATAATCCCGGGATCTATCACCATCACCAGATTACATCTGCATGTAAAGTAACAATACAATATATAAAAAACATAAATTAAATAAAATTAGGATTAGGGAAATAAATAACTTACATACTAGTGATAATCTACCACTCTATTACTCCTCACTTGTTTCATTTTCGTCATCTTTCCATTCCTCCTCCTCACTTGTTTCATTTTCGTCATCTTTCCATTCCTCCTCCTCAGTTGTTTCATATTCATTGTCAATCCATTCCTCCTCCTCAAATGATTCATATTCCTCATTTACTTCTTCTTCAACATTTGGCATTATAAGTTCATCATGGGAAACCTCTTCTACTATGTATTGAAGATGTTCTAGTGTGGTTTCCAACTCAACATCAACTTGTCGTTGAAGAAGTGCAACATCATTTTGGTATGCCACATCTAATACATTCTCTATTTCAATTCTTTCCACAGACTTTGTCTTAATAACAGCTCACCAATCAGCCTTATCTCTATGCAATGGATATGGAGCATAATAGACTTGCTTAGCATTTTGGGCAATGATAAAAGGATCATAACTTTCGTATTGTCTGGTGTGCTTAACTTCAATTATATTATGTTGTTGGTCCACCCTTGTGCCTTTGTGTGATGGGTCAAACCACTTACACCGAAATAATACTATCTTTTTTTTAGGCCAACCTGAATATCTTACTTCAATAATCTCTTGAATGACACCATAATATTTTATAATTTGGCCATTACCGTCAACTCACCTTGAATGCACACACCACTATTATTGATTTTCTTGTGCATAGATACTTCTTTAGTTTGAAACTTAAAATCATTCACACAATATTTATTCATTGTATGAATATAAGATTCAGGCCCGAGTGCGATCTCTCTCACATATGGCGAATGTTTGACACTTGAGTATTCATCATAAACCTACAAATTGATTTCAAAATAATACAATTTACTATAAAATGAAAACATTATACCTATTGATTCAATATAAGCTTTCACACTTACATAATTCTTTAGCCATGTGAAAAACCGCGTATATATGGCTTCATTGCTCCATGTGCTTAAGAACGAGCTGATATTGATATGTGCAATTTTGATAGTTAGTAATAACTTATTATTATGTAATTTGATAATTTAATTTCACACTTACTTAAGATATGGCTGAATTTTTGGACAATTCAGCAGAATATGGGTCACAGCTGATTGTCTTTCCATATTAGTGAAGCTTCGTCTTCCACGCTGTTTAGATCCTCGATCACTTTGATTAAAAATTGAAATCGATGGATACATCGGATCACTATCACCTTCATCATTGCGATTAGGCCTATTTCTCCTGCATGTAACTTCATCCCCAAAGTAATAAGAATAAAAGTCACCATTTTCTCTCGCAATATGAGCTTGAACAATTAAGCCTTCAATTTTTTCTCTCTGTTTAATTGTTTGTTTGCATCCTTCAATTTTTCTAAATATATGTTAACTAATAATTATAGTATATATAAGAAGAATAAATTAATTAATTATATAAGAATAAATTAATTACTTATACCTCTCAAATGGATACATTCACCTTGTTTGAACTGGACCTCCAAGGCGGGCTTTTTTTACAAGATGAATTGGAAAATGCTCCATCACATCAAAAAAATCACATGAAAAAATCTTCTCTAGGTTTGTAATAATAACAAAAATATTTTCCTCCATCCGGTCTAAAGTACTTTCCAACAACTTTCCAGAACATAAATCTCTACAGAAAAGACTTACCTCTGTGATTGGCTTCCATATCCCGTCAGGTAGATGGCTAAAAGCGATAGGAATCAATGTTTCCATGAATACATGATAATCATGACTTTTCATACCTATCAACTTTCCTTCATTTAGATTTGTCCGCTTACCCAAATTTGAAGCATATCCCTCTAGCATTTTCAAATTTTTAACCCACTCACATATGTCACGTTTCTCATCCAATATGAATGAATAACTAGCTTTAGGCTTGACAATTTTACCATTTTGTAGTTCTTACAACCACAATTCTTTTCTCATACAGTATTCCTGTAAGTCCATTCTAGCTCTTGTGTTGTCTTTTGTCTTGCCCTTAACATCCATTACTATGTTAAACAAATTGATAAAATAATTTTTTTCAATGTGCATCACATCAAGATTATGTCGTAGGAGATTATCCTTTCAATACGATAACTCCCAGAATATGCTCTGTTTGTTCTAATTATGTTCAACACCATATACAGGAAGTATAGATGGTGGAGTTGTAACTTTAGACAATTGAGAAACTCTCTTCCAAATTTGATGTCCTGTCAGTGATGGAGGCAGAGGGTCATTTTCAATCCTGTTTTTTTAATGCATGTTTCATCTTTCTAAACTCATGGTTCATTGGCAAGAACTGATGATGACAATCAAATCATGAATTTTTTCTGCCATACTTTAAGGTGAATGCCTTACTATGTTCCATGCAATGAGGACAAGTAAGCTTTCTACCACACATAACAAATTCTGCTTAGTTGATATATTGTAAGTCACTACTCCTTCAAACCATAATTGTTTAAGCTCATCTATCAATGGTTGTAGATAGACATCAATCAAACTTTTAGGGTTGCGAGGACTTGGAATAACACAACTTAGAAAGATATACGGACTTGTCATGCACATTTTAGGAGGAAGGTTGTACGAGATAAGAAATACAGGCCAGCAAGAATAAGGTGAGGCAGTATTAGAGAATGGTGTGAATCCATCTGCACACAACCCCAATCGTATATTTCTTGGTTCACTAGCAAAATCAGAATACATGTTATCAAAATATTTCCATGCTTCTCCGTCAGATAGATGTGACAAGACACTCGGCGGCCTTCTATATTCACGGTGCCATTTTATATGTGGGGCAGACCTCATCGATGCATACAATCTCTTTAATCTGGAAATAAGAGGTAAATAATGCATCGCCTTAATTAGGACCATCTTTCCAGCAAGAGTCCTCTTATAACGGGTATGTCCATAAAACTTACAATTTTCTAATTCACTATCAGTCTTGTAGAACAACATACAGCCATTAACACAATAATGAATTCTATCATACGACAATCCTAACTTGGAAACCAATCTCTTTGCTTGATAGAAGTTCTTAGGTATGTTAAACTCAGGATTAACCAGTTCGCCCTAAAGATCAACCATTGAGTCCATAGCCGCATGAGGGACACTCCAATCTGATTTAATATTCATTAACCTAACTGCAACTGACAAAGTAGAATGCGGACTCCCTTCACATAGTGGACGACTAGCCTCTTCTAAATATTGATAGAAGCGTCTTGCTTCTTCATTAGGAGTTTCATCAAAATATTATTTGGGTTCCATCCCACCTTGAACCCCGAATGCATCATTAACCATTTCATGAACTCTATCATATTGAAATGTATAATGTTGAACTCTATCATGTAGAACCCTATCATGTTCAATCCTAATTTGACCATGTAGTGCAAGCATATTATATTCATCCATGGACAGCAGATTATAAAATATATTATTCAATCCATCTATTTCTCCATGATCAACCCATACAAAATATCTAGGCTTAAATCCATTAGCATACAAATGAGCCATAACTATATCTGGTTTAGAAAATTTTAAGCACCCACATTCACGACAAGGACACCTAACCAATCCATTTTGCTTAAAAACATCAAGTGTCATGGCATGATCGATAAAACTTCTTACACCGTCAATAAATTCAGGTTTCAAACCACCACCAACTTCATAATGCATGTTATACATCCACAAAAGATGATCCATCTACAAAATTACATATATTCAAGCTTAATTAATTAGTTCATAATGACTACAAATCATCGAGACTACAAACTCTAATTAATTCAAGTTATAATTAATTAATTCATACAATAATTAAGTTCAAGTTATAATTAATTCAACATATAATTAAGTTCATATTCTAATTAATTCAAGTTATAATAATTAAGTTCAAGTTACGATTAATTCAAGTTATAATTTAATTAATCCATATAATAATTAAGTTCAAGTTATAATTAATTCAATTTATAATTAAGTTCAAATTCTAATTAATTCAAGTTATAATTAATTAGTTCATATAATAATTAAGTTCAAGTTATGATTAGTTCAAGTTATAATTAATTAGTTCATATAATAATTAAGTTCAAGTTATGATTAGTTCAAGTTATAATTAATTAATTCATATAATAATTAAGTTCAACTTATAGTTAAGTTCAAATTATAAATAATTCAAGTTCTAATTAATTCATGTCGGATGTTCTAAGTTAAATAAGAACAAAATTACAAGTTTCAAGTATATACAAATTAAAATTCTAAAATACGAGTATTCAAGTATCTAATTAAAGTTCAATTTCATGACAACATAAAGTTTTAATTAATTAGTTTTAAAGTCTAAAAGTTCAAAATTTATCCAAACCAAAATAATTTATAAAGTTCTGAGTTCCTAAAATTCAAGTATCTAAAGTTCAAGTTAATAACCACATGAACTTCTAAGTTCTAGTTACTTCTAAAGTTTAAAGAGTTCAAACTTATACAAACCTAAAAATTTCAAAGTTCAACTTCAAAATTCCTAGAGTTTAAGTTCATGACTTTGAATATTGTCTAACTCTAATTAATTAGCTTAATTAGTTCATAAAGACTATAATTCAACAAGATTTCTAAAGTCATCAAAATTTCAAGTTCTAAGTTCTAAGTTCAAGCTCACAATTCAAGTTCTAAGTTCAAGTTCTATATTATATTCACAACTTAATTCAAAAAATAATCCAAATCAAAACAAAGACCTAAATTAATCTAATTAAGTGTTAAAGTTTGTGTATTCTTGGCTAGAAGTATGATGACCAGATTGTGAAGGAGTTCTAAATTTGGACCAAGTATTTGTCATGAATTAGTGAAATTAATTAAGAAACATGGCCAAATTATGAAGAGTGGACTTAAATTCATACATTATATTGCATCTTACATTTGACGAAGACATTGGGTTGCTATGAATCTCTGGAAATTGAATAGGTGGCATTGCTAGATCAAACATTTCATTAGCTTGCCTGAATAACTCATGAGTTGCAATAGAAAAATCTTGTGCATTTTTAGTAACCTTCCAACAAGTGCGATACTGATGAGTAATCCTAAAGCTAATGTTAATAATGATTCTAATTTCATCCCTATTTTCTTGGAAATGTTTCAGAGGTTAATGATTTTAAAAAACAAGACCAAATTATGAAAATAACCAGCAGTGCAAGAGAAAAATGAGTAACTCGAACAACAAGAGTAATTACTTAAACAAAAAAATAACAAATCCAATTTAGAGAATGAAAAAAATATCAACTCACCAAGAGTCATACCATAGAGATTCAAGTAAATAGAAAACAGAGATTCAGCTTGACAAGAACGCAATTATATATGGTGCAACTATTAGAACGTATTTTCTTGAAAGATACATTAAACAAATTAAATGAACAAATTAATTATTTTTTTTCAAAATTAAAATCCTAAACTAACTAACCTTATTATTAACAATACAGAGAAGCTGACGGTGGGGAGAGGCGACGGCAACGACGACGACGGAGAGGGCGTGGCGGCGGCAAACAGCGGCAACACGGCGAAGGGGGTGGGGGTCGGATTTTTAGAGAGAAGGGAAAGGGTTTAGAGAGAGAGAGAGAGGAAAGAAAATAACAAAAAGTCGGGCAACTGGTTTAAAATATTTCAGAAAGAGCGACGAACAGTGTCGCCCTGTCCGTCGCTTTATTAAGTAGTTGACCATCATTTTGACCAAAAAAGCGACGGACAGGGCGACACTGTCCGTCGCCTATTTAAAAAATAATTAATAAATAAAATGTAATAAAAAGCGACGGACGAAGACGTCAGTTTTAAATAATATTTAATTATTTTCAATTAAAAGCGATGGACTCCGTCATTAGTTTTATTTTATAATTACTTTTTAAATATATTTATATATGGAGCAAAAATCCGCCAAAAAAAGAGATGGATAAATAGACCTTATCTTCGCTTTTTATTAAAAAAATATATATACAAAACAAAGCGACGGACAGGGTCTCAAAGTCCGTTGCTTTTTTGAGCGACGCAGTCCATCGCTAATATTTTCGTCGTTTTTTGAACTGTTTTTTAAGTAGTGAACTATGTATCAGAAATGTATATACAATACATTCATATACATTGTTTATACAATATTACATATACATATTGAGATTGAGTTTTAATGTTTGCTTGCAGTCGTAGGTGAACGAGAATTTAAGTGTGGGGTGGTTATGTTGGGCATAAATATATATTTTAGTCATTACTTTTCTTATATTTTAATATGTTTAATTATCTTTTGAATATTGACTATATTACTTTTTGCTTAATATATTATATTTTAAGGTGTACGAAATAAAGTGATATGAAGATGAGGAGATTTTGAACGAATTAAATTAAAAGTGCATGTAAAGAAAAGAAGGAAAAAAAACAATGAAGACATGAAGTAGTGGATTAATGATTGAGACATTATTGCCAATAATTAGTGTGGTGGCTCGCCCGAATGCCGAGTCTTTCTCTGCCGTCAACTCGACGTCGTCGTCACCTGCAAGATAAGGCCAAAAACGTCGACTTTACTCGGCAAAATGACCCCGTAACTTCGGGAGAAGGGGTGCTCTCCTATTTTTTGATTAGGAAAGCGGCATCCACGGAACTGTCAGTATCGAGACAAGTTCGGCCTTTCTTAACTGGACGAATAGGAGAGTCAGAAGGGCTTGGCTGATGGATTAGTTATAGTTTTTGGACGAAAGAGTGAAAATACATTAAATGACACAAGGAAGCAAAGAAAAGGAGAATTTAAGAGATAATGCAGTAAAATATTTGCTCATCACCAATGTAAAAGGTTCACAATACATTTATTTCACAAATTGTTGACAATAAGAAATTAAAGAAGGGACCTATATATGTTTGTCAAACTTGGAACACTTAATTCATTGGCAATACATAGGATCGATCGATGTCAAGATTCTAATCAAATAAGTACCTTAATTTCCATACATCATCTTAACTTAATTATAAAAACAAATATTATAGATCTCGACTATACATTTATAGTCATTCATCTTCCATGAAATTGAACTGATCACGCTTATTGTGTGAAAGACTCTGGATACCTATCAACGCAACCAAGCCAAGGATTCGTTGAAGGCTTCTTAACACGGCGAATGGCTTTCCAAACAGCACTGTTACACTTCAAACCCGATCCGAAAGCAATTTGCCACACACGATCGCCTCTTCTGATTTTCTCCTTAGCCTCCAAATAAGCCAATTCGTACCAAATGCTACTACTAGACGTGTTACCTGTACAGACATAATAATAATAATATATAATTAAAATTTACGTTTTCTCTAACAATATAACTTAACATGTAATGAAATGATCACATAATTCAATATTAATACCAAATCGATGGAGTGTGGCGCGAGAAGCTTCCATATTCTCCTCACTTAACTCTAAGTTCCTTTGAAGCTCATCAAGAACAGTTTTACTGGCTGCATACACACAAAAGTGCTCGAAGGCAAGCTTGTAGTCTGGAATATAGGGCTTAATATTATTGGCCACCTGGGAATTGTTGTTATTATTACTATTATTATTTCCTTTGGCATTTTTATTGCCAAATAAGTGCCTCCAAACTAAGTTTCCAAAGAAGAATAGTTGTTCTGATAAAGGTAGAACCAAAGGGCCTAATGTAGTAATATTGGTCTTCAATGCATCTCCTCCAACTTCTACTAAATCTTTGCTTATCCTTAGCCCCTTGTAACGTTGGCTATCTTCTTCTTGGTAAATGCACCTGACAATGTACAATTCGTGTACTTCACCTTAGCAACAAAGTTTAAGTTATATATACTGACAGTATCAAAAAAGAAATTATGCAATAATGAAGTCAGTTATAAGGTAATTATAGATATTTTAAAATGTTTAGTATAATCTTTTCAAGTTGATTTATTTTTATGAGAGAGGAGCTTGTTTAAATTAAGCATAATTTTTCATGAAATCAACTTACACAAATTAGACAAATATATATATATATATATATATATATATATATATATATATATATATATATACATACACGTTAATGCATTTTCTTCTACATACACACAATGATCAGATCACCCTAATGAAAAAAGAGGGCAAGTTAATGTATTTTTCACCAATTAAGTTGACAAGAAAAAAGAGTGCCGATTAAAACGGCCATTTTTAAAATTTCATTTTTTATCTAAAGAATCTTTATGGCCTATCGAAGTCAACAAATAAATATTGTGTTGTCCACATAAAAAAATCTATATAAAACTAGTAAATGCTTTGTTTGGTTAGCCTAACTGACTAGTCCTCATTTAAGTCGATGACCATTAAATGATCTTTTATATAATGAGAATATCTTTAGGCCAAAAAAAAAATCTTTTATAAAATCTCGATAAAATCTTTAAGAACACAAACGTGAAGATAATCCCTCCATCTATTTTAAATATTTTATATTTACTAGACACATCCTTTTAAAAAGTAACTAATAAAATGATACTCTCTCTATTTCATATTAACTGAATTTCTTAGATAATGCACACATATTAAGAAAAATATTTAAGGACAAATTTTGAACCATATTTTCCTCTATTATCTTTTTGTTTAATCAGCCTCATAAAAATGATTAAATGTGAAATCATAAATACAAATAGTTCCTTATTGGAGAATACCTTGTAAGTAGTGTAGTTTAACTCCTAGAAAATTACAAAACTTCATTAATGCAAAGGGTAAACAAGGAAAAAGATTCAAGCATTTCCCTTGAACTTTGAACAATGAAAAAAACTCTAGAAATTCAGTTAACATAGAATAAAGGGAGTAAGTTTATTATCGCACCTTTTGAATATAATAAATTCAATAGTTTAAAAATACATTGAGAAATTAAGAATAAAATAGATATAAAATAACAAATGATTTTTTAATTTTTAAACTGAACATTTAGTTTTAGTATAATAAATAATATAACTAAAAATAAACGAAGAAAATAATTTGTACGTAGTATGTTGGTCCCAGAATTTAAAGCCAATTTATTAGGCAGTTGAGACATTATTTACCTGGTTTCAATAAATGGCTCAACTATATAGTTTGAAAATAAATCTGCACCCACCCTCTTATGTATCAACTAGCTATCTAACATTAAATGCACACAAAAAATATCTTTACTGCATTTAGCTGTCCTTCAAACTTTAGTAGGACACGTCCCTATAACACTTTAATTTTATGAGAAGTCGAAGGTCTTGAATTCAAATTTTATCATCACTTAATATTAAATAATATTTGCACATGTATAGAAATATGTTAATGATATAATTAAATAAATAAATATATAATTTAAGTATTTAAATGAAATGAACACAATTGAAGAAATACTTACCTGAATGCCCGATCATTGGAAGCTTTGTGTGTCCTGACGATGTGTTCGAGGCTGTACTTAGCACGGTGGTAGTCGCGACGACGATTAGAGAGGAGGAGGGCGGAGCAACCCATTCGGAAAAAGCAATTCGGGATAAGCATGGATCGCTCTTTACCTTGATACCAATTAAATCCCACCATCTCACCACTAACCACTATCGCATAATTATTTGGGTTAGCTTGTAACATGTCACGTGCCAAATCTAACGCTATTATTCCAGCGCTACAACCCATTCCTCCTAAATTAAAACTAAGAATATTACCCCTCATTTTGTAGTGATTTATTATCATGGCTGAAAGTGATGGTGTGGGGTTGAAAATACTGCAATTCACCACCAATATTCCGACGTCTTTCGGACGAATTTTCGTCTTCTCGAATAATTCATCGAGTGCTCCGAACATGACCGTTGATGCCTCGGATCGTCCTTCTTTCATGGTGGCGGTATTTTCCGACGATCCGATGGATTTCGGGACGTAGGTCTCGTCCCCGATTCCGGAGGAGTCTAGAATTCTTTTTTGAAATTCTAGACTCGACTCATCGAGTTTGCCCGAATTTCGTACTAACTCGATAAATTGTTCCTTTGTTACCTACCAAGATATTGACATGGCATGTATTAAGAAATAAGGTTTAAGTAATTGATACATTAATCGTGTGTAGAAGTTTTATACTATCAGTATAAATTAACATGTTATGAGAAGTTGTTTAATTACTAAGTTATGAGCTATTATAGATCATATTTGTTACAAAGAGTGCCTATGATTGCAATTAACTTAATCTTATAATGTAAAAGTATTATATACGAGCACAAAACATACACTTAACCATATAAATTTTCCATGTGCTCCTATGTAAAGTAGATTAATTTAACTTCTTTTTTTTCTTAATTAGAGAGGAGGAGAAAAAAAGGGTCAGGTAGCTCTTATGTGCACGAAAATAGAATCTTAAAAAGACTACTCGACCAAATCTTTTAATAGGACAATTACCATTTATCTTTAATATATATATATATATATATATATATATATATATATATATATATATATAGGACAATTACCATTTACCATTTATCTTTAATATAATTTTTTTTCCAGATATTTAGTTTACTTTTTATAAAACTAGTCAACTAATCATATTTTTACTTCACTCCTAGGAGGCTAGAAATGGCTCACTAACTCTAAATATACAGAAATAGAAACAAAAAAGGTCAGTACTATAGTAGATGATTAATATGCCTAAACACAAACAAATAAACAACAATATATCCGGTATAATCCCACTAGGTGGGGTTAGAGAAGGATAAGGTGTACGCAGATCTTACCCCTACCTCATGGAGGTAAATAGACTGTTTCGAAAAGATCCTTGGCTCAAACACATTAGATTAATAAGGAACAGGAAAATGATCTCAGTACACAAATCATCTTGCATTCACGTAGCGTCCGAATTCCGAAGGCCACGAAAAATAATAAGTACTAGTAAAAATTACCTTAAGGTCATCACTTGGCTTGTAACATGCAAAATCAAGAAGGTAAATAGGTCTTGGCTTAGACATGATGTAAAGAGAGAGAGTGAAGACAAAGAGTGCCACAAATGATAACACCGTAGCCAAATCATAACGTGTTGTGCTATCCCAAAGTTTCCTCCACAGCTCCTCTCTACTTAGGCTGCCAACTTCAGCACTGAAAACCAGCACCAACACTGGTAATATGGCCAAATATATCCCATGTTTTATCAAGTAATGGTACCCTAATTTCACATATTTTAGGTTCACCGATTGCAAGAAATCCGGCAAACGTCTCCGTACCCTAACGGAGAACGTTTGAGATCCCTCATCCGATATCCCTCGGTTCATAATCTCCGTCGATAGAAGATGTTCTTCTCGAGCCATAATTGGGATTGAGACGTAATTGTTATTTATTTATTTTTTTGATAGAAATATAGGGATAATGTATCTCTTTTTTATAAGATAATGAAAGGAGGAGAGTATTTATTATGGAATTAAGCGTTGGGAGAATGGAAGGGCACGTAGAAGTTAGGTGTACAGAAATTGGGCGTCCAATTGAGAGAGATGTGTTAGTTGGATGTTAGTATCAACTAGCCATAAATTCCTAGTAATACATTTATGACAAAGTAGTTCGAAATTATGCAAATGACTTCATTATTTGCTTTGCATGCTCACTTGCTATGTTATGCTTACATTTTTGCTGGTATTAAATCCTTTTAGACAAATAAAGTAAATATTTTCGCGAAACTTTTTTCCATCGCCTCTTCTTTTTCAGTACGTGTGTTAGGTATTTCCAGCTCAATTACAAGGACAATGAATTAATATTGTTCCCGTGGATGGTAAATGAGCGAGTTGGGTGAAATTTAAACTTTAGAGAATCGAATCATGATATAACCCATTAACTAATTTGACACCAGTTTGATCAGTATAGAAATTCATTCATTTTTGGTTGAATTTCGTGAACTAGGGCTTAGGATGGATTTTCAAAAGACTTGTTTATGAATTTATGGCTTTCAGATAATGATTATTAAATATAAAGGATGTTATATGGGACTATTGAGCCAAATTACATGATTTATTGAAATGAGCGGAAGGTGCTACCTAAATGAAATTGTTTTGGGAGTTTTGTTATGTTAACCACAACGGTGTTTACCAAGAGTGCCAAATATACTAAATCCGCATAAATAAGAAAAATGTTTTGTGATCATAAATTTTAGAAAATTAATTTGAAAGTTTGAATTAAAGAACATATGAGGGGAGTAACACTGGAGGTGAAATCATTGTTCTAATTTTCAATTGATATATAAAAGGCAAATTAGAGTATTGAAATTATCCGTGATATTATGTTTAGATTAATTGTCTGTCATTTAATTAAATTTAGCTAAGATGGAGGATATATCCATAAAAAAAAAACTGGGAAAAGCACTGTGACAGTAATATTTAACTTGATCCTATTAAATTTAGTTAAAATTTTGAACATATGAACGGACTTTAGATTTACTAATTTTTTCAATGTAAATATTACAAATTAAATCAATGAGTATCAAAATATGTGGAGAGATTGATATTGCATCCCTTAATTAAAGATTGGTTTCTAAATTTAATATTTTAATCATAGTTAAGATGCTTGTTAAATTAATTTGATTTTGACTTTTAAAAATTTATATTAGACAAGTGTCACTCATCTAAATGTGGAGGAGCCGGATCCAACATTATGATGATATGTCATACATATGCTTTAGCCGATCGGATCGAGATTGGACTACATATTATACACATTGTGATTGGTTACCAAATAATTTCCCACTAAAATGGTATGTTTTCTTAAAAATTCAAATTTGTTATTGATTTTATTTGAAGAAAGGAAATTGTCTTGAAACTTGCATAGTATTTCTCCATGATTTATTTGAATTGTCTTATCCCGATTTTTATTCCATTGATATTTTATAACTGTTGTTTATTGATACTTCATAATAGTTGAAGAGTATAAAAATGAAAATCTTAGATCAATGAATGCCAGTACTCAAGTGGTAAAATAGTATCCTCTTACAGATTTCGATTTGATTCGATTCCTAGTTGGCGTATTTCAAAGTCTTGTGAAAATGGAAATTAAAATGACACATTTGAATTGACAGCCTTTGTCACTTAGTTAATTTTTTCTTAAATGTGTTTTTGATACTTAACTTTTAACTAACTAAGTGATGGAGGTTATCAAAAATACTGTGTCTGACGATTTTTCTTATCAATGTGATAATTTTCAACAAATCTCTATTAGTCGATTCTTTGTCAGAAATACTAAATTATCAACGGCTCTCTATCGATTTATTCCTTCGAAAAAAACGTATATCTTTAGTGGTATAAAGGATTGGAATACATTTATGGTTATATAAGGCAATGTGTAGAAGCCAATATAATATTCTTAACCATTTTGTAAATGATACATATGTTAAAACCTTACGGAATAAAATGAGAAGCTTCGAAGGACGACAGTGACAAGTTATTTCTGCTAAAGCAATTAATAAATTTGAGATCAAAGAGAATAGTCCTATTTTTTTTAATCACATTTTAATTAAAGATTTAGGTATTAGTTGTTTGGAATGGGTGTTTGTTAGATTGTATATAGTGCTCTTGAGAAACTCGAAGTCTTTCTTTGACCAATTTAAAGGTTGAAATAAGTCAAAGTCTAGATATAAAAATTGTGTGCTACTGTTGCAATGATTACATATTTATTTTTTTATTCAGTGTGCGGAATCTGCATTGGAGCTTCAATTAAATTCAGATCGCATATTGCAAGGTCCATTCGAGGGTGGCGGTGCTCCAAACAAGATTTTCTCTGTAACCAGGATTTGAACCCAAAATCGTTATTTAAGAGTGAAACAGTCTCATCACTACACCACAATCCATGTTAATTAAATATTATCTTTATATGTGATAAGTATGTCATTAATTTAGTATGAGTCCATACTTGGATTTAGGGCTGTACAGGGCAAATCGATAAACCGCACCAAACCGATAAATCGAACCAAACCAGAAAAAAACCCGACTAGTGGTTTGGTTTGACTTGGTTTGGTGTTTGGAAAAAAAATCCGACCATTATAGGGTTGGTTTGGTTTTAACTAAAAAAAGTCAAACCGACCCGATTATAGATATACTACTTTTAAATTATGTTATACATAAAAATATTTATTAAAATGTAATTTATAAATATATTTTTAAAAATTTTCATAATTGTTTTTCTTTCTTACATTTAGATTTGGACTTGAGAAGCCCATCTAAATAATATACAAAAAAGCCCATCTTATAAAGTTATATTATAAAGTTAAAACTTCAAACAGTGTTCTGCCTCCATCTTATATGTTGATATTTTGTACTAGAACTCTTTTTAAGAAGCACTGTTCTGTGCTTATTATTAGATACTATGAAAAACTCGAAAAATCCGAAAAAACCCAAAAAAACCCGAAAAAACCCGAAAAATTCGAGAAAAATTGATATCGAAAAACCCGACTTTTATTGGTTTGGTTTGGTTTATAGATTTAATAATTCGACACAAATAATTTGGTTTAGTTTGTAAAAAGTCCGAACCAATCCAGTCCATATACACCCTTACTTGGATGAAACAAAGACTTGATATGAGCTCATACGTAAATGTTTTGGGCTTACTGGTGATGAAATCAAGCACTAACCCAATTTTTGTCCCTTTTTTTGTTTGTTTAATACATCAGA
Organism: Solanum dulcamara; assembly: GCF_947179165.1. Classification (NCBI taxonomy): domain Eukaryota; kingdom Viridiplantae; phylum Streptophyta; class Magnoliopsida; order Solanales; family Solanaceae; genus Solanum; species Solanum dulcamara. The sequence continues at coordinate 64,855,347 of NC_077241.1, read as the reverse complement.
TACAAACTATAGAAAACAAGGAGATAATATAGTTGTTTATCTTAAAACTAAGAGCCCGTTTGGATGGGCTTAAAAAAATATTTTTTATGTATAAAGTGCTTTTAGAACTTTGAAGTGCTGAAAATTATTTCTTGGATAAAAGTACTTAAATGAGGAAAATGATGTGAATTTTAGGGTTAAAAGAATAAAAAAGATAGTTTGGGAATTTAGTTAAAATATAAGAGATATAAAAGTAATTTCCATGGTCAAAGAAAATGACTTTAAGCACCTAGAAAAAAAAAATTAGGAATCCTAACTTTTCATTTTTGACTGACTTTAAGAACTTTATGGCTTAAAGTTAGCATTAGGCAAGCACGTCCAAAAACTAAAAAAGGGCTTTAAGTTGGTTTTGACCAACTTAAAGCCCATCCAAACGGACTCTAAGTCAACTTCTATCTTGCGTTCAAGTTATTCAAAATCTATTAATATATATCGTGTAATTTTTTGCTGAGGTTGGTTGAATACCTTTGCCCCCTTCTAAATCGCTCATGCGCTTTTTAAGGATAGTCTTAAAATATTGCAAAATCTTTTTATATTTTTTAAATTTCATGTCAAGTCAAACTATATTATATAAATTAAAATGAAAAAATATATATAATATAATATAAATAGTCAATGATCAACTAAATGAATATATAAACTAGTTGAAGAATCAATAGCATAAGCCCTTGGACTTTGACTCGTAAACAAATCATGATTTCACTCGCAGCAATTAGAACAGAAGATAGTTGAATATATATATATATATATCAACAATAGTCTTATGGTTGAGAAAAGACTTGCCACCTGCCTTCACTTAATGAATATGGTTGGAAGAGTTTACCCTAAATAGAAAAATATCATATACTCCCTCCACTCTATATTAAGTTATATTCTTGCCTTTATTTTAATATAAAATAAGTGATATTTCACGCAATTAAGAAGGTATTAATTATTTTTAAAAAAAATAGTCGACAAAAGAAAGAAGACTTCCATCTTCAAGAAGTAATTTTTTATGTAATCAAGAAATTATATCAAATAGTTGATATTTAAGTAAGGATAAGTTAGTAAAGATACCTGTTGCTTCCTCCGTTCCTATTTATATGTCATCGTTTTAGATTTTCACATGCATTAAGAAACTAAATGAATTTATCATTCTATCCTTATTTAATATTTTTTTGAAGTCAAGTTTTCAATCAATGAGCATGAATTAATTTATTTTGATTCATTAATTTGACCAATGGACATGAATTATTTACTTAGTTTTTCTATGTTGATCAAATATATATTTTTAAGACTTATAACTAACAAGGATAAAATAGGAAAAATAGTGTTATTTATGCATTGATTTTGTGAAATAACATATATTAAGGACATCTATTTTTAATAAGGATAACTTATAAATAGAAACTGAGGAAATACTTTTTAAGAGTAAGTAGATTTTTTAAGGGGTGTATAAGTTAAAAGCATCATTAATATGAATTGGATAGGGGAGGAGTAGTACTCCCTCTAATTCATTTTACTTGTGATAAAAATAAATGGTGTAAAATATTTTATCCGTTTCATTTTACTTGGCCCTTATATCAAAACTTAATGTGTCATTTTACTTGTCTCTTTTAGTAGATCAAGAGAATTTTATTTACTTTTTTTGCATACTACTTTAATACTAAATAACTACATAAAATAGCAATAGTCAAATTTAGAATTCCAAAACATCATTAATAAAATTAGTTTGATAAAATACACATTAAAATTTTTTTTATGAATTGTATCAGGTCAATATAGACCAAATAATATGAATTGGAAAGAATAATTGTCAATTTAGAAAAACAAGATACAATTAATTAGTGTTAGTTTTCATCTACACCTTTACTCAATAAATATGAAGATATTAATGATATAAAAGGGATAGTAATACTCCCTCTGTTAACTTTTACTATTTTAAAAATAGATTTTTATTTTTACTTGTCACTTTTAACACATTAAGAAAAATTAATTTTTTTATGTATTATTTTTACCATTAATTACTTATTCTCCAAATTATTTTCAAGACCTAATACTAAACATCAATTAATAAAAAATATTATAATAAAATAGTCATCTTATATATTATTTTTTAAATGGGTGTGCCAAATCTAAATATAACAAGTAAAGTAAGCGAATGATATATTAAATTGACATAAGAATAAATAAAAATAATTTAAATAAAGTCACCTTTTTAATTAATGTCATCTTTAAAAAAATATAAAATAAATATAACAAGTAAAATAGACCAGAGGGAATACTAGCTGTAGTACTGTTTAGTATCATTGTGTTCTGTGATGGATGATTTTAGTACAATTCAATAGATGACTTTTGTTCAAAGTATTATCATTGGGCAGTCAATCCATAAGGGGTGTCCATCAGGTAAATTTTAAACTAAATTTTCCATTCATTTTTATTTGTTCATCTTTAAGAAATCCTAAATAAAGTACATGTGTTATTATAATCCCATGATTATTAGCATTTCGGAAAGTCAAGAAATTAATAATTAAGGTTAAAGATAAAACATGAAATTTCAAATATTTGAAAGAAACCCCAACAAACAACCCACAAAAATACACAAGAAGAAAGACAAAAAAAAAAACAATAAAGGATAAGAAGGATGAGACACATAATTAATTTATTAGGTTCGAAATCTATTATTTATGCTTATTTAGTATAAAAAAATTAACAGTTCAACAAGTTTTGAGCCAAAACTACTCGTTTGGAAATAATTGTTGTTACGTTTTCTTTTCCGTTGAACTGAATACTCCAACTATTATTAGATCATGCACGAGAATACACATAACATCAGCAGTTACATTATCCAAGCTACAACACAGATTGGTATAACATGATAAACTAAATTAAAAAGTAACCAAATGCCATCTCAACTTACAAAACAAGGCAAGATGCAAAGAATTTACTGCTATTTGGTGTCGAATAGATCAGTCCAAGAGGCGTGAAACCATTGCGCTGCTGGAATCAGGTCCATGATTGTTTACACTAGGGATGATGTTAACAGGAGATACAAACTTAACAAACTCTTTGAGTTCTGAAAAGCTGCTGTGTTCACTGTATGGTACTTCATACCTGAGATCAAACCAAATCAGAAATGTGTGTTGGTTCAGGAGTTAAATGTCATCCATTGATCTAGTACCTTGACTCAGTTATAGTAATTACATTAAGTTAAATAGTAGTATATAATGACCTGATGATAGTACCCTGCTGCCACCTGCTTCCAGTTGACTTCTTTCCTTTACCAAATGACCAACCAGTTGGAGAGAAAGCAATTATAAGACTGTACCGACCCTGAAGTGGTAACAAATTGTTGCATATCAATGATGAATAAACAAAAGCTTTTGTATATGGTGGTGCAAAAACATATTGGTTGGAGAGTTCCAAGTAAAGATGTAATTGGATAAGGCACATTCTACCAAAGGGGGCTATAGCAATCAACACTTCTTCCTGTGGTCAATGGCAGCGCAAGCAACCAGGAAATAGTCAGTTTTGGTAGGACAAAACAATGCAAGTACACAAATTTTTTCAAGAAATACTCCATCTTAATGTTGTGTCACATTTTTAAGTAAAGACCTCCTAGTGAAATGCTAAACCAATAACTTAATTTCCTTCCTATTTACTTTATCGGATGGCGCCTAACATTTCGTTTGACTGAAGTATAAAATATAAGCAATTACGGTAGAGAAAATTAAGTATTGGTTGAAAAGAAAGCAAACACCACATCAAAGTTAGAGTGTGTAGTTTAATAAATTCAAATTCTTGAAAGTTGTATAAGTTGTGTAGAAATAGAATTTTCAAAACGGAAAGTACAACAACAACAAGCCCAGTATAGTCCCACCATGTGGCGTCTGGGGAAGGGTAGAGTGTATGCAGACCTAACCCCCATCTTGAAAGGTAGGGTGGTTGTTTCCGAAAGACTCTCGGCTTAAGAGAGAAGAACAAGAGAGGAGAAACAAGGAAAACAAGACATACGTCAGTAGAGCCAAGAATTTTCAAAACAGAAAGTGTGTCATATAAATTAAACAAAGGGGGTAACCATAAAGGGAAAGCATATATGTAATTTACTTAAGTGCGCTATAAAGGAAAAAACATATATGTAATATACTTAGGTGCAAGGGATGACAGCATAGAGGAATGAGGAGACGAAGTCAAACACAAAAACTGAAAAACATAGAGAATGGCTGAAGGGTTTGAAGAGCCCAACCAAGACGCATAGAGGTGTGCCAACGAAAGAATTTAGCTCTAGATTTTGTGCAAACTTTTGGCTAGATAGCTCTCTTAGGTCTTGCTGAGAAAGCACCTAATTGATGGCAACAAACCTGACAAATTTGTAGCCTATTACAACGAGTATGTTGGTCTAAAGAAAACTTCTAGGCCCTCCAATTAGTATAAGATAATGGTATTCACTATGTGGAGTTTTTTGTTATTTTCAATCAATATAATTACTGATTAAAATATGGACCTAAAATCAACACCAACTTTTTTCCATCTCCAAGAAACTTAAAGCATCAGACTGAGGCTGCATCAGAATTTAAATCATCCAAAACACTTCGACATCAAAAAACTTACCGCATACTGATTAGAAACATACTTCAACCTTTTGAAGCTAGCCAGTGTCCACATAGGCACGACATGAATTTGGCTTTCCTGCTCATTTAATGTGAAAAACTGCATTTCTTCTTGTGTAAAACCCAGACACTCCAAAATGCTTAACTTTGATGCAGTGATATAGACTTTCTTCTGCAGAACACGAGCAACCTCAACAAACAACCTCTCTTTTCCTGAATAAGGACAGAAACCATGAGAAATTGCTTTTTGATGAAAGCACTAAGCATAAGACACTAGGTGCCTTTTGAGCTTTTGGCCACAATATTACCAAGAAACTTAAAAAGTCAGAGATGAATTCTACCTATAGTATAGCTACCAATGAGAAACAAGGTCTTCGAGTTGAAAGTTTCAGCTTGTATTGATTCAATAACAAATTGAATAACAGCCTCCTGTTTGGGAAAGTCATACTGCAAGGCAAGCAAACTCTTACAACATCTGAAGTATTAATGGAAACAGCTGATGACATACTGAAATGTATTCAACTGTATATACAAGATTTTCACTGTTTCATATGTTCCTGGTGCATGGATTAGTCTTGTATGTTTCCTGTCTTTTTGAATGTTTGGATAAATAAATTGTATTTTCTGCTTCTTACAACTGATGTATAACAAAGTCAATATCGTTTCCTATCTATATTATTTCTTGTTATGTCAGATGTAAGGACAAAATCTTAATATTAGATAACATGCAACAACAACATACCCGGGGGCAGACAAATAAAATGGAATCTTACTATTTATGGAATCTAAAAATGGAAATTTTTAGAAGAATGGGAAAGTTTTCTCGCCGAAGTCCCACAAGTGGGGTATGGGGAGGGTAGGGTATACGCAAACCTTACCACTACCTCATGGAGATAGAGAGGTTGTTTCCGAAAGACCCTCGGCTCAAAATATTAGATAACATACATGTAACATAAATTATATTAGAGTATTTCTTCAAAGTGTTTGCTTCTATGGCCAGGGCATGACACCCAAAATATATGAACATATGTTGAGTTTACAACCTAGAATATACACCAAAGCACATATTGTTGGTAGGTTATTTGTCTTCCTCGCCAAGAATGAATTAACAATCTAAATACCTGAGGGTCACAGTATGTAGTATCTAGGATGAGACTGTGGACACCACAAGTCTGCAAGATTGAATTCCTTGTCATTTCTTCACAAAATCGGAAATCCCCCGTGTGCAGGACAGCCTATTGCATAACACAAACAAAACATCCATCACAAGAGCAATCAAACTAGAATTCAGAAAAAAGCACAGGGCAAACCAATTTGTACCACACCTTACCATTGGGTGGCTCAAAAAGGATTATTAGAGAACCCGGGCAATGGTTTGCATCAAAGCATGTGACATCAATCCCTGCTATGCTGATCTTCTGGTTGATGGGTAAAACTTGTATCATGTCCCATGGGATTCCAATCTTCAGATTAACAAGCTTTGCCGTAATTGAGGAACAATAAATTTTTCCATGACAGAAGGACTTAGTGAGGCCTTGATAATCTACAGTGATATAAGATAACAAAATTCAAAGCTGGACTGATAAGCTAATTGCTGATCACATAATAATCAAACTAGATTATCATATACAACTATAAGGATGCATCTAACAATTCTCAATGAACGCCATGCCACAAGGCAGCAACCAATCAAGTAGGACTTAGGGCTGATTAATATCTACATGATGAATTCCACATAACAAATATGTAACATCCTTAAAAACCTCTTATTACTAAAAGATACAAAAAGTTATCAATTGACTATCATGATAAATGAGGAAATCCTATGCAAAAAGATGAATACGACAAGTAATTCAATTTTCTAAAGAAATATAAAGTTATATGTGGTGACCATTAAGAAAACCAACATTTATTTTAGTCCAGCATATCCTATAACACGAACATGGAGAATAAGCTTAAATGAAAATGAATATAATGCAACCTTGTCAGCTTCATTTTATTGACAAGTGCATGAAAGTAAATGTGCTTCTCTGTATTGTTAAACATGTAATTACTCAATCGACTGATAGTGTACCTCAAAAAACTCCTGCAAGCATATAGATGAAAGCTCTAAGTCTCATTCAAGGGTCAAAGTCAAACCAATTCCTGCCTCCGTCTCATTTTTGTTGTAGTTTGACTTAAAATTTTACTCCCTCCGTTTCAAAAAAAATGACCTCATTTTCTTTTTAATTTGTTCCAAAAAGAATTACCTCTTTCCTTTTTTGGTAAAACTTTAATTTCAACTTTCCACGTGGCATGTTTAAGGCCACAAGATTAAAGGGTATTTTGGTACATTTGACATAACTTTAGTTTAGGACCACAAGATGAAAACGTCTTCTTTGTTTTCTTAAACTCCGTGCCAAGTCAAACTTTCAAACGGAGGGAGTATTAAGATTAGAGTCAAAAATGTTAATTATTTAGCATTTGTTGCAGGAAGGAAAAAGAAAGGACTTCTGGTTATTTGGAGTGCCGAGAAGTTTTATTATAGAGAATCAAAAGAAGGTTCCACAACTTTTTTAACAAATACAAAATATATTTAAGCCTTTTTTTAAAAGTGAGCACGATTTTGGAAATGCCCCTACAAGCAGAGTTAAAGGAGACTGCCTTACGATCTGTTTCTTCTGAGATGATTCAGCTATAAACATTTGAAAATATGGTTACCAGAAGAGGTCTTACGATCTAAATGGAAGTGGCTGAGGAACCAATGAGAACAATCTCTTCTCAAGTACTTGAAAGCATCCTGCAATGTAAACAAGATAATTGTAGCAATTTATATCAGAAGAGAGGTGTAAAGAATAACAATTTTATATCTTAGCAGTTGGGGGGAAAAAAGTCTGGTACTTTTTTGTCAAAAACAACAACAATGCCCAATGTAATCCCACAAGTGGAATCATAGTGCAATAATGTTCAATCTCACAAGCATTAAAACACAGGAAATCATACAGTTAGTTAAAACACTAATACAGTATAAAATACACAATGGCATTGCTTTGCTTTGAACCAGCAACTGTAGTCTCCATTGTGGGAAATCCCACAAATGTGTACATACTATGGAGAGATTCCAGTAATATATGTGCAGTTTCAGCATTCTACTTAATTGTGGTAAAACAGATGCTGTTGATTAGTAAATTATGCAGCTATTCCAATAACTAAGATGATACAAAAGCCCATATAAGTAGGTTATGTATTTAGGATATTTACCACTCGGAATGGTGTTCCTGGTATAGAACACCACACAGGAATATCTTTAGATTTTGCACTCTTGGCTGGATTTTTCTTCTGAATTCTCTTACGGGAAGCACTTGAACAAGTTCTTCCGACCTCTGTTTGTTCCCTGTCAGTAGCACAAGCTTTCTTTCTTTCCGAAACAGGAGAAATGAAATAATCGGTTATCAACTTGCTTGGTTTAGTACCAGCATCAACAGGTACAATTTTTGTAACAGCTTGTCGAGCTACTTCTTCCTCAGGAGTTTCCTTTCTTAGCTCCAAAATAGAGTTAGCGATCTTTTTCCTAGGACCAAGAGCAGTGACACCAATGCTAAATAAATCCTGTAACGGAACTTGAAATAGTGGAATTAGTTGGGCAAAGATACAACTAAAGCTTAGTAGCTTGAGCACCAAGTGAAATAAACAGCTTTAATAGTTTGTCACCAAATCACAGAAATAAGATAACAGTGGAAATAACAAACACAGGTCAGCAAAGCCTCCCTTCACAACCCCAACTTGAAAAGGATTGAGTTTGAGGGGAGGTAAACTGGGTCAATTACTTCTGCAGTGAAATCACCATGAGAATTATATTCAATGAATACATGGTAGAGAAATAAGTCTTGCTTTATAGGGTATGTGAATTTGCGAGGTTCATTTCCCTCTGGAGAAGAAAATTCGAAGTGTTACTTTTACCTTGATCTTCTTGGCGTGAACCTAAAGTAAATTCTTTTTGGGTGCAAGAATTTAAAGAGAAGCTGACGCTGTACTCAAACAATAATAACCGGAGAATTATCACTTTCGTTATTATTTAAATGATTCTTCAAGACTACTCCTGTTTCTAATTCTCACTGTTGCGACCTTGTTCTGAACCCCACACGGCTAACTGCAAATACGAATTTGTAGTTCAAAACATGTAATGGTAGGATGGGACCTCCAACAAAATAGGTAATGAGAAGAAACACAAAATGAGATTGGTGGTTAAGTTATAGATTCTTTTATGCGTCTTTGGGTGCACTCAATGGAAGGAACAATGCACCATTTTCTAGAAGGAAAAACATAAGAAGGAGAATCCTTGAGGCCATGGCCTCACCCTGCCCATGAACATCCTACCCTTGGTGCAATATAGTCAATTAGCGAAAAAATGGCCCTTCACATATTACTAGGGACATAAATGCATCAGATTGGTTCGAGTTTAATATGCTCTGATGCATTTTAACCAACCCAATTCTGAGTTTAAAGCTTTATACTCACAACATAATCTTCTCTAAAAATAACCATGAATAGTCACTTAAATCCTAAAAAAAGCAAAACCCTATATTACAGGTGCATAAAAGCTGGACGTAATCACCTCGCAGGAACAAGTGCACTTCCGGAAGCAAAGAATTGCACAAGGTCAGCCAAAAAAATATAAATCTTATATTTCCTTCTATGTTCCCTTTTATTATCAGAAATCTCCTAGGAGAATATCGACAAACTAGTGTGACTAGAAATATCATTAGTTTTATGTGCACAAAGATATTAGCAATAAGAACAATAAACAAACCTCTTCTGTCAAGAATTTTAAAGTCTCCCAATCAATCTCCTCCCGAACAAAGATTTCTTCATATTTAGCAAGTCCAAGATTCCGTAACCATTCAACAACAGGTGACACGTGGACAACCTCTTTAGGAGATTGACATGGGGAATCATTAAGCACTTGCCCAGGACACTGAAAAGAAACATCATTATTGGCAGTAACCACCTGCAAGATGATCAACAAATTCAAATAGAGGTAAACCAAATTTAACTTCCAATGTTTTCTTTAAAATCAGGAAACAGGGGTAACTTCTCTGATGAACTATAACAGCAACAGTGTCTCCAAGCACACTTGAATTAGAAACATGATAAACAGAAATGTAACTGAAACCCTGACATGGAAATACATTTTTTTTTAAGGTGTTGAACTGGTAAGAAAGATCATGTCTATCTGCTTTCTTCCAGATAAATGATCTGGTTATGTTTGACTAGGAAACTCAGGTTTATTACCACTAGTCCTAAAAGTATGATTGAACAAAGTTTTGCTAATTTGGGGCAGACCCAACTTGTAAAGGTCCAACACAAGAAAACATGCAGCTGGCAACTGAGGGTGACGAAACACAATTTCCAATTTATGAAGCATTTCCAAAAATAAGAATTTAATACCACCAGTTTGAAAAGAACTTTTTAAAGCTCATCTCAGAGGAAGGACCAGAATAATACAGATACAGTCATGCAGCAGGGAACACTTGCAGACTCGGAATTGTAATCATGTGGCCGTTAAAAATTACATATTCATTTTCCATACCATGATTATGAATACTCCTTCTATGGAATAGCTATAATATTTTTGCTCAAGGAAATTCAAAGAATTCTATGTTATTTTACTTTTCAATAGTAACCAAAACAACAAAAAGTAGTCTGATTTTGATTGTAATAAATGAATCTTGATTGAGAGCGTGGTGGTATATCGGGCTTTGCACAGCATAACCCTTTGCTTATTATTAACTTCAAATGCGTGTTTGACATCTTTCTTACTTTCCTCCTTACATTCTATATAAGTGTTTGTAGATACGCAATTAAAATGCCAGCAGCATGGTAAAACTGTCAAAGAAAAAAGCAGGAGTAGAAGAAAGAAAATCAAAAGACTAGCTAGAGTTACTAAAAGAACAACAGAGTCAGACCACAGTGCTTTGGTATAGTGGTGGGAGCACAGCACGCGATGTATGGTTACACTTACACGCACATCACGAGTTCAGGCCCTACCACTGACAAAAGCCTAGTACTTAAGTCGAGAAAGGGTAGAGGGGCACAACACATTATCCACCAAGCTTCAAACAGTGTGCATGCTGGCCCCCAGGGATTTCTCAGTTATCAAAAAATAAAAATAGGAGTCAGTTCATCAGATCCTTAATTAGATATCTTCCAAACTAAAAGATGTGTATTTTACAGACGAGCAACTTATCATGTACAGGGTGATGAACACTCTCCCTTAAAGGTTGATTTATCTATTTTTCCAAAGCTGTCAATCCGACAATGGAGAGTTGCATTCCAAACTCTGTCCAGCTGCACAAACATTCCTCAAAGGAATGAGGCATCTTTAGCCCATATATAATCTATCTCCATTTGATGGTGTATCCTTTTACTTGATTACTTTGTTGATGAATTTCCATCACTCTTGACAGCAATGTACCATGTTCACATCATTCAGAGAGGCACCCTAACTATACACGAGTCATACCTTTTTAAGATGCATCTCTCGCCGTATTTTTCTCCCACCAAGTGTTGGATCTATATCTGAATCTACATTTTTCCTTAGGCACTCAGGGAATCACGTTGGTGCTAAAGGAGATACCTATGAGGCTATGACAAAAGGATGCATTGCATTTCCTTCTAATCAAGGCATATCTAGCTGAAACTACTTAGGCATTGGTGTTCCTTTCTACTATGTGGCAGATTCTTATCTTATAAATCTGAAGTACCTTTGCTCAAAACCTTAACTCTGACTAGTGCCACTATAGCTCATTGCTTAAGAAGCATTCACTTCAACTTCCATAATCTTAATTCTCTAAGGATCTTCTGGATTAAGACCAACTAAACATAAAAGTAACATCTCAACTTTTAGTAGTAGTCAATTCTAAATTTTTAACTATGTCCCAAAGAAACAAAGTAAAAAAATTCAAGATTAATATGTAGCCTAACCAGTGTCATGGTCAAAAGTTTATCCAATAAATGTCTTTTAACCAATATCACAGGGACACTAGTTGGCAAGGAATTTAGCTTACAAGAAAGAAATATGCTCTTTTACAATCTTTAACCCACATATATTATCTTTGACCTCTTCTTTGATGAATCTTTCACTTAATTCTTTTGTAACATTCAATATGTGTTGAACCCAATTTACCTTGGTATAAGCCCCCTTTACTTATACTCTAAGGGATGGCTTGGTTCACATGTTAGTTGTGTGGGAATTATAGTGCAAGGATTGTTTATGTTGTGATGAATAATAAAGGGATTGTTATTCGGTGATTTATTTTTTGGGGGAGGAAGCACTAAAACTAAGGTTTGATATGATAATAAATAATGAAAATAAATTGGACATGAGAATTTTACGTGGAAACCCCTCAAACAGATAGAGGGGAAAAACCAGGGGTAGAAGGATCTTACTATGATAATATGGAAGTACATTGCTCTCAAATACAAGGAGAAAACAACAATTAACACTTCTCTCTTGTAAAAGGAACAACTCACTAAAGAGGAAACTCAAGACTACAATATTTATCTTGGTGTATAACTCTATTTGTGTTCTTACTCTTTTGGATTGTATTTTGTGGGATGATCTAAATGAGGGCAAGAGGCCCTCTATTTATAGGAAACTAGAAACGCGTAAAATCCGTGTATTGCACCTCCCTTTTTGACTACGCGTTCAAAACACGTTTTGTTCCCTTTTTGACTACGCGTTCAAAACGCGTTTTGTAGTATTTGACTATCTTGCATTTATAACCAAGAGATGTGGTATGCATGAATTACCTACTCTAAAAGAAATTTTTGTCTTTATATAGTCTAATATACATATTCTTATTCCGCATAAATAATACATAGATTCTTGTATAACTTAATGTTGGTATTATCTGATATAGTCAATTAGACACTATATTAGTTATGCGGAGATAGTTTTTTTTCTTATGTACCAACCAAATATTGTATCATCTCATACAGGATATATGCTAGAATTACTTATTCCGAATCCATCAACCAAACGACCGCCTAATAGTAAGATTACGTGTTTCACTATTAATCTCCTCTATTTTGTGATAGTACTCCCATTTTCATCTATCACAATTAACGGACCAACTATTTCAAGGTTCAAAATAGCAATATGGTAGCTCAAACTATAGCAGTAGAGAGAAACCATATCACCATTTAACATTCCTACTTGGTCAACAAGTTGGGCACAAACATTTCCTTTATCATCACCTCAATGGGGAAGGTGCCTGGTCCTTAAAATCAGTATACCATATAATATTGGGAATTATAGTGATTAAGAAGTGCTCATGTCAACAGAAAACATTTGGAAAAAGCTTCCAAGACTCACCATAAACTGATGTGACACCTAAACCGCAAAAGAAATCAATTTAATACTGTCATACACATGTTTCTTAGGTATATGTTGCTACATTCCAAACAATAAGAAACAGATATTAGGTAAGAGCATCTTACATCAATTGGAGTCTCCTCTTTGTCAAGACACTCATTAGTGTGAACCAGTCGCATTTCACCACTCAAATCTGAAATATCTGCTCCACAAAGGGGACAACAAATTAGGCCACAATCTTCGTCTAATCCCAAGCACCCTTCTTGCCTAAGCAAATCAGCTGTCAAAGCATCACCATCTACTTCATCCTCCTCACCACATAACTTGAGCAGTAAATCAAGCTCAGAGCACTCCTTCGACTCCTCCTCCTTCCTCTCTTCGAACCCGCCGTTCGAATTGAGCAACCTCGCCTCTATCGACTTAAATAAGTAACCCCTCTTTAATTCTTCCTCGTTACTCGTTCTTTGGACCCCAGAACAACAATCTATAGTTGATTCTATGTTATCCAACCCATGACCAAAATCCAAATCCTCAAAATCAGACTCCGATTTCTGGTGAACGGGGTTAAGGCTCTTCCCATTTTCGTCAGATTTTTCAACAACAACAGGGGCAAGACAGTCTTTCTCGGTACTTACTGGCTGTTGTTTCGGCTTCTTGGTAGGACGAGAACTATCCAATCCATGACCCAAATCATCAGTACACTTTCCAACAATAAAAAAGTTCTCCTTGCCGCCATTTGGCTTCTTGAAAGTACGAGGAGTGGCACTGTTATACGGTCCGAGAGGCTTGCGCGATGCAATTTTTGAGGTGGGTTTTGGCAAACGAAGCTGAGAAGGTGACGGGTCTTGAAAATCATCGTCTTCAGTGAAAGCTGAGGAGATGTTTAGGGTTTGGGGGTTGGAAGGGCCGGCCATTGATGGGCGGAAGAGATTCAGATGCATTCAAATTTGGATGAACAAATGGAGGGAACCGCCAAAATTTAATTTGTGTGGCCGTAATTTTAAAGTCAACTTTAAAGCCACATGATGAAACATAAAAAAATTTAGTAAAATATAATAATTTGATTTTAAGGGCTCGTTTTGACCGATATGAAATTATAAGATAACGGTGAAGTTTTGTTTGAATATACCATTTGAATTTTTTATGTTGTATATTTTTTCATAAACATAAAAATCTTATAAGTTGTAAAACTAATAAAATTGTCCCAATTTTTTATATAATTTTATCAAATAAGAAAAATTTATAAAATCATATAATACACTATCACAATGTTATCCTAAAATAATATAATATTTATTGATCAAACTTTAATTCAATTAAACAATAAAATTAAATATAAGTTGTAGTGTACTAGTCTTTAATATAATCCTCCTACATAGTACGAATCAAAATCTCCTCATGTTGAACTTGCATTTCTACGAACCAAAATTGTTACTTTGAGTCATTTATTGGTCAATATCATCAGTAATTATATCTTCATGTTCATAGACCATAAATATTTTATTGTTCTTTTGATATTCTCGCAAAAAATTATGTAACACTACACAAGTTATGACAATTGGCACTCGTGTGTCAATATCATAATGATTCATACTTTGTTTCAGTATTCTGAATTTATTTTTTCAAACTCTAAAAGTTCATTCAATAACATTGTGCAGAGATGAATGCCTATAGTTAAACAGTTCTTTGGCGAATGGAGGCTCTCTTTCACTTCCTCTATAATTTTGCAAATGATAGCGTAGTCCTTTATATGGAGCTAAAAAAAATTCGTATTTCAAAAATCAGCATCAACAACATAATATTTATCTACCAATAAAAATAATATTTTTGTAACGAATTACTAAAAAGACATGTGACGTAAATAAGATAGTTGTGTAAATAAATAATATTTATTTTAAGCGGTGATTTTTTTAAATGATTGAAATTAGCAAGGATCTAATTTAAAGTTACCATGTAGCAGAAATAAAAATTGTGATTTTGGCTCGACAAGTGCATTCTTAAGCACTTTATTGTCACTGACAATATCTTTCCAACCAGCAGCAACGAAGATAAATCGCATATCAAAATCATAAGCACATAAAACATTTTGTGATGTTCTTTCTTTGCGATTACGATATGCTTGTTGCACCACTTTACAAACCTTCCCTTCTATTTATGTTTCATCAATCACATCAACACAATTCTATCATATAAAGAATACATTAATATTAATCTGGTGAACATGAAATAAATTGAAAACATTACACACATGCACTTTGTAAACTTAATATTTATAAGAATAATCAAACGGTGCTTTCAAGATAATGCAAAGTTATAAAATAACTATTGTCTATTTAAACAAATTTAATAGTGAGCATGTAACTGAATACTAATAAACTACACACATAATATAAGTGAACATTTATCAAGGCCATAAAATAAATTTATTAGTTTATTTGAAAGTTTACCTTAAATCAAGATCAAAATTGAGTATTATATTGAATTTTTGAATGTATATTTGTCATATTTTTTTATTGTATAAATGTTGTTACCATCTTACTAATTGTCTGGCAACCATTTTAATATGTCGATTAATCATTTTAAGTGAATATTAAAAAATTCACTTGTTGAACGTTGATTATTATTTCGTGCAACAATGATTAGAAAAATTCCGCCAACTTTTTCAACTTGAACCCGCGTGATTCGACGCTCGATAGGCAATAAGTTATTTTATTTTATCAAATTAACAAGCTGATAAAATATTTTAAGATATAACTGCATAGACTCACACATACGCATGCAATTTTCACAAAGAAATCCATTGATCTATACTATATCAGGCCTAAATGTATGTTGTTGTGTTCAAGATAACAAGCTATGTTCTCATGTGACTTGTTTGATATGTTCAGTTGCTGCAACGCAAAAAAAAACATCTTCAATGTTGCTACTGGACTCATTAGTACTACTACTTGATATGCTCATATATTTCAACGACTCTTACGAATAAACTATAAAGTAGGAAAAAAATATACGTTATCGAGTAAGTATTAAATTAAATATATAAATCAGCGAATACATTACTCCATTTACTCTAACTTCTTCCAGTGCTTTATTCATCTATCACAATCCGATTTCTCAAATCATGATGGCACCTATTACAATCCACTAGTAGGTAAGTTAATCCATAGCTCGGAACTAGAGGCAACAAGCTATCAAACGGAAGATAACCAAGTAGAAGAAAGAGACCAAAAGCAATAAAAAGAAAGAGAAACCAACATAAATATATATAAAGAACTATCCCCAACACCTGGCATCAGTCAGTATTCAAGCATCTAATCAAAATAAAAGTACAAGGCTTTTACGAATACAAATATAAGTACAAACTGTCTTTTAAAGCAATGTAAAGACTAGTTCTAGCCCAAGTAGATGGAAATAGACAATTTTGAACGCCAATAGCTCACCAAATCTCTGAATTCAAAGCTGCTCTACACGAAATCCAAATCAACGACGACGACCCATGCTATGATCTGCAGTGTGCAGAAGTGTAGTATGAGTACCAAATGAATGGTACTCGATAGGCATAGACCGACTGAGCTCCACAGATAAAGCAAGTATAAACAATATAAATAAGGTAAGTACAATAAAAATAACTAAATAGGAGCTAACACAAGGTAGAATAGGAAATAAGAGTAAAGAGATAGGGTACCAGGAGAAGAGAAATCAGAGTCAAGGAACGTACTGAAAGCGCAAGTCCAACAACCTACTCGCAATAAAGAAGTCTTACAAGAGCCAATTAAACAAGGGCATAACACCAACCAACACCACTAAGCAACACATAACCTAGAAACCAATCCAAATCAACCTAATAGGAAGCACCAACAACAAGTCCAGAATAAGCCACATAATTAATCGACTACCAATTCAACACAAGATAAACAAAATTATAATCAAATAATAACCAATCGGAAGCCCATACCTCCGAAAGGTACAAACAATAATATTGGTGATAGGCAATGCATATGAATGCAAGTTTGTAGTAAAACCCGCAAAATTATCTGCAATTCATCAGGTATAGACCTACTCCGGCCCTCGACTTGCCAAGTGGGACTCATGCAACTCTTTTATTCGGTACAGTGGTACTCATGACCAGAAGGGCCCATAAGGGACGCGAAAAGTCTTTATAAAATGTCTGGACCCGAATCAGGTCTTGCAACAAGTTATCTCCATCGTGGTACCAGAGGAATGAGTAGCCAAATCAAGTAAGGGCGACTATCCGCCAGCTAGTCAAGTAAAAGCTGAGCACATCCAAGATACCTCAAGTATTTCAGGCACAAAAGGAGCACATCCTCGACGCCTCAAATATCTCAAAAATCAATTTATCAAACAGTCTAGGTGGTACGACTCTCGTTAAAATTAGTTTAAAAATAATTAAAAGTGTGAAAATAGTCTTTCCCAAAAATATGATGAAAATCCAATGCATGCACCGAGACCGTACCACAAATCATGTAAGAATGAACAATCATTGCAATGCATGTCATCACCAGTATCCAAACAAGGCACAGGCAGACCAAAGACATAATACCAATCCTATCACTCTATCAAGGCGGAGGGAACTAACCTAGAATCCAATTGCTCCTTGTTATGCCCTATTTTTACCGAGGTTAGATAAAGCACAATTTATAGACTCTAAAAGGATTAATTGTTGTATAGAGTCGCCACCTAATTTATTAAGAAAAATAAGGAAACCTATTTGATGCATGACATGTATGACTCACGTTTCAATCTACGAAAAACTAATTTAGATTCTAGATAAGGGTTTACATTATTCTGAAGGGAAGATGTTAAGCATCTTTCGAAATCCAAAAAATGTGGTACCCGAGTTAGACTTAATTTATCAAAAAGAGAGGGGATAAAATTATTATTTGCAAGTATAACACACACATATATAAAGAAATATGTGCTAAAATTGTATAAAAATATATGTATAAAAGAGTATGTATCAAGTAAGTAATGTATATTATTGTCAATTATGTATATGAAAATATGAGAAAGACGATATAAATGTATATAAAAAAATATTTTTTATGCAATATTAAAAGAATTGTCTTTTATTAATATAAAAAAAGGAAACTCTTTTACCATATAATTTTTTTTGTAATCTGTGAACAAAAATATTTCTTTTATAGAAGAAAAAAACTATTCTCAAATAACATTTTAAACTTACAATATCAATGAAAGAATAAATTATGAAAAATATTTTAAAGGAAAACGATTATTTAATATTATCTAAAAATCTGAATTAACTAATTAAATAGTTGAATCAATTAAATTTCTTTATGTAAGTATTTACGGCCTAAGTTTTGCCTAGCGTCAATAATATACACAATAATAAATTAAAAATAATATTCTAACTTTATTAAATTCGAATAGCTTCCTCGGAAAACAACTCTGGGCTGGGTACCTCTAAAGATACTTAATAGAAGTATTAGTAAGGTATAAATAATAATAATAATAATAATAAAATAAAATAAAATCCGTCTTATAAACATGAGAGGCCTCGAAAGCAGACGGAGAGATCTTTTCATTGGTCAATTTTAACTTGTAATATATAATCTATTTAATAATATAAATAAAGAAATAAAAATAACAAAAATGACATTCTGAAATGGTGAATAGTAAATAATATAAAGTAGCAACCCAAATAAAATCATCAAGAAGAATATCACTAAATAAATTAAAGGTCCTAAACACACTAATACCACTAACAAGAAATAAACAGAAGAAACAAGAAATAAAATAACACAAAAATAGCAAAAAGCAACAATCAATCACATTAACACAAAAATAGTCATAGATCAGAATAATAAAATAATAGTAGCACAATAGTGAAATAGGAAATTTGAACAACTCAAACACCTGTAACCATGGCAGAAATAAAACATATCTTCAAAAACTAAGCATGAAATCACGATGAAGGAAAGAACAAAATAAAAAATGGGGAAAACATATTTGAGTTACTATTGGATTCTTACCAAAAAAAAATACTTACCAATGAAAGTGCAAAATATAACGTATAATATAGATTTAAACTAAAACTTTCTTCTTTTAAAAAGGTAGGCCTTAAAAATCAACGGAAAGATCTTTTCATTGACCAACTTTTAAACTTGTGTATACGAATTGTAATATTAAAAAATGTAAAAAAGACATAAGATAAACACAAAATTAAACACGATGCTCATAACAAAAACAACAACATTAGCATAGCAAGAATGAGAAATGGAGCAACTTTAAATAATAACAACACTGATATGACAATCATAACAAAAGTAACGCTAAGAGAAAATGTCTAAATCTAAAACAACAACAATAATAAAATAATGATAAAAGTAATGACATCTACAATAATAAACAATAAATAATCAATTAAAGACATCACTGGCAGAAAAAAGACCAAGCCAAGAAAGAACAAAATATAGAGAAAAAGTTAAAGAAGCCAACAAGCAGCAAATTAGCAACTAAGAAAACACAAAACATAAAAGACTTCAACCTCAATAATAAACAAAACAAGAACCAGAAAAGAATTAGGTTTCTGGAGTTAAATATCTTCCGGCCAGCTTTGTGAATAAAGCAATATGAACAAATTAAATAAGCGTGAACATACCCATCAAAAAAACAAATATGAATAGTCAAAATATGATAAAATAAGGAGGAGAATAAGAGTAGAGTGATACCACAGTGAAAGGAGAGTAACGGAGTTTCGCCGGATTCTTATTTGCAGGGCTTTACCGGATTCGGGAGGTTTGTTGGTTGTAGTTGTTTCTCCGTCGGAGGCTGCTGGTTTCGCCAGAGTGGCGAAGAAGAAAGGAGAACAACGATGGTTTGGGTGATACTGTAGCAGCACAAGAAAAGGGGAGAGACAGGGGTGTGTTTGGTGTTGTTTTGGACTGCTTCCTCAACCGTAATGAGGGAAAGCAGGAGAAGAAAAGTGAGGATAAAATGGGTATTGTTGGGTGAGGGAGAAGAGTGGAGAAGAAGAGTTAAAATAGTCTGGGTCTTTGGTCACTTTTTTTTGGACCCTTCTCAACTATAATGTGGGGGAAAAAAGAAGAAGAAAAGTATGCTCGGAGAAAGAGAGAAAGTTTGAAAAAATGTCCTTGAATGAGAGCATGAGTTATGAAGAAAAAAATAAAAATAAAAGGCACAAATTGAGGAGAGAAAGATGTATACTTGTTCAGTCCAAGTGGAGTTTTAGTGAATCAATGGGATAATAAGATAAAAGTTGTAAGCAAGCAAAGATAGTAAGGGGGGAAAAGGTGATTAAAGAGAGAACAAGGAAAGAGAGAGTGAGTTTGAAAATGGGGAAGGGGAAGGGGCCTCCAAAGAAAAATAAATAAGGAATGTGATTGAGTAATTGAGCTAAAATTGAATTTCAACACTCCTCGATCATGGCCTCGGGTCCAATAGTATAAAAATAACTCAATAAAGCATCACAAGCCTATTGCTATCCATAAAGCGAAGGAAACAAGAAATGAATTAGAATCAATTAGTGGGAGAAATAACTCTAGGATCGACGCCTTACCCCAAACATGCCACTTCAACTCACAACTTAGCACAATTAACCCAAACCTACAACTACGATGAGCCACTAAGGTCTTAAGAACTAGCACAAGGTACACCATCCAAAACAAGCCCTATCGAAAGCTACGTCTAGCTATATGGGCAATAAAGCACATGCTAAAGCATCTAAGTGTCAAACCTAGACTAAGGTAATCAATATCAATCCTAATAAGGACAATAACGCTAAGTCAATACCACAAACAAGGTCCGTAGCCTAAACTAAGGATTTCACGAGACTATTCTAGTCTAAGGCTCAACCAGAAACCAAGAAAATGAAACAGAAGGAGCCAAACCCTATACTCGACAAATACCAACCTAAATCACATGTAATTCATACAAAACAGTATCTAATAAAACTCAGTCAAAACGGATGTCACGACCCGAAATCGAGTGTGATGACACTCACCTAACCCACCAAGATGAGTCAGCCTAAGATTCCAAACACTTTAAAATAAATGAAAATAAAAGTGAAAATATAAAGTCTAACATGACATAGATAAGGATAAGCGGAAAAATAGATTTTAAATCACCCAATACATGGTGTCACATGTACAAGCCACTATTCCGACAGAAGTGAAAAGATACAAGTCTATATGTCTCAGTCCTCAAGTAAAACAAAGTATAAAGTAAATGGGCGGCGAGAGTCTGCTGAAGAAGACAAGTTGTTACCTCTCACGCGTCCAGAAGCTCGGCCTAATCAACTGGAATGCTGAGAGCAGGAGGTGCCGGACTCAGATCCTACATAAATATAGAAGCAAGGTGTGAGCATCAACAACATGGTACTCAACAAAATGTAAGCAAAACCCTAAGTAAAGCAATGCAGAACACATGTACTCCTGACATCCCAACCATAATCCTTCACAACTACACGCCTGCACTCAAACAACCCAATCTATAAAGTTTATATCACAATTATATCAGAATACTAGACAGTCCAAAAGTAGAAAGTACATATATATTCTCACCATCATACTCAGATACACAGGGAATCTCAATCATAATTATTCACAGAATAAAATAAATGCAAATGCAATATCAAATAATTGTGATGCACGTCTGTCCTACGATACATATCCATTGATCACCTTAGATCGGAACTCATTGGGGCCTCACATAGACCATGTATCAGCTAGAAGAGACCTCGGCCATAATATCAGCCTAAAAAGACCTCGGCCACCGAAAGAGACCGCGATAAATCACCTCGACCAATAGAAACCTCGATTTCAATATTCAGTACCTCATTCATATCATTTCTCAACCATCACAGATAAGTATATGCACAAGTAATGACTGAAACAGAATAATTATTCACATAAGATGTCATATTGTCCATAATCACACAATAAATCAATGTCTCATAATTCATAACACTTAGATAATTGCCCCTATCCGAATTCCACTATCACACTTCAAATCATATAATTCAACTCAATCTAATGACCCAACACACCCTAATCCCTTCAAATAGGAAAATACAAGGTTTAACATACTTAACAAATGTTAGAATTTCACATGTCTTAGCCAAAAGTCACGAATAATATGAACTCAAAGCTTTTCCTCTCTGATGATACTCCAAATTACCACAATCTAATCAAATATAGACTCACAATCACATTTTAAAACTATTTACACTAAAATCAAGCAATTCGGGTGAAAAAAGTAAAATAGTCAAAAATCCCATGTTGGAAAACAAACTCAAAATCTGAATATTTTTAGATGAAAACATTACTCGAGTATTCAGGAATAGAACGGTGAAAATTATTTTTAAAAAGAGGTTAAAATGAGTTCAAAATCCCTATTTCTCCTTCATAAGTTCATGTTTAAGAAAATCCAAAATCTCTAATTTGAAATCCACAATTTGAAGTTAAAATCCAAATATATTCAATGAAAATTGAAGGAAAGTGTTAGAAATACATACCCAAGATTTTTGTCTCAAGAAACCTCGAAGAAATTGCCTAATCCGAGCTTGAAAATGTTAAAAATGGTTTAAAACACCTTAAACCTCGCCTAAAACCTCTCATATGTCGCTTAAGCGGTTGGACCTTCGCTTTAGCGAAGGTTCTCTTTCACGAACCCCGCCTAAGTGAGTCCCTTCGATTAAGATATGGGTCTCGCTTAAGTGAAAGAGAACTTGTTCTGCTCCTGCATCAGCACCAGCAAAAATGAGTTTAAGTCATAATCCAAACCTCCGATCGGACCCTCGGGATTTGTTCGAAATCCCGTATGTACAAACCATATATACAACCTTACTATATTCGACAATCCAAACTCAATGGAACCATCAGAATTCAAATTTGAGGTCTCATTGATTCAAAATCTGATAAGTCGTAACTAAACTAGTTTCAACACTTGAAATATTCAAAATACCCTCGGGGTCTCTAAAAATTATAATGAAGCCATTTCTGGCATAAGAATCACCTTTCAAAATTATTGGAATCATCAAAAATCCAATACAAGCACTCGAACCCCAAATATTGACCAAAGTCAAACTTGGATCAAACTTTAACTCAACTCTAACTCCGGACCTAAAATCCATATTTCAACTCCAAATCTGATTCCGACAACTCCTCTAGACCAATTTCCACACTCCAAAATCGATGGAATCAACAAATTCTATTCCGAGACTTAAAACTCCAAATGACTCCAAAATTCAAAATTTGACAACTTAAGCCTTTAAAACTCATTTTTTAGTAAAACCTGAGCTTTTCACAAGATTTTCAAAAATCAACTTTCAAACTCAATCTAAAATCACTCGGGGCAATGGAGGAGAGGGGTAAATGGTAATTTTGTCAAAAATGTGAAAATGACCTTTCGGGTCATTACATCATCCACTGCTAAAAATCATGTTTGTCCTCGAACATAAAGTAAAAGAAAGAAGGATACTTGATGCTAACAAGAGCCTGAGGCATAACCTCTAAGTTCGGTGTTTGTCTTTCCCAATCGAACCCATCCTTAGACCAAATTATCAGCATCAACTATCAAAACTGAACTTCTAAATTAAAATTGAAAAATCTACAAACCAGAAGTGATTACCAAGCCACGGGCTAATCCATGAACCGAACCTGGTCTGAAACTCTCTAAATCACAACACAACCATCAGAGTGAATCCTTTTCCCATATAACCATGGGAGAATTCTGAACTCGTACTCACTAAAATCCGAGGTGAGCCTGAATCAACCACCAACAGCTCATATCACACGAACCATCATAGACTCTAGAAAAGTTCTATTTTCACAGCCAAATCTTCCCACAAGCTTAAGCCATACAAATCTGATTCATAGACATCGGACACTTATCACGGGAAAATCGAATATATTTGATTCAAAGAATGAAATGGTCAAGCAACCATCTAGTGAGAGATACCCCCAAGCACAAAGAACCTTAAATGACACCATTAAAATTGTCAAATTAGTAGCTGTAATTGTAAACAACCCCTCAGTGTGGTAGCACTAGGCCCAACGACCCCTCTCATTCAATTATACATAGCTAGAGCATGAACTCGATGACGAGGTATACAACAAGACTACCAATCACCGCAAATATATATGGTAGCCCCTCTATAAGTTCTCACAAGAAAGGTGACACTTGTAGAATTTTCAAAAACCTTTAACCGCCCCAAAGGAACACTAAATCCACCATATCTTAACTGACCCCACCTGCGCAAGCATTTTACCCTACCAAAAGGGCCATGGATCGGTACCTCCGATCCACCATTAGAAATACACCCACAAAAGTGAAAGCACGCATAGGCATAGACAAGGAATCATACTCCAAAATCATGTCTGAAATAAGATATTCCTTCCATTGTGTCCATACCATACATTCCTATCTGTCTGACTTCACAATCAACCATCCTGGTCCCATAATATCGTAGGCATACTTCATTTATCAACTTTTTCATAATCTTTGTAGTCCTCCACTGAATCCCACACTCATAATACTACAAGAATATCACAGTCACATCAGTCAGTTACTTTACTTCTCAAACTGCCACTATTATCAAGGTCCCCTTAGCAACACATTGTGGTCTCCAAAAAATTAAACTATTGACTTATTTCCTTCTAATTAAGTATCTCACAATAGGTATGGGTCCCACCCAAAATTGATAATCCACCTTCCAAACCTCATAGTACTTTTCCATCGAGATGAAACTATTGAGTCACGCTCAGTATCAACTATACGAAATCTTCCAGTTACCCAGTTCCAACTATTATTCAAATTATCACGTACTTCATGCCAAAACCTAGAGGGACCCGTCATCACCCCAATAATTCTATATATTAAGAACACATGACCCATGGAACGTATTTCAGTAGTTTGTGTAACCCCATCAACAGAGTGATATTTATCCCACCCGAGAGTCTTAATAATCATGTAGAACTATATCTCGCCCTCTAGTGCATTCATAAGTCGCATTCCATAATGTGAACAATCCAACCCCACATAAAACACAAAATCTTCGATACCTTACTATCTGTCACCCAAAATAAAACCAAACCAAACCTTCAGAAAGAAGTTGATGACCCGTCATATATTCGTACTGAACCAGCCCACCTTGCATTGTCATATCTAAACTCAAAGGTGAAAACCCATACAACCTTCGATATTGAACCTAGGTATCTACACCTGTGGTCTTATTTCTTCACATTTCTTAGCTTGTATCCACCGCACAATATTTCTAGGACATTCAAACTCTCAACTCATACTCATGACCCAATACCAAATGCTTGAACTCTTTGATGCACCAGACTTGTGTTCCTTTCCATAACTTATTTATCATCGTTATTTCTTGGCCAAATATCCACAACGTATTACCTCTTACCTTAAATCAAACTTCTCAAATGAAGAATTCGCCGAACTCTTTTACAATCGAAGGTAATAACTCTACACTAGAATCATGCACAAGTTCCTCCAGCTGCTCAACAGTCGACACAATCAATAATTCCTTACCTTTCCAAGCCATACCTTAATAAAACCAACTAACACGAAGGTAGACATTACGATGCAAAACTTGAATTTGATCCCAACCATGTAAACCACCCCCTTATCAATTGACATTAGTCCATTCCTTGAAGAATTTATGTAATCACACACCTTAACTTATCATTAAATACTTATACGTCGATCTTGTCATGTCTGTCACTAGGAGACCAAAACCGTGCCAATTGTAAACTCTATATCTCTATAGAAATTCCCATGACGCTAGAGCCAAATGTCCATAGACTCCACTCTCGGAGCATGCTCAACTCAACTGATGAACACCAGATATTATTCCCATAACTAGAACAAGACGAATGAAGTCATGTGTTCTTGAACCTAACTTTCCACATAAGTATGCTACTCATCAAGTGGTAGCAACCAAAATCTTAGATACTCGCAAGTCATCATTATCATACTAAATCTCCTTAATCGAAAACCATCACCACATAGTTGCATCCTCATCAAAGTCCATTCAGAACTACTATTACCATGCTCAGCCACTCTTGCCACATCACGAAGTTAACCTTATCATCCACGTGCCACCTCAAACTTGTTATACTTTTTAATCCCTTGAATTAACCATTCCCATATGTATTCTCTTGCTGGTATACTCACTTGCCTTCACGCAAGTATACTTGACAGAACTTTCTCCACTCATAAGCTTATCTTTTCAATATCAATCTACTCCTTTTGGCTCATAAAGAACTCACCAATCCCCAATTAGATCCTCAAAATACATGTCACCATTCAAACACATTAATTCCCCACCAAAGATCCAGCACTATAATTTTTCTTTTAAACTATGCCTAACTCTAACATCTGTAGTAACAACTAGCTGGTTTCTCAAATGTGAATGCAATATCGAACTTCATTGCCTGAGTTGGTAAAACAACTGATAACACCTCAATAGCTAGTGTTCGCGCTTGCTAATCGATGTCTTATTCCCATATATCACTAGTACCATACCATAAGAGCCAACAGATCCACCACTAAAATACACCATACCCACCGAAGAGATCATTCCTAGATGGTCTACATCTTTCTACCCATTACATAACCGCCATACATTATCAAAATATTTCATTCTTCAGCCGAAAATGATATGCACTTTTCATAGGCTAGGTCGATAACAGAAGCAACACAGCCAATAACCTCACCCAAAGTAAACACAGATATCGCGAAATAGACTTATCATAACCCTTTCTAATATACGCCCACTCTATAAAATCGCCATAGAAATTCTAATCTTGATTGGCGCAACGTTATCATCATAATACAATATGCAACACATTCCTTTATGATGAATTCCATAGTTTGTAATCCCTAACAGCACAGTGCTCACCGTATGCTTATTCCCCTAATTATACTATTCTTCATTGTCAAACTACTTGAAATGTCGAATAAGCCATACCAATGCTATTTTTCGTTGCTAAATAACTAACCAGAAAGGATGAGATGTTCATGATGTCTCTTAACAATTGTTCATCTTTCAATGTCATAGCCTCGGAACATATTATTGAACCACAATCTTACTCATCCTTTTCGAGTCGTAGAGCATTCCAAGTCTGACTACACATCATTTCCATAATTATATCACTTTCGCCTCAATGCCAGATCTGACACTAACACCAAATACCTCAATTTCTCACACACATAACTAAGCATGAGTTATTGCTATAAGAGAGAGGACAGAGTGAAATAATAGAAATTAGATTAGATCAAGGACGCACAATAAAGAATCAAGATGCGAAGGAATTTCCTAACAATCTTCATAGACTCTCAATGATAATTATGGACGTCTTCGTATCGATCCTCAAGACTCTACTTAGATTTAGGTTGTACACGTGAGACCTATTAACCTTGGGCTCTGATACAAATTTGTCATGACCCAAAATTAGGTATGATGACACTTACCTAACCCACCAAGGCGAGTCAGCCTAAGAGTCCAAACACTCAAAATAAATGAAAATAAAAGCAGATATGTAAAGTCTAACACGACATAGATAAGGATAAGAGAAAAAATAGATTCTAAATCACCCAAGACTTGGTGTCACATGTGCAAGTCACTATTTTGACAGAAGTGAAAAGGTACAAGTCTATGTGTCTCAGTTCTCAAGTAGAACAAAACATAAAGTAAATGAGCAGCGAGAGTCTACTGAAGAAGACAAGCTGCTACCTCTCACGTGTGCAGAAGCTTGGCCTAATCAATAGAAGTACTAAGAGCAGGAGGTGCCGGGCTCAGATCCTACATAAATATAGAAGCAAGTGGTGAGCACCAACAACATGGTACTCAGCAAAATGTAAAAGAATCCATAAGTAAAGCAATGCGGAACGCATGTACTCCTGACATCCCAACCACAATCATGCATAACTACACATCTGCAATCAAACAACCCAATCTATACAATTTATATCACAATTATATCAGAATACCAGACAGTCCACAAGTAGAAAGTACATATACATTCTCGCCATCATACTCAGACATACACAAAGAATCTCAATCATAATTATTCACGGAATGAAATAAATACAAATGTAATGTCAAATAATCGTGATGCAGGTTTGTCCTACGATACATATCCACTGATCACCTTAGACCAGAACGTGTTGACACCCAATTTTGACCGACCTATAATTACTTTTTGAATCACTATCTTAATAGACAGACATTTTTAAAATTATTTCCTTATAAATATATATAAATTTATATTTAGTTTTACCCAATAAATCATATATTTTGGCGTTCATAGCTTATAATATTTTATTTTTTTGCTATTTATTAATATTATTATCATTATTTATTTTTTATCATTATTAAAATAACAAACTTGAAGGGGAGCCTTGGAGTAACTGGTAAAGTTGCTGCCATGTGACCAGGAGGTCACGGGTTCAAGCCTTGGAAACAGCCTCTGGCAGAAATGCAAGGCAAGGCTGCGTACAATAGACCCTTGTGGTCAGGCCCTTCCCCGGACCCCGCGCATAGCGGGAGCTTTAGTGCACCGGGCTGCCCTTTTATTAAAATAACAAACTTCATGCGTTCAAATATTTTTTTTATTTTTTTTACATGTCTATTTTAGTATAGAGTAGGTTCCCTATAATTAGAACTTTCAACCTAAATAATACGTTATTTGAAGCAACTTTCAATAGTGATACAATTTTTTAAAGATTTTATACATTAGTTACTTATCAATGTTAACTATGCCATGTAGTTTTTCCAATTGTTATGTTGAGTGAATTAGAACCATCATAAATTATGTAAAGAAATTATTTAGGTAAGTGTCACCGATGCCTTTCAAATTAGGTAAGTGTCACCGATGCCTTTCAAATCAACAACAGGAAAAGCATCAATATGATATATTCTACTATATACTTTTGAAAGTGCACTCCTACTGCATCTCATTAACAATTTGATATATTTTAATATATATTTTTTTGAAATGCTCCACTACTACATCACTTATGATTAAATTTGACATTCTTTAATCATTTCAACATCTTGATACATATAATTATATTCATACATACGTTATACATACATATATTTATATATATATATAAGTAGTTACTTTATGCATAAATATTACTACTTGATAAAGTTTATGATTTTACTTATCCAATATACATATATTACGGTTATTAATTAGATGACAATCTATTTAATTTATTTCTTCCAATTGATGCATTTTTTCTTGACAATTAATATATTAGATCAATTTTGGCCTAATCCTAAATTCCCTAATTTTAATTTCATCTTTCTACCAATACCTAAAAAAAAAACTAAAACTATTTATTTGAAGCTTCATTCTCTCTCTAAACTCTGACCCTAACTCTTCTCTCTAGACTATCTACTTCATCTTCTTCTCTTGAGAAGAAGAAGATAGCCGCCCCACCTCTCTCTCTAGGCAGATCTCTCCTATAAGATCTTCCTCTTCTCCACTTCCTTCTTCTCCTTTCAATTTCCAGAACATCCGCCTTCCATTACTGCGAAATTTTCGCAACTTTCAATTTGAATCAAGAAAAGTTAAGATTTGTGAAATCTCTTCCCACTTCCTATTTTTTTTGCCTCCAAAAGGCTTTGATTTTTTGTTTAAATTCAGATTTTCAAATCCGGATTTGCCTATAAATAACAAGGTTTTCACAAAAAAAAAGAGGGGGGAGGAGAAAAGAAGAAAAAAAACGACAGACAGAAAGAGAGAAGAAAAAAGGAAGAACACATAGAGAGAAAATACAAGAACACAAAAACAAAAAGAAAAGAAAAGAACACTAGAACTTAGAGAAGCTTTTAACAAAATACTTAATTGCTTTTAAGCTCTTTCTTTTGCCTCTTTGCTACTTCAACTTGTTTGGATCTCGGATATTGCTACCGCTTTTCATTGACATAAAACTCATATTAACCGGTTAGTACTTTCTTTTCCTATTTTATTGTACTGTCTTTACTTTAGGTTCTTACATATTATATCTTGTCAAAATAAATACATGAAGTATCCAGGTTAGTTCCCATTTTCTTTGATATATTGGTTTATTATTTTGAAATATGTTCTTGTTCTATTTGCTTGCTTTGTTGTAGCAAAATTATATAATCATGATATACCTCTTTATATATTTGTATATTAGTTGTGTTTTCTTTATGATTTAGCAGGCCCCTACTTTCATTACACCGGCTAGGGTCAAAGTCCCATATGAGGTTGACAAATATGCAGAGATGGAGAAGGATGCCCGATTGAAAGAAGATAAGTCAATAGATGCTCAACTTCGAGGTCTAAGAAAGGCGTTGAAAAACCTATAAGTCACTAGGGGAACAGAGAGCCTAGATTACGATGACTTATGCATCCACCCAGATATTGACATGCCGGTAGGATACAAGCCCCCAAAGTTTGACATATTTGATGGAAAGAGCGATCCTCACGCACATTTGAGGGCATACTGTGACAAGTTAGTTGGTGTGGGGAGAAATGAGAAGCTAAGAATGAAGTTGTTCATTCGAAGTCTATTTGGAGAAGCGTTGTCTTGGTATACATGCCAGGATCCTCGCAAATGGTATAACTAGTAGGAAATGGCTGAGGATTTCATGAATCACTTCAGATTTAATACCGAAATCACTGCGGACAGGTTCTCATTAGCCAACATATAGAAGAAACCATCGTAGGACTTCTAGGAGTATACACGATATTGGAGAACCGAGGTTGCAAGGGTTCAACCACCACTGGATGAGAATGAGCTCTCAAAATACTTTATTTAAGGCCAAGAAGGTATCTACTTTGACAAGATGATGTTAATGATGGGCCAAAAGTTTGCAGAATTGATCAAAATGGGGGATTTTATAGAGGAAGACATCAAATCGGGTAAAATTCAGTCCATGGCCGCATTGCAAGCTGCAAGTAAGGCCATACAATCAGGCTCCATTGGTGGCATCAAGAAGAAAAAGGAGGATGTTTCAGTCGTCAATTACCAGTATGGAGGACAATCCCACCAATACCCCACCAATCCCCAAATTGTTGCACATACTCCATACACCTCGTACCCGGTATATAATACCCGACCACACTATAATCCACCCCGAGCACCAACATACCAAAGTCCAACAAGACCACATGTCTCACTCCAAGCACCAACCCACCAAAACAGACCAGCATATGTGCCAAGACCACGTCCAAATCTCGAAGCTAGAAATACTCGCACCTACACACCCATTGCTGAACCTTATGCTCAATTGTTTAAAAGGTTGAGGATAGCAGGAGTGCTACAGCCAGTTGAGGGAAAACTCCCCGACCCAATCCCTTACAATTTTGATTGAAACAAGCAATGCGCTTACCACTCGGGAATCCAAGGGCATGACACAGAAGATTGTTATGGCTTGAAAAACCAGGTTGAGACTTTGATTAGAAGAGGAATAATAAAATGCACTCCAACACCTCCGAATGTGAACAACAACCCTTTGCCAAATCATGAGAATCGAGAAGTCAACATGATTTCTCTAGAAGAAGAGTACAACTTGGGAGAAACCATCGCGCCTGTCTGGAACGCCGAAGAAGCTGCCACTGCATCTCCAGTGCGACCTGTTGTCACTGTTCAACTAAGGGAACCTCTTACTATCCAAACATATATCCCGAGGGTTATGGTAACCACTACAGTTGCTAGAAAGGCTGAGTTTGACACCAAAGGAGTCCCATGGGTTTACAAAATAGAAGCCAAGGGCAAGATGATTGACGCCGCTGTGGCTCATGGAATGACTAGGTCGAGAAGGTGTTATGCTCCAGAGAATCTGAATCAAGAAGTTCTTGGGAAGGAACCAAATCCCAAGAAGAATGTTACAGATGTTGAAATCACGGAATTTTGGAAGAAGATGCAGCCGAAAGACTATTCAGTCAAGGAACAACTGAAGAAGACATCGGCTCATATATCCATAATGTCTTTACTAATGAGTTCTGAGGTACATAGGAATGCTTTAATGGAGGTGTTAAATGGGGTTTGCATTCCAAAAGAGACCACAAGTGAAGCCTTAGCTACAACAATTGGACGAGTGGTGGAATCTAACAAAATCTCTTTCCATGATAATGAGCTACCAACAGAAGGGACTGGACACAACAAAGCACTTCATATCGCGATCAAATGTCGTGATAAGATTGTGACCTGAGTTCTGATTAATGGCAGTTCTGGATGTAATATCTGCCCTTTCGCAACTCTGAGAGTTTTAGGTTTAAATATGGGAGATATAGAGGAAAGTCGTGTAAAGGTTAGAGCTTTTGATGGAGTACTGAGAAGCGTCATTGGAGAAATCCATCTCACATTGCAAGTGAGACCAGCAGAATTCCCTGTCTTATTTCAAGTGATAAATGTGTCATCGAACTACAACCTACTGCTGGGAAGACCATGGGTCCATGTGGCAAAAGCAGTTTCTTCAACTCTTCATCAATGTGTAAAGTTTGAGTGGGGTCACGCAGAAGTTACCGTTTATGGGGAGCTAAATCACCCCATCTATTCTGTCAATTCTGTTACAGTCACTGAGGAATTAGATGGAGCCACTTTTCACACTTTAGAAATCATGCAAGCTGTGAGGGTTGACGAGAAGTTAGAGTCGGTTGGTGTGAAATTGTCAGGAGCAGCGAAGATGGTCGCAGCAGAGATGTTGAAATACGGGTATTAGCCTAAGACAGGACTTGGACCCAGGGCCAATGGTATAGTTGAACCCATCCAGCTGAAGCATCAGAAAGGTATCACTGGACTCGGATATGGATCTACATCGGGATGAGTCCACAACAAAGGATCCATCAAGACAACGTTTATACCAGAGCAAGTTCTAATTCTAGATCACGCATCTGACGATGACATAGTAGAAGGAATAGGAAATTTGTTCGTGGCCATGATTGGAGAAGAAGAAGAGATAGATCTCTGCAAATTGAGCATCCGTGATTCCAAGCCTGGAGAAAGCTTGAAAAATTGGACCATCAGTCCGTCCCTGTTTCGACAAGAGTCCTGGTAGTGTGGAACATAGTTTTGTATTTTTAAATTTAAATGATCAAAGTTGAGGCTTGTATCATGCTTGATCTTTGTTGTTGGTTGCTTTTTCTAAAAAAAAAGCTAGGACACTTTTAAATAAGAGTCTTTGATTTCTTTAAAATTGTCTCATTATTTTACCTACTTATTTATTTTACTTGCCTTTTTATACTTTTCAGCATTCATATTAAAAATCCTAATTCAACGGTTATGACATGTAACGAATCCATCGAGCAAAGTGAAAATAATGAACCCGATCACGAAGAATATGATGAAAGCATGATGCCTGAAGACCTACCACAGGAGGTCGAGCAGTTCGAGAGCCAGGAGAAGCCTAATATGGATGAAATAGAGGTTGTCAACTTAGGAGATGAGGAAACTGTGAAGGAAACACGAATTAGCATACATTTGGAGGCCGAAAGAAAGAAGGAGTTAATAGAATTGCTTAGGCAACATATCGACATATTTCCTTGGTCTTATGATGATATGCCGGGGTTATGCACCGATATCGTCTCACACAGACTACCAATTGATCCCACATTCCTACCCGTTAAACAAAAGACAAGAAAGTTCAAACCAGACTTGAGTCTAAGGATTAAAGAGGAGGTAACCAAGCAAATTGAGGCAAACGTTGTGAGGGTCACAAATTACCCCACTTGGCTGGCCAATATAGTACCAGTGCCAAAAAAGGATGGGAAGATCAGAATATGTGTAGACTATTGAGATCTCAACAGAGCTAGTCCTAAGGATGATTTACCTCTCCCAAATATTCATATACTCATCGATAATTGTGCAAAACATGAATTGCAATCATTTGTCGATTGTTTTGCGGGATATCACCAGATACTGATGAATGAAGATGATGCAGAAAAGACAATATTTATCACTCCATGGGGGGTGTATTGCTATAGAGTAATGTCATTTGGCCTAAAAAATGCTGGTGCAACCTATATGAGGGCCATGACCACCCTCTTTCATGATATGATCCATAAGGAGATTGAAGTATATGTGGACGATATCATTATCAAATCCAAAAGGAGTTTGGACCACCTATATGATTTGCGAAAATTCTTTGAGAGGTTGCGAAAGTATAATCTAAAATTGAATCCAGCAAAGTGTGCATTTGGAGTACCTGCAGGAAAACTGTTAGGATTTATTATTAGCAGGAGAGGCATAGAGTTGGATCCCTCTAAGATCAAGGCAATTCAAGAATTACCTCCCCCGAAGACTAGGAAGGACATGATGAGTTTCTTGGGAAGGCTTAACTACATCAGTCGGTTCATAGCACAATCCACCGTAATTTGTGAACCTATTTTTAAATTACTAAATAAGGATGCTGCCACAAAATGGACGGAGGAATGTCAAAGGGCTTTTGATAAAATCAAAGAATATTTGTCCAACCCGCCAGTATTGGTCCCACCTGAGCCTGGGAGGCCGTTGCTATTATACTTATCTGTCATGGATAATGCATTTGGATGCGTATTGGGACAACATGATAAGACAGGTAGAAGAGAGCAAGCCATTTACTACTTGAGTAAGAAGTTCACACCGTATGAGGCAAGATATACCTTATTGGAATGAACATGTTGCGCTTTGACTTGGATCGCGCAAAAATTTAGGCATTACTTGTCTGCATACACCACGTACTTGATCTCAAGAATGGATCCACTAAAGTACATATTTTAGAAGCCAATGCCTATAGGTAAATTGGCAAAATGGCAAATCTTGTTGAGCGAGTTCGACATTGTGTACGTGACATAGAAGGCCATCAAAGGAAAAGCCTTGGCTGACCACCTCGCAGAAAATCCAGTGGATCAAGATTATGAGCCGCTCAAAACTTACTTCCCTGATGAAGAAGTATTGTTTGTAGGAGAAGACGTATCACAACGATACGATGGTTGGAGGATGTTTTTCGATGGAGCATCAAATTCCAAAGGAGTTGGAATAGGAGCGGTTTTAATTTCAGAAAAGGGTTAATATTACCCAATTTCAGCCAAGATTAGGTTTGATTGCACTAATAACATGGCAGAGTATGAAGCTTGTATTCTCGGACTTAGAATGGCCATAAACATGAACGTCAAAGAGCTTTTGGTCATAGGTGATTCTGATTTATTGGTTCATCAGGTGCTAGGAGAATGGGCTACTAAGAATGTGAAAATCCTTTCTTATTTGCATTGCATAAAGGAGTTGAGTAGGAAATTCACAAGTATTGAATTCAAACATGTCCCTCGAGCTCAAAATGAATTTGCCGATGCTTTAGCGACAATATCCTCTATGATTCAACATCAGGACAAGAATTACATCGACCCTATCGAAGTAAAATTACATGATAGACATGCGTATTGTTTTCATGTTGTTGAGGAAATAGATGGAAGACCATGGTACTATGACATCAAGAGATTGATAGAGGCACATGAATACCCTGAAAATGCCACGAGCAAGTTGAAACAGACTTTAAGAAGAATGTCCAATCATTTCTTTCTTAATGGAGAAATCCTGTATAAGAGGACTCCTGATTTAGGATTGCTAAGATGTGTTGACGCCAAAGAAGCGACGAGACTTTTAGAAGAAATACACGCAGGAACATGTGGACCTCATATGAATGGGTTCACTCTGGCTAAGAAGATCTTAAGAGCTGGATATTTTTGGATGACCATGGAGAGAGATAGCATTCGATACGTGCAGAAGTGTCATCAATGCCAAGTGCATGGAGATTTTATACGAGTTGCACCAAATGAGCTCAATGTTATGGGTTCCCCATGGCCATTTTCCGCTTGGGGCATGGATGTAATTGGGCCCATAGAGCCTCCTGCATCAAATGGACATCGTTTTATCTTTGTAGCTATTGATTATTTCACAAAATGGGTCGAAGCTTCGACATATAAGGCAGTAACTAAGAAAGTCGTGGCAGATTTTGTTCGTAACAATATCATTTGTCGATTTGGGATTCCAGAATCAATTATAACAGATAATGCGGCCAATCTCAACAACGATCTTATGAAGGAAATTTATGAACGATTCAAGATTGCTCATTGAAATTCCACAACTTATCGGCCGCAGATAAATGGAGCAGTCGAAGCAGCAAACAAGAATATCAAGAAGATTTTAAGGAAAATAGTGAATAGTCACAGACAATGGCATGAGAAGTTACCATATGCTCTGTTCGGTTATCGTACCATAATGAGAACTTCCACTGGGGAAACTCCTTATATGTTGGTTTATGGTTCAGAAGCAGTAATACTTGCTGAAGTGGAAATACCTTCTTTAAGGATTATTCAAGAGGTCGGTTTAGATGATGCAGAATGGATTCGCAGCAGGATTGAACAGTTAATGCTCATTGATGAGAAAAGAATGGACGCAGTTTGTCATGGTCAACTTTACCAAAACAGGATGGCCAAAGCATTTAACAAGAAAGTCAAGCCTCGACAGTTCACACCAGGACAATTAGTATTGAAGAAGATATTTCCTCACCAAGGAGAAGCTAAGGGGAAATTTGCACCAAACTGGCAAGGTCCTTACATGGTTCATAGAGTATTATCTGGAGGAGCAGTAATCTTGGCAGAAATGGATGGTACAGTGAGCACAAAGCCAATCAACTCAGACTCCATCAAGAAATACTACATCTGAAAACATCAAGACTAGCTTTCATTTTTCTTTACTCTTACATTTCATGTAAACAGAACTACGTCTCGACCTGACTTCCCACGGTGGGGTACGTAGGCAGCCCACACCGGGTTCAGTCCTCTTTTAGAAAATCTTAAAACATCATTTCCATATATTTAGAACTATGCTCGACCTGACTTCCCTCGGCGGGATATGTAGGCAATTCTTGTCGGATTCGGTCTCTTCATATTTTCATTTTTTCAATTGTATTGAACTACGTCCTGACCTGATTCCACTTGGATACGTAGGCAGCCTGAGTCAGGCTCGGTCATTGCATCACATATTTTTATTCTTATATTTACCCCTTTGTAACTGAACTACGTCCTGACTTGATTCCACTTGGATACGTAGGCAGCCTGAGTCAGGCTCGGTCATTGCATTACATAATGTTCACTTTTTATCCTCGAACTACGTGCAGACCTGATTCCCATTTGGGGATACATAGGCAACCTTAAGGGTTCGGTCATACCTTAGAAAACTCTCCTTTAGTTAGGTATCATTAGAACGTGAAGGATCTCGCGAATAAGTCAAGAGAAGCATCGTCAGAAGACAAGACTACAAGAAAGATTACATTTGGATACGGAGAAGCACGATGGACTCCAAATCATGTCATAACCTTAAGATGATCAAGGATTACTCTCTCTCTCTCTCTCTCTCTCTCTATATATATATATATATATATATATATATATGATATACTCTTTTATCAAAAAAAAAAACAATAAAACTATTATTTTTATTTATTTATTTTTATTCATTTACTTACTTATTTATTGTTTTTGCCTCTCTACTATTCCACCTACTAAGTCTCTAGGTTAAGATACTACGGATGACCTATAGAGGTATTGGAGGTTTCCGGTGACGAGGCCTGAATCAGCAAGTCGATACAAATCAACACCCCTCCCAAACTAAAATTTTCTTTGAGCGTAGGAAAACAAAAGATCGAGGAAGACAACCTCAAGCCTAGAGGATGACTGCAGACGCCATTCGACTTCTCAAAATCATAAGCCAAAATATTTTTCCCTTACCTTATTTGTCGGAAATACTTTATACTTTGATGTGTTGTCTAAAGGATATCCCTTTAAATCTTTGCAAGTACGATCGAGATCCAGATCAAAACACTGAAGACAAGGGGACCCCCATAAGATAAATAGAATAGTTTGCTTTTTTTCCCAAAGATAGCTTCATCAATTGGAGCTTGTCATCTAACCTCGTCAACAACCCCTCCGTTGGAGAATATCGTCTAACTGCGTCAAATAAGCTCCCTTAATTGGAGAACGCCATCTAACACCATTCAAACTCCGCCGATCGGAGGTTGTATATAGCTAACATCGTCCAAACTCCGTCGTCTGGAGGCTGTATATAGAAAACATCATCCAAACTCCGTTGCCTAGAGGCTGTATATAGCAAACACCGTTCAAACTCCGTCTGGAGGTTGTATATAGCAAACGTCGTCCAAACTTTGTCATCTTGAGGCTGTACATAACAAACCTCATCAAACTCTGCCGATCAGGAACATGCATACAACATCGTCGTACATCTACAGTTAATTCCACGTTGCAAGCTTTACATCGCCGGATACAGGCGTTACATTTACAATTTCTACACCGCCGAATACAGGCGTTACATTACAAGCTTTACACTGCCGGATACATGCTTTACATTACTTTTACACCGCCGGATATAGGCATTACATTACAAGTTTTACACCGCCGGATACAGGCGTTACATTACCAGTTTTACACCGCCGGATACAGGCGTTACATTTACAAGCTCTACACTGCCGGATACAGGTATTACATTACAAGCTTTACACAGCCGGATGCAGGCGTTACATTACAATCACTCCGCCAGACGAAGGTTTTACATTATCAGTTACTTTGCTTACATCATATTCATCCCACAAGACAAAGACATCAATAATCGTTTGGATATCTACACTTTACTCTTTACATTAATATTTCAATTTATTATTTTGGAACCTATTTGCAGGGCACCGCATTACAACGTGGAACTCCCTCTAAGCAGCAAACTAGGGCAAGCTAGTGGAACGTCAAGCATCCCTAGCTACGTCAAGGATTCTCTTTCAGAACTCAAACTCGACTTGATTTTCAAAGTTTGGATTTGAATTTTATGCATAACTTTTTCATGTCTCAACATCACCATAACTCGATACTGGGGCAATTTGCTTTGAAAATTAATATTCCTTTCTCTACCATAGGTCTTCAGTAGAAATTACTATGGAGAATTTCTCATTCCGAGTTTGTTTCTTAGAATTGCCTCCAACCTGATTTCCCATATCTTAGAATATGCTAATAACCTCGGTTCAAGCGTGATCATATTCGTTCTATTCGCGCTAACATCTTCGTACGCCATCACCCGCCAGAACTCGGTATTACCATAATTCAACATTGGGGCAAATTTTGAATTCGATCAAAATTTGTTGTGATTCTACCATCCAGAACTACACACAGCCTGATTCTCGTATAACCAGAGATATGTAGGCAACTTGAAACTAAAGTCTCGGCCACAATATTTTTTGCAAACTCTCACTCATTTCATTGGGTCCCTCCGAGGTTATTCCATCGGTCGGACAAAATCGACTACTCCGTCAAATTTCTTTGCTCGTCAATTCATCCCTCATTTCCAAGCAAAGAAGGGGCAAGCTGTTGACACCCAATTTTGACCGACCTATAATTACTTTTTGAATCACTATCTTAATAGACAGAAATTTTTAAAATTATTTCCTTATAAATATATATAAAAAATTATATTTAGTTTTACCCAATAAATCATATATTTTGGCATTCGTAGCTTATAATATTTTATTTTTTTTGCTATTTATTAATATTATTATCATTATTTATTTTTTATCATTATTAAAATAACAAACTTCATGCGTTCAAATATTTTTTTATTTTTTTTACATGTCTATTTTAGTATAGAGTAGGTTCCCTATAATTAGAACTTTCAACCTAAATAATACGTTATTTGAAGCAACTTTCTATAGTGATACAATTTTTTAAAGATTTTATATATTAGTTACTTATCAATGTTAGCTATGCCATGTAGTTTTTCCAATTGTTATGTTGAGTGAATTAGAACCATCATAAATTATGTAAAGAAATTATTTACTTAGCTTTATAATGGGGACCCACTGCATCATTTTTAAACAATACATTTTTCGGTCACAATTTCTCAATATATATATATATATATCTTAATACTTCTTATGTACATATGTATATGTAAGATTATTACTTAACTAAGTTTATTCTGTAGTTTTGCTTGTTCATATTAATATATACATATTACATATCTATTTTAATATGTCTTGTATACATATGCATTTAAAAGGTCATTACTTAGTTAAGTTTATTATATTTTTTACTTAATTATACTAGTAAATGTTATACATCTATTTCAATACATATAATTCTGATCGTCCTTCCCTTAAGCCCTTGAGCGCGAATGTACGAGTTCGAGTCTTAAATATTTTTTATTTTTATTATTATTATTATTATTATTTATAATGTTTAACTCATTCTTTAAGGTAATAATATATTCGTCATGTTCAGTCATGAGCCGCGACATAAGTCTGTGTAGTACTTCTTTTTTTTTTGCTCAAAATATTCCTATGAGGGGGTGTTTTGTTTTGACTTAAAGTAATTTAATACTACAATGAATGGGAGGCAGATTAATGAAATCACAGAAATTAGGTAAGTGTCACCGATGCCTTTCAAATCAACAACAGAAAAAGCATCAATATGATATATTCTACTATATACTTTTGAAAGTGCACTCCTACTGCATCTCATTAACAATTTGATATATTTTAATATATATTTTTTGAAATGCTCCACTACTACATCACTTATGATTAAATTTGACATTCTTTAATCATTTCAACATCTTGATACATATAATTATATTCATACATACGTTATACATACATATATTTATATATATATATATATATATATAAGTAGTTACTTTATGCATAAATATTACTACTTGATAAAGTTTATGATTTTACTTATCCAATATACATATATTACGGTTATTAATTAGATGACAATCTATTTAATTTATTTCTTCCAATTGATTTAAAGCATAATTTTTTTTATCCATTTTATTTAGGCATTTTTTCTTGACAATTAATATATTAGATCAATTTTGGCCTAATCCTAAATTCCCTAATTTTAATTTCATCTTTCTACCAATACCTAAAAAAAAAACTAAAACTATTTATTTGAAGCTTCATTCTCTCTCTAAACTCTGACCCTAACTCTTCTCTCTAGACTATCTACTTCATCTTCTTCTCTTGAGAAGAAGAAGATAGCCGCCCCACCTCTCTCTCTAGGCAGATCTCTCCCAGATCTTCCTCTTCTCCACTTCCTTCTTCTCCTTTCAATTTCCAGAAAATCTGCCTTCCATTACTGCGAAATTTTCGCAACTTTCAATTTGAATCAAGAAAAGTTAAGATTTGTGAAATCTCTTCCCACTTCCTATTTTTTTTTGCCTCCAAAAGGCTTTGATTTTTTGTTTAAATCCAGATTTTCAAATCTGGATTTGCCTATAAATAACAAGGTTTTCACAAAAAAAAAGAGGAGGGAGGAGAAAAGAAGAAAAAAAACGACAGACAGAAAGAGAGAAGAAAAAAGGAAGAACACATAGAGAGAAAATACAAGAACACAAAAACAAAAAGAAAAGAAAAGAAACTAGAACTTAGAGAAGCTTTTAACAAAATACTTAATTGCTTTTAAGCTCTTTCTTTTGCCTCTTTGCTACTTCGACTTGTTTGGATCTCGGATATTGCTACCGCTTTTCATTGACATAAAACTCATATTAACCGGTTAGTACTTTCTTTTCCTATTTTGTTGTACTGTCTTTACTTTAGGTTCTTACATATTATATCTTGTCAAAATAAATACATGAAGTATCCAGATTAGTTCCCATTTTCTTTGATATATTGGTTTATTATTTTGAAATATGTTCTTGTTCTATTTGCTTGCTTTGTTGTAGCAAAATTATATAATCATGATATACCTCTATATATATTTGTATATTGGTTGTGTTTTCTTTATGATTTAGCAGGGCTTGAACTTCAAAGTTCAAGACACGAGGAGTGCGAAAGTTTAAAATGTCATTATTTCGTTTACATTTTGTATTATTTATTCATTTACCTTTTGTTTTAATTTTGTAATAATCTTGTAAACTCTACTCTTCACAATAATAATAATGAAATTGGGGACTGTCTAAAGGGGGAGGGGAAATCTACGTGCTACTTGTATTTATTATTTACTTTGATATAATTTTATGTGGTTGTTGCGCGCGCTAGATAAATATGCTGAAAGAAATTAGTTATTTTTATGCTTATATTTAATTTTAAATGAAATATATTTTATCACAGAAATAAATATTGATAAACTCTACATTTTAATCAATCTGTCAAATTTTAATATTTTTATTTATACGTATTAAATAACCTGTTCAACTCTCGTATTTTATTCAAACTATCAACCATTCTATTATTAAAGAATCATGTACACAAGCTTTTGATAGATAATTTCTAGCATATTAATTGAATCATATGTCATGATTTAAGCTTAACATTTTCAGCATATTAATTAAAACATCATCTACGTGACTCTAGCATGTTAATTTATGTAGAAATCATGTTTAGGATTTAATAAGTTTAATATGCTACTTTAATAGATGCAATACCTATATATTTGCTAATAAATATTTTTATAACATTATGTCATATAGAACTGTGTTTATAGAATTTAATAATATTGCAAGCATATAAAATCAAGATTTTCATCGTAAGAAATATACATAAATCATGTCTTTAGTACTTAATGGATATTTTTAGTATTTTTGTAGAAATTAAGTTATGCTTATAAGATTACAAATATTTTCATCATATTGACTCGTATAGAAACTATATCTATAGAATTTAATAAATGTTCCAATACATACTTTATTTAGAAATCATGGCCATACGATTTTTAACCATATAGAAATCATGTTTAGTGTAAATCATGCATTTAAGTTAATAAATAGTTTATACGTTATGTAAGATTCATGTCTATAGGTCGTTATAAGTATTTTTAGTATAATATTATTAATAAAAAATCACACCTTTAGATTCTTAATAAATATTTCATCGCCTCATATTTAAACTATGCTTTTGGAATTGTAACACATGTTTATCATAGTTTTATATAAAGAGATCATGTCTATAGGATTTGATAAAATATTTATCATGTTATTTTTTTTCATCATGCCTACAATTTTAATCAATTTTCAACATATCATTTCATCTAGACACCATACCTATAAATAGCATTTAAAATAAATTTCAACATGTTAATCACCTAGATATTATTTATAGGGTTTAATATTATTTCAAGCATATAGAAATCATGTCGGTAGAAATATTTTGAGCCTATTGGGTCTATGAGATATAACAATATTTTTAGCATATTTTATCATATAACAATCATGTTCATAAGTGTTATAATTTTTAACATGACAATTAAATAGATATTAGGCCTTCCTAAATATTTTATATAACACTATGTGTAGAAGTCATGCCCATAGGCTTCTAATAAATATTTTATCATGTTATTCCATTTTTGAAATCACGTCTATATTTTAATAAATCTTCGACATATCAACATTTAGGAATCATATCTATAGCATTTTAAATAAAAAAATTTATGCGTTAGTTAAAATCATGTTAATAAGATTTTGTAAGCATTATTATTTAACTAAAATTATCAAGCATGCTTCTTTTTATTATAATCACCTAAGTAATTAAATTTGCCCGTCATATTATTCAAGTTTTTATGTTTATGATACCTGTGTCTGATTGTACGCACACACATAATCATTATGACTTCACAATTTATATGTGTTTTCAAGCATGTTAATTAATTAATTTAGAGGCTTATTTGAGATTTTATGTGCTAACTGCTTGTCCTATCTGTTTTGTTTGACGATGTGTCTAATTAGGATGCCTATATTTTCTTTTGTCTAAAACCTACCCTAAATAGTACATCCAATGCCTCTTGGATATTAAGTTGGGACGTTAGACACCTTTTACGACGTTAGTTTTTATTATTTCTTTTAGATCACTTTAGGATTATAATAATAAATAAACTTAAGACGGATAGGGGTAATTAGCCCCTTCGGAAATGATGGAAGTCGACCCGAGCAGAAAAATGACAAATCTTCATATTTTGTCTTCCAATTAATGGGCCGGCGCTGATCCGAAGAAAAAATAAGAATATAGATATTTTTATTTCCTGTCGACCTCTAAATATTTTTGTTTGTACATATTTGGGGTAGTTTAATATTTTAAAACTCAATAATTTTTAGGCATCATTAATCTTATTAGAAG
This sequence comes from Solanum dulcamara, assembly GCF_947179165.1. Classification (NCBI taxonomy): domain Eukaryota; kingdom Viridiplantae; phylum Streptophyta; class Magnoliopsida; order Solanales; family Solanaceae; genus Solanum; species Solanum dulcamara. The sequence continues at coordinate 64,811,216 of NC_077241.1, read as the reverse complement.
TTGCACCCAAATTACATTTACGATATATTATACATCCATATATCTATACTTGTCTATTATCTTGTTCATTTTTTTTATTTTCTTTTATAATGGCTACAAATAAAGTAACCATTGCTAATACTAGACATTCATTTTAGTTACCATAAATTAGGTAAGTTTATTTATTTAAATGATTTTAAAGTATACATTTGCATATCCATACATAAATTTTTATATATTTTAAGTATATTATTTATTATTTATTTTTATTATATAATAAATATATTTAAATTTGGTTCATTCATATATAAGACGTATATATATGACATATCTTATATTTTCACCATTTTCTCAAATTTAATAAAAATCCTTCTTCTTAATATTTCTAAAACAAACAAAAATGAATAAATATCCCTAATCATTTTTCTAAAACTAAATTTAAGGACTATCTTCAGATATGCTCTGAGGGATGCCTAATACCTTCCCCTCGAGTAACTAAAACCCTTACTTAGAATCTCACAGGTTTCGCAAATCAAAACAGAGTTTACATTTACAATGGTTTTCCTAATATTTTCCTTAAAATTAAGTGGCGACTCTAAACAAACAATTGCAAAATCAGAGGCATAACCATTTTTTATGTTGTGAACTATTTCGACCCGTTCGAAAATAGGGTGCAACAGAACCCATTGGGGCCTCACATAGACCTCCGCTGGAGGAGACCTCGGCCAATATTCGCTGGAAGAGACCTCGGCCATAATATCAGCCTAAAAAGACCTCGACCACCGGAAGAGACCGCGATAAATCACCTCGACTGATAAAAACCTCGGTTACAATATTCAGTACCTCATTCATATCAGTTCTTAACCATCATAGATAAGTATATGCACAAGTAATGACTGAAACAAGATAATTATTCACATAAGATGTCATATAGTCCACAATCACACAATAAATCAATGTCTCATAATTCATAAAAATTAGACAATTGCCCCTATCCGAATTCCACTATCACACTTTAAATCATATAATTCAACTTAATCTAATGAACCAACACACCCTAATCCCTTCAAATAGGAAAATACAAGGTTTAACATACTTAACAAATGTTAGAATTTCACCTGTCTTAGCCAAAAGTCACGAATAATATGAACTCAAAGCTTTTCCTCTCTGATGATACTCCAAATTACCACAATCTAATCAAATATAGACTCACAATCACATTTCAAAACTATTTACACTAAAATCAAGCATGTCGAGTGAAAATGGTAAAATGGCCAAAAATCCCATGTCGAAAAATGAACTCAAAATCCGGATATTTTTATATGAAAACATTATTCAAGTTGTCTTGAATAAAATGGTGAAAATTATTTCAAAAATGAGGTTAAAATGAGTTCAAAATCCCTATTTCTCCTTCAAATGTTCATGTCTAAGAAAATCTAAAATCTCTAATTTGAAATCCACAATTTGAAGTTAAAATCCAAAAATATTTAATGAAAATTGAAGGAAAGTGTTAGAAATACATTACCCAAGAGTTTTATCACAAGAAACCTCTAAGAAATTGCTTAACCCGAGCTTGAAAATGTTAAAAATGATGAAAAATACCTTAAACCTCACATAAACCCTCTCAGATATCGCTTAAGCGATACGTCTCGCTTAAGCGATACGTCTTGCTTAAGCGAAAGAGAACTTGGTCTGCTTAAGCGGACCCTACATCAGCATCAACAAAAATGGGTTTAAGTCATAACCCAAACTTCCGATCGAACCCTCGAGATTTGTTCGAAATCTCGCATGCACAAACCATGTATACAACTCTACTAAATTCGATGTTTTAGACTCGATGGAGCCATTAAAGTTTGAATTCAAGGTCCTCTTGACCCAAAATCCAATAAATCGCAACTAAACTAGTTTCAGCACTTGAAATACCAAAATACCTCAAAACTTCTAAATATTATAGCAAAACCATTTCTAGCGTTAGACTCACTTCTCAAAACCATCGGAATCATCAGAAATCCAATACGAGCACTCGAATTCCAAATACTGACCAAAGTCAAATTTGAATCAAACTTTAACTCAACTCCAACTTCGGACCTAAAATCCACATTTCTGGTCATTAAAAGCCTGTATCAGATATCAAATTTTTGCTATTTTTTTCAAAGTCTCCGAACAGACCCTCAGGATTCATTTGAGACTCGATAAAAATAAATTAGATATGTTATCCCACTAAATTCGACATTTCAAACTCATTGGGATCTTTAGAATTCTGAAAAAGGATTGTTATGACAGAAATACCCTCTCGGAACTCCATTATGCGTAAAACTCAACTTTTCGCCTAAACACCCAAAATAAAAAAAGACCTTGAGACCAAAACCAAAGGTCCTACTAGACCAAATTCAACATTTCAGAGCTAATGGCACTGACGGAATTCTCATACGACATCTAATTCTTTAAATGTTGAGCAAAGTTAACTGTAGCCTTTAAGCTTTCCAACACCTCGTCTAAGTGCTCAAACTAACACTGAAAACCTTAAGACTAGAACTAAAGGTCTTTCTAGAAAAAATTCGATATTGCAGAGCTCATCACGCTAATAAAATTTTCATCCAAATATGTTTTCCAAGAATGTTGACCAACGTCAAGCTTAGGTCAAAGATTAAAAGCTAAAACGCCTAATGGCACAGACTAGCACCGAAAACCTCGGGTTCCAAACTGATAATGCCACTAGCCTAAATCGATCATTTTGGAGTTGATGAAACCATTAGAATTCCATTTTGAGGTCATTTTTTTAGAGTTTTGATCAAAGTCGACTATTCAAGCTTCAAAAGCTCCAAAATACAGAAATTTGCATAGAACCCAAACGAAAAATCAGGCGACCAAACTATCAGTCCCCGAAAGTCATAAATAACTTAGGTTCGCTGCAGAAAAGTTTTAAACGTTAAAACTAACGAGAAATGGAAGAAATAACCTGAAGGGTCTTTAATGACACTAACTTCCACGAGTTTGTCTCTTTATCGAAAATCTAATCATTTCAAGAAAAATTAATAGTATATTATAGTTAAGAAGTTATTATTTTTTAATTAATTGAACCAAATCATTGACTTTCACGAATTTAAGTCAAGATATTTTAACATTTACTCAAAAACATTATACCTTAGTCCGCTTAATTAATATTCATAATTAATTGAATAGTTTTTTTTCAAGTCCTCAATCTACTAAACTTGATATTCTTCAGTCATGTGGATGAATATTTTGCAAATACTAAAATTTAAAAAATGCGACCCGCTAATAAAAATTGTATTTTATCAATACCATGCTTAGTCAAGATACTTTTAATGACATTTACTCAAAAAATTATAACTTAGTCCGCTTAACTAATATTCATAACTTGATGAATTTTTTTCCAAATCCTCAATCCACTGGAATTGATATTCCAGTCATGTGAACGAACATTTTAGGAATACTAAGGTTAAGAATGTGTGTCATTGTTTGTAAAAATTGCCTTTTATCAATATCATGCTTTGTCATGAGATTTTGCAGTTGAATAATCACAATATGCTTAGAGTATATATCAATCTCCTTATGTGCTGACAATTGTGCTTGCTTCCATTCTCGCTTCTCTTTTTCTTTTGCCTCCTTTTATATCTCTTCCACTTCAAGTATTTCTTCAAATTATTAAATACGTCTTTGATTGATTTAGGTCATTTTTTCCGACATGGAAATGTGATATCTTAAGTTGAAATAGACGCATCACTCATAGTCCGCTTTCCACTATCATTATCATTGTTAGGGTTCACATTGGTAGGTTGGTATACATTTTCAGTACTGATAGGATTGTCATCACAAGCAAATACGACATCCTCCACTTCAGTAGGTTCACCTATTGTTGGCTATGAAATGGGCATTGTACTGTATACAACATGATTATCTGTGGCTATTGAGTTTTCAAAAATCTCATCCAATAATTTATAGTGATTAAGTCCTTTAAGTTTGAACTTAAAAATTCTATACTTTTTTTTGCTGAAAAAAATATAAAATTAAATGTCACATTTTATGAAAGTTCTCAATACTAATCACGCAAGCTTGGCCATCATATGTTGCGCCCAAATAACAGAAGGACAAGTAATTGTGTTAGTTTTAGTATCCCAATCGTATCCGAAGCAAGACTTAAGTAAGTCCTTGAAATTCTTTAGATCTTTCCGTAATTCTTTACATTTTATCTTAATGTGATTTTCATCATAATTGTCTTACTTGCTAGTTTTAGTCCGTAACTCATCAATAATTAAGTTACTGTGTGGACCATTGAATGTAAAATCATTAAATGTATACTATCTCGCATCGTTATGTAGGACCTCGATGAGGACTGATATGTCCTCCTCTGTTCATTTTTCAACATTTGAACCATGTAATATACTTATTCTTTTACATTTTTTCAATATCACAATATTATGATAACAAGTCATATTCTCTATATTCATTACATAACATTTAAAACTTGCTTCACATGAGCACCAAAAAGTTGATTAAAAGTTTAGCCTATGTTTATCCTGTTAACCGTGAAGGCGCAATCATTGATTTTTTGTTTGAAATTTCAAAATCAGCTTAAAAAGTTATATGCATTGTATTCTAATTTCAGAAAAATATAACAAAGTAACTAGCGATAAATGAGAACATAAAAAAATCATATCTATAGTTTATTCCTAAATCTAGTCAACCAAATTAGAAACACTATAAAGTATTTTCATAAGTAAAAATTTGAAAGAGTAGAGAATATCTAACTCATCTTAAAAATGATAGAAGACTTGATTAATTTGATCTCCCTTTGTTGTTCAAAATGGACTAAACTTTGTTATAAATATAGGGTGGTAGAAATACTAAATTAGATGTTGGTGTAAATAAAGTGAACAAATATATTACTCAACAATCAGTTGGTGTGAGTAATGGTAAAGTGGCCATACAATATATATTATCATTGTCAATTGTGATATAAATGTTTGTCACGATCCGATTTCTCAGGTGATGATGGCACCTACTATCAACCCATCAGTAGATAAGTCTAACCCCACAGTTCGGAACCATAGGCAACACACTATCACAAGCGGAAAGAAAGAAGCGAATGATAATAATAAGAAAAGACGAATTAGAATAATACAATACGATTACCCTCAAGACCTGATATCAGTCGGTAGTTGAGGCAATAGACCAAATAAGGAAGTACAAGGTTTCTACATATACAATAATAGTAATAATAATACAGTCTGTCTCTGAATACCAAATAAAGACTAGTCCAAGCCAAAATAGAAGGAGATAGGCAACTCTGAACGCCAAGAGCTCACCCAATTCTCCAAAATCCAAGAGCTTCTCCACATGATATCCAAATAAGTAGTAAAAACCTGTACTATGATCTGCAGAGTGCAGAAGTGTAGTATGAGTACCAACAAGTGACACTCAGTAGGCATCGACCAACTGAGCTCCAAAGATAAAGCAAGTATAAAGAACATGTAAGCAAGAAGTATATATCATAAGTAACTAATATAAATAATATAGAATCCTGCAATAAGAAACATCAGATATAAGAAAGAGAGAGAAAATAGGAAACAAGCAAGGAAGTACCTAGTGGCGCTAGCCCAAGAGCCAAACACGATGACACACTACTAAAGGGGGAACAACTAAGTGACAACCTACTAATTGAAGTAAACACATATATAACATAAGGGCCCAAAGGTCCATACCAACTAAATCTCTGCATACAAAGATAGATAAATAAGAACAAGGGTCGTAACTACCTTCAAAAAAGTGACTACCCTTTATACCGCCACAAGTTCACAAATAGTAAGACAATACCTCTCGAGCCCTTGTGTTCCCAGAAAGTTTATTCACAAACAGGTAAACCCACACGGCATCCCATACTACCAGTAGGTATAAATAACTATGCTGATAATAGGCGATGCATATATGAATGAGAGTAATACAGTAAAACCAGTAGTACCTTCTATGCCAAGTGCCTCATACCAAGATATATATACACCTACTTTGGGTCCCTGGCCAGGAAGTAGGACCCATGCGTCTCTATGGGATCGCCATGGGGAGGCTCCAGAATGCCCCTATATACCTGCCTGGTCCTGATCCAGGTCTTATATTAATATGTATTCGATCATAAAATACGCTCAATCGCGATGACCGAAGATGAATAGTCAAATCAATATAAAAAAGGTAAAAAATCTCTATGACCGGGCGAGTGTCATAAAATAAGCGCATCATCGATGCCTCTTGTCCACTGAAAATAGTAGTAAATAAGGTAGTACAACCCCTATTCAAAAATCAATATAAAATAGTTTAGGTTATATCCAACCTTCTCAAATCAATGCTAAGAACCAATGCATGCATCGGGGTCAACTACATCCGTGAGAAAATAATGATCCAATGTAATACATGCCATCACCAGCACCCAAACAACACACACAATCACATACAATGATGACTCCATAAGTATCTTACCTTCTAAAGCATAAAAATAGGACTAGCACATATAACCGACCTCTAACCAAGGCCTATGTCTCAAATATACTCTAACTCAACAACAAGGCCCAAAAGGGAACTCAACCCTAACTGGATAACGAGGAGGAAAAAAGTGAGTAAATGGTGCTCAGCTAGTCAATCAAACCTCAATATCCAACTGGGAATACAACCTAGAGAATACAACCACAACTAGCCCCGCCAAACAGCAATAAAAAAGTATATGGAATTCTAGCTCTAAATCCAGAAATAGGATCCAATAGTAATTTACAAGCCTAACTAGGTGAAAACCTCTACATCAGGGCTCCAACATAAGTGTGCTACAATAATAAGAACACTAAGTCTCATAGACTCCCGCCAACAACGGCTACAATAACTAAGGATCAAACCACATCTCCAGTCTAAGGCATAATTTTGCCAACCATCATGAACATCAATGAAGCCTAAAATAGGCTAATGTAGGCCAAACTAAGGCCTCTCAGCCATATGGATAGTTTAATGTGGTCAACTAGATTGAAAATCTCATAAAGGCAACCTAGCCTAAGGATCACACCGGGACAAGAACAAAAAATCTAGGAATCTTGCATAACCCGTCACATACAATCCAAACTATAAGCTATTTATACTAAACAATATCTCATGAAGCTCAATCAAAAGAAAGGAGACCGTAGCTTACCTCGAAGCCAAATACACACGCTCCAAGTTCACTTTTCGATAGTTCTTCGCTCCAAAAATAACTTCAAATGCCTCCACACTATCAACATGTTGATCACCTCATCAATACAAATGTTTTGACACTAAAATCATATTTTTCGGAGACGGACCCAAAATTAGGTCTAAAACAAAATTATGGGACCCGCGATAGAAATTCCAAAACCAACTCCATGAAAATGTTCTAAGCATATTATTGAGCTTGTACCCCAAAATAGGGCACCAATTGATGCTCAAAATGGGAGAAAACAAACCAACATAACAAATCACCATTAAACCCTAACTAATCTTTGGGCAAGAAATTACCTCAATACAATGCTTTTTGAAGTCCCTAAACACTCCCACACGTAGCCAAGATCACCACGAATATCCAGGACTTAAAATCACCTCAATTGGAGCTCCCACTCTCAAGAAATCACCTTTTGAAATTTGAGGAAAATGTTGAAAACGAGTCTTAAAATTACCCTCTGGTATCGCAAAAGCAAACCCGAAGTTCGTTTAAGCGAACCCCTCAAAAGAGGCGGGCCTCGCTAAAGCAAACCAAAATTTGCTTAAGGGGTCCCCTAAAAATATATGGGCCTACCCAACCGCTTAAGCGACAAATGCCTCACTAGAGTGCCTCGCTTAAGAGATACCCTGGCCGCTTAAGTGAAGCTCGCTGTAGCGATGCCAAGGTCGCTAAAGTGACGGCACCAGCAACTGCTGCATCCAAAACTTTGGTAAAATCCAAAGTTCTCCGGCGGGGTGCTCTAGATTCGTTCAGAATCACGTGCGTGCAAACAGAATATTCTACCCCTCCAAATTCGACGTTCCGGACTCAATGACGCAGTAAAATTTCCATCCGAGGTTGCCTCGATAAAATGTGGATCCCACACCCAAATATATTTTTTGCCAATTCTACAAGGAGGCTCGAAATGAGATCAGAAGCCTCGAAAAACCAACAAAAGGCCGTTCTAGACCAACTCGACATTCTGGAGCTAACCGCATTAACGGAATTTCAATCCAAGTCGTTTACCAAGAATGTTGACCAAAGTCAACTTTAGGCCAAATTTCAAAGACTTTGTGCCAAATGACCTTAAACTCACACCTTTAGGCCAAATTTTGAAGACTAAAGCACCAATTAAACTCGCACCGATTACCTCAATACCCGTGCCGACCATGCTACTATCTTAATTTGGCCATTCCAAAGTTGATAAAATCATTAGAATTTCGTTCGGAGGTCGTTTTCCTAGAGTTTTGACCTAAGTCAATCATTCAAACTCCAAGTGCTCAAAAAGAGGGAAACGGGCATAAAAACTTAAATGAACGACCAGGCAACCGAACTGTCAGTGCCACTAAATCATAAATGACTTGGGATTGCTACAGGAAAGCTCTAAATGCTGAAAAGATCGAAAAGAACGAAAATGACCTGGAGGGTCATTACAATGTTGAAGTTGTTAGCAGCTAAGAAAAATATTTTTTTCAATTAATGCCACAATGGTCGCTCTTGTACACTCAGTATAACGATGAAAAATTATTTTTTATCAAACATAGAATTGAATAAAGTACTAATAAATTTGATCAAAAATAATAAATTTGATGAATATAAATAGTAAAGTAGGAATTGATTTGAAGTAATAATAAATTTTATGTTGGTGAGAAAAATCGTTATATTAGATATAAATAGTTTAAAAGTAATGATATGAATTATAAATTTAAATTACATATGAAATAATGGTTATGGATATAAATATAATTTTTTTTACAAAATATAAATTTGTGGGTCAATATTTGTATGTGAAAAAATCTCAAATCATGATTTGAAATTTAAAATTTTCAAATCATGCTTTTTAGACAATTTGAGATTTCATCTTCTGATATAAAATCTGATATAAAAACAGCTTGAAATTGCATGTCCAAACACTGATTTCATCTCATAATTTCATATTGCGATATAAAATCGCATGTCCATACGCTTATTAAATTTCAATTTTAATTCCCAATATTATTACTTTTTACATAGTATTAGAAAATAATTCAGTCTTAAACTCTCATCTTAACAAAAGGACATTTAAAAAACTGTATTTCTTTTCTTAGTATAACTAGAATATGAAGCGAAATTTTCATATATAGCTTTAGTTTGTGGCATATGGGATAACAATTTCAAAATAAAAAATGAAATTATTTTTTGAGGAATTTTTATAAATAGCTATAATTTGGATCATACTTATGAATAATACACATAGTTTAACTAATTACGATTCATAACAATATTTTTAGATTGGAGAAAGGCGAGTGAAATCGAAAGAAATAGAGGAGAGAAGCGAGCAAGATCGAGAGAAATATAGAGAGTGGCAAGCAGACTATATATCAATTACAACATGTATCTCAATTGAAATAAGATACACACACACACACATATATATATATATATGTATTTATACACACACAATCTCTTCTTTCTCTCCAAACTCTCATTTTCTTTTTTCCCAATGTAACGACTTATTCCATCGTTACTAAAATATATGCGGTTAGGATATACGAATCTCATTCTTCATAGGGTTAGGATTAATTTCTTGGTATGTGTGTGCATTAGTTATGAATTAAGGTCGTACAATTCCCCTATCACAAAGTTAAGTTGACAGTGCCTTACCGATTTAGTTTCGGGCTTAAGTTTAAGCTAAGATCAATTTCAAATAATCATATCACTCAGAATATAATGAATTAGGTGCTCCATAACCTACCAAATTAAATTCCTATGAGTATTTGATCTTGGGCGCATTTATAAGCCCATGCACTATGTTTGGCCATTGTTCTGTGGCATTCTGAGAAGTAATTGAAGCCAAATGACGTGTTTTGGATGAAAATCAAGCAAGTGTGAAATAAGGTATGAGTTCCAACATGTGCAGGGATTTTGCAAAGCAAAAGGCAAAAAAAATATATATGGTCCTGGCGCTATAGTAGCGCGATGCGCCACTGCAGCGCCAAAACCTGCATATACTTTAGTGGCGCGACGCGCCAGGATACAAACTACTGCGGCATGTTTTGGGCGCGATAGTGGCGCGATGCCCCACTGCAGCGCCAAACGAAATTCTTCAGAAATTCTCTGGGCGCGATAGTGGCGCGATGCGCCACTACAGCGCCATCACCTTTCCAATTGTTTATTATTCTTCTCTTCAATAATTGATAGGAGAGAGAACACTATAAATAGTGGGGTGTGCTAGGGCAAGAGGGGGTGGACAGAGAGGTGTTTTTGGAGGCAGAAAGAGAAAGAGAAAAGAAGAAAGAAGAAGAGAAGCACAAAAACATCTTAGGTTCTTTTCTTACCTTAGTGTGTTCTAATGTATTTGGAATTGATTCCTGGTTGTTGTTATTTACATATGAGTAGCTAAACACCCAAATTCCGGGGCTATAGCTACGAAACATGATTTAATAGCATTTAAACTTGGTGGAAGATGGGTTGTTGATTCTAATTACTCTTTCATTCTTGTGATTATAATTTTGATGCTTGGCCAGCATTAAGATATATATGTTGTTTATCTTGAATTCGGAAGAGGACAGGTAGATAGAACAAAGAAGGGAAGGAATGTGTTCATACTAACATACGTTAGCATGATTAGTAGATAGGATGCTTGTGACACATACCTATTTACCACATTTGGTTATGATAAAGGATGATAGTTAAATGCGTTTTTATTATTTCATACCTATCACCGCTCAAAGATGTAGTTAGGTTGGCAATGAAGATAGGCAATTATAGGTCGGAAAACCATAATTGGATTATTAACCCTTTTTATCAGTAATTAAATAACCCATCGGAAACTAAGATTGAATGATAGTAAACATGATTTCACATGATGCTATAGCCCTAGAATCTCTTAAAGCCCGATTAATATACATAATTATAGCATTGTCTTCACTTCGAGAAAGTGTTTATATTTCCGAAAATTAGTAACAAACAATCTCAACCTCATTGCATAACTATAATTAGTGGAGGCATTTGAAAGAAATTGTTTGCCTTATCAAGGTCCCTGTGGGTTCGATATCTGGCTTGAAAGAGCCGCTTTACTACTTGAGAGACTACGTACACTTGCGTATGCAATTGTAGCTATAACAAGTTTTTGGCGCCGTTGCCGGGGACCTCAGAAATTAGGCAAATTGACTTTCTATGTTGATTATGCTAGCTTTAAAAACTTGGTCTTAGCTGTGAATTTTCGTAGGTAACTTAAACATTACACTGGACAGAGACAAAGAGCTTGTAGATCCGTTATCCGAGCCTGAACGATTCTTTCAACGGAAGAGGCGAACAGCGGCTTCGCAAAACTTAATACATAAACTAAATCTGGCGGAAAATCACGATTTAGAAGGAGAGGTCTTGCCAGAGGAGCTCCCTGCAGCCATGGCAGCCAGGATCGTACGTGATGTGGCAGTCCCACTCACTGCAAATGTCACCTCCAGCATTCAGAAACCGCCAGTTGGAGGGAGATTTGAATTAAAACAGAACATGGTGCAATTGTTGCACTCTAATGGACAGTTCACGGGATTGTCTCATGAAGACCCTCAAGTTCACATCCAAATTTTTTTGGAAATCAGCGACACTTACACGCCAATTGGGGTATCTCCTGATTATGTGAGACTAACATTGTTTCCTTTTTCTTTGATAGGAGAAGCCAAGAGGTGGTTGAAGTCGGAACCACCAAATTCAATCACTTCGTGGAATGATTTGGCCCGCAAGTTTCTTATAAGGTTCTTCCCTTCGGGGAAGACGGCTAAGTTGAGGGCTGAAATTTTGAGCTTCAAGCAAAAGTTGGGAGAAAATTTGTACCAATCTTGGGACAGATTTAAATCATTACTCATTAGTTGCCCTCATCATTATCAGGCTAACGAAGTTTTGGTCCATACCTTCATAGAAGGGTTGGAGCCTAACACCAAAATTCTTCTTGATTCAGCTGCAGGTGGGCAAGCCCTGGAGAAAACATATGATGAGTTATACACATTGTTAAATCGCATATCCCAAGGAAATCCGGAGTGGAATGGAGGAAATGCTCGATTTGTCACCCAAAAACAAGCAGGCATGTTAGAGGTTGATACAGTAACTGCATTGACAGCACAAATTGCAGCAATGCAAAATATGATGACAACACATTTCAACACACTAGCAATAGGACAGCAGCAGGCTTCAGTGAGCATGGTTCAACAACAACATATGTGGTGCGAAGTATGTGGAAGCAGTGAGCATGTGGCCGAACATTGTGGAGCAAATCCAGAATCAATAAATTTTGTAGGTAATGCACCTAAGGGTGTTGGTAACCAAAACTATGGAAATACTTACAACCCAAATTGGAGAAAACATCCTAACTTCTCATGGGGTGGAAATCAACAAAATCATCATCATGGGCCAACTCAATACAGACCACAGGGAAGTGGACACCAATACAGTAATCCTAGTCAAGGATACAATGCTCAAAGTCAAATTGATCAAGCATCAACAAAATCGGGAAGCATGAGTGTTGAGGACATGTTGAAACAAATCATGACAGACCAAGCCAAGCTAGCTTCCGATGTCCGACAAAATCAACTGGCTACCCAAAATTTAGAGAAACAGCTGGGGCAATTAGCAAGTGCACATAGCTCTCGCCAACAAGGGGGCTTACCAGGTAACACTGACCCCAATCCCAAACAGGTGAATGTCGTGACTACTCGCAGTGGTCGCCCACTCACTGAATTGGCTCCCAAAGAAAAATTGGCAGAGAAAAAAGGCAAAGAGCAAGTCGGGCAAGAAGGTGAACCTAGCGGGTCAAAAGAAATAGAGGAACCAAAGACAAAACCTCCTCCTCCATTTCCTCAAAAATTTAAAAAGAAGAAAGAAGAGGAGTGTTTTGCAAAGTTTATAGATTTGTTGAAACAGGTGCAAATTAATTTGCCTTTGATTGATGTTTTACAGGGAATCCCAAAGTATGCTAAATTTGTCAAGGATATCGTGGCCAATAAAAGCAAGTTGGCTGAATTTGCAACTGTGGCACTCACTGAAGAGTGTAGTTCAAGAATCTTGAACAAAAGCAAGCTTCCAGCCAAACTAAAAGATCCAGGTAGTTTCACGGTGCAGGTAACCATCGGTAAATATAGTAATGCAAGAGGTCTCTGTGATCTGGGTGCTAGTATCAACTTAATGCCTAGATCCATGCTTAAGAAATTAGGCCTGGGGGAACTTAAAGCAACAACTATTTTGCTACAGTTGGCTGATCGTTCTGTAGCTAGACCTGATGGTATCATTGAAGATGTTTTGGTACAAGTAGGATCCCTTATCTTCCCTGTTGATTTTGTCGTTTTAGATTTTGAGCCGGACCCCGATGTTCCTTTTATCTTAGGACGCCCGTTCTTAGCAACAGGCGGGGCACTAATTGATGTGGCTGCAGGTAGATTGACTATGAGAGCACATGATAAAGTGGAAGTGTTCGATGTATATCATGCACTGAAATTGCCTGCAATTTATGAGGAGCTGTCTGCTGTAACCATCATTGACGAGGAAATATCAGCTCAATGTACTACCTCAAATGACCCATTGGCGAAAGTCGTAATGGGTCAAGATATTGCAGAGGATATGGAAGCTAAAGAGCTAGCAAGTATACTCGATATGCCAAATATTAACATGTGGAAGAAGAATGTAGAACCCTTAAACAGAGAATTGGGTCCTTCACCCAAGCCTTCTCTCGAGGAAGTCCCTAAATTGGAGTTAAAAAAACTGCTAGCACATCTCAAGTATGTTTTTCTTGGAATAAATAACACTTTACCTATAATCATTTCATCTGCTTTGTCTGAAGCACAGGTCCTAGCAGCACTGGAGGTACTAAAGAGGCACAAAAAGGCCATTGGGTGGCAAATGGCTGATCTTCATGGCATCAGCCCCGCTTTATGCATGCACAGAATTTTCATGGAAGAAGGACATAAGGCTAGTGCACAACCACAACGCCAGTTGAACCCCATCATGAAAGAGGTTGTGAAGAAAGAGATAATTAAATGGCTAGATGCAGGCATAATATACCCAATTTCTGATAGTAAGTGGGTAAGCCCAGTTCAGTGTGTACCAAAGAAAGGGGGAATGACTGTGATAACCAATGAAAAAAACGAGTTAATACCTATAAGAACAGTGACTGGGTGGCGCATATGCATGGACTACAGAAAGTTGAATGATGCAACAAGAAAAGATCACTATCCTGTGCCGTTCATTGACCAAATGCTTGATAGGTTAGCAGGCCAAGAATACTACTGTTTCTTAGATGGATATTCAGGTTACAATCAAATCACCATTGCACCAGAGGATCAAGAAAAGACAACATTCACATGCCCTTACGGAACTTACGCATTCAAGCGTATGCCGTTTGGCCTTTGCAATGCTCCTGCCACTTTTTAGAGGTGTATGATTGCAATATTTCATGATATGGTGGAAGACTTTGTAGAGGTTTTCATGGATGACTTTTCAGTTTTCGGAGAGTCTTTTGATCTTTGCTTGAAAAATCTAGAGAAAGTACTTGCAAGGTGTGAAGACACAAACCTTGTCTTAAACTGGGAGAAGTGTCATTTCTTGGTAAAAGAGGGTATTGTGTTGGGACATAAAGTGTCAAAAGATGGGTTGGAAGTGGACAAAGCAAAAATTGAAGTGATTGAGAAACTTCCGCCACCAATCTCAGTAAAAGGAGTTCGAAGTTTTTTAGGTCATGCCGGATTCTACCGGCGTTTCATCAAAGATTTTTCCAAGATAGCCAAACCAATGTGTGGGTTGCTCGAAAAAGAGGTAAAATTTGTTTTTGATGATGAATGTTTGCAAGCATTTGAACTCTTGAAGAAAAAGCTGATTGAAGCCCCTATCCTACTAGATCCTAACTGGGAGTTACCTTTTGTGCTGATGTGTGACGCAAGCGATACAGCCGTGGGTGCAGTTCTGGGACAAAGGAAGGAGAAAATTTTTCATTCCATTTATTATGCGAGCAAAACTCTTGATTCTGCTCAGGCAAATTACACGGTCACGGAGAAAGAAATGCTGGCGTTGGTCTATGCATTTGATAAATTCCGTTCTTACTTGGTAGGTACAAAAGTGATTGTTTTTACTGACCATGCAGCTCTTAGGTACCTATTCAACAAGAAGGATGCCAAGCCAAGGCTCATCAGATGGATTCTGTTGTTACAAGAATTCGATATTGAAATCAAAGATAGGAGGGGATGCGAAAATCAAATAGCAGACCATCTATCAAGATTAGAGGGTTCGCCCCATGTGGCTGAGCAGGAGCCGATAAAGGAGGAATTTCCGGATGAGCAACTGCTGGAAATAGAGGTACAAGATCTCCCATGGTACGCAGATATCGTGAACTACCTTGTTAGTGGAGTGTTCCCTCCTGATGCTACCTCACAACAAAAGAAGAAGCTTATGCATGATGTTCGCCTCTATATATGGGACGAGCCTTATTTATTCAAGCGAGGTGTTGATCGAATGGTGAGGAGATGTGTGCCAGAAGCAGAGGTACACCAAGTATTGGTTGCATGCCACTCATCACCATATGGCGGCCATCATGGAGGAGAGCGCACTGCACATAAGGTACTTCAATCGGGTTTCTTTTGGCCTACGTTGTTTAAGGACGCTGCAGGTTATGTAAAGAACTATAACCAATGTCAAAGAACGGGCACCATATCATGAAGACATGAAATGCCTTTGAACAACATTCTAGAGGTTGAAATCTTCAATGTATGGGGAATGGACTTCATGGGTCCTTTTCCTCCCTCATGTGGAAATCAATATATATTAGTGGCAGTGGATTACGTGTCCAAATGGGTTGAAGCCGTGGCCCTTCCTACAAATGATTCGAAAATGGTGAGCAAGTTTGTGAAAAAGCACATCTTTACTCGATTTGGCACTCCCAGGGCAATTATCAGTGATGGAGGGTCACACTTCATAAATCAAACAGTAAAGAATCTCTTGGCTAAGTATGGGGTGAGGCATAAAGTTGCTACATCATATCATCCTCAAACCAGTGGGCAAGTGGAGGTATCCAACAGAGAGGTAAAACAGATATTACAAAAGACTGTGAATGCGCAAAGGAAAGATTGGTCAGAAAAATTAGATGAAGCTCTTTGGGCATACCGAACAGCATACAAAACACCCATTGGAACCTCCCCATACCAAATGGTATTCGGTAAGGCGTGTCACCTACCAGTGGAGTTAGAACATCAAGCGTACTGGGCAATCAAGAAGCTTAATTTGAATCCAGAGCTAGCAGGACGGAAGAGGTTGAATCAATTGCACGAGATGGAAGAGTTTAGGCTCCATGCTTATGAAAATTCTAAGCTCTACAAGGAGAAAATAAAGCGATGGCATGACAAGCACATCATCACCCGCACTTTCGAACCTGGGCATAAGGTACTCCTCTTCAATTCTAGACTCAAGCTCTTCCCTGGAAAATTGTGATCCAAATGGAGTGGACCTTTTGAGGTGGTGCGTACAACGTCACATGGAGCTGTGGAATTGTGGAATACGATGAAAACGTCTACATTCTTGGTAAATGGACAAAGAGTAAAAAATTATTTTGGTGAAGATGTTAACCGGGAAGAGGAAGCCATCGAACTGGAAAATGAGTGAGGCAACAGCTGGGTCGTGCCACGATGGAAAATAAGGCGCTGCACGGGAGGCAACCCGTGATGTGTATCGTAACTTAGGACTTATAGCTTGTAATTTTATTTTTCTTTAAAAATAGAGTTTGATGTTGCGATTATATGTATATATATATATTTTTTTTTTCGTCGAGCCACGACCAAAAATAAGGCGCTAGGTGGGAGGCAACCCACCCAGTTGTTTATATAATTGTGAAAATTTCATGTGCAGAAAAACAGGTAGCAGTGTAGAACAAGCTGAAGTTAAGAAGCATTGGCTCTTGGCGCTACACTGGCGCGATGCGCCACTACAGCGCCAAAACCTGCACAAATTCTAGTGGCGCAACGCGCCAGGAGGCAAACTACTGAGGCATGTTTTAGGCGCGATAGTGGCGCGATGCGCCACTACAGCGCCAAGAGAAAGTTTTCAGAAATACTCTGGGCGCGATAGTGGCGCGATGCGCCACTACAGCGCCACAAGCAGGGTCGGGTCGAAAGCTTAAATATCAGGTTTAAAACAGACCAAAACCCCCAAAACCCTCCATTCCCGAAATTGCCTCCATCATCTCCTCCATTATCCGACCCTAAAACTCCCAAAACCTTTCTCTCTTCAACTTCCCCTCTAATTTCAAAAACTCCCAAAACTTTCCCCCTTCCACTTCCACTCTAATCTCTACTATAAATCACTTTCCTTCACACACATATTCTACCAAAGAACATTCACCTCACCAAATCATCCCTAAATCTCTTTTCTATCCTCTTTGAACTTTTCCAAACAACCACATTACCAAGCATCCGATTTTAATTACCCTTCTCCTTTTTAATGGCATCCAAAGGAAAACAAGTGACCCAAGGAGTTGGCAACAAGAGGTCCCGAAAAACTGGGACTTCTTCAACCACTGGACAAACAAGCTCAGGGATACCACCGCGTCGATTTGGTAGACAAGCAGTGGAGCAGTATGGATTAGATTGGTTTGACTCCCAGAAAGAAGCTAAATACATGGGAGATGAATATGTGAATGAAGGAAGGCTACAGACGGAGTTCCCCCGAGTTCACGAGATGGTCTACAATCTGGGTCTTCAATTTATTTTCGAAGACCAAGGTGAGTGTAATTTAACTCTTATCCGTGAATTTTATGCAAATTGGAACACTGATCAGTCAAGTACCAATAAGGTAGAGGTTCGGGGTAAAGTTATCTGTTTTTCAACTAGAAGTTTGAATGAGTTTTTGGGGACACCACATTGTGATTTTAATGAATTTATAGATATGAAAGAACAGCCACCATACAGAGATATTCGTCATACTCTTTGTGGTACTAACTCCGTTGCCCGATGGGAGAGGGCAAAGGACACCGGTAGGCACAGTACGCTGCATTATTCACATTTGAATAGTGAAGCCAAGGTGTGGTTGAAAATCGTGTGTAGTGTCTTGTTGCCATGTAAGCATGTGTCAGAAGTGACTAGAGAAAGGGTTGTCCTAGTTTACCGGTTGATGAAGGGGTTGCAGGTAAATGCCGGGTCGGTGATCCATCGGAATATGCTGAAATTCAGAAACAATAAGAGGTGGCGTTTCTGTTATGGAAGCATAATAACCCGAATGTTGAGAGCTCAAGGAGTTGAGGAAGAAAGTCACGATCTAAGTGCACCAAGGGTGCCGTATTTGATTTGCAAGGTGGTTGACGTTACCAAAACAAGAAGTCATGATGCAGCACAGGGACAAATGTTATCGGCTGTAGAACGACAAGCTCGCGACGAAAGTTGGATGGGTCGCATGTTTGGAATGGCAGAATTGCAATTGCGTACTGGTGGACGTCCGGCAACGGCCGAAGAAATGACAGAATTGGCAGAGCGCTATCCACTGACGGATAGTGCTATGCATATGTGCAGGGTAGGGCCGGATTTTCAAGAGCCTCTGGATGATGATGAACCCACCATGGAAGATGTGGGAGAAGACGAGGAAGATGAAGAACCAGAGGATACGGCTACCACTGCTCTTATGGTGGTAGATAACACAGCCACCATAATTGGAGGAGATGATGACTGAGCTATGCAGGGAGTTCTTTCTTTCACTCTTAAAACTATGCATTATTATAGAGCACTGGGGACGGTGCTTTGTTTTGGTGTGGGGTGAGAGTGTGAGAATTGATTGTATTGTACCTGTGTAGAAACTTTACTTTAGTGCATTCTAGTGCATTTTTTCATTTTGGGTTTCTTGGTAGTTGTTTTCGGTTCTTTAGCCAAGAATAGTCCCTTTTGAACCGTATATATATATAAAAAAAATGACTAGTTTAAGACACTTAAATTCTTGTATTTGACTCAGGTGATGCATGCTTTCATATGATTGTGTAGTTGACATTCAATAGTTATCATCCTTAAATTGTACATGTGCTATGTGGGAGTGGGGATTGTATGTATTCAGTGCAGACATATCGAGAGCTAGAACTTGCCCGGGGTACATACAAAACAAAATAGAGATTGGTTAGTTTAGGAAAGAAACTAGGCATTTCTTAAATAGCCTTGATTATTTTCCCTTGCTTTATACTAAACCCAACCTTTCAATACTCTCTTATTCCGAGCCTCATTCTAAAAAAAAAAAAGTGAAAAGGGGTACCAAATACTGATTCTTACCATCCCACCAGTTTAAATTACAACTTATGAAGATCTATGCAATCCTAAAACGATTGCATTCTTGTATTGATAGAGCAAAACACGGAGGGCAAGCCTATGAAAATCCTTGTGTAGCACATGAAATCGTTTGAGTGAGTGAGATGCACATGTTGAATTGTAAAGGATTTGATAATCTATAGAATGTCCAATTAAATGATGCATATGAGTTTGCTGTATTATAGAGTCAATTCTTGAGTTTAAGAGGTGTTGAACTAATTAAGGTGATTGAACATGTGTAGCCAGGTGCTTAAGGTATATCTGAGACAGATTGCCTTATGTTCATGCTAGGATCAACGTCTACGCTCAATTTAGGTGTTTGTTCGAGGACGAACAAAAGTCTAAGTAGGGGGTGGTGATCTTGGGCGCATTTATAAGCCCATGCACTATGTTTGGCCATTGTTCTGTGGCATTCTGAGAAGTAATTGAAGCCAAATGACGTGTTTTGGATGAAAATCAAGCAAGTGTGAAATAAGGTATGAGTTCCAACATGTGCAGGGATTTTGCAAAGCAAAAGGCAAAAATAATATATATGGTCCTGGCGCTATAGTAGCGCGATGCGCCACTGCAGCGCCAAAACCTGCATATACTTTAGTGGCGCGACGCGCCAGGATACAAACTACTGCGGCATGTTTTGGGCGCGATAGTGGCGCGATGCCCCACTGCAGCGCCAAACGAAATTCTTCAGAAATTCTCTGGGCGCGATAGTGGCGCGATGCGCCACTACAGCGCCATCACCTTTCCAATTGTTTATTATTCTTCTCTTCAATAATTGATAGGAGAGAGAACACTATAAATAGTGGGGTGTGCTAGGGCAAGAGGGGGTGGACAGAGAGGTGTTTTTGGAGGCAGAAAGAGAAAGAGAAGAGAAGAAAGAAGAAGAGAAGCACAAAAACATCTCAGGTTCTTTTCTTACCTTAGTGTGTTCTAATGTATTTGGAATTGATTCCTGGTTGTTGTTATTTACATATGAGTAGCTAAACACCCAAATTCCGGGACTATAGCTACGAAACATGATTTAATAGCATTTAAACTTGGTGGAAGATGGGTTGTTGATTCTAATTACTCTTTCATTCTTGTGATTATAATTTTGATGCTTGGCCAGCATTAAGATATATATGTTGTTTATCTTGAATTCGGAAGAGGACAGGTAGATAGAACAAAGAAGGGAAGGAATGTGTTCATACTAACATACGTTAGCATGATTAGTAGATACGATGCTTGTGACACATACCTATTTACCACATTTGGTTATGATAAAGGATGATAGTTAAATGCGTTTTTATTGTTTCATACCTATCACCGCTCAAAGATGTAGTTAGGTTGGCAATGAAGATAGGCAATTATAGGTCGGAAAACCATAATTGGATTATTAACCCTTTTTATCAGTAATTAAATAACCCATCGGAAACTAAGATTGAATGATAGTAAACATGATTTCACATGATGCTATAGCCCTGGAATCTCTTAAAGCCCGATTAATATACATAATTATAGCATTGTCTTCACTTCGAGAAAGTGTTTATATTTCCGAAAATTAGTAACAAACAATCTCAACCTCATTGCATAACTATAATTAGTGGAGGCATTTGAAAGAAACTGTTTGCCTTATCAAGGTCCCTGTGGGTTCGATATCTGGCTTGAAAGAGCCGCTTTACTACTTGAGAGACTACGTACACTTGCGTATGCAATTGTAGCTATAACAGTATTCTTTTCAACGCCACTAAATTTGCATCATTTGGAGTTCGAATTAAAAATTTGTGACCATTTTACTAGATACTTTCTGTGCTGAAAAGCTAAGGTCGCTATAGCGGGAATTAGACTGCTATAGAGCGGATGCTACAATGGGTTACGCGCAGTTAAATGAGTTTTTTAGATCTAAAATGGAATTTTATTATCAAAATTCGTCCAAGGTCATGCTAGGGCAAGGAAAGGGCGATTTCTTCAGTTTTCCATTGATTTTCTCCTTTATGGTAAGTCCTTCCATCAATCTAACACTTATTTGATTCTTTAATCCTTAGAATAATATTGGATTGATCATGGTGGGAGTAGAAAGTTAACCCAAGTGGAATTTTCTGGTGTAAAGGAAATTAATAGGTTGAAATCTCTTGAATATGAGTTAGTGTTGATAGATTATCTCCTTAGGACTAGATATTGATCTTGTAACATCCCAAAAATTTCCAAGCTAAGATCCGGACCATTTTCCATATGCATATAGGGTGTACTGGGTTATTCTTAATTATGCATAGGAGTTAACGTCATTTTTACTATGATAATAAATTTGGAAATGAATTAAGGTCACAAGAATCCTCTAGCATAAAATTGAGTTGAAATCTTCCTTACCGATTGAGTTTTTGTATAAGATTTTACTTGGGTCAAATTTAAACGATCATATCGCCTATAATATAAGAGTTAGGTGGTCAAAATCTATCAAATTAAAGTTCAATGAATTCTCTTTCTAACGCCACCAATTTGCCTCATTTGGAGTTTAGAGTAAAAAATTATGCATATTTCAGTGAAGTTCTGTCAGACAATCACACTTTTAAGGACGCCTATATGGACAGTAGATGGACTGTGAAACTATTAGTGAAGCATGCTGATTTTTTTTCAGAAACTTTTTGCACGTCTTCCAAGTTATTTTGGTCCTTTCCAAAACTTTTAAGCCTTATTCTAAGTCATTTTTGGGTGTTTTAAACAAACATATCATTCAACTAACTAGTTTTCCTCTCATAATCATCAATCTAAATATCCTAGTCTTATCTCTCAAAACTCACCTAGGGTTCCTCTTCTCTTGTAATGACCCTGAAGGTCATTTTCTTGAATTTTTGCAAAATAATCGTTTTACCCTTGTCAATAGTTGCCTTGAGTTGTTTTTGATTAGTATTGAGTGTTGTTTTTTGGAAATTCTATGAAAAAGTTTGGTTTTGAAAGTTTTGAGTTTTTAAAAGCTTAAAGTGTTCAAAAGTGGTATGGGATCAACCAAAATTACAAGTCTCATAACAAAATTTCGTCAATTTAAACAGCATTTTAATGTGGAATTTTGTTTAAGAGAGTTTATGGAACCAGATTTGGAGTTGTTACGAAAATTTGAGGTCTTAAGTTGGAAATTTGATGAAATATAGGTCAAGGTTTGACTTTGGTCAACATTTGGAGTTTTAATGGTCGAAATAAAATTCTGACGACTCCGTTGGTTTCTGGGGATAATTTTAGGTCTAGAAGTGGCAAGAGTTGAATTTTTAAAGGTCCCGAGATTATTTTAGTATTTTGGAAGCCTTAGTTAGTTTAGTTGTGATTTTTCAAGTTTTGGTCAAGAAAATCTCAAATTCGAATTTCGATGATTTCCTTGAGTCCGGAACGTTGAAATTAGTATGGTAGCATATTAAGTTTGTGTGCTCGAGATTTCGAATGAATCCCGATGGTTGATTTCAGGATTTGATCTTTGTGTCTTTGCTGTGTTTTCTACTAACTGGTGCTTGTGACTTTTTTTTCCTCACGATCACGTAGGCCTAGTCACGATCACAAAGTGTTAGTTCAGTCAGTCATCGCGATCGGGTGAAGGTCATGCGATCATGACGTTCAATTAATGAGTTGATCAATTTTTCCTCTTTGTGATCGCGAAGAGGGGTGTCACAATCGCGAAGTGCAATGCCTAGGTAGACCTGAAAATTTCTAAGAGTCGGGATTTATCCCATTTTCACTATTTTTGAAACCTAGAAGCTCGATATAGGCAATTTGGGTGTCATTAGATTCGTATTCTCATTGAGATGCATATTTGAATAGATTATAGTGAAACAGAACATTGGCGTAAGGGAAAAGCATAGATTCTAGAGTAGTTCGGGGTTGATTCGAGGTAAGTGAATTTCTAAACCTTTGCTTAAGCTTGTAGGATCATGTAATCATGTCTTATGTGTTGAAGGGTAATAGAAAGTGATTTTGGGAAATATTGGATATTCAATTGAAATTAATAACGAAGAACGGGGGAATAAATGGCAAGTAAAATGAATTAACATGATGTGTTCGATATGGTTAAGTCCTAAATTAATTGTGGATATGTGAATAAATTATTGTGACTTAAGTTATGACACTTGATTTATGACTTGTTGATATCATTTCATTAGTTATGATCACGTGACCATTTGCATATTTGCATTTATTCTGATATGTTGAGATGAAATTGATTTGAGGAAATATGCCAAAGAAAAATAGTTCCGGCTAATGATGATTATGCCGATGGAAAATGGTTCCGGTGATGCCGAAGGAAAATGATTCTAGAGATTGATATTTATGTCGAAGGGAAATGGTTCCTGCGGATACATGGTTCATGTATGCCCCCCATGGGTTCTGGCCTGCTAGTTAGCGAATGTGTATCATTTAGGACATACATACATCACTATATGTGATATTACATTGCATGCATTGCATCCTACATTTTTTGTCATTGTGGACTGTTTTACTGCTTTTTTATATTATTGACTATGGTGATTCGACTGAGATTTGAGTTGTACTGTTGTTAAGATATATACTTGTGCTGTTAGAACTGTTAGACTGGACTGATTTCTATGCAAGTTGTAGTCTGAGGAGTTGTCTGTATTTTACTAGCTTAGCTAAATCATAGTTGTTTGCTTGCTGGGTACCGTGTCAGTGGTACTCACCTCTTTCTATCTACACTTGTGTAAGTTCTGAGCCCGAACAGTGACCCTAAGTTCTTTTCTTGCATCTAAGGCTTTTAGAGGCGATTCGAGAGGTAGCTGTTGATGCTGACAATCTTTCTTATTCCTCTTCACTTTTACTTTGTTTTATTAGAGAGACAAAGATTGAGACTGTATTTTTTTTCAGTATCTTGTATTTAAAGGCTTGTACATGTGACAATCAGTCTGTGAGGAATTTTGTAGTTGACTAAAATTTCTGCTATTGTCTTTTTAAATTACCTAATTTTAAACCATTTTCGCTTTTATTTTTCGCATTTATTGGGTTTGGACTGACTTGTCCGGTGGGAATGAATAAATGCCACACACCCGGTTTTCGGGTTGTGGCATCTTCATTAAGAACCTAAAGCTTTCAAGTCAAAAAATTAAAGAATCAAGAGAAGTCTTCCATCTAAGGTTTTTTCAAGTTCTTCCACTCAAATAACTACATTAAAAAGTTTCTTTTCTCAAGATCAAGCACCGTGATTTCAAGATCAAAGATTTCCTTCAACAAAGCTAGTGTTCTTTCTTATGCTTAAGAAAAATCAAGTCTCTATCAAAGCTTTCTGTCCAATAGCTTCATGACCAGGAGTGTAAGGCTAATCATAGTGTTGGACTCAGTTCATCCGTATGCCCTACATCTAAATTCAATCAACAAGAGTTTAATCTAGAGTTTTAACTTAAGCTTCCTTGAATTTTGAGTTCTTTCATCACTCTTCAATATTGAATTATGATGCTATCATTGAAGTCGTGATTTTTCATGTATTTTTTATTTTTTTGATTATGTTCATGTCTATTTTTTAAATGTACCGTATTTAGGAAAAAGTTGTTTGAAGGTTTTACATTGCTATGCATTATGCATTATTTTCAGTTCAAGCATTTTGAAATATTAGTTAAATAAGAGCTTTTGCATTACTATTCATTATACATGATTTTATAGAGTTTTAAGTGAGTTAAAAGTGTTTTGCATTTATTATTGAGAATGAATTTTAAGGGAAATGAAGGGTACCAAATGCATTACTTTATTTTAAAAAGAGCATGACTACTTTTAAAGATAGAATTATCAGTTTAAGAAAGCAGTTTTCAAACATTTAAAGTTGAGTTCAATTCAGTTTAAAGAAAGTATTTTGAGCAAAGGCTCTAATATCATATTTTTAGTTTTCCCCTAAAGTGGGACACCTTTAAAGTTATTGAGCATAATGCATGTTTTGGGAGTAGTATTGATCACCGATTTGGTACGAGTTAAGGTAACTCAAACCCCATAACCTGCACCACTAGTGTAGATAGGATCGTGCTATTAATTCGGGCGACTCCTCACTTCGCTTCCAAAATAGGACTTTAATTTAGATGGATCCATAAATTGAGGTTTTGTCCTATACTCTGGCAAGGAATAGGATCAACTGGGCTAGATATTGTATCATCACGATGCTCATGGTGATGGTTGTCACTTAGAGAAACTTCACAAGAAAAGTAAAGTTATATTATTTTCACTATTCAATATTGTTGCATACTTTTCAGTTATAAAGCTTTGAGGTTTATATTACGCTTGCATTATTTTACTTTCAGTCAAGGTATTTTAATATTTCGTTCAGTAGGAGTATTTAGTTCAGTTTAGTATTTTCATCTAGGTTTATTATGTACCGTGCATTTCATGTACTAACGTCATTCGATGTTGCATTTTTATGATACAGATTTAGGTACTCACGATAATAGACGTTCATAAGATCTCTTTCCATCAACAGTTGGCGAGACCTCCTTGCCTTTGGAGGGCTCCAATGTAGTTAGTTCAGTTTTATTTGATTTATAGTCAGGTAGCCATGGGTCTTGTCTCGACACCTATCTTCAGTTAGTACAGGCTTCATAGATGGTTAGAGTTAGTGAGTCAGTTCAGTCTTTGTATTCAGAAGTTTTAATCATTATTATTTATATTCAGATTTATTTTAGACTTTTGCATAAGATGTTTTAAATAATTTTGAATGTTCACTTTATTAAGCTTCCGCATGTATGTTTAGTCTTTCATTCAGTAGTCAGTCAGGCCAAGGATTCGCTTGGGACCAATCATGGTCTTCGAGTGCCAGTCACGTCAGGATCTAGGCTCGAGGCATGATAAACTAACCATTCCAAAATATAGAGTTTTTGAGTAGATTGGAAGGAAGAAATAGTGAGTTTGAATCCCAAAGTATTTGTTGTAATAGTAGTTTATTAATTATTCGTATAATTATTTTATTAGATAATTTAGCATTCAAAAACGTGATGAATAAGGAACATTATCAGTGGTACAACTTACTTGTTGTAGTAGCTTGGCACCTAGGTAGGATAGGTTTCTTAACCGAGTAGTTATAGACATGTTCTCATTGCATAATATATTATATATTAACAGAAAATCTCATGTCTAGGCCTTTGAACATGGAGTCTGAATGGCTAAATGTGTTGTTATTACTGTTTAGGACAAGAATGTACTATGTGGGTTATAATTATTCTGTGACTAGAGTTGGTTGTCTAGTTCTTGATTGTTAACCTTAATACTTCTTGTTGTGATGACTGATGGTTCTGTAAGATTTATGTGTAAGGAAGTTATAGAGTTATAATGAGATCCTAGGACATGTGGTAATCAATGGGAACAAAATGAACAAGAAGAGTATTTATATTCATGGGATTAGAGAGGTAATTTCTGAAAAATAGGTACTCATAAAGGGGTCCAGTATTGGTCTATATATATGTGCGTGTGTATGTGTGTATTAATTATTCCATTTAAAATAATTGTGTAATGCATATTCACAAAATAAGAGGTGAATGTGAAATGACTTCATGTTGATAATCTCATGAAATTAACCTCTTTGATTTACTTGTGGCTTCAAGTGTGGTTGTTGCATTGTGGTTTATGATTGTGATATATGATTTTCGGTGAATCAGATGTCACATAAGCACAATTGGATCAAGTGCCACGCCGATATAATTGAATCAGGTACTACGCCAGTATATTTGGAATGAATATCACACTAGCACAATTGGATCGGATACCACGCCGGTATATTTGAAATGGGTGCCACGCCGACATAATTGGATTGGGTACCTCACCAATACACTAACTATGTTTGGTATTAGGTACAACACTGGTACAATAACAACTTGAGTGTGGGTTCTATGAGAGAATTAGATTGATTGTGGTAATTGTGATTAATCATGTTCATTGGGTAAGCTGATTCAAGTTAAGGACTGGAAGTCCAAGTGATGCTATATTCGTAATGTGATTGTGTATCATCTATTTTACTATGTTGTGTCTATCTGTTCGTATTTTATATAATCAGGTATGATGTTGTGTGTGATCAAGTATAGAGTAGTTGACTTATTGTTAAGTTGAGATTTGGTGACTTAGAGTCGGATTATGTTTTGGTCCTATTATATTGTTGCGTGTGATCATGTGGGTCTGACGAATAATTTCTAAGTTTTTGATTTTGTGCGAGCCGCTATGGCAGGATAAATCCTGCTACGACGGGGTAAATCTCTCTATGATGGGGCTGCTATAGCATATTAGGGGCCGATATAGTAGGCCAATTGCAGATTTAGAGCCCGTTTGGATGGGCTTAAAAAGTTACTTTTATGTATGAAGTGCTTTTAGAACTTTGAAGTGCTGAAAGTTATTTTTATAAATAAGCAGTTGAGTCTTTGGATAAAAGTGCTTATGTTGAAAATATGTTTGAATTTTAGGGTTAAAAGAATAAAAAGGGTAGTTTGAAAATTTAGTTAAAATATAAGGGACATAAAAGTAATTTCCATGGTCAAACAAAATGGCTTTAAGCTATTAGAAAAAAAAAGTTAGAAATTCTAACTTTTCATTTTTGACTGACTTTAAGAATTTTATGGCTTAAAGTTAGTATTAGGCAAACACGTCCAAAAGCTAAAAAGGGGCTTTAAGTTGGTTTTGACCAACTTAAAGCCAATCCAAACGGGCTCTTAATATAGAAAAGTCCCAAATCATTTTTATTTTTGCAGTCTTGCAAGTGGTTTACTAAATAGTTAAAGGTCAAGGTTTTGGCGTGAGATTTTTGAGGAAAAATGGTAGACTGGTTAGAAAAAGTTGGTGATGGGGTGTATTCAGGAACTCCTCTATGTGATAAAAAGGTTATGTTATAATCTGATAAAGTGTTAGGCTTGGGAAGCCTGAGTGTGTGTCAAGTGTTAAGCCTGAAAAGTCTGAGTGTGTCTAAAGTATTAGGCTTGAAAAGCGTTAGCGTGATAAGGGAGTGGAATGATCAATGGTAGAGTTGGTAGAAAAATAGAGTAGGAGGATGGAATCAAGTGTACTAGTTACGGTTATGGTAATCGAGATGGTAAGAGTATGTGGATAAATCATTTGGGTAGTGCATTTTCTTATTGCATGCTTTCTCATGAATATTTACTTTATATTATGTGGTGGATTTGTTGTCGACTGATGATGCCTACGAGTACGTGTTGTTTGTAGTGATACTACTCTTCCTATGCCACTTGGCATAATCTGATTGCAGGATCAATGATGTTTCTTAGATGAAGTCGATGATGCTCTCCAACAGCTTCTACTCCTTCTTTCCTTATGGTGGGAGCTGTATCTTATTCTTCGTATATTGTACTCCCTTAGTAGCTCTTGTACCTATTTAGACTAGTTCATTGGGAGGGTTGTATTGGTATTTTTTTTATAAAAATAGTCAACTTGTAAAAGGTGTTCTATTTAAATCAAGGTTGAGATTTTCTTTATAGTTAAAAATTGTAAATATGGTTTTTTCTGTTTATTCCATATTAGCCTTGAAACTGAAACATAGAGATACAAATACACATTTATCACCTCTAAAAATAAATACACAAATACAAATTGTATCAATTTTTTGTAATACAAAATTTAAAAATAAAATATTGATAAAGTGTTTGGATATTGTATCACTCCTTAAATAAATACACATATATAATTTTTCTGATAATAGTTGCATGATTAGTTTTTTCGAGATACAGTCTTAATAATAGTTTTATCGACTTTTTTTATACACAAATATAATTTTTTTTGATACATATATACAATTGACTGTATCAATATGTATCAATCGAAGAAGATGTAGTTTGATAATAGATGTATTTTTTCAAATGCAATTAATTATGATACACAAATGCAATTGACGTATCAATCTAAGAAGACGAGAAGATTCAAACATTGAACACCAAATCAAAAATCAAAAATATTTTTTTTGATATATCAGCGTTAATCTAATAGAAAAATAAATTAACAGCCGACCAAAAAATTGAAGATCAAGAACCATATGTTTAGATAAAAATAATTTTGGTAAAATATTAATGGATTTTTGTACTAATAAATAAGAAATAGAGATGAAGAAAAGGACATATTCACGCAATAAACTGTAGGGGGGGGGGGAGGGAACGTGAGAGGAGAGAGGAAAGGAAGAGAGAAAGAGAGGGGCGAGAGGGAGAAGAGTGGCGAGTGAGAAGAGGAGGAGAGAGGAGACATTTTCTATAAAACCTTACATATAGTTATATTAGATAATTTTTTAAAAGTATCGCTAAGTTATTTATATATGTAATAGACTAATAGCTATATTTATCTCAAGTTTGATCGAACTTTTAATTTCAGAATTAGTAATTTTAAAATTAAAAAATCTCGGGATTAAGTATCAAAATGACTAAAAAGCCCTTCCCTAACTATAATAAACCACTTTATCTATAAACAAACTAAATAAAATTTTAATTAAAATATATACGTTGTTAATACAAAAAAGGAGAAAGGCTAATTTTTGGAAAATATTTTTTCAAAAAATAATTTGACTTTTTCAATGAAGGTACAAATAAATTTAACTAATGACATTTTACCTTGATTGTCTATCCGCATAAGCCAGACCCACCCTTCATAGCCTCACACCCTCTTTCTACCCTCAATTTCCCTAGTGTTTGCTTATATTAGATACAAATGCTTTTTCTTTTTTGGATTGTATACGGACACCTTTAGATCTTTACCAAATACCAATGGTCAAAATGGTCCAAATAAAAGTGTCTGATTTTTGGTACGCGTGGTCTTCCTCTTCTATCGATGAAAACCGAAGAAAGTAAAAACTTTACCCTCTCATGTAACAAAGGCACCCAATTCAAAATATTTGTG
Source organism: Solanum dulcamara (assembly GCF_947179165.1). NCBI lineage: Eukaryota > Viridiplantae > Streptophyta > Magnoliopsida > Solanales > Solanaceae > Solanum > Solanum dulcamara. The sequence continues at coordinate 64,780,916 of NC_077241.1, read as the reverse complement.
CATTGGTCAGTCAATTCTAGGTTGTAACTAAATGCATATTATATTGATGTATAATCAATGGAGTTGATTTTAATAATTTTAATTTAATTCTTAGATATATAGAAACTAGCTTATGCCTTATTGTACAAGTCAAAAAGATGTTTTGTTTTGTTTTTTCCAACTTTCTGTATGATGTCATATGCTTTTCAAATATTTTGTTGTTGATAAAACATCATGCATGTTGAATTTGATTGTAAAACTAGGAATAAGATTTTCTCAATTAATTAAACATCGTATTACTCCATATTAATTATGAGCCTGTTTGGATTGGCTTTAAGTTGGTCAAAACCAACTTAAAGCCCCTTTTTAGCTTTTGGACGTGTTTGCCTAATGCTGACTTTAAGCCATAAAGTTCTTAAAGTCAGTCAGAAATGAAAAGTTAGGATTTCTAACTTTTTTTTCCAAAGTGCTTAAAGTCATTTTCTTTGACCATGGAAATTACTTTTATATCCTTTATATTTTAACTAAATTCTCAAACTACCTTTTTTTATTCTTTTAACCCTAAAATTCACATCATAAGCACTTTTATCCAAACACTCAACTGCTTATTTACAAAAATAACTTTCAGCACTTCAAAGTTCTAAAAGCACTTTATACATAAAAGTTACTTTTTTTAAGCCTATCCAAACGGGCTCTATATTAGTTTTACAAGTTTATAACACTAATATGTGATACAAAGTTATATAAATTAGCTATTCTAAGTAATTAATTAATCATGTTACTTAATGATTCATTTTATGCACTTCGAATACATTTTATCTACAAATAAAAACAATTTCATGGGGCATTAATTTGTTTGTTTCATTCTACGTAAGAGGGAGTTTCATAGGTAGTCATGTCAATTGTTTGAACCATAACCCGGCCTTGCATGTTTCATGTTACTACTACAAATATATATTTTTGTGTGAAATTTGATCCCTAAAATCATACTACATCAGTCGTACACACGGGAGGAACTACTAAAACACTTGAGTTATCAAAAAAAAAAAAAAACTTTACACTTTGATCCTTAATCTTTCACCAACAGGTTTGCCATCCTATTATGCTCCAAAAATACATGTGTGAATATTACTATATTAGAGCTCCTAGCTTCTGCATTAGAGACCTGCACTCAAAAAATAATGTTATTATATGGCAAGTATCCATGTGTAATCATACTAATAACTTCATTTGAGTCTATGTTAATTTCCAGCGGGCATAAGTCAGGCTAGCTGGCTTTGACTAATGATCTATTTGAAAAGATAAAGAATTAGGTAGAATTTAGAGTTGGTGCTTCAAATTTGAATAATTAACATTAGAGAATGTGATCACATATATATATATATATATATATATATATATGACATGTTAGCTAGCTGCCAGACACATGCATCCTTGTATTATATTTAGGAAATTAAAGCTACAAATCTAAGACGTGATGAAAACTACGTACATTGTTTTAAATCAAAATTATGATTAAGTCAACTAATCTGAAATGAAGGAGGGAAAGTGATGTCCCAATATTTTTCTACTATATAATAACTGAAAGTTTCGTAATATTATGAATGATACTTTCAAAATAACATTACTTTAAATGGATATTTTGGTATTTTGGTTTCAACCCTTTTATTCCATTTCTTGATGACGCATTTTGTACCAAGGTGTCATATTGGATTAATTTTGGCCCTTTTAATTTTAAAATTGAAAGAATCTTTTCATTCAATCCCTATTTATATTTTAATCTAAATTGGGGTAATTAAAAAACAAGCAAGCTACGACTTCAAAGTTTAATATGGCAGAAAACTGACGTATGGAGACTTCATTATTCTTGGAAAGCCAGTTCTAATATACAAGCTAAACCATCCCATGTGATGTTTAGCTTGAATCCCACGATTTAATGCACTTAAACCTATGACTAATTTTTTTCTTTCTTTCTCATGATTCTTGCAATTCCAATGCTCATTTAATTATTACTTAATATACTATCCACATAAAATTTCGTAATTCTCTCACTTTCACCCAAAAAAGTCTTTTGGTACTGTATTAGGAAGGGAGTCTTTCACTATGGACCGAGACTACACTAAGGAACAAGGAAGCTTGACTGAGAAAATAAGTCAAGGAACGAAGCAGCTTGTATTGTTAGTTTAAATATTTCTTTTATTTAAAAATAATTGAATTATTGGAATATGACATATATATTATTTTTAAAAAGACATAAATTAGTCATGTTTTTTTATTTTTGCCTTTTTCAAACTTTATGTTATCTCTCAATACTCATTTAATTCATTTTTGGAACTCAACCTTGAAAAATTAATTAATAAAGGTAAAATTAGAAAAAATTTCCAACATCTATCTTGAATAATGAACAATTCAATTATTTTGACCACTAAAAAATACTCCAACAATTTAATTATTTGGGAATGGAGAGAGTAATAGTTATTTTAGCTATTATTTAAATTTCGTTATATCACATTGTTAAGTCTATCTTTAGGTAATGATCATAAGTTTCATTTTGTGTAACGATTGATTTTGTACGATTCCATCGTTACTTGTATATTTTTTCATTTTATCTTTATTTGTTATTTAATATTTTCATTTTATTTTCTACCATGCTTTTTTTTTATCGTAGATCTATCATGTATTCTATTTTTCGTTATAGGTTTATCATTCAAAAATTTATGTATGATATTTTATAATGACGAAAAATGATATAGTCTATCCATACAATATATTTATTATATATTATAATATAATACTAATATAATATAATATATTATAAAATAATACATGCCAACCAAACGATATATAGCACCCTTTACTATAACAAGTGGAATTTACATGCACTCAATATAGCATAATCAATAAATATTCACTACTGCGACTTTAACGGGTACCCTAATTCTTTATGGTATACTAGATATGGAAACTCGTGCTGGCACGAGCTTAGTGTACATTACTCTTCTAATTTCAATTTTTGTGATATAGTTGAAATTTAAAGAATCATTCAGAAATAATATATATTACTCTTTATGTTCCAATTTAGTTTTTATATATTTTAAGTTATTTATTATTGTGATTTATAGTTATTTTTATATAATTTTTAAATAGTATATATTACTTCTTATGTCTCAATTCACATGGCACATATAAAATTTTAAGAGTCAATAAGATTTTTATATGTTTTTCAAATATTTCAAGTTGTTAAATATTATGATTTATAATATGTTTTTACATTTTTGTCAAACTATATATGTTACTTCTTCTGTCCCAATTAATGTGGCATCGATAGAATTTTGAGAGTTAATCAATTTTTTTATATCTCTTAAAATTTAAATATTTTGAATTATTAATTATCGTAATTTATAGAATTTTTAACGTAATTTTTAATATCCAAAAGACTAAAAAATAAATTAGATAAATTAAAACAAAAAAATTATAAATATTACATAAATGCCCTCAGCTAGAAGCAGACACATCTGTGTAGAGGTGTCTACTTCTAGCCTTTTCTATATAGTAGTAAAATTAAAACAAAAGAATTATAAATATTATATAAATACCTTTGGATAAAAGCAGGCATGTCGATGAAGATGTGTCTGCTTTTAGCCTTTGCTATATAATAGTAAAGTAATTAAATCAAGATGCATACTCTGATTTAGAAATGATCCAAAAAACCAAATTCTTATTTATGATTTATAATTTAAATAGAAAAATAATTTAAAAATAAAAGACAATTATCATTAATGGATGTCAATTTTATTTTAGATTTTGGAAATTAATTAAGTAATATTCTCTAAAAAGAGATACAGTTAATAGCCTTACTGAATTAAAAATCCATAATAATTTATTGGGGACAATACTAAACATTTGAAATACAAAAAAAATAAAAATGAAATACATCCTAAAGTAATATTTCCAAATAATGAATCTGCAAGTTCCCCCAGTCATTGGGAAATAACCTTATAATGATTGTGTGTTTTAATATTTACTAATTGATTTTGTGTTAATTTTTTCCTCTTGATTTTTCATTGATAATTGTTGATTGGCTGCCTAAATTTTGAGTCAGTAGTAAGATTTAAGTCCTTCTCAAGTCTAATCTCCTTCTTATTTCTCTGATCAATCTTTTAGGTCTTATTTGTTTGCGCTCAGAGTCTCTGTTTAGATTAAATTAAAAGTTGGTCTTAAGTTATTTTTTAATTTATAAAAGTATTTGATGAATCAAAAAAATATTTAAAATAAGTAAAAATTTACAAAAAAAAAGTTAAAAGTTAGGTTGGTACCCCCACCCCCACCCCTCCTTTTTTTTTTGACTTAAAAGGCATTTTAAACTAATTCAAACGGGCTTTTAATGTATGTCTTAATCTTAATTATTCAGATCTCAATCATAAAGTCTGTTTGTTTTTCAAAGTCATAATCTTAATTATTAATGCGTTTATTTTTCTTTGTTTACAACCATTTAATGGATCTAAATAATTAAGATCCATAACAAAGTCTAATAAAATTAAAATATCTATTTAATTTTTTGTACAAAGATATTCAACTATCACCATCACCTACCATACACAACCACCATATTCAGAACCACAACCACCACTAATGCCAAACACCAAAATAAATGGTAATCACCATTTGCATTCATCACCACTAACTATTATTATATCCACTAATTACTATTGTTAATTACTATTTACTATCATTAGTCAACATTTTAGCGATCAACCATCACCACCAACCACCATGCTTAATCACTACTGTCAACTATTATATCATAAATTACTATTTAAAACTACCATCATCAGTCAATACCATCCCAAACGACACACACAATCATCATCATTTGTCATCACCACCATCAATTATCATATATAAATTTTAAAATATTTTATTAATATAAGATTAGACAAATTTAATATTTTATTTAAATTTTATGCACTAATTAAAAAACACAAACAATCATAATTATAATCATTTAGTATCCGTAACATCTCAATATTATTTTAAGGTATATTCTGATTCATATTAATCCCGGTTCAGCAAGGCCAAAGGAGAAAGTAACAAAAATTTTGGAATTCTTGTGCATGGTGTCAACGAATGCAAAGAGAGCGAGAATGTCCGTATGAACTTCAAAATAAGGGTCCCCCACTCCTCCTTTCTCTTCCGTCCTTCCATCCTTTCACATCTGAAACCCTCAAAAAAGCAAAAGTTATGTATCCACCATTTTTGAATAAAGTTAAAACTCATGAGATTCTTGTTTCAGACTGCCACCACTTTCGACTTTCAAATCCTTCATTCTCCCACTCTCTCTTCTTTTCTTAAACAGTGGGAAATTTTTTACTCTTCTTTTATGTTTGTACACTCCAAATACCCATCATTCCAAACACCCCCTTTTCCTCACTTCCCTATGACTCAAAGAATGTGATAAAGAAAAGGGAGAGAGACTCCAAATGTTCCATTTGTCTCTTCAATCTTATACCAATTGACCCATATCTTCACTTTTTATACTATTTCCTTATAGTAGTATATTCAGTCTTTTTTTCCCTTTTCCTTCAACCCCCTTCTATACTTCTTTAAACAATCAGAAAAGAGAACAAAATCCCACTTGGGGTTTTTTAATTTCCCCCTTTTGCTTTTGTTTTCCTTCCCTTTGAACCATTTTTAGTATTTTTGATGTTTGATTGAAATGGGTGGGGGAGGAAGAGTGGAGGTGGTAAGCAGCAAAGGGTGTTCAAAGCTGTTAGTAGATTTGTCCTCTTCATTCAGAGGGATTCCATCTTATTCATTGCAACCCTTTATGTCTCCTGCTTCCTCTAACTCTGTTATGTCTCAATCAATACTTACCACTCCATCCAACTTCCCATTTTCTGGACTTGTTATCTGTGTCACTGGGCTTTCTAAAGGTTTGTGATGCATTCTTTATACTATGGTATTGAATTATTTGAGGTAAAACTGATGTGAATTGAAAGAGGAGATGAAAAAGATTGTTTTTTTTTCTAATATGAAGTTGATATTGGTGTGTCTTGATATGTTCTATTGCTAATCCTTGTTTCTTCAACATGTTATACCAGAAGCTAGGAAGCAAGTGATGGAAGCAACAGAGAGATTAGGCGGTAAATACAGCCCTCATTTGCACCCTCAATGTACCCATCTGGTGGTTCAGATATCCTTTTGTTTCTGCATTTTCTTTTTCCTTGATCATTAGTTTTCCTTACGCATTTTCTGTTTCCAACTCTAGTAAAAAATTCTTTTTTGTATTTTTGTTAGTTGCCTAATCTTTTCCATACTTAAACAAGACGGAGACATGAAAATTGGATAAGTGGATCTAGTTAGATGTTTATAACTTGCTCGTTAGATCCAGGTTATCAGGTGATTCATTTCTAGTGGTTGGTTCAAATTTTTTGCTTGTATTTGTATTCCTTAATGTCGGCTACAGTTTTTCTGGACGAAAGTTTGAGCATGCTTCGAAACATGGTTTAAAAAATGGTCTCCTTCTTGTTTCATTGGCATGGTTTGTGGATAGCGTGAGAAGGAATGGTAAGAAACGTTCTATTTGCATTTTTATTAGGGCTAATGCAGTAAGCTTCATTGCTTGTTGTCTGTATTACTCTAGTATTCCAGGTTTTATGTTCTTGTTCAATTGATTAATTTTGTTATTTCTTTTTCCTTGAAGTGGACTGTTGAACGTGCTGATCCTTCTTTTGATTTTGGTAACCTTTATTTCTTTCAATTGAAATAACTAGTCAGTTGTGGTTCTTAATAGATTCTTTCCAGCAAAGGCGGATACATTCTGCACCCACTTCTCTTTTATGGCAAGGGATGTGAGCATAGTGTAAAATATATATTTTTGAAAAACTTTCAATTACTTATACATTGTTTAAGCAGAAGGAATATATAGGCTTGCTTGAATTACCTAAACTTGTTGTGTGGCCATTTGATGTTAAAATGTTTGAGATACTTAGCATTAATCTTCGTATTTTTATTTATAGAGAAATAAGCTACTGTTTTAATTTCTTGAAGTTGAATTGTCATTCTTCTGTTTAAGATGTATCTACATCGATTATAACATTGAACCTAGAATTTGTTTCCTTCTGTAATAAATAAACCTTTTGCTTGCAGTTGTTTTCAAGGTGCAACCCATATTTCTGCAGTTTCTTTTACAAAAGGTTTAGGAAATTTAGGTTTTTTATTTTCTTATTTTTTCTATGACTAAGACATTATTGCTTATGTTTGCTCCAGTGAGGCTGAGTGAATCCCTTTATAGTGTTAAAGGTGTTGGACAAGGTGGTTTCGCTGTAGATGATATCAGCAGGCAGCATTCATGTCTCCCTATTGCATTGCCTGAACATAGCAAACTACCTGAAATGATTGAAGAGCCTTTAATACATGCTGAAAGAGAACCCAAGCGAAGAACTCTGTTTGGTCATACCTTTTATGTTGATGCAGATGTATCTGATGAGCTGCGTAGTAAGGTAGGTTGAGGTAGTTATAAAAAGGCTCAAAGATGAATATTTTGTTCAACTTATACAGGATTGTTTTGCTGTAGTACTGCTTATCTAAGTCTTATATTATGCCTTTTGTTTCACTGAAAATCGGTGCTATGCCACGGTATTTTTCTTTGTTTGTTACAACAATAAGAATTCCTATATTGCATCATGTTCTGAAGCGTATTCCATCTGAATCAATTCAAATTATTAAAGGTGCTTTGACTATTTCTCTGACTTCTTGTTGTAAATTTCAGGTCATCGAGTCTGCAGCAGCAGAAGGTGCTAGTTTGGTCAATCAGTGGTTTGTTGGTTGCAGTGCGAGTCATGTTGTCTGTGAAGGAAATTCAATTCGGAAATACCTTGGCCATTCCTCTAACATTGTTACAGTAAGTGTTACTTCATCTACTTAGTGAGTGTGCCTGAATGCTTCTTCATGTTTGCAACTTAATCGAAAATGTTATGTTCGATGAATTACATTTTTCTGATCCCACTTTTATCATGTCATGGGCAAGAACTTTACATTAAGTCCTATTAGAATCTTCTTGAGGACTGTTGTATCATTCCTCTGCCCCATTTCTTCATTGGAATTGCTTTTACAAACAATAAACATTTTTGTCAGCCGCTCTGGGTTTTGAAGAGTGCGAAGGAAAAACGCCTGCAAAGGCTTGTTCATATGTCTGCTGATTTGGCTAGGCAAACTGGAATATTACTTGATAGCATTCAGAATACAATTTCTACCAAGGTATGTATTCACATTCCTTCCGTTTTCCCTCCTCTCCTCTTTCACAGTTTCACTATCATCCCCATCTTCTAATGGTTATTGATGAACTTTCCAAGGTTCTTTCTCTATCATCTTAAAGATTGTTTTAGAATATCTTCCTATTGTTTTAATACAAGGATATTAGCTTTGTGGTCTCTATTACAATGCTCCATTAGAAAGCAAATTGATATATATTATCAGACAAATAGACAAATTGTATTTGTCTTGTTCTTTCTCGTGCAAGGACACCATACAAATTGAGGGATCTGGTTAATCTTTCTTTTGAGGTGGGTTCCATGGTGCAGTATATTCTATGTAGTAGACTTTGGTGCTGGATCTATGAGTACGTATGGATGTATGTGCCTGAAGGATTTTTAGCAAGGTATAGATGTGAAGTGACAAAATTCCCTCCTTTTTGGCAGTGAATTTATGCATTGTCTTGGTGAAAGCTTATGTAGTGTCCTATATGATCTTGTACTAGTAAGCTCTTGATCCTAGATAAGTAGCAGATATGCCTGGCTGGAATCATGTCTGTCACATCTTTTTCATAAGGCCCACTATCTTATCCAGAAGTCACATAATCTGGCTTTAATTGGGTCGGTGGTCCAGAGAAAACTAGTTAACATTGGTTCAAGGATCCTGGCCTAGCATTTTGTAATTTGGACCATATGCCAGGGGTTTTAACTGTTTAGAAGTAATACTCGATTTTTCTGGTTTTCCCACAACCACAAATCTCAAAGAAAAATACATCATAAGGGTATTCTGGAAATTTCATCCAATGTCTTAAGGGTTGTCTTTTGCTGAACCTAATAACTTCTGATAGACCATGTATTTTTGGTTATGTACCTGTATAAGGTTTTCCATTGATGTAGCTCTAAATCCTTGCCCTTGACTATTAAGCTTGGACTCAGAGTAGTTACAGAATTTTGCAATTGGATCTGAGATAAACTCGGTGAGATATTCCAAGTAAGGGGACCATACATTGAACAATGAAGTGGTTTACTCTTGCAACAACAACTATGCCTCAGTCCCAAACAAATTTGGGTTGGCTATATGAATCCTCATTTCTTCATTAACCCCAAAATAAAAGTAGTAGGAAGTAATCTTTTTTGCTAGCTCCAAAATGATTATCACTATCATCAAAGGAAATCTTCTTATGCCTCTTACATAATACATAATGTTCAGCGGGACCCTTCTTTTACTCTTTTCAACACATCTTTTCCTCTATACTATTATCCAAAACAAAGAAGAAGCTAACTTGTGACTTCACACGTTTAATCAAGTAATGTTGGTAATTCTCCATTTCAAACATACTTCTCTTGACCTGAACAACAGACATCATAGATGAATGCCAAGTAGGCGTAAGGCACTGAATGGATGCCAATGTAGGCGTTGCCTGGGTTTGTCATCAGTTACCTTTCCTAAACTTTAAGGTGTCTGTACTAGTTTCTCTGCTAAAATAAGTACTAAATGAATGGCGTTATAATCTTGAATGGGATTATAATCAACTTTACATGAAACTTTTGTCCTACAATTCATTAATGTGAATATTGTGGTCGGTTGAAAGGTGCCACATCTACACAATGCTTGAAATTTCGCAAGGAATTGATAGCTTTACCTGCTGAAAGCTGTCTAGTTTTTTCTGGGACTTTCTGTTAACATAGATTTTACCATAAAAATTCTTTGACAGTGTAGCAAGTAATTAATTGGATAGAATGGCCTCCAGTGGCTGACCTCAAATTGGTCATGCACAGATACACATATTGACAAGTTTGAGTTTTCGATTTATATGTTTTCCTGAATGTTTTGCATTGTAGCACCATCTTTTGATGATTTTCTTGCTACAGTTCAATTTTAATTTTTTTTATGAATATAGGAAGTCTACGGTGGTGCTTATCTTCTAGATGTAACAAGTTCTACACCTAGAGTGAGCCAGGAAGAAAGGCAAAATGTTGCCAATGTGGCCAAAGAGGGAGTTAGGAAGCGTCGTGGTTGGCGTATGCAGGTAAAAATAACTTACAATTGTTGTCATACAGCTCATTTCTTTTGTTTAAATGATGCCATCAAATACAAATAGATGCATGTATGGTTTAGGCTCATAATACTGTTTTCTTTTATGGCTGATATGTTAGCAATGTAGTTTAACTATCTTTTATGACATGGCATAACTCTCATTTTAGATTGAACATCTTAATTCAAGTTGCATTGTCATGAATTTCATGTTTAGTCTTCTCAATTGTGAGTGGTTTGGCCCAAGGTTGGGGCACTTGGTGTTAATCCTAATCTGCCATTCCAAAACACTTTAGAGGGGAACAGGAATTGTGTACTTCAATTCTCATAGTCTTGGCCTGATTTTGGTTTATTTAATAAATTATAATTCACGGATAGATTGCTTGTTCTTAGTGCCTTACCAAAATGACAATTAAGCATTGCCAGGAGTCATGTCGGCTTTAACTTAGTTAATTCTTTTTCGCTCCTGTTCTTCTTTTTGTGTGTGTATTGCTCAGCCAAACTATCAATTGTGATCTTGTAAATATATTACCATTTCAATGAAAAATTTAATTTTACTTGCTCATTTGATTTGCAGACATGTCAAATCCCTCTGCGTCACCTATCTCCAAGCAGCCTTCTGGATTCCATTTGCTGGTCGATATCTGATCCAACTTCGACTGCTTCTATTTACGTGGACTCTTCGAGTGTTGAAGACACAAACCAACAGAACACATCTGCGTTTTTTGATGCAAAGGAGGATCACAAAGCATCTGAAGCTTCATTTGTAAACCTTTCCCGACTGCTTTCAGAAAGGTTTGTCAGATCTCTTACTTTCAGTGAGTCTTACAGTTTCAACTAGCAGACTTAAAACTTTTGAATTATTGCGCATATCATTGTTACGGTGAGCATATCATGTTGGTTCTTTTTGTGGGCAATGAACGAGCAATCTTTTTCACAAATGGCAATTGATGAAAGTTGTGTGGTTGTCACATGCACATGGGTACTTGTTAGAATTTTGCATAGAGGACAATTCAAAGACCAATATTAAACTATTAGGTTACTATTGGCAGAACTGGTACACTAGGGCCAGAATTGCAACTTAGCTCAATTATTGAGGAGTATCCTGTGATTCACTCTTGTTTTTTTTTTAGTTTATCTTGTATTATGTAAAGCACTTGTAATGATCTTCCTTTGATTGCCTTTTTGTGTTTGTTTGAATGCAGTGAGAAAACTGAGCTGATATTGAAAACCAACTTCCTTACCATACTGTTTCCAGTTGATCGATTTTCCGAAATGGGTCCATGTTCCAGGACATTTTTTAGTGAAAAAGGGTTCACATGTTTACAGGTGTTGGATTACATATATGCATTTTATCAGGTATTGGATTTATCCTATGCTAGATTCACCTGCTTTTATTCAAGAATGGATAATAACAGAAAGATAATGCTCTATAATTGGATTTCTTATTCCTAAAACATTACGTTTGTGATGTTTATAGGAAAACATGTCCGGTGGAGAGGTAGAGGTAGCGATTCACACAGATTCAAGGAATGCTGACCGACTAAGATCAGTTTATTGCAGTAAAGAGACTAGTGAGCGTGGTTGTGTAGAATTCAAGCGAATAGAATTTCTTGGTAGCCGTAGAAGTTTTGAAATGTTGAAGCGTGTTTCTGGTGATAATAACTGTAATGTCTACGAATTATTGATCAGAGCATAAGTTCATAGGAGGATACAGAGTTGGATGACAGTCTACTTTGGTTTCGATTTGGCTGGTAACATACAACTGGCCTTCCAAGTGCAGACTTGGATGATGAAGGCGGTAAGTGAACACTGAAGAAAAACTGTACATATTCATCATCAAAAGTCATTTTTGCAATGTGATGTTTGTATATTTGTAAAGAAACAAAGGTATACATACTAACGGATGTATTTTGATCCTTAGTCTTCTTCTTATCTGATATTATTTCGAGACAGTTTTCAGGACTACAACTCAATGATCACTAACAAGTTACACATACGACGAGTTCTTGTGTAAGTCTCTTGTCTGTTCCCAAGGTCAGATCATCGACGTTGATATTGAGTTAGCAAGAAGATGCATTGACTGATAACATATGCATTTTTCAAATGGCAAGTCAGTGTGAATTCTTTAGCTGGACATAAGTAAGAGGGTATAAGTTGTGCTTTTTATGATGGAAGATGAATAAGAAAAGACATTTCCAGGATCATAATGGTAAGTTTGAAGTAATGGAGAGGTGATGAATTGGTTGTAGGATAGGGGGGATACAACTTTCTAACTCTTTTTGGAAGACTTAAGAGCTTGTTTAGATGAGCTTATAATTTATGACTTATTAGAAAAAGCTATATGTTATGGCTTCTGGCTTAAAAATAAGTACTCACAGATACTTTTTGTTATTTGTTTTACTCAAACACTACAAAAGTGTTCGTGAAATTAAAGTAGGTTTTTTAATGTTTTCTTGATTTTATAGTAACAGAGTAAAAAAGATAAATCGAAGGGAGTGTGATTTTTTTATTTGTTCCACTTTTTAGCCAGTAGAATTTATTTAAATGTACTAATCTATATTGTTCAATATTATCCCACCATACATAGATATTATCATTGGCATTCATTTTCATTACATTTAAGAAAGTTTACATTCTTAATTTTTATAGCTCGACAAATTAAGACAATTAAATTAGAAGAAAAAGTGTATCTCGTAATAATAATCTGAACGTTTTTCACCTAGTAAAGGCTCAGGGTTCTTCGAATGAACCCTCTTTGATGAAAAATTACATTGTTTATATATGATTAAAATATTTTTTTATGTATGTATAGTAGATTTTGAACCTCCTTTGGCTTCTTCATGTGTTAACTTCTTCATGTTTTAAATTCTCTAGTGAAAATTCTGACTCATCCACTACGCGTAAGGTACTATGGAAACATTAAATTACTATACAAAAGTACATATGTGCAATTACTTGGTGCATACTTGGTGTATTTTGGCTTATATTAAAAAAAAATACAACGGAATAATTATAGTTATTTCTATCTAATCATACACTTGCGCAATACAAATGAGACTTCGTTCCTTCAAATCGATATAAAGAATTTTTTGATGACACAGAGCTAGTGGCATACGATTCAAAATTCAATGGATAATAATCCTGTTTTGCAATTTTTTTCTGTTAAATAACAGGGTGTTTTGGGCAATATTTGAACTTGTAACATACACTTAATTCATACATCACTTATTACAATCTTATTGCAGTCAAATCTCTCTATAACAACCTTGTTTGTTCTAATATTTCTTTTGGCTTTTATAGCAATTGGTTGTTATTCACCTGTAACAACATTTGAAGTTTAAATATTAATTTTTTTTATAGACAAAAATGATCCAAAATCAATAATTTTCACCTTTTTTTTGATGTTAATAAAACTTCAAAATATTTAAATTTACGATCTAATAAGATATACATATTTCAATAATTAAAATTAAGGAAAGATAATATGTTATTAATAAACCCATACCTAAATGTACAAAAAATAAAACTCTAGAGCACACATGGAGCTACTTGAATAATAAAATTCTTTTAACATTGATGGAAAAAATCTTTAATTTTTTTGTGACAATATACTGCTTGAATTAATGAAGATTTACGTCTAAAGTTTTAGATAAAGAATATCCGATAACGTTTCCTTGAAGAAAATCTAAGAATTTTAACAGTTGAATTTTCTCTCTCAGTCCAAGTACCACTAAATATTCTTAGTATGTAGTCCTTAAATCTTAAACTTTATATATGTGGAGATCTTTCAATAATCAGAAATATTTAATTATGAAAGTATATACTTGCATAATATTCTTTGTTAAAACTGGTATATTAAGGTTCTTAAAATATTTGGTCAAAACCTCTAAATATACATTGGTAATATTAGAGATTTTATTTTTTATAAAAATGATTATTATTGAGGGGTAATTTTAATATAAGGAGAATATTGTTATAAAGATGAGTGTTGTTATTGTAGGTATACTGCTATAAAGAGACAAAATATAAATTAAAAAAAGTGATTCTAAAAATAAAATTGATTTTTATAGTAAAATCTATTATATAATGTGACTCTATAACTCTATTTGTGAGCTTACATTCCTTTGATTAGTATTTTGTTTTTTTGATAAATAAATGCATCATCTCTATTATAGATGGATGAAAAGGAAATTTTTTTTGACTGTTATAGAAATGTCCAATTATACTGGAACAAATCTTTGACTATCCAAATTAACTTATAAAGTGAAATAAAATAACACAAAATTTGAGATATAAATTTATTTTAAAATAAATTATATCTTCAACCAAACAAAATATAAATTTAATCATTAAATATCCACCTCATCTCATGAATCAACTCCTAAAAAATATACATAGTATAATAATCATAGATAGATAGAGATATAATATCCCTTAATACATAGAGTAAAGATGAGTATTGATCATATTACACACCAAAGTTTGTTGAAATTAAAGCACAAATTAAAATAGGAACCATATATATTACTAATAAAAGGCGATGAACACATAGCTAGATAGATGGAGGTTTGATTATTGATTTAGAACCTTTGGTGCAAATTAGGCTGCATTGGCTGGACTCTGAAGGCAAAAGGCATTTGACCATATTCATGATTTTCCCTTGTCTGCTCAAACACTTCCCCTATTTCTCCCATGTTCCTATTCATGCTTGCTATCTCTAGTTGCCTCTGTCATTAATTTGTCCAAAAAAATAAAAAAAAATACTAGTAAATGTTACTAAAAATTAATTTTTGAAACTATATATACTCGTTAGAAATGTTAAAATATGAATGAAAGGGTACATGGTTTGGTTGTTGGTTAGAAAGTGAATAATTATTCATGTATTAAAATTAATATGACTACTTCCATGTTTGACAATATTTTAGTTACTAGTTTACAATTCCGCATGAATAATGGTCAGGCCCTTCCCAGGACCCCGCGCATAGCGGGAGCTTTAGTGCACCGGGCTGCCATTTTTTATGAATAATTAAACACTATATAACTAATTTTTATATTTTAATATCTGCATAACTAACCAGAAACCGAATGACCTTGGGATTTTCAATCTCAAAATGTTAAGGAGCATATCTATATCTAAATAAACGAAATATGATTTCCTTCGCTTAAATCGTTTTCAACAAATTAAAACATCAAGATTTTAAGAAAGCTAGGTTATACATATCTCAAAATTCTTTATGAGTCAACTTATTAAGGAGCCGTTTCTACTTTTTGCTAGCAGAAATGTTAATTTACCACCAATATATTCACAAAGCTTTCACATACACAGAAGTATAAGAGGCAGAATAATTCATTTGAATTTATAATTTTATCAATACAACAAGTTTATATAGTGCTAAAAATCTTTAAAATAATTGAACCTATCAATTAGTTCAAATCTTGAATTTTCCCTCTGATGTTTATGTGTATTATGTTTTCTTATGTGACATTTAACGTGTCAAAACTGTGAAAAAGAAAAAAAAAGAGAGCAAATAAATATGTTAAAATTAAGTTAATGTGATAACCATACCAAGTGACAGTTAAGTTGATCTTGCTCCTGCTCCATATGTTGAGTCTGAGTAATCTCCATCCAAACACCACAGTAGGTCAAAAAATATAAGAAAGAAAATATACAACACATGATATAATTGAACATCACATTAAAAGTTAACAACAATATTTTTTATTAAATAAGCAAAAAAAAACCTTGTCTCCATTTGTCAAAAGAAAAGGTTATTTTTGAAAATAAAGTTTAGTAACATAAAACGGTGATAGTTTAGGGAGAAACGTGATAATTTAAGTATGAATACTGGAAAAGGTGATAGTTTAGGGAGAACAGTTATGTATTAACTCATTTAAAAACTATAAATTACTTCAAACACATGATTACTAGACTTGCAATTTTTCCAAAATTCAAGTACTTCAAATACATTACATAGTGTTGGACATACCTTTTTCCTCATCATCCGGATAAACTCATTCTGTAACACAATCAAGGTGATAAATAATACTATATATATAAGGATTAATTAATTAATTAATTAAATTAAATTGAATAATATTACAAAAATATTAAAGGAAAATTATAGGTACCTGTTTGTCACGGATACTAGTGAGTCCATTTTCAAGAGCATCTTCCAATGCCATGAGTTCTCTATATTTCAAAGAGGATATGTCTTCACCCTTTAGGTGCCTGAAATCAAACAACTCAACATGGATAAATATTAAGCCAAAGCACTTTCTTAATAATTTTTTAAAAAAAAAATATTTTGGGGGTGACAAACATTGGCGAAATTAGAATTTTTGTTAAAGATGTTCAAGATTTAATAAATACATATGCAAAAAAAAATTCAACTTATACACTTCGTATTATATTTTAATATATATATATATATTATAATTTTTAAG
Organism: Solanum dulcamara; assembly: GCF_947179165.1. NCBI lineage: Eukaryota > Viridiplantae > Streptophyta > Magnoliopsida > Solanales > Solanaceae > Solanum > Solanum dulcamara. The sequence goes on along the minus strand of NC_077241.1, from coordinate 64,764,203 downwards.
GGTGTTCATCTCACTACGTAGCTGCGCCACTGGTGGCAGAGGTGGATCTAATGCTGAAGCACACGTGATGATGTTAACTAATAGCGTTTGCTCAAACACTATATAATTGTATTAAGAAATCTATAAACATTTAATTGTTAACTTGAGATTGTTGTGAGAATCTATAAACTTCAAATCATTGATCGACTCCAGGACAGGTAAAGGGAGTGAAGAGAGCAATTAATTTACCTGAGTTCTATTTGCATGTTGTCATTGTCTTTCTTGACTTTGTTGATTTCATTGTCCAAGTTCTGTTTACAATCCAATCAAACTAATCAAAAACTTTTAGAATAAAATTTTTCAAAAAATCATTGTTATTATAATAGTAATAGAGTTAAGCTACTTAATCAATCAATCAATATTGATGTGCTATATATTGAACACCATATAGGTAGCTAGCTAGATTTGGGTGCTAACAACAATAAAAAGACTTGCAAATAAAAGGAAAGAAGAGGGGGAATCAACATTTCATTTTCTTGACTAGAAGAATATAACCATCACTCCTTCTGTTAACAATTTTGACTAGGGATAATATATATAGCTACAAAGTACATGCTATTTTTAGATCTGTTCATAGAATTGATGTTTCTAATTTCTAACAACAAAATCACCCTTTTTTACCATAAGGGGGTCAGTCAAAATCCAGTTAAAGGATAGATCTTTCATGTCAAAGGGAGGAAAACCCTAACCTCTCTTTTTTTTCATTCCTAAAAAGAGAAGCCAAATAAGAAAAAACAACTTGCTTTTTCTAGATCTGTTCATAGATTTCATGTTTCAAGTGAACTAACATTGTTTTTAGCAAAATACACATGTTTCTTTGTTGGTTTTTTTCTTCCAACTTTTCAAGAATAGGTAAAAGAAAATATGGAATTTGATCCAAGTGTTTTTTTCAAGAATAAGGTAAAAGAAAAGATGGAATTTAAGGGTTTTTACTTTACCTCATGCTTAGCATCCCACAATCTTCTTCCAGTAAGCTTGTGGTATTGATCCAAAATATCAACCAAACTTCAAAATAATCAGACTAAAATTTCTTAGACAACAAGAAGAAGAATAAGGTTGAATATGATGATGAAAAATAAACAAAGGAAGATAACATACGGAGTAGAGGAAAACTCATGCATCTTTCCAGAAGTAGCAAAAATGATAACAGAAACATGAGCATCACAAAGAACACTAATTTCCTTAGCTTTTTTCAAGATTCCATTTCTTCTCTTTGAGTATGTTACTTGCCTGTTGCTTAAGTTTTCAATTCTCTTTATCTCTATCTTTCCTCTCCCCATTTCTTTTTTTTCTTCTTCTCCTCTCTGTGTTGTGTTTTTTTTACCTTTAGATGAGTGTTGAAGCAAGTATATAAGAAGAAGAAATGAATGGGAGTATCTATTAAGGGATTGACAGACAATCAACTTTCTTAAGTAGCAGAAAAAGTTGGTATTTTTTTAGGCATTTGACAATGCCAACCCATCTGTATCTTTACTTGTTACTTAGCACTTCTCTTAACCCTTTCTTGCACCTTCTTATCCTTTGGTTTTTCTCCATCTTCATCTCTCACTTGGTGAGCATTACTAAAAAGTTGAAAGTGAAAAGTTTATTCACTTAGCACTTCTATTGTTTACTTTTAAAATGGTACAGTTAAATTTGTTCACATGATTTAAGGACCGGCGGGTTGAATTGACCAAATAATAGGATCACAAAAAAATAACTTGTAAGAAGTGAACAGTAAAAACAAGTAGTTAAATAATATATGTTGAAATACAAATTATAATAGCCCCGAGTTCCAAGGAAGTTAGCTCACAATGACGTCAGAGAGCGTAATGTTGTATCTTGTGGACTTGTGAATTTAATAGCTTCGAGAATTTTAGTATACAAAGCTTGTAGAAGAATGAAATCCGACCCCCCTATAATACCCCGTAAGTTGAAATTAGGGCCGAAGTTCGGTATTCAATTCGGTATTTTTAAAGTTTGGGTTTGATAATTCGGTAATCGGTAATTCAAAGTATATATCAAATACCGAACTTTCAAACTTCGATTCGGTAATTCGGTAATCGATAAAATAAAATTCGATTCGGTATGATATTCGGTAATACCATATTGAAGTCGAAGTCCACACGGAATATGTTAGTACATCATATTCACAATAGCAACAATAAAAGATGTGAAGATTTTTAATAACAAACTAAACAATGTTGCTGCCTTATTAGAAATGCTCATAGTGATCTCATCTTTGCCTTTGCTGTCCCTTTAGGTACAAGTTCTAATAACCACTTGCAACACTAGTATAGTTAATTTAAAGTGTCATAATTAGGATCCTTGTAAAGGGGAGAGTCTCCCTCATTTTTTTTGCTTTCCTACACTAGTATAGTTTCTTTTTGTATGCATCTACTGTGCAGGTACCTGCAACATCACTTTGAAACTGCAGCCTGATGTGAAGGATCACTCCTCAGATTGGTTATCTTGCAGTTGCAGAGCTGTAACATCCAACTCCAAGCAACAACTTTTTGAGTTGCAGCAAAGTGCAGATATGCACTTGTGCTATTCTTGGAGATCTCCAAAGAGCAACATCCTGGAGTTCTTCAAGGAACTTCATACTTCAGACTTGCAGCACCACCAAAGTTGTTGCAGTTGAGCTTTCATAAGTGCAAGATGCAACATACAACAACCTACAACAACAACATCCAACAACAACAACTCCAGAGTTGCAGAGCTACATTGGGGCAGATCAACACACCATCCAACACCTGCAGCTCCCTAGAACAACCACCAAAACAACAACAACCTGCAACAACAAGGACTTCAATTCTATTCTTTGTGCAGGTATCATACAACAACTTACACCATCTTATAGCTGCACCCTACAGACCTGCAATATCTCAACAACAACACCTGCAGCAGTTACACTACAGCAACAATAATTGCCAGGAGCAATACACAACAATAACAACAAACAACAGCACTGCAATATCTCAACAACAACACCTGCAACAGCTATACTACATCAACAACAATTGCCAGGAACAACACACAACAATAGCAATAAACAACAACACCCAACAACAACACCTGCAACAACTACACTACAGCAACAATAATTTTCAGGAGCAACATACAACAATAACAACAAACAACAACACTCAATAATATACAACATGCAACACCCTGAAAATGCTTCCAGATATTGCAGGTTGCAGTAATTTCCAGCATTTGCAGAGTCCATGGAGTTGCGGCCTGAATTAATAGTTTTGGACATTAGTCGAGCGACCTTGAAAAAGTTAGTCGACTTGAATTAGTCTTATAACACATTATAATCAAACTTGATCCAAAATCTACTTTCACTGTTTTTCAGCTTGAACAATGCAGTCAATATCATCCATAGCTAAAGAGAATTTAAAATTTGTCAACAATTAAACTAAGTAAAAAAATATAAAAATAAAATACAAAAATTGAAAAACATACCAAGTTCAAGTTTCATAAGATCATTAAAATCTTCTTCAACATTTATGGGATAAGGCTCATTTCGACTCCAATTTTGAAGACAAATAACAGCTTGCACCAATTTTGAAGTCAAAGAACTCCTAAATGAATCAAGAATATGGCTCCCGGTTCTAAAGACACATTCCGATGCCACACTAGAAATTGGAATTGCCAACACATCATGAGCTATCTCGAAAAGAATTTTATATCTAGGAGAATGAGCTTTCCACCACGATAAGATATCAAAATTGTCGTCATCATCATTCAGCTCTAGTTCTTCACTAAGATACTTTTCCAACTCCGACTTACTACCCAAACCTGTACCATCTTGTTTGTTCCTCTTTATTTGGATCCTATTTCTCACTTTTGTTGATTTTGTGTTAGTGTTAGAGATAGATGAATCCGATGTCTGACCCGATAAATCAGAGAGAGAAGATGAGCGTCGAGATACATTAGAGAATTTTGCTACATACTCTTCAAACATAGATTTCATGTAAGTCACCATTTCATCTTTTATTTCACTCCCCTTTTCATCTCCAAACCTATCCTCAAGTGCGTCGCCAAAATACTCAAGTTTGTTACGAGGATCTAAGATAGAGGTAATAACAAGCATTTATTCATTTTTTAGGAGCACCCCAATACTTGACAAATGTTTTTTCATTTTTTCTCCCATTTTTGTCAAAGAAGGATCATTGTCTTCCATACACTCTCTTAAATAATTGTGAAGCTCAACTATATCTTCAAAGTGATCATTAGAAGTGACGTAGAGTGAACCTGAAACCTTCTCAGTTAGATCATAAAATCTTTTAAGAAATATTATCATATTTCTCACCTTTTGCCAATCATCACTTTCAAGTAAACTGCAACACTTCCATCTTCACAAACATAATTAGCAAGATAAGTTGACAATCCACCATCTTCAAGATCAAACCTATCAAATGCACTCTCAAAATGTTGTGCGGCATCCAACATCAAGTAGGTCGAATTCCACCGGGTTGAAACATCTAAACATAATGACTTTTTACTGTCTATATTTTTTAGTTCACAATATTCCGCAAATTTTCTAATCCTTGCGGGAGATTGTCTAATATATTTTACCATTTGCCTAACACATTTGATAGATGGACCAACTTCTTTTATGCCATCTTGCGCAATAGGATTCAAAATATGAGTCATATATCTCACGTGAAGATGGTTACTACATTTCATGTTAGATCCCCAATTAACTATTTGTTTGTGTAACTCTTTCACCATGACATCATTATGAAGAAGCATTATCTACAGTTATAGTGATTATTTTCTTTAATTTCCAATCAAGAAAACACTTACTAATACAACGGGCCATTTCTTCACCCTTATGACTAGTAACAACCTGAAAGTTTAAAATTCATTTATGCAAGAGACAATCACTATCAATAAAGTGTGCTGTCAAACACATATAATATATTCTCTGTATAGAAGTCCATGTGTCTGTGGTTAGACAAACTCTCGGTGATGTTTCTTTCAAATACTTTATAAACTTTTGTCTCTCTTCACCAAAAACTACATAACAATTCCTAGTCACTGTTCTACGGGAGGAAACTCAGAATAAAGGTTGGGTTTTTTTCATAAACTTCTTAAAACCTTCCTTTTCAACAAAACGAAAAGGAAGCTCATCAAGGATTAATATCTCAACTAAAGCCCTCCGAGATACCTCTTGATCAAAATTCGAACTTGCCCCATCACGCATTTCACCTTCTAATGGAAAGTTTAAATTTGATTGTTTGTACTTGGAATTGAAAGTGTTAACTTTATTTGGATTTTTAGGACAAGTTTTCAAATGTTTATTCAGTCCACTTGTTCCATTTTTAGTTGAATCAGCTAAGAGAACTTTACCACAATGCTTGCACTTTGCTTTATTAATTCCATCTTCTATGAGCTTATCATAATGCGGCCAAGCAGCAGATCTTGATTCTATAGCTTTCTTCTTCACATTCACTGAATGTTGTTCACCTTTCGGTGTTGAATCAAGAGACTCAGTAAGAGCCAGAGGTGCGCTTCCACTGACATTGGTTGTTCGACTTGTTTCATCTTCTATCTAAACATAAAAGAAATTACAAATGTTATAAGACATAAATTGGAAGTGTAAAACAAAATAAAAAAAGAACAGATTTTGCTCACATTTGATAGAAGAATTTGTGCTAAACCTGTGTAATAATTCCATAAAAAGATTAGAAAATAAGGAACAAACAAAGGGTGAGCAGAGAAATAGAGCTTACACAGATGAATAACCTATTCGTCAACAACAACAACCCCCTTTGTCGCTACTAAACAGTAAACACACTATCTCACAACAAAAGGTTGACCAATATTCCCTTCCTTTCCCCTTTGTTGTTCCAGTGTTTTCAAAAGTGCTTGCTTCAACGCTTTAAGCGAGAAGCAAAAGCAAAGTGCACATAGGGCTTTTCTAAAGTGTGCATTTCTGAGAAAGGTGAGAAAAGCAAGAAGCATGCGCTTTAGTGAGATCTTGGTCTTTCAAAAATAAATTATAAAAACATACTTACGAGTTACGACAGCTACGACCTGCGACTTCTTTTTCGCTGCTTTTCGTCTTCGACTACTGGGACTTCTCTTCAAGGTAAGTTCTCTTCTCTAATTATTTTCTTCTTCTCTGATCCTCTTTTTAATTTTGTTTCTCCTCTTCTTCTTTTCTCTGTTTCATCTGATGCTCCTGCTACAATGCTACTCGATTGCACTATTGAGTATTGAGGTTGTGAACTTGTGATCTATGAAGGACTGAAGGGCGAGCGTCAGCCGCCGAACAGAGAAATAGAGTTGTGAAGTATGAAAGACCGAAGGTCTCAACTGATGAGTGATGAACTGAAGTCTGAAGGGACACATAGAGTTGTCACATCCATTTAAGTGACATTTTAAGTTCAAATTGGGTCGTTCACCTTTCAAAGAATACGTTAGGTTGTCATATCCCTTCAAGTGACATTTCAAGTTCAAATTGAGTAGTCCACCTTTCAAAGAGTACATTAAAATGTCACCTCTCTAAAAAGTGGCACGTTGGGATGTAACCTCCCTAAAAAGCGACATGTCTAGACGTCACCTCCTAAAAAATTACACGTTGGTATGTCATCTCCCTCTAAGTAATATGATATATTCAATGTTTTCATCACGTCATTCAAAGTGACATTTCTTTCAGATGTTCAAAAGTCTTTACTGGATATTATGAAAGTAGCATCAAAGGTATGTGAATATTTTCAGTCTTGGAGCAATTTTTCCCTTTTTGTGTATATTTTCAGCCTCATTGACGGACATAGAGTATTGTTCAAAAGCTCTACTAATGCCTCATATCATTTTGTTCAAAGTTTATCAAAATAAAATTGGATTCGTTAACTTTATTTGTCCATGATTTCTTTCATCAATCCTATACAAACAAAGGAAAAAGAGACAAGATCCACAAATTATATCCTAATAAATCCCATTAAAGTCACATTATTACAACTGAGTAGCGATTGATAGAGATCTCGGGATATTTTGTAACGGCTGAATTCCCGACCTTACTCTGTCTGACTAACATCTTGCACACAGTGCCTCGCCTACAGAGCTAAATGGGGCTTCACCATGACTTTGGTTCCTAACTCATATTTGACATGTCTTCTATGCCATGTATCTCCCTCTATTCCATCCATCCATCAAATTTGGATTTTATCCTATATAGATAGTCTCTTATTTTTAGAATACTCTCCAAGTTATGACCAATCTAGAAGTAGAAGGAATTCAAGTTCTTGACAAAAAAAAGTGGAAGGTTTTCTAACACTTGATGTGACGTGTGTCCTCTCACATTTAATGCATGAACATGTGTTTTTTCGTGATTATATCAAAACTACCTCTGACTACCGAGGTAATGATGAATATTTACTTTTTCAAAACCTATTCAAATTCCCTTTCCTTCCATTTTGTCTTACTTATGCCCTTCAAGCTGAAATTGTCCTCTCTTTTTACAACTCTTCCCTTCCAAGTTTTCAAGGGAGATCCAACGAAAAACATCTTTTCTTCACCATTCGTTCTCCCATAATTCTAAACACCATGTCTTCACCTTATTCTTCTCACAAAAATGCTCCGCTCGCTGATCATGGGAAGTCATTGATGATACCTAGCCCTACCAGTGACAAACCCCATGCCGATGAAGTATGACCAAATATAATAAATTTATGGTCAAAACTATTTTACTAACCAGCTTTTTTTGCTTAAGGACCCTGAGCTAACTGATTTTAGCGGATCTACCTAGATCAATTAACACACGCTTAAAATAAAAAAAATTCAAAGAAATTACCAAAATGTCATTGGATTATGAGGGTCATCAACATCTTCGTCATTGAAGGTGATCATATCTTCATCTACCACTTCCCGTGCCCTTTTATCATGCTTAATTGATGAATTTGTATTTTTTGCTACTGAAAACATTACACAATTGGCCTCTTCCCCTCAAATATCATGTTGATTGTATGGCAAGTTTTGGTTATTCTTATTCATATATTTCTTTACCATATTTGATTTTGGCTCGGTCAATTAGGACACACTTAAATATTAAAATCTCAAATATTTTAAAAAATTACCAAGACATCATTTGTGGAAGTGTGAGGCCATCAACATCCTCATCATTCAAGGTGATCATATCACCATCTGGCACTTCTCATGATCTTTTATAATACATAATCAACACCTTTGTCTTTTTGGTTGTTGAGAATGTTACTCTATTAACCTCTACCGCCAAATATTATGTTGATGGTATGACGTGCTGAGATAGGTTTTATGTGTTCCTCTCCATCTTTTTATCTATCGTAATTGCTTTTTTCTCAGCCACTCTAGAACTCCCTTAGATGCTCATTTTTAGTACTTGAGCCACTTCCACCTAAAGGTGCTTGCAGTCTCCGGTTCTGTGACCATATGTACCATGAAACTTGCACCACAAACTTGTATCCCTCTAACCTAGATTTGACCTGATTGGTTTGTGCCACCTAACCTCTTTTATGTTATTCATTATCATAATCAACTCAGTATGACTCACGTTGAAGTTATATTCAAGTATTTTTGGAGCTTGTATCCCTTGTTGAGGGTCAAGATGACTCTGATACTTATTTTTTTTGTAGACCTCTATTACTTCGACCTTGATTTGATCAATTTTCATCAATCAGACTATCAAAAAACTAAAAATTCTGATGTGACCTTGCTCAAACCTCTTACATGGACTCGCAGATAGTGTCTAAAATTGGTACTCATTTCTAGAATACTTTTGATCAAGGTCGAAGGTGTCATAATCTGAAACTACCCACTAGTTGTAACACGGTGCTTAGAGTCACAAGTGACCCCAAGCTAACCCTTGTTACTAACATAAGTTATGAGAAATTAAATTTAAACATGAATAAAAACTAAAATAATTGAGCAAAAGCATAATTACGGAATAAATATGTTCAGTCAATTACTAAAGAAACGTTATGTTTATAATAATTGTAACATGAAAGGGGACTGAGACTAAATTGACTGAATATAACAACTCTAACTGAGTGACTATGAAGCCTCTACTAATATTGACTATAGGTAGCTGATACATGACCCCTGCTTTCCTTAATCAGTATGTATGAATAGAAATAAAATGCCAAAAACTACAAACTAAATCGATTCCTCGAAATCAGAGAACTCATCACCTGTTGTCTAGAAGTTGAGATCTGATTGACTAGGATCATGATAGTAAGCACTTAAATCTACATTACATGAAAATATTGGCAGAAGAGGTATACAATCAATACTTTGAATGTCCTCAGTATGTGAGATATGCATGAAAATTTGTAAAGATGAACATGAAGAATTTAAGATGCTAAACTAATATAGGATTGAAAGAAATAAAGTGATGCAATGTCCAAGTAGTAAAATATGCACTAATAGCTACTAAAACTGAAATAACTGAATGTAATGGTCAATTCAATGATTTGTAACTCAACTGTAAGAGATACTATTAATCGACATATAACCATATGAGCTAAACATAGAGTTATATGTATAATTCCCATCGAAAAGATCCCTATATATCTTTCTAGGGTATAAAGGCTGTTATGATGTGGATCCACTAAGCTGATGTCCAAAGGACTAAGGAGTCAATTCTGATCTAATAGGTGACCCTTAAAATCCTTTGGTGGCACATAGTTCTGGAATTTAGAGATTGCTACTAAAAATCTTCGTCCTAACTAACGGATGAGCCTTCATCCCTAAGTCCGCTTGGTGCTAAGTAATACTCCCAACTAGATTTTATACTGATAAAATAAATAATATTGATAAGCTTATAATACTAATAACACTGAATATAGCTCATGAATGTTGAAAAACTGATAATAACTAAGAGACACTTTATCTGAAAGCATTTTTAATCAGAAAAACTAATAACCTAAGACATGTAATGTAAAACATCATAAATCTAAAAAATGAAAATTTCTATATTCTGAGGGTTCATAAAAATACTATTTAAAATACTAATTTTATAGTTCGAATTAAATAATTAAACTATCCATGAAGAAGAATAGAAAATAGGATATAATTATACTTTTTCATAAAATTCTAACTCTTGTAGAAAACACTGACTGAAAATTGGGTTTACTTTTAAGACTCAATGGGTGAAAGAATGCCTATTGATGAAATTTCACATACTTGGAATGTAAGTCCTAGCTTGAATCCTTGAACATATACTTGAAACTATGGAACCCTAGTTCTTGCTTGAGAGGAAATTTGACCTTAAGGAATTTGATTTCTGAGTGTTAAGGCGTGAATGGAGAGGTTTGGGTCGACTAAATTTCCTATAATTTCACTTAGAATATACCAAAATGACATAGTATACAATTAAAAGAGTGAAAAAAGATCACCATGATCCTGAGGAAAAACTGTCGTCAATAGGTTCTATGAGTCCATCTACGGTTCGTGGATTGATATACGGACCGTAGATCCCTTCCATAGGAATCAGACTAGGTACTGAGTCTCTTAAGTTCCATTTACTAGACAATTTAAAGTTCGTGATTCTATCTACAAACTGTAAATTGTGTCTGTAAATGTAAGAAGGAAATCTGAGTCTCAAAACTTTAGTTCACGAGCCTGTCTATGACCTGTAAAATCATTTACGACCTATGATTTAGGTTCAAAAATCTCAGGCTAAATTTTCCATTTCCGAAGTTGATTTAAGAGCTTTATTTTCGGCCCGTGATTCCATCTACGGTCCATAGAACCTGCTCATGGATTTTAGTTTCTATAATATTTTTAACTTCTCATGATCTGATACGGACTTAAAATTTCTGTGGAGTTATAATAAATCCCTCTTGGGAATACTCATCCCTGAATGGAGTCTAACTAAGCTAAAACTTTAGGGAAATGACTGAAATTCCAAGACTTAAAACTAAATACTAAAAACTGGTGGAGTGACGGGCTCTAGAATGAAACATTAAGACTGATATGATTTTATGTACATGCATGCATATTAATACATGGAAATAACTGAAAGACATGAATTTGAATGAGGCTAATGAAGAACTATTATCGCAAGTTTGAACTGAAAATAAGAAAACTTACCGATACTGCCGAATTGATTTTTAAAACAAGATAACTACCATTATCTGGGGATGATTCTACCTGAGACTAAATACAACTGAATTTACACATAGCATGAAGGAACATAGAGAGTCACACAGGATAGAAAAATTTAGAAGAGTAAGACTATAACGAATGAGGGGAACTATTGGATCTGTTCGTCTGATCTTTGAATTGAGTTGTTGGCTATAAGTAATGATTTATAATGAGAATTTAGAACTCAACTGAAGCATTCATGGCACGAACGTCTATATAGAACTAAAAAGTGATAGATAGTGACATGAAGTTTCTGAGATTCCCTAAAAATGGAATATATGTTACCTCGAGTGCTCCTTATCAAAGCTCTAATAACATCGGAAAAAGAATTTCAGGCATGATCTGAGTGAGATATTCGAATGTGGGATTCTAACATGGTCTGGGCATAGTGGATTGCTGGTCTGAGTTCATAGAGTAGGAAAGACTTAGGGCTGAACATGAGAAACATTTGGTCTACAATTATATATATATATATATATATATATCATGAATCTTGAGTATTTTGGGCCAAAATAAAGAATATTACTACGATGACTTAAGCAATATAGTTGCTAACTCCCAATCCTAATAAAACATCTCGTAAATGCTTTCTTTTTCAAGGCACCATACTTAACTGTTTGAATAAAAAATTTCTAATTATAATTTTTTGGGGTTACCCAACATATGACCGTCAAAGGCGATGTCTAGTCGTAAGATCTTACTCTGCTCAATACTAACTCTCAAAGATACACTACCAATCACATGACGATGATGGTGTCACTATGAAAATCTATATTCTATATCCACTAGGAGTTATTATCCACAAAAATATACTTCTTGTTGCCTTAAATAATAAACCTCAAATTTAAACAAACATGTCACTTACCACTAAAACTTACCATCCGCTGATATATCGACAATAATTTAAGTTTATCACTCAACTGTCATCAACATCTCCATTATAACATATGGAGGGTCACTAGAAAACTGAAAAATGAGGACCTGGAATAAGAGAAACGTTGTGAAATCTCAATTTAAGAACTTTCATAACTTTGACACACAACTGGGGCTTGAGGAGTAAAGTATAATATGAATGAACTTGTTCAAGAGGTTAGATCTAAGAGTATACATGATGTATTGTGATTTTACTATTTAGTAAGGACATATCATGAGTGTATGGGATTGAGCATACTGTAAAACATGAGTGCATGAGTCATGAGCTGCATGACATAGGACTGAAATTCATAAATTCATGAAGTATGATTTGGATACTGAGTGAACTAATATTCCTCATATTAGAAATAGAGAATAGACATGATTTCATATGAATTTCATTAATATGAGTTATGATCTTGATGTTAGCATGCAAGGCATGAGTAGAGTGTCGTATTGACTGAAGTACAAGAAAAATACTGAGATAAGAATAGGTTGGGTCTCAAACTCCTCTAGCTTTGTTCTATAACTCATTAGAATTACTACTAGTATCTCAAAATCTGACATGGCTTTTCTCCTATCATCTCCCCCTTAGATCAAAGTTGTTATTCTAAGTTTGTGAACCTCTTCAATATTCTCTAACAGAACTATAATCACCCTACTCTAGTGGTTCAGGGTATAACTATATACATAAATACTAAACTTCTCAGAAAGACTAAATCTGAAGGTGTAAAATCTTCTGCTAGTACTTTCTCCTAAGAAACATCTCTTAACTTTCTCATTCCTCTATAGGTGTCATGCTATGAGCTCTTACTAATAGGCATAATCGATTCTCTTCCACCCACCTAATACTCTGAACCTTCTTCTTAGTATACTAACATCATACTTAGAGTCTAACACTTAACATGGATAACTACACAACTTCTTATACACTATACCAATTTACTATTGCTAGATAGAAATCAGGGAACACTAGTCCACTCAAAATTTTACGAAAATAATCAATCTTATCCAGCTCTTCTATCTAACTTCAATCGATAAGTACACTTATTTCTACGATCTTACTATTTTTTCTTACTACCTCACATGCATTTTCTCGATAAAAAGGCTTCATAAAATTTCACAAATCATAGGCCTTTTTATTCAAATCATATGGTACTATCTTAAGTCTGCCTATCCATTAACCATTATGTAGTTGGTACACTTTTAGACTTGCACTACTAACGATGGGGTCATTCTACCATAGGGTTCTGAGTAAAGGGATCTGAGAACATATCTTACTTTAGCTCAACGTACGATTTACCTGAACGAGAGTGATTCAAATTTCTGAACTTAAAGGCACTGGTGAGCTCCTCTCAAGCCCTTATCAGCCTCATAAATATTTGTAGACACCATCTGAGAAAACTTTATCAGTAGAAATTTAAGAATGACTATTTCAATTACCTCAAAAATAAATCATAGTCAGCAAAAATGGAGCAATGTTCGGATCTACATTTATTTCATAAAAAATATCTATATAGCACGATCTAGAGAATGAAACAAGGAAAATAATTCCTAAATGCCTCCTGAATAAAAATACAGATGTATTCATACCATTTCGTAAAACTCTACTAGCCACGACTTCTTAAACACCCTAGGACACTTAAACATTGTGCTCTGATACCAATGATGTCATGATCCAAGACTATCTCTTATCGTAATACGATGCTTAGAGTCACAAGTGACCCCGGGCTAATCCTTGATACTGGAGTAGTCATGAGTAACTAAATTTAAACATGAATAAAAGCTAAAATGACTAAGTGAAAGCATAATTATGTAATCAACTTGTTCAATACGTTACTGAAGAAAAGTTATGTTTACAACTATTGTAATCTTAAAAGGGATTGGGACTAAGTTGATTGAATATAACAACTCTAACTAACTATCTATGAAGCCTCTACTAATACTGACTATAAGTAGCCGGGACATGACCCCATGCTTCCCTTAATCAATACGCATAAATAGAAATAAAATACTGAAAACTACAAATTGACTCGAGTCCTCGAAATAAGAGAACTCATTACCTGCTAACTAAAACTATGATCCGGCTGACTAGGATCCTGATAGTAAGCACCTTAATCTATATCACATGAAAAAATTAGGTAGAAGAGGTATGCAATCACTTCTTTGAATGTATTGAGTATGTGAGCTATGCATAAAAATCTGCAAAGTTGAATATTACAAATATGAGATGTTAAACTGAATATAGGACTGAAAGAAATAAACTAATGCAATGACCAAGTAGTAAAACATGCATTGATAGATACTGAAACTGAAATAACTGAATGCAATCTTCAATGCACTGATCTGTTACTAAACTGTAGGAGCTACTATTAACCGGGATATAACCATATGAGATAAATTTGGTGTTCGATGTATAATCCCCATCGAAAAGGGTTCAAATACCTTCTTAGGGTATAAAAATTGTTCTAGCGTGGATCTATTAAGTTGATGTCAAAAAAAACTAAGGAGTCGGTCCTGATCTAACGGGTGACCCTTACAATCCTATGGTAGCACATAATTCTGGAAATTAGGGATTGCTACTAAAGGGCTCAGTCCTAACTGACGGGTGAGCCTCCATCCCTAGGTCCAATCGGTACGAAATAATACTCCCAGCTAAATTTTATACTGATAAACTGAATAATATTGATAAGATGATAATGCTGATAATATTGAATAGATAGTGAATGCTAAAAACTGATAATAACTGAGAGACACTTTATCTGAAAGTATCTCTAATTATGAAAACTAATAATCTGAGACATGCAATTTAAAACATCATATTTCTGAACATGAAAATCTCCATATTCTGAGTGTTCATAAAAATACAATTTTAAAATACTGATTTTATAGTTGGAATCACATAATCAAATTTTCCATGAAGAAGAATAGAAAATTGGATAAAAATCATGCTTTACCATAAAACTGTAACTCTTGTAGAAAACATTGATTAAAAATTGAATTTACTTTTGAGACTTAATGGGTGAAAGGAGCCCATTGATGAAATCATACATAGTTGGAATGGAAGCCCTAACTTGAATCATTGAATATAAATTTAAAATTATGGAACCCTAATTCTTGAGGAACATTGAGCATTAAGGAATTTGATTTCTAAGTGCCCTATTAATGAAGAGGTTTAGGTCGAGTAAATTCTCTTTAATCCTACTTAGAATAAGCTAAAATGACATATTTTATAGATTAAAAGAGTGAAAAAAAGATCAAAATGACCCTGAGAAATATTTGTCATCAGCTGGTTCCAAGAGTCCATCTACGATTCATGGATTAATCAATGGACAGTATATCCCTTCCTAGGAATCAGGCTAAATACTGAGTCTCTTAAGTTCCATCTACGAGACCCATTTACAGTTTGTGGATCCATCTACGGACCATAGATTTTATCCGTAAATGTCAGAAGGAAATCTAAATCTCAAAACTTTGGTTCACGAGCTTGTCTACGATCTATAAAACCATTTGCAACTCGTGATTTGGGTTTGTGAATCTTAGGCTAAGTTTTTTATCTCTAAAGTTGATATATGAGTCTCATCTATGGTCTATGATTTTATTGTTGGTCTGTAGATGATACTCGCGAATTTATGTTTCTGCAATATTTTCAACTTCTCATGATATAATCTTGACTTAGAATTTTTGGGGTGTTATAAAGGGCCTTTTTCGGCATATTTTGGAACCAGCTACGGATGCCCAAAAGAGAAGGTATCAAAAAGTTCAGCTGGTCATCCTCTACCCCAATTTTTGATTCATATCGATTGTTGGCATCTTCCCACATCGTTGCCACAAATTTTGTTTAAGTTCTCGTTAAACTTTTAAGTAACATGTGAACTCAAATGGTCTAATTATCTGGCATCGACTATAACAATATTCTTTCCCTCTATAATTTGCCCAGAAATTCCCAAAATAATTTTGCACTGCCTACATTATTTTGAAGATATCAGGCTTAATGGCCTGTACCTTTCGATCCCCCGCACGGGCGTTGATAAAAGCATAATAAAAGAATCATTTGAATTCTCCAGTAAGAAAAAGTACCATGTTAGAGTGCTTTGGTTAGAGTTTCACCTAAACTTATTTATTAGAACCGACTCGATCTCATCGGGTGCCAAGTCATTTCTTTAACAATAGTTTATGTACTCCTGTAGATTGGTGGTTCCATTTTATTTAGAAATATCTGGGTTTATTTTATAGAATCTACCTCATCTGAGAGTGAGTGAATGTCCTTTATACACTTAAAAGAAGTCAATCCGACAAGGACTTGCACTTGCAGTTGTAGTTTCGAAACCACCTATTCCACCATCGTCATATTGGGTCTTGGTGATGATAAATGAGGTCTCCCTAATTGAATGTCCATTCAGTGTAATCGGCTAACTGTTGTTTCCAGGATCTTTACTTTTTGCTCCAAACTGCGACCCCCATTGTCATTTGAGCTCCTAGTGGCCCGTGGGTCATTTTATCCCAGCCATCATCTCGCAAGACTCAAGCGTCAACCAGTAGGTCCTCTTCATTGCCCTAGTTGATCTGTTCGTTAAGCTCCATTCAAACATAGATGTGATAAAATTTTCATTGCACATGTCTAAGAAAGTTAGGAAAAATAAATCAAAGGCTTATAACAATTGTCAAAACACCATAGTGGGAGTCAAAATTGATTTTGTACACATGGTTTAAGGATTATCAGATTGAATTCACCAAAAAATAGGACAACAAACCCTATATGTTGAACTATAAAATACAATACTCTCAAATTTAATGCCAAAACAATTCATTTAGGAAGTATTCCCTCCGTCCCATATTAGATAAATATCTTATTAAAAATAATTGTCTCATATTACTTGATCACTTATTAAATCGAGATAGTATTAATTAAAAAATTTTCATTTTACCCTTATAATTTATCTGACATTTTGAATGTGAATAATTTCTCAATACCATCTATTCCTATATTTCTATTTATATTTTTTCTAACTTATTTTTATGTGCATTGATATAAACAAAAGACAAAATAATAAATTTAATCAATTTATTAATAATTTTTTAATTATCACGTAAAACCTAAAATATTCATCTAATATAGAACGAAAGAGTAGTAATTATTTTGAACCCGAGGAGGTACGTGAAAAGTCTTCTTTTTTTTTCCCTCACTAAAATCAACACCCTTAATAAATTAACATGAAAAGTCACATCGCATCTACATTTTGCACGCAAACTCATATTGTAATTCTTCAACCAGAAGTATTGTTGAATTTTGAATGGTCAAGTACAACTCTTTATATGGTAAAAAAGTTAAGAAGTGATCAGTTAGTACTTCAAAAGTAAGTAGTATAATGATCTCTTCAAAACTATTTTTAAGTTTCTTGTACACTCTAAACTTAAATAATATTCCTGTGTTGTTGCTTTTAATTTCAAAATTCATAATACCTATGGAAATTCTTAATATGTAAATCAAATCTCAACCGTCAAATCAAATCAATGGTCAAGACCTTCTCAATCAATAGTCACCAAAATAATTAAAAGCATAAGTATGAACTAGCATGACACTACAGGGGATCGTGTGGTAGCTGATTTGTAGGTAAGTTATGCAAATATTAAATTATGCATATTCTATGTTTAGTAGTTGATATGAGGTAAGTAAATTATATATAAAATTAATATAGTTTTTAGTTTGCAATTTTAAAATTCACAAAATTAATATATGTATAAGTTATGAAAAATTTATGTATTATTTATGAATAATTAAATCATCCAGCACCTCTTGTTACTTAATTGGGTTTAACATGTTATTTTCCTCATAAACATATTTTTTTTAAAAAAAAAACATTCTTTCTCTTATAAAATATTATTTTTAAAAGGAAAAAGTTACCAAATACATCTCATTTTATCATAATTTTTAAAATTCTTTGTCATTTATAAAAATTACAAAAATTCTCTATCGGGTACATTCCTCCTCTCTCGGATATATTCCTCTCCCCTTGGATACATTTTTATCCCCTCTCCGATACATCCCTCCCCTATCGGATATATCCCTCTTCTATGTATCCGCATGTTTGCTGATGTATTCAAAATTCTTTAATTTTAAGGGATTTTTGTAATTTAAAAAAAAATTAGAAAAATAATATAATTAACTTTTAACACTATGAGATTTATGTAAATTTTAATTTTAAAAAACTATTTTTGTTATTTATTTATTTTAGTTTAAAATCTCTTTAACTAATAAAAACTGGGAAGTAATTTCTTCTTCTTAATGTTGTTTTATCAATTAAAATAAAATAATTTATATTTTTAAATTAATAATATATATGACATATATTATCAGTTAAAAAAGTACATAAGATTATTCTATTTTGTTAAAAAAGTACATGTGAGTTTTTCAATTTTGTTTATATGAAAATTTCATTTTAAATCAAACTTTTAAGAAATAAAAAGCTACCCATTTTAATCAGTTTGTTGATCCACCCAACTTGACCCGACCGGCTAAAATTATATAAGTCAAATATATATCCTTTCATTTTTTTCATTCTCTCCTAAACCATTCCTATTAATATTTTATTTTGAAAATATTATCTGTAATAACAATGGTAATTCAAACCATAAGAGATAATGAAATCTGTCAAATGAATGGATTATTTTTTGAAAAAATTATCTATTTACACATGTTATATTACCATATTTACTAATATTCCCCACAATTTGTAAAAATCTCAACAATTCCTTTTTTTTTAACTCTCTCTCCATCTCACAAATACATCACATTTAACTTCTCTCAACTACCCTAAATTCACGTCTAATTTCAAGCTTGAGCTTCGACAGTTTTTATTTTGAATTTCAATCCAAGTATTACTCAATTTCAAGCTTCTAAGTAAGGTATATTCAAGTTTTTCCTTATCTGGAATCTCATTTCAATCTCACCTCCTTCGATTTCCATTGATTTCTTCTATAATTTTTTGTTGTTTTTACTCTTATTGTTCACTGATACATATGGAATCCGTTCCATTTTTTAGTGTTGGTTTCACACAGTTGAATAAAAATCAAGGAATTCTTATTTCACCGGGTTCTGATTCATCTTGGGAAGGTTAACACGAGATTAGATCCAAACTTCGTAACGGTCCAGTAGTTATGGATAAGTTACGTTCGAAATTGAATTCGAAATCTCCAGTTCAACATGCACCCAAAGAAGTAGAGAAAAAGATTGAAGGGGTTACAACACGCCCTAATCTCCCAAAAGTATGAATTCATCTAAGCTTTGTTCTATTTTTTTTTTAAAATCTCGATTTTTCTAATACATTTCAATGTACCTTTCTTAATGTTCCTATTTTGATACTTAAGCTTCTGATATGGCTTTTTATTATTGTTCTGATATATAAGGTCTAATATTTTTTATAATTTTCTGATATATCAAGTACTAATCAAAATACATAAGGCATTTCTTACTTTAGCATTGTTTACGATACATTAATTTCTGCTTTTTCTATTATTTTTAAAATCTAAAGGCAAAATAAAGTGTCTCATATCAATATACATAAGCTCTATATGTATAATGATTAGCCATGCATCTGATTCATAAGGTCACTTTTGTATCATCTATTCTAATGTATCATATCAGATGTACAATATATCAAGTTCAAGTTGTATTTAATCATTTTTTCTGTCAATGTAGGGATTGAAGTACGTCATCAAAAAGATTCCTTTCCACTCTTTGAGATTCGGCACTGCATATACGGCTAATTTTATTGATGATTTCAAATCATCAATAGGTGAAGAAGCAATAGAGTTATTTAGGCAATTTAGCAGATGTTGTTGAATATAAATTTTTGTTCGTGATACATAACCTTTCTAATATGTGGTGCATTGTAACAATGCTTATGTATCAGCCCTAACTCTGTCGAATGGTCATGTATCAGTTATCAATGTATCAAACTCATATATAAGATGAAAGTTTATGTATCAGATTCTCATGTATCAAACTTTACTGCTTCTGATACATTTACAACCTATATCAATATAAGATGTTATGTATCAACCATAAATCAGTTGAAAGCTAATACAATAATCTTTAATGTATCAACCCAAACTCTGTTGAATGGTCATGTATCAGTTATCAATGTATCAACCCTAACTCTACCGAATGGTCATGTATCAGTTATCAATGTATCAAACTCAAATATAAGATGAAAGTTTATTTATCAGATTTTCATGTATCAAACTTTACTGCTTCTGATACATTTACAACTTATATCAATACAAGATGTTATGTATCAACCATAAATCAGTTGAAAGCTAATACAATAATCTTCAATGTATCAACCATAAATCTGTTGAATGGTCATGCATCAGTTATTAATGTATCAAACTCAAATATAAGATGAAAGTTTATGTATCAGATTCTCATGTATCAAACTTTACTGCTTTTGATACATCTACAATTTATATCAATACGAGATGTTTTGTATCAACCATAAATCAATTGAAAGCTAATACAACAATCTTCAATGTATCAACCCTAACTCTGTCGAATGATCATGTATCAGTTATCAATGTATCAAATTCAACTATAAGATGAAAGTTTATGTATCAAATTCTCATGTATCAAATTTTACTGCTTCTGATACATCTACAACAACACACCTGTAGTGTCTTGTATCAAATAATCCTAAATCAATCCTGTCACCCACTACGATTCCATCAATTTTGTATTGTTCATAACTCACCTCGGATTGCCAAACTCTAGAATGTCTCAATAGAATCGAGATATTCATCTCTAATTGCTTGATGAATTTTGAATTTTGGATTGAAGTTCGGTACGATCCTATGCTTTTTTTTTGAATTTTTCAAGTCCCTCATAACTGTTACGCTTTGTATGGGTTAATTCCCTTATTTAACTAAGTAATTGACTGAAAGAAGAAAACTTAACTTGATTTACATTACCTTTCCATAAAAAAATCAACAGCATTAATTATTATGTATCAAAACGTGATGTATCAGACGTACTACTGATGTATTAGAAATCTGAAAAAAATCTGAGAAATCGGATAATTTAAGAAAAAGTAAAGATAAATTGTAATTGGGCTTTTTCACTATGGAATTTAAGTAAAATCTACTTAATTTTTAGGTCAACTGCGGTTTAGGTTATATAGAGGCTTTCTTTTTCCGTCCAAAATACAAGAAATTTTGCTAAACATAATCTTCTTCCAAACATTGTGTTGGTTTACAAACATTTAATTTGATTGAATTAAAGTTTTGCTTACAAAACATAATCTTATTCCAAATTGTTGTAACATATTTCCTAACACAAAATTGTAATGAAGAGTTCATTAAATTGTATTGGTGCAGATATTCGACGAATCAGATTCTAATGAAGCCATGTTCATAAAAAAATTCCATATTACCAAAAATTAAATGAAAAAATCATATAAAATGATTGAGTGATTTTATACTGAAATATCAAAAGTTGAGTAACTTTTGTTATTAAGCAAAAAAATGTGATTTTCTGAGTGAACGACCCTTAGTTAAACGACCTTCTAAACACTTAACTCCAGTTTTATGAGATAACAAGAGGAAATACTTCTGTTTTAGTTTGATATGATTTTATTTTTTGGGTCAAAAATTGACACAAAGTTTTAGACTAGCAGAATCCTGTCTTTATATAACTACGTTAATTTGATTTTATGCAACAATTTTATACTCTTTGCCTTTTCTTTTTTAAAAAATAAAAATCTAACATATCCACCAAGAAAACCTAAATCATGCGAGACAACCAGAGTAAGAACTAAAGATATATAAACTAGTTAAACCATATGAAGACAAATGTTGCGTTGCAATTAGCCTGTTTCCAAGGATGTTTTTGGCAAATTACACTTTTTAGAAATGTTAATTAGAATATAGACATAATACATAAGCAAAATATTTAAACTTGGCTTCAACTAACAAGTAAGCATTCCAACTTTGAGAGTGCATATCTAGACACCCCAACTGACAACTAAACACTCCCAACTCATCCCTACTCTGTCTCGTGGACACCTAACAATGATGTGACACATCAATTTTGGAAATGTCTAGATGATCATTTTATAAGTTGGAATGTTCATCTGACACAGTGAAGGCAAGTTGAGGTGTCTAAATGTGCACTCAAAGTTGAAGTTTTTACTTTGTCATTTGAGTGTCTTATTATGCCTAGAATATACAGACGTTGGCAAAATAATTGAATTATAGCCACAACTTTGAAAGTAAATCGTAGAACTGCAAGAATCCAACTTCAGGGCAATGTAAGATTTGAAGTTCAAATAGTCCTAGAGTTCACTAGGTACACGTTTTGAACTCTAGGCCATGATCCTGAAGTTTCACTTGTAACATAAGTGCTGCACATGAAAAAGGAAATCCCAATAGATTAGTCAAATCAAGGATTAAATAGGGGGCCATAAGAACGATCCCTGTTGTACACTTCAGAAAGTTTATCCCTATTTTCAATTGGATTTCCAATAATGCTGGAACAGAAACAATGACCTCCTGATACGCAAGAATTGAGATTGGTACTACTTCTCAATGCAAATATACACCACAATTTCTGGATTTCCCTACCTAAGAGGTAGACCTAAAATGCTATATGCTAAAAATTCTACGCCCTAGTGCGAGATTGTGAGAATTTACACTAACGACAATTCATTGATTTCCAATGACTATTTTTCCCTGTCGTTCTAGCTCATATAACATGCAAAGTGCCGCTGAATCAAGTGAACTTTTCTTATCAGCTCTTTCATCCCCAGTAAGCTCTATGAAACCATAATCAGGTATTGTCAGAGAGATTTGAGATGCAAAAGTGTTGTAAACCTTCCTTTTATCAGAGCCTTCACCACATTCAATAAGTGATCTGGCCAGAAATTACACTCAATAAGCAACAATCTAGGAAACAGTTCGATAAAAACAAGAAGGAAAGAACTGGTTAGCAGATAAACTGGCTTTACTTACTTGGATGTACGCTCTATTGATTCAAAACTAGGCATTGGCCACTGCAGTTTCTTGCATAGTTCATAAAGTGATATGCGAGGTCCACCCCTTTTCATGTTGATTGGCCCAATTACTGCCAAGTAAAAGAGAGAAGACCATTAAATCCAAAAGTTCAAGGTGATTCACATCAGCAGACTTTTCGAAAACTAACTTTTCTTTAATTATCTAACTTTGGGATATATTCTGACAAATCAAAGGGCGGGGAATGGTTACAATGGTTTAAGAACATATTTGTGAGTTTTCATGTTCAGAGAGCTACATGCATTGTTTAAAAGGAGTAAACTTCAGGAGCTGAAACTCAGGTCATTCCGGATCCTGCTTTCCTTTTTGTAGAAAATGGAATTGAGGTGAGCAGTGTGGATATTCAAGGTTAAGAGACTCAGAATCCCCCATTATGTGTTGGTGAAACTTATTGAACTAGGTATTCCAATTTCTTTGAATTTTTTCAACTTCAAGGACTTACATTTCCCCATTATGCAACGCTTCACTGGTGAGGTACTGATCCGAAAGAGCGACATAAAACAAACCACAATAAAGTAATGCATGGTTACATTAAAAATTTAAATCTCTAAGATGGATAACCATTAGTTTTACACGAGGGAATTATAAAATTCTGGAAACTGCCTCAACAAAAATTTCAATCCAAGTGCTGTAACTTTTGTTGGATTCACAAGGAGACAGGTGCAAGATTCACCAAGAAGACAGGTGGATGCTGGGGCTTTTCACATTGTCACAGAAAGGAATTGATATATAGCTGAAAAACAGGCAGCTCTAGAGAGGCTTAAGGGCAAGACTTTGAGCCCCATTGCTTCACAATTCTACTGCTCAGAGGAGCAAATGGATATTGGTACCTATACCATGTGCCTCAGATTGTGATACTTTGGGAAGGGGCCCTCATTGGACAAATCTGACGAAGAAGACAGATTTGAGAGGTAAGAGGGAGCAAGGTGTTCTTAAGGATGAAATATTTCGAAAAAATGATGAGGAAGCTGGGAGTGGAAGGACCAAGGCAAGTATATAAATAAGAGGTAAAAATGCTACTGGGAAGCAGAAATTGACCCCTGACTAATGAGCTGACCTTTTGATATCCATGCAAATGAAGAACAGCAAGGGAAACGAGTGAGGGTATTGAGGAGAGAGGCAACATGGAATGGGGAATGGAATCTCAGGAAAAAGGTATTAGCAAACGGTTTGAAGCAGTTGTGACAGTCCAGTTAATGCAGATGTTTGGTAACCTTTTGCAAAGTATAGGGTACATATACTTCTGTATGGATCCTTTATGGAGGAAATTCTCTTTTCAATCAATGTCTTATTACCTTGTAAATAGAAGTTATGCATAAGTAGCAACTTTAGCATATTCAGCGGAAGCCACTTTTCAGCATATAATGAGCTAAACAGAAATGTAGCAAATTGTAGTAGAACTAAAGGAATTATCGCTGACTATTAGGCTTCAACGT
The DNA here is from genome assembly GCF_947179165.1 of Solanum dulcamara. Classification (NCBI taxonomy): domain Eukaryota; kingdom Viridiplantae; phylum Streptophyta; class Magnoliopsida; order Solanales; family Solanaceae; genus Solanum; species Solanum dulcamara. Next base: position 64,739,634 of record NC_077241.1, on the reverse strand, counting down.
CAATACAATGCATTATACTCCCTTCATTTCAATTTGATTGTCTTACTTTTTAGTTTGTTTCAAAAAGAATATCTCTTTTCTTTGTTGGCAACTCTTTAATTTCAACTTTCCACATGATATGTTTAAGATTCAATGTATCTATAGTTTAAGACCACAAGATTCAAAAGTTTTCTATATTTTCTTAAACACCATGCCAAGTCAAAACCAGACAAACAAATTGAAATGGTGGGAGCACTTAATTTCAAATCTGATTGACCTTTTCAAGGATATTGATTGTTGTTTGTGAAGTATCATCTTGCCACTGTATTAGAATGGTCATTTATTCCGCTTTCAAACGAGATAATAAGTGTAACTATAGAATAATAGGTACTTTGCATTGACTTAATTACATATAGCCCTTTCCAAAATGTTTGGCCCCTTCTCCTCAAATAGAAACCTTCAGAAACTAAGTGTACTTCAATTATTCATCTTGATGAGACATTCTTTCACCTAATACATTATTAAAATTTGACTGTTACATGAAAAACTTCTCTATCTTGCTCCAGTTAACAATGTATGCAATTCTCCTTTAATCTTGGCTAGTCAAACAAAATCATCTATATATAGAAGGATATATATCTACGTAAACATAAGATAAAAATACTATTTATTCTGATTGAGCTCCAGATTCTTGTATGCTAAACCCTAAACAGATATGCCCTAGAAAATCAAATAAAGTGATAATCGTTGAACGGTTATGTTGGTGCTGGTAGTAGATGGCCATTTCTTGCTAAGTTTTTCTTAAGCTGGTATCCTGAAAAGCTTCCTAAGGCTTATTCATAGAAGTAATAAGAATTTCCGTTTTGCTACAGTAACTTCGAGTGCATACCTTGGATGTCCTTATTTGAATAACAAGCACTGGTGGAGCAGGCACTCTTAACAGACTGAGCTTCATCCGGCTTTAAATTCAAACATATTGTCTTTTGCTTTTTGCATGAAGCCATATCAGGACAAGAAGTATTTGCTAGGATGCAGATGTCACCATCAAAGCCTAAAGATTGTGGCACATCAACAAGGCTGGCCTCTTCTTTTTTCTTCTTGGATGAAATTCCTTTTTTCTGTCATTAGAATACGACGGTCAAACAATGTGAGAAATAACTCAATCCAAACTTGGATAACCAGGGTCAAACAATGTGAGAAATAACTCAATCCAAACTTGGATAACCGGCAATACATAATTGAAGAATTCACCCAGTCAATTCTAGATGGAAACTTCCAAAATCTAGTTCAACATTAATTGTAATGGTAATAACAGAGAAAAAGGTCGTCTTATCAAGCAAGCGGGGATTTTGTTCCAACTTATCACACCATGTAATACAGATCTATGGTGAGTTAGTCACTGACCTTTCAACAATGTATAATGCATGGAAGCACATAAATTATTATCGAAAAAATTTGTTAGCGTCTTCAGGGATTTCATTAAATCAGAAAGTTCTCTTTCCAAATTAGGAAAAACTGCAAAGAATAACTTCATAAGCTAATTCTGATTAAAAAAATTAAACACCTAGTTATTTCAGCATTCTCTTTCTATTTATAGTACTTCAATAGTGTAACACCCCGTACTATTCTAGCCTAGACCAAGTCCAAAAATCAGAGAAAAGATTAGAAGTGCACTGCCAGTAGGGGCACGAGTGCAACCTACGACCCATAAACTGTTCTACGAGTCGTAGGGATGACTCGTAGACCCCCATCAAGACTTAGAATTATTCTAAGTGTTGAACAACCTTACGAGCCCAAGATGACGACCCGTCAAAGGGTCTATGACCCGCAGAAGGGACTCGTAGACCCAGTGACACAATTTTAGTAGCTCAGGAAAATGTACCTAAGTTCTACGATTGGGTCCTAAGACCCTTAAGACTCTGTATGAGCCGTAGAGATGGTCTGCAGACCCCAAGCACTTCCCCAGTCGAGTCCTATGAGCATGCTTCTACGACCCGTCTTAGGGTCTACGACCCGTAGAAAGGTGGTCATAGACCCATTATGCAAATTCCAGAATGTTCAACTTTTGGTACCTAGGTTCTACGACCGGCCGTCTACGGTCCGTAGAAGTGCCCGTAGATGGCCCAGAATCAATTTTAATAAGGGTTAGTTTGGTCTTTTCCCCACCTTTCCCAAACTAAACCTTAGTTATTTTGGGACTAAAATTAGTCCCTTATCAGTACCCAATGTGTCTTTTGTCTCATTATTACTTAGAATATTTTGAGAGCAAGGATTGGGAAGAAGAGGAGAAGCTAGGGTTCAAGCGTTCTTGCCAACATTTTTGAATTTCGATCAAACAATCGTTGTTCCAGGTATGTAAGGTCGTCCACGCGCCCTACATCTAAATTCCATCATTAGAAGTTTCAAGTTGAGTTTTAGCCTTAATACTATTTGAGTTTCGAATGAATTAATTCTTCCTTTGTTGAGTTCCATGTGAATGTTTTGAGATTAGAATTGTTCCAATATGTTAGAATAGGAATAGATGTACACAATCCTACTTAGAATAGAAATAGAAATAGGAATAGTTTTATAGTATCCTACTTGAAAAGGAATTGATTTATAGTGTCTATAAATAGGGTCTTTATGTAATATTATTCTTACACAATTCAACAATATTTTTCTCCTAAATTTCTCAGATGGTATCAGAACGTTGGTGAGAAACTTCAAGTCACCGTGTGTCAATTATTTTTCCGGCAACTTTTGGGGGTTGAATTTTGTCAGTTTTTTGTTCTGTGGGTTTTGTGAGAAAACCAACACCATTACAAAGCTCGGAAAGCTCAAGCGATCAAACCCCAGCCAGAACCATCGGAAAAGTGAAATTTTTCAGCAAGATCTGGTTTACGCGTCGGCACGTGAGGCTTCTTCGATCAGTTATTTTTGAGTTTTTTTTCTCGATTGGGGTCTTTCCAACCAAACCCCAGCCAGTTTTGTCTAGATCCGGCCTCGAAATTAGGGTTCCAGCAATTTTCAACCAATTTTCGGTGAGTTTCTGGCAAATCAGGATTTCCAGACCAGATTTCGGTAGTCAGATCTTTTCAGTTTCTAGTGACTGAATTTTCTCCAAAAAAACATTTCTAGATTCCTCTCTCTATATATATATATTTCATAATGTCTTTTGGGATTGATATTTTTGGCTCCAAAAATATAGGAAGTTCAAGCCCTATGATTACTTCGGAATCATTAATGGGAAGCTCAAACTATTTAGCTTGGGCTTCCTCGGTTGAGCTGTGGTATAAGGGTCAAGGCGTCCAAGATCACTTAACCAATAATATGTTTGTGTGGTAGACGAAAAGGCCAAGGCTAGTGAGGAAGATGCAAAAGTCAAAGCACAATGGGTGAAGGTTGATGCTCAATTATGTAGTCTCCTATGGCGATCTATTGATTCTAAGTTGATGCCCTTGTTTCGCCCATCCCAGACATGTTATTCAGTTTGGGAAAAGGCTCGTGCTTTATACACTAATGACATATCTCGATTCTATGATGTGATATCTCGAATGACCAACTTAAAGAAACAAGATTCCGACATATCTACTTACTTGGGACAGGTACAAGCAGTCATGGAGGAATTTGAAATGTTGATGCCAGTTACTACGAATGTGGAAAATCAACAAGAGAACAAACAGACGTTGTTTCTAATTCTTGCACTTAATGGACTTCCTACTGACCAAGATTCAGTGCGTGATCAGATTCTAGCTAGTCTTGTAGTTCCTACAATTGTTGAATTATTCTCTCGTCTACTTCGTCTTGCTGGGCCTCCCAATCACAAAGTAGTCTCATCACCCACCATTGACTCCTCTGTTCTTGCATCTCAAACCATAAAAAACGAACATATAATCTATGGAGAATCGGCGAGGAGAAGGGCGTTTTGGAAAACCTCGATCCAAGTGTAGTCATTATCATAAACTTGGGCACACTTGTGACACATGTTATATTTTGCATGATCCACCATCTAGTTATGATCCTATTGCTCTAAAGGAATATAATGAGTTCCTTCGAAATCATGCAAGTAAGCAGACATCTCCACAAGTAGCATCTGTAGCTCAGCCTAATCAATCATCCAATAATGCTCATATTTCTCATACAGAATATGATGAGTTCCTCCAGTATCGAGCAAGTAAGCAAATGTCACCACAAGTAGCTTCGATTGCACAACCTGATGTTTCTGTTACGGATAATTCTTTCGCTTGTGTTTCACAATCTAGTACTATTGGTTTATGGGTCATGGACTCAGGTGCTTCCGATCATATCTCTGGTAATAAATCACTTTTGTCTGATATTGTTTATTCACAATCTCTTCTAGCTATTACTTTAGCTAATAGGATCCAAAAAAAAACAAATATCTTTTGTTACTCTAGACTCTGTTCTTTATGTCGCTGGCTCTCCTTTTAATCTGGCATCCATTAGTCGCTTGACGCGTGCCTTACATTGTGGCATATTCTTTTTTGATGATTTTTTCCTCATGCAAGACCGTCGTACGGGACAGACGATTAGCACAGGGCATGAATCACAAGGCCTTCACTATCTTACCTCTTCAAACTCATATACAGCATGCTCCGTTACAGATCCTCCAGACCTAATTCACACACGTTTGGGACATCTGAGTCTATCCAAGCAGCAAAAAATAGTGCCTAGTATGTCTAGATTATCTAGTTTAGACTGTGAGTCGTGTCAACTTAGGAAACACACTCGTGCTACATTGTCACGTAGTACTGAGGGTCATTCCTAGTCTATTTTTTCATTAGTTCATTCTGATATTTAGGGTCCTAGTAATGTTAGTTCACCTTTAGGATTTCGTTATTTTGTTAGTTTCATTGATGATTATTCAAGATGCATTTGGGTTTTCTTAATGAAAGATCGTTCTGGGTTATTTTCTATATTCAAAAGTTTCTTTGCTGAAATACCAAATCAATTTGGAGTTTCTATTCGTACTTTTCGTAGTGATAATGTCTTAGAATACTTATTCTCCCAATTTCAGGAATTTATGACTCACCATGGAATTATTCACCACACATCTTGTCTGTACACCCCTCAACAAAATGGTATGGTAGAAAGGAAGAATAGGCATCTCATTGAGACCGCTCGCACTCTTCTCATTGAATCTCATGTTTCGTTGAACTTTTGGGGAGATGCAGTCCTTGCGTTTTGTTATTTAATTAATAAAATGCCCTCATCCTCTATTCAGAATCAGGTTCCACATTCCATATTATTTCCTCAATCACGTCTTTACTCTATACCCTCTCGTGCCTTTGGAAGCACATGTTTTGTTTGTATCTTAGCCCTAGGAAAAGATAAATTAGCACCTCGTGCCCTCAAATGTGTCTTCCTTGGTTACTCCCGATTTCAAAAAGGGTATCGTTGTTATTCACCTAAACTTCATCGATACCTTATGTCCGCTAATGTCACATTCTTTGAGTCTCAACCTTACTATACATCTTTTGATCATCCTGATGTATCTGAGGTCTTACCCATACCTCAGGTCTTACCTATACCAACTTTTGAGGAATCTATGGTCTCTCTTACATCTCCAGTTGTAGTGCCACCACTCCTGACTTATCATCGTCGTCCCCGTCCAGTTGTAGTCCCAGATGATTCATGTCATGTGCCAGACCCTGCTCCTACTGCGAACTTGTCTCCTCCTAGCCATCTGATTGTACTTCAAAAACGTATACGATCCACTCGAAATGCTAACCCACATTATACTTTCTTGAGTTATCATCGCCTATCCTCACCACATTATGCCTTTGTATCATCTTTGTCTTCTATTTCCATTCCTAAGACTACGGGTGAAGCACTTTCTCAGTCTGGATAAAGGCAGGCTATGATTGATGAGATGTCTGCTTTACATACGAGTGGTACTTGGGAGCTTGTTTCCCTCCCTGCAGGTAAATCAACTGTTGGTTGCCGTTGGGTTTATGCAGTCAAAATTGGCCCAGACGGTCAGGTGGATCGACTGAAGGCTCGCCTTGTTGCCAAAGGGTATACTCAGATTTTTGGGCTAGATTATAGTGACACTTTCGCTCCGGTGACTAAACTAGCATATGTCCGTCTTTTTCTATCTATGACTGATGTTCGTCATTGGCCTCTTCATCAGTTGGACATTAAGAATGTTTTTTTGCATGGTGATCTTGAGGAAGAAGTCTATATGGAGCAACCACCTGGTTTTGTTGCTAAGGGCGATGTAGACCCATTCACAATCTTATGGATCCGAATGTTAAACTCCGTCCAGGACAGGGGGAGCCACTCAGTAATCCTGAAAGGTATAGACGGCTAGTTGGAAAGTTGAATTATCTCACAGTGACTAGACCTGACATCTCTTTTCCTATGAGTGTTGTAAGTTAGTTTATGACTTCTCCTTGTGATAGTCATTGGGATGTAGTTATTCGTATTCTGCGATATATAAAGTCAGCTCTCGGTAAAGGACTACTCTTTGAGGATCACGGCCATGAGCATATCACTGAATATACAGATGTTGATTGGGCAGGATCACCCTCTGATAGATGTTCTACATCCGGGTATTGTGTTTTAGTAGGAGGTAATTTGGTGTCGTGGAAGAGTAAGAAATAGAGTGTGGTTGCTTGATCTAGTGCAGAAGCAGAATATCAAGCAATGGCTATGGCAACTTGTGAGCTAGTTTGGATCAAATAGTTGCTGAAAGAACTAAAATTTGGAGAAACCGGTCATATGGAACATGTGTGTGGTAATCAAGCGGCCCTTCATATTGCATCAAATCTAGTGCTTCATGAGAGGACTAAGCATATTGAGATTGATTGTCACTTTGTCAGAGAAAAGATACTCTCAGGAGATATTGTTACAAAGTTTGTGAAGTCAAATGATCAACTTGCAGGTTACAAAGTTTGTGAAGTCAAATGATCAACTTGCAGATATCTTCATCAAGTCCCTCACCGGTCTTCATATTAATTATATTTGTAACAAGCTAGGTACATATGATTTGTATGCACCAGTTTGAGGGGGAGTGTTATAATAGGAATAGGTGTACACAATCCTACTTAGAATAAGAATAGAAATAGGAATAGTTTATAGTATCCTATGTGGAAAAGGATTGGTTTATAGTGTCTATAAATAGGGTCTTTATGTAATATTATTCTTACACAATTCAATAATATTTTTCGCCTATATTTCTCACACTATAATTCCATTGACGAATTTATTGTTCATGCTTACATTCATATGAACCCTCATTGAATCGATGTTCATTGCTTTCAGTATGCATTATCTTGAGTTAAAGATGACAAATTTCTTGCATTGATGTAAATGATGAGTTTTTAGGGAACATGAGCTTCCCAAATACATATATTATATTGAACCATGAGTATTGATGTTTTCTGAGTTAAGCATGATTTTACTACAACTTGATGAGATTTAAAGAGATAGCATATATGATTGAGAAAGAGCTTGAGTAAATTGGTAAAGTCCAATGAGACTAGATGAGATGTATTTTGAGTATTTTACTCACTTGATGTATATGAGCATAATAAGTATTTTTCGTAGTATTGAGCATCGATTTGGGTAAGAGTTTAGATAACTCAAATCCCATAAACTAAGTAATCAACATAGGATAGGATCGTACCGTTGATTCGGGCGACTCCTCAGTTGTCCCAAAAGGACGTTTCATATGAATCCATGAGATGATGTGACGTCCTTTACCCTAGCAAGGTATCAGATGGTTGTGGCAACGACATCGTTTCGTTGTATCATCACATAGCTCATAAGTGATGATTGTCGGTTTAGAGAAATTTCCAGAAGTAAATATTATTTTATACTGATTTGTATTGCATATTGTATTTTATAAAGCATTGTCCTATTATATATTGCATACTTCATCTTGAGTTGAGTTACTCCAATGTTGATGCCTTTGAGTATTCTTGAGCATGTTTCCTTTCAGCCAATTTACATACCGTATATTTCATGTACTGACGTCATTCGACCAGCATCGTTTTATGATGCAGAATCGGTGTTAGAGATCATCAACAGGTGCATCGTTGAGGATCTATCTTCTCTAGCTTTTGGTGAGGACTCTTTGCATTCAAAGGAGCTCCTTCATTATCAGTTTTCTTTTGTTTTATTAGTTCTTTTGAGGTAGTTGTGGGCTTGTCTCGGCACCTTCTTGGTAGTTAGTTAGAGGCTTCATAGAGTGGAGTTAGTAAGAGTCTTTCAGAGTCTGTCTTAAAACTATGATTTTCATTAATGAGTTATGACGTTGAGTTATATTTTGATTCGAGTACTTTAAATTGTTATTTAAAGATTGATGAGAATGTCTATGGATGCCCACTTGAGTTATTCTTTTATGAGTTGAGTCTTCCACTAGATGAGTTAGTCAGGCCAAGGGTTCGCTTGGGACCAGTAATGCTTTTCGAGTGCCGACCACATCCAGGGTGTAGGCTCGGGGCGTGAAAGATAGACATCAGGCGACTTGGAAGGCAACCAACTCATTAGTCTCCACTTGAACCCAGAAAAGAAGAATCAATTTCAAAAGCAAAATGAGGAAAAAAAAACAATGGCCTGCCGACACGAAAGTTTAACATTAAGTAGTTGCAATGGTAACTTTCACGAACAAAAGTACAACACACCCAACATGATTTTCTTTTCCATATTATGTAAGGATGTTCCTATCACACAAATTATGGCCCATTAATGGCCAAAAAAAGGACCATACATAGGATGAGAATCATCTTCATGGCTAAGACATACCTCTAAGTTCTTCAGTAACTTCAGAGCTGCTTGCGCCTTTGCAGTTTTTCTAGTTTGTGCAGATCCCTCAGCGACTAGCAGTTCATCTTTCAGCTGTAATCTAAGCTCAGCATTCACGGTATCCCCCTTCACCACACAATGTTCTTTCAAGAAGTAGCCAAGCGAGTCACATAATTCTATGAGCTCACGCAATGGAGGTAGTTCAAGCTTATCAGGAGTCACGATGGGAGACAATAGTGGCTTGAAGATCTTCCAAACTTCATCTAGGTTAAGCTTAGTATCAATAAGTACTGCTCCAGCAATACTCTCCACCAAGTCTCCAAGTACCTGTGACAAAATAATATCCTATGAATACAAGCAGCCCGCTCTAAACATTTGATAGATAATAGTGGATTACTGTGGCATATGTTCAACAATGTTGTATCCTAAGGAGATTCAAGACTACAGTTGGCATTGAGATCAATAACATATGGTTACAGTGACATGTCAGTGGAGCAACAGTAATAGAACCTTTGGGGCCTTGTTTCCTTGGAGTGAACAAGAATTAGAGACTGACTTCACGAACGAGGATATTTCACTTTCAAGATATCCAGAATGATGTTGGAGGTGAACATGAAGCTCCCTTCTCACAGCAGCATAAGCGAAATTATCATTATTGACAGAAGCAGAACGCAGATCTGTTAGTTCCCCAGGATCAATATCTTTATGCTTCTGGTATAGGTACCAGGTAACGAGAATGTCCAGTACTGAGTCGCCAAGAAATTCAAGCCTCTGACACAGGTTTGACAAAAAGAAAAAATCTAAGCTGACAACAATGCAATTTCTTAAGAGAAACATGTTTAATATGATGTATAATCAGCATTAGTTGATAATTATATCAAAATTAGGGATAACTCTTTAAATTAGGGACTAATCTTTAACCAACCTGATAATTGTAATGAACGCCCAGCTCTTGCATAGTAGCATGTGTTATAGCTTCTAGTAGCAATCCCTTAACAGAAAATCTATAGGCAAGCTTCAACTCAAGATCGTCAATATCTTTACCTTTAGGTGTATAAGAATAAAGAGATGCAGTACTGATCGCATCCTCTACTAATAAAGGTTCAAGCTCAGCTTTAACACCAAGCCATTTCATCAATTTGAGGGCAGCAACAAACCCACCACCAACGTAATATGCACCTATCAGCGCTTCAACACAGTCAGATATTGTTTTTGAACCCATCCATCTGTGTCCTCTGTCACAGTGCTTCCCAACTACTTCTTTGGGATCTTCAGTCAGAAATTTCTTGTCCAAAGGCACTTGTGAAGTTTCAACCCCGTGTTCACAAGGACAAAGCCGTAGGGAAAGCTGCCCAGGAGCAGTCCATCGGCGTGGATCAAAAGCGCCATCCCGTATATAACCCTGTAATCAGACATGTAAAGCATGATTAAAAGCAGAAGATTGTAAAGGCTAAGCTTCAGTCAGGTGGAAAGGATAGAATATCCACGTTTCTTTGAAGATCAACAGAACAAGAAGGATTCCACTAACACAAGCAAAAAAAAATGTTGCCGTTGAAGACTATCCATGGCTGAAAGAATGAAATGTTGCCATCCATCCACATTGAATTTGGACAAACTGAACCAAATAAAATAAGCTATACCCCCCCCCCTCCCCGCACACACACACACATCAAAAAGAAGAATCCATCTCAAACAAACCTGATTTTCAGTAAGTTTGTTTGCACTACCACACAATAGTGTCATCAATATCTTATACTCATATCATACAGCAGTGACCATTTTAGCTTGAGATGGAAATATATGACAACTAGTTTCATTTTTACCTCAAGAATATATTTAAAAATGAACTAGTTAAGATATTATATATTTACATTCTTGACTGGATTCAAGAAATGGTCTTCAACTAGTTCTTTTTCCTGAAGTACGAAGACAAAGCTTTACATACCTGCAAATGTTGATTAGTTCCCAATCTATGGAGGGCTGAGTTACAAATAGCCTGTGAACGTTCACCAGTTAGCTGCCCTTCGTGATTCTTGGGATATTTAAGAAAGAGGTGACAACTAACAGCATACTTCAGAACTGAATCTCCAAGCAACTCCAGACGTTCCATGGAGAAACTCTCATTGCATCTAAGAGTTGTAAGAGCTTCCAGAATCTGACCGTCAAATACATTTAGTTAGATAAATGCCAAGGGTAAGTCATCTAATTAGCTGAGCAAAGGATAGGACGAACCAATGAGCTTGATATATGTAAGTCGCCTGAATGACTAGTTATCTCTTTCCTCAACTGACTAGCCAACATCAGGGACTCCAGACGGTGCATTAATGATGGTAGCAAGTAGAAGGATTTCAAGATGTCTATCCGAATGTCAAAACAGACCAGAAGTTCTGGTGGCATGTGAACATTATTCAGTGGCTTTTGAACCACCATTGTACTATCTTTTGATTTCGGTCCACATGAAATGCCTGCTTAAATACTCTCCGAACATCAGATTCATGTAATCTGAAACACTTAGCCCAGTGCACTTACCAGGTAGCAGTGACAAGTTCAATGAAGATAATTCTTTCTAGAGAACTCAGGTAGAACTTTAGCAAGTTGAACTTGAAAGGTTATCTTCAAGTGGTGAACTTTTACGCCCAATTAAAAATGTAAAATGTATGATTGTAGAGATGTTTTCACAACAAGTTCTGTAGCAGATGTTTACAAATTACTAATCACGCCTGACTTTTCAGCAGAAAGTCCACAGCTGCCTAAAGTAAATTCAGTTGGATATACTACAAGATCTATTTTAATTTAAATGACTAAAGCTTTACTTATGAACATGGGAAAAGAATAGCCATAGCTAATATATTGAAAGAGATTATGAAGGATGCATGCAAATGTCGTTTTGCAGTTGCTGACATCAATTAGCCTATTTGCAGATAAAGTGTGAGTGGGGTTTAATGTGCTCCAAAGACCATCCTATGATCCTCTCACCGGGACATGCAACAACTGCTATCTGATTTATCTAGAGAACACACCTACTTATGCCTAGAGGCACTATGCATTTCTCAAACAATATCATTTGTTCCAAAAAAGTTGACACAAATAGCAGTGCACATGCTTTTTCACTGGACGTATGTAGAACAACTTTGTCGACCAATTTCCATACTCTCTAACCTATCTCAAACTTGTTTAGAATCTAATTAGGGGTACAGATGTGGATCACTCCATTATAAATGGGGATGTATAGAGAACATATTTTAAGAACTAAAAACTGTCACATAAAAAACTAAAATGGCACAACAACATAACCGGTGTAATCCCACAAGTGGAGTATGGGGAGGGTAGGATGTACACAACCTTACCCCTAACTTTGTGGCATATTAAAGCTAATATAATAAAATTCTGTTTGCTAGTTCCTTTCGTTGTTTACAACAACAAAACCACCTAGAAGTTTGTAATTTGTTAAGTTTAATACATGCTAGTGTGTCTTGAGCTTCTAAAAATGATATAAATTTCCAAAAGAGATGGCACATAGGGAAACACTTAGAATGACTAAGAATCGGTAATCACTTGACAAACCTTCCTTTTTAAAATCCACGAGAAGATTGTATGCATTATGGCTTTGCTTCAGTAGCAACAAAGGCTGTCCAGGATACACTAAAACAATCCCATACCTAATAAACAGACAAAACAATACAAATTTAACTTATGCGGGACTTTTCAAACATTAAATAAGAAACAGTAATTTAGGTAAAAAAAAAATCCCACTTTTTATGGAAGTAGTCAGCAAATGATGAGAAGGGTGATACAGTAGCTTCTGAATCTACTTCGAAGGGGCTCTCTGCGGAAGTATTGGCAACAGCGTCCAGAACAGAATATATTCTTCCAGTATGAATGGCCACAACAACCATGTCCTTAAGCTTGCTTCTTGAGATTGATATATTGGCAAAGTGAATCAAATTTGTTTGATCGAGATCTTCCACAAATGATGCAGTCCTATCAGCTAAGGAGTTCTTCCGTTTAGCTTCAGATTTCTCAGTGCTTAACCACGCATTTTTTTTCATAAATTCCACAACTGAAACAGAAGATTCAATTGCTTCCCAATCAACTCTGTAGGGTTCACAACTTGAATCTAAAGGATCCAGCGGTAGAAGCAAGTACATGTTTGATGGCTCCCACAAAGACTTTTCTGTATCAAGCAGAAATTTCCTTCCACCCGGTGATTTAATAAATAATTTACTAAACAGCCCATTAAAGAATAGTTCTTGGAAAATTTTTGCTTTTGCCACCTGACAATGAAAATGTTATACTGCTTATCAGATATGAATGCAAATGCTAACATGATTGAATTATAAAAAGCTCATAAATATTTGACTAGGTTCCAACCTGTTGGGCATCCAGATGTACTTTCCCACAATGCGACACAGAGGATTTGACAAACTTGGAAACTAAGAAAAGCTCGACTTCCACATTACCCACATCGTAATCTAGTTCTGATTGAAGCAAAAGGATAAAACTGGAATATTTCACTTCTTTGATGTTGCAAGGGAAGTTCATTTTATACACTTGATATACTTCTCCACTAGGATCATCTCCCCATGTCCCAGATAATGCACTAATACAAGCTGTCCCGTGTAATTCTTTCAACTTTGTTGTTCCTAAAAATATATTAATCACAATAAGTTAAAAATCCACATTGAGCATCTACCAGGCATGAAAACAGGTGCAGCTTAACGGTGGTCTAAATTTTAGAGTATCCATAAGGGTAAAAGCTTACTTTCTTGTTCCTTGATTTCCTCCATGATTGCCTACTTATTCGTAAAAAAGAAATAAATTTCACCAAGAATGCACATGAAAGTCTCCAATGATATGTGAATTTTAATTGCTAAAAGTCGTGAAAGATTGCTGGGTGAACGTAGATGCAGATTTCATAGACGAACAGACTACGAGCTAGGTTGCTGATTCCAGAAGTTGATTCGGTGAGCTCTGCCCTTGACCGTGGAGTGTCTTCTCTTTCAGTTAGAAAATTTCATTCATTTATTCATTTATCCAGCATTTCTTTTGCGGATTAGCTAGGAAATCTATGTCCTGTGCATTCCTCTTAGCACTCCGGTAGAGGCTTCATAGATGTTTTTTTTCAGTTGGGTTATGGTTGATCACGTTACTTGGGATTATTTTAAGTACATTCCAGTATTTATAGATTTCAATCTTTATTTGGGTTATTTCAAGAATTAATTGAATTGGAATTTCTAACAAAGAGTTAAGTTATTTATTTGTATATGCATGCGGGGAATGTGATATGAAAGTACAGGTTAGAACAGTCAAGTCAGTTTGCTCGGTCAAATAAGGCATCGGATGCCAGTCATGGCTTTGTTTAGCGGACGGATCATGACAAAAAGCAACTGGCTTCAAAGCACTTTTTGAGTTTGCCAAACACTGAACAAGCCAAAAAGTGCTTTTAAGCTGCTTGACCAGATTTTGAGCCAATCCAAACACATTCATTGTCCCACAATTGAACAAATATCTGCCTATTGTTTTTCCCACCTATTAAAGCCACGTCTTGTATTCTGTTAATATCAAGTCATTAGTACATATCCCTTTTTTACAAATCCTATAAGAACCCACGAGCTGTCATCCCTACAAATGTTGTTCTATGATTGGCAGAAGTTCGTCTATATTTCAACAACGAATAGATTTGTCAACTTATGTTCAACAACTTGACAAGGAAGAATTGATAAAAGCAAATTGTCAAGTGCATTTCAGATAGCCTCTAGTCCCATTAACTGTTGCTAGAGTTTAATGTGATGAACTCAAAAGCAGAGAAGACAGAGGTCAAAAGTTAAGAGCTTGTTCCAGTTTACCTGCCCCTAATTTTCTGTCCTGCACATCAGAATCACCTTGGGGAGGATTTTCATTGAAAGGAAGAAGGTGATCGTTGAGAGCACCTATCTGGTGCAGCTTCTTACATGCATCCAAGCAGACAAGCTGTCTTGATAACTGAGAACTCCTGCATTCTGGACCAACAATTGTTTGGAAAGCTGCATTTGGAGGTAATGTCAAATTACACTGGTACAACTCTCCAGACAAAATGTACTGAAATATTGGCTTTGGAGAGAAGAACCTGTCGAGCGAAACAATTATCATATTTAGACAACAAACAGATAAAGATACCATCCTTTCGTTTTATGCATACCCTTAAACTGGAATACAAGAGAAAAGAAGGGACATGTGGAAAAGTATAAAATTTGTTAAATGTAAAGAGGAGAACTTAAAGCCAAGAGCAACATCAAATAACAGGATCAAAATTAATATTGTGGTTGAACTTTAGTGGTAATATGTCATTAGTACACAGTAATCTGGACCAACAACCCAAAATTTCCTTTTTCATCATCACACAGCCACTGATTTACTTCTGTAATTTTCTTTTAAGTTACTTCCTCGTTTCTTTTTTCCTTTTTCAGATTAGTATTATGCATCTTAAAGAAGTGCAAATTATGATAAGCAGAAATCTTGTTTTTTGCACACAAGCTGTATTGTTGTATATGACCCTTGAATCCGGGAAGTCTATTTCAACATGAAACACTAATATCACCAGACCATGGTCCAATATGAGATGTAAATAGACCATATCCAACCTAAGACCTACACATAAACCTCCTATACTCCATGTACCACTTCACTGGCTAAGTTGATAGGACATTTTATATGACAGGCCTATGCATAACTTACTGATCTTAGGGTTCATGTGTGACGCAGAAAGAATAGCCCAGACACTGGAAGCCAGCAGCTATCTAATACAAAATTTTGAAGCAAACAATGAATGAGGAAACTGAAGGTTGACTGTGATTGATGATAATAGAGCTTCAGCCTAGACCCTGCTTGCAATCAAGTATACCAAAACAATCACATCATATAATCCCATCTGTTCCAGGATTAATTTCTATATCCTTCCAAAACAATTCGTTCCTTACCAAACGGCTCTGAGCAGGTAACACAACAAAACTCATATTAATCTAATAAGGGATCCTGGATTCCGGGGTTAACCATAACTTGGTTTGTATACATAAAAACAAGATGCACCAGTGAACACATTATTTAAGTTGAAGAGATGAGAATACATACTTATCTCCAGGGAGCATTTCACAATATTTAGTCAAGAGACTGACACTAGAATCTGCAGTTACTGATGCTCCAGTTGCCTCCACATAATATGCTTTAGTTTCCTTCAGTAGACAAGGTTTCACCACACAATCATCAGGGTCTCTCTTTATAGCTGTATCTGTCATAGAATATTCACTCCTAATAATATCAAACATCTGTTCCCTCTGCTTCTTGTTTCCTCTGAAATCATTATGAAAGGTTAGATACTCGAAATAAATAGATTTATGAAAGCCAAAATCAGGTCAAATATGCACGTTGCTTCACCTCTCAAGCATTAGTATATACTGAGACTCAGTCTGACGAGCTCGTCCCCTAGATTGGACATAACTACGAACTGTTTTTGGTAAATCAAATCGTATTACAGAGGAACAGTGTGGCACATCAATTCCCTCCTCAACCACATCAGTGGCAAATAATAAATTGACCTGTGATGATAAGGGGATAGGGGGGAAATATAACATTAAGATCAAACTAGTTAAAGGGACTCACAAGAAAGTATTTATGTCAAATATAATGCGATGTATACATGTAAGTACCTTTCCAGAAAGAAAAGATTCCAAGGTTACTTTTTGAGCTTTTGGTGTCAGAGCATCGACAGATGTGTTTGTTCCAGTCAAATATGCTATTGTGAAATGTGAAAACCAGGTCATTTTCTTCATAACTCTTTCAATTACTTTAGCTGTTATAATTCTTTCAACAAAAATGAGACAGCGCACTTGTGTAGCTTTCCTGCATCCATGAATCAGAACCTCAAATTCGTGCAAAGAGAATACATAAAAGATGCATCTAACGACAGTTATAAGTTTGGTAATAGAATCAGATGTCGTGTTCATTACCTAAGGAATTGAAAAATTTCAAGAAGCAGTTGCAGTTTTGAAGATATATGGCCCACTGACAGAGTTGCTAACGGGTCATATCCAACATCTAAGAGACTCTCACAGTCTGAGGAAATGATAATAAATCAACACTTTGCAAAGAACTCAAAAGTTGGAACTTTTACTGCGTTAATATGGTAAAAGTCAATTCAGCTGGATTGATGGGAAAATTCAATTATTATCAACTGCATAACAGATAAGAACTAAAAAGTTGGACCAGAAGCCATTCTAGCAGTGTTCACACTAATTGCGCCATAAACAAGCATAATCAATCAACAGAAAATCGCACATCACAGGAAACCGACCAAGTTACAATTTTGTCATAGCTCAGAACAAATTGCGACACAATGATACTTAAAACAGTAATGTATTTAAGTTTTAACTACTTTTTTTCAGAAACGAATAAGGACAAATAGATATCAAAAGAATGAATATAGCATACATAGCTGTCCTAGCTTGATGGATTATTTGATATAGGAGAAACTTCTGTGGGAAACATAATGATTTTGATCCAATGATGTCCATAGTATAGAGAAAAGAAGTAGCATATAGGGATAAAAGATCTGCATGTAAATAGAAAGAAATATGTAAATTATGGCATAGTAAAATAGAGAGAGCGAGAAATAACCTCATAATAGGTGGTCTATTCGAAAAAAGAAAAGAGAACAATTACGATACAGTCAATTGAAGAACCTTATGAGCTCCTGATACTAAAATATAATGTGTAACAGATGCAAGGCAAACTGAGATAACAAGAAGGAGCTGAATGAATACTCCCACTACAACAACAACAACAAATCAAGTGTAATCCCATAAGTGGGGTCTAGGGAAGGTGTGTACGCAGGCCTTATCCCTACCTTGTGAAGGTAGAGAGGTTGTTTCCAAAAGACCCACGGCTCAAGTAAAACAATTCAAAGCAGGTTTGAAAAAGATATACAGTAGTAAATAAGCCATGTTGAAAACAATAGAGAAAAGAACAATGACAACAGCAATAATATGATAAAACCGAAGCAAAAGGAAACAACAAGTGGTGATAAAACTGCAGAGATAATAGAATAATAATAATAATACAACTGGTAAGGAAAACTAGCCAACGCTTGACGAGAAGTATGGCAACCCCTCACTCACCGCGACAAACCTTACACCAAAAAGAATGGTAACTCAAGATCTGTTAGCCAGATGATCAAATATGCGGGTTTGCAATTGAAGAACACAAATCGAAATAAAATTGATAAATATAACAACAAACAGGTCAGCAATGGCCACATATCTACATAAGCAATAGATAGAACGAACTCAGGTACCTTGTGGCATTGATTCCTGGACAATTGACAATGCCTCCTCCAAAAAATATCTATGTTGTAGAGAACTTTTCCTAAGAATCTCATTTTCATCTTTGTCATTAGGCACATTTTCCAAGCAGATTTTAACAGCCTATAATATGAGGGGGGGAAACAGACAGAATTAAGAAATTCCAACATAATATTAGATAGATCTAAAAAGAGTGACAGACATGAGATGCAGAACTCTTGAAGAAAACATAGAAACTGGTAGAGATACCCACAGCTTAGAATATAATGTTCTGATAGACCAGAATAGACCCAAGCTTAGAACCAATTAAATATTCCATAGGTAGCCATAAAACGCAGGGATACTGAGTTTGAATAGAGGCCAAGGAAGCACATTCGTGCAACAGTGAAAAAGATTTCAAGTACATTAATCAGAGAAAAAGAACACCTTCCATATGGCTTTTTGAAGACTTAATTCTTTTAGGCTTTCCTAATTACTTACTTTGATTTGCTACTTTGGAAGATAAAGTGTCCAATAGGTTTCCTAAACTTTCTATGAAGAGAACTCCACTTCTGCTTTTGGACAGAAGAGGATATTTTATTAGTGATAAATGATGGTAAGAGAACAAGGATGCTCATTGATATAAGTCAAGATGAAAAAATCAAAAGCACCAGCTTCTGTTTTTTTAATTAGTAAATCAAAGGAAGATTTTGAGCTGGGATTCCATGAATTAACTCTTTGCAGCAACTATACCCCACTGACTTACAGGAATAAAGTGATTTTCACGCAAAAAAGAAAAGATGTAAAAAGGGCAATCGAGCACAATTTGAAAGAAAAAAAAATCCTTCTTTCCTTTTGAAATAAAAATTACGCGTTTAGCCATAAAAAGGAATTCTTTCTTTTTGAATAAGTAAAATTTAGTCAAAAATGAGCACTAAGCTAGTGTGCATATATGCACAGGTGGCTATGGTTCGAAGGACCTCAGAATATATAAAGCTACCTACTCCTTTTATATTCACATGGTTACACCAAAATTCAAACAATAAATCCCTCAAAAAATCTACTAATTATTAACAGATAATAAATGTTATCCTTCAGTTTAGGAGTCTGCTATTAGTTTTCTATATTTCAGCTATCTGATGATATACGTAGTTAGTCATCTGCACTATTTAGAACTTTAATAGTTTCCTGTATTCTGGGCTTCTGTTGGTTCGTACCTTATCAGATCAGTATTTTTCAGTTCTGTATCTGCTCTAATTAAAAGGCATGTCGTACGTGAATAAAAGTATTTTTTCTCTTCTATATCTCAAACCTTTAGGTATCAAGAGCTTTTTTTCTCCTCACAGAGTACTAAGTTTCGTATTACCCACCCACCACCAATGGCATCCTCGGCTACCAATTCCGATGCAGCCAACACTACCACCATTTTTCCATTCAACTCGGTTAACCAGTTTCTGATTAGACTTTCTGGCAGCCATAACTTCTCACTGTGGAAGGCACAAGTGTCCATGCTCATCAGAGGACACAATCTTTATGGACATCTAGATGGGACTATGCCTGCTCCTGTCAAGGCCACCAAAAACAATAACCAGACAATTGCCAACCCTGATTATGTTAATTGGTTTCGTCAGGACCAGTTAATCCAAAATGCAATTTTAGCATCAGTCAATCCAACTCTTTCTGCCATTGTAACCGCTGCAACCACTGCCAAAGCAGCATGGTATTCCCTCCATACTGCTTATGACAACAAGCTGTAGACTCACATATTCAGCTTGCGAGATCACCTTGTTCATCTCACCTAAGAGAGTCTCCCTGTAACGGACTATCTCAACCAAGTTCGATCTCTCTGCGATAAGCTTGCGACTGCAGGAGCTCCTGTCCCCAATACCGAGCTCCTTGTCAAGATTTTCACTGATCTTGGACCCGAATATCGAGAAATCTCAGCGGCAATTCGAGCACGTGACAACCCAATTTCATATGCTGAATTGTTTGAAAAGCTTATTGATCATGAGCTTTTCCTCAAACACAACGCTCCGCCTCAATTCACCATAATTGTTGTTGTTGTTGCTCAAAAGTCCAGCTCTCAAACAAGGACCCGCGCCACCAACAACAATAGGTATCCAAACAACTACCAACAACAACGTTCTCAGCCAGGGCGCAATCGTCGCACCAATTCGCAAGAAGTCAACTTAGTGTGTTAGTTATGTGACCAACCTGTGCACTCTGCTCGCATTTGTCGCTCTCAGTCTCATAATCATTTTCAGGCACAGGCCAACTTTGCTGGACAACGCATGCAGCAATCTGCCCCATGGACAGTCGATTCAGGGGCAACACACCATGTTGCATCGGATGCCCAAAGTCTCACCTCACTGGAAAGCTATCAAACGTTTGTTGCACTACCTGAAACACACTAGCACATTGGGGGTCCAGCTAAGTCACCAACCAACAGGCTGTTTACTTCTGATTGGACTGGAAATCCTCAAGACAGAACATCAACAACAGGTTATGTTGTCTACCTTGGTCACTCACCCGTCTCTTGGTCTTCTAAAAAGCAAAAGTCTGTCTCCCGCTCATCTACGTAAGCCGAGTATCAAGTTGTTGCTGCAGCTATTTCTAAAGTCAATTGGTTAACAAATTTGCTCCAGGAGCTTCACCTGTCACTGTTTGCTACACCAATTGTTTTCTGTGAACGTTAGCACCACCTACATTTGTGCTATTCCTGTTTTTATAGTAGGATGAAGCATGTAGCCGTTGACTTCCATTTTGCTCGTGTGCAAGTTCAACAAAAGGCACTTGAGGTTCGTCACCTCCACTCTATTGATCAAGTCGCTGACGTCATCACCAAGTCTCTTCCACGTACAACTTTTCAACGCCATTCTCACAAGTTGGTTCTTGTTCCCCTCAACCCCAACTTGCGGGGGCGTATTAACAAATAATAAATGTTACCCTTCAATTTAGGAGTCTGTTATTAGTTTTCTATATTTCAGCTATCTGATGATATACGTAGTTAGTCATCTGTACTATTTAGGACTTGAATAGTTTCCTATATTCTAGGTTTCTGTTGGTTAGTACCTTATCAGATAGGTATTTTTTCAATTCCATATCTGCTCTATTTAAAGAGCATGTTGTATGTGAATAAAAGTATCTTTTCTCTTCTATATCTCAAACCTTTATACTAATTTGCTCCTTCCGTAAGGTCTATTTGCTGTTAGTGGGTGTATGCAGTCAAAGTTGGCCGGATGGTGAAATTGATTGACTTAGGCACGTCTAGTGGCCAAGGGTTATACTCAAACTTTTTGGCGTGATTACAGCGATATATTCCTTACTGTGGCTAAAATTGCATTTGTCTGCCTTTTTTATCCATGGTTGTTCGTCATTGGCCTTTTTATTAGCTGGGCATCAAGAAAATGTTTTCTTTATTTCGATCAAGTACTATTATTCATATTAATAAGGCGTAAAAAGTGCTTGTATACAAGAGGTATACTGAAAAAGTAGAGAACCTCACAGCAGAACATGGCTTTATACAAAAGCCATGGGAACCTCATGGTTGCATCAAAAAGAATTAAGAGCAAATAGACAACTTCTCAAATTAGCAAAACCTTTCTCTATGCCCTCAAAAGCTCCCTATTTCTCTCTCCATACAATCACGAGTGCCAAGGGAGCAACATCCCATTCTCTGCTTCTTCTCTTCGGTCTTCTAAGGGCCCAACTAACATTGAGTCTTTCACAGTGCCCGGCATCACCCACTCAACTCCAAACCATCTCAGAATTTTACCCCACAGAGAAGATACTAACCGACAATGTAAAAAAAAGGTGGTTTACGTCTTCTCCAGATTCTTCACACATGAAACACCAATTGACATACATGATCTTTCTCTTCCTCAGATTCTCCGATGTCAAGATTCCCCCCACCCCACCCCCACCCCCTCACAGCTAACCAAGTAAAGACCCAAACTTTTAGGGGTACCCTAGGGTTCCATATCAAAGGAAAAGTCTATTCCTCCCTAGATAGGAGTTTCTCATAATAAGAATTCACCGAGAAAATGCCACTTCTTCCAATCCCCCATCTTCATAAATAAACAGTATCCATAAAAACTTTTGTTGGTAAAGCAATCCTCTGAAATTCTTTAACCTCCAAGTATTGTAGATTCCTCCTAAACCTCCAACCCAAAGAATTTCTCCCCCTTGCATACTCCATAACCGATGGACTGACATCTTCTTTTGACAAGAGATGATATACATATTAGGAAATGTGATTCTCAAGAATGTTTTTTCTCCACTATAATATTTAGGATGACAAATATGGAGCAATCACCTGATTGTAGTGGTCTTGTATGATGATTGTGTTGGTCTTTATGTAGTCCGAAATAGGTTCCTTCAGCATGGTTTGGTAAGTTCACCATGGTTATTCAGAAATTTGGCATGACTCCATCTGAGGCAACATTTTGTATTCTATCGACACACTGCTCCAAATTTGTGTATCTATTTGCTCGTTTATGTTGATAATATCACAGACAATGATAAGGCTTGTATAGTTAAGTTGAAGCAACATCTCTATCAGCACTTCCAAATGAAGGTTTTAGGCATATTGGAGTATTTCCTTGGCATTGAGATCACTCCAAATCAAAAATAACGTAAGTACGCTCTAAACTTTCTTGAAGAGACAGGAACGAGAGATTGTAGACCCATTACTATCCCCATGGACCAGAATGCATGGGAGGGGGGAGTCACCCCTCTTGGTTGGTAAGTTAATTTACCTACAATGACTTGACTTGATATTACTTTTTCAGTGAGTGTTGTAAGTCAGTTTATAAACTCCAATGTGATGGGATTAGGATGCAGTAGTAAGTATTCTTAGATACATAAAATTATCCCCCGAGAAAGGATTAGTTTTTGAGGATCGAAGCCATGAGCACCTATTGGATACACAGATGAAGATTAGACAGGATCACCTTTTGATAGGCAGTCTACTTGTGGATATTTTATTCTCGTTGGAGGTAATTTGGTGTCTTGGTAACACAAGAAACAAAATGTTGTTGCACGTTCCAGTGCAGAAACAAAGAATTGAATGATGGATGTGGCAACTTGCGAACTAGTTTGGATCAAACAATGCTTAAAGAATTGAAGTTTGGACAAATTAAAGAGACTGAACTTGTGTGTGAAAATCAAGTTGTTCTTCATATTGCATCGGATGCATGTTTCATGACAAAACGAAGCATAGGGATCGATTGTCACTTTGTGAGAGCAAAGATACTCTCAGGAGACATTGTCACAAAATTCGTGAAGTCAAATGATCAGTGTGCAAATACTTTCACCAAATCTCTTACTGGTTCTCGAATTAATTACATTTGTAATAAGCTTGGTACATATGACTTGTAAGCACCATCTTGAGGTGGGGAATGTTAAGGATATTGTGTATATAGTTAGAATCAATTATGGAGATATTGAGAATTGAAATTATGTAGCCTTGATTATAGATGCATGTTCTATTTCTCACAGTGTCCAGTAAAGTAGAAGGTAGTAAGATCATATTTTACGAAATGGACATCCTCGCTTAGGTCAGGCAGAGAAGATGATCAGTTGGGCAAAGACCAATCCAATCTGAAAGGTCAAGCTTCAAAACAGATAGAACCAGCTAACCAAAAGTACAGCCCATTCTTTAGTTGTAAATAATGCAATTTGAAGCACCATGTCAACGAATTAATATTAGTTGGATTCAAACCCTCACTAATGAAGTGTTTCTGATCGTACGAGAGGCCTAAGCATCTCTCACTCTAACAGAAAGGTATGAATAATTATGCATATATATCTGCGTGTAACATGAATTTCTATGCTTCAATAAATAGAAACAGAAGATGAAAGTAATCCCACCATAGGTGTAGCTAGTTGCACGCCTTCCCTTCAATTAATTAGTATATAATTACCGAGAAATGAAACCAAATACCAGGTTATGAAACTTTAATCTTACCTCATAAGCACAGATGATGCCTAGATTTTCAAGGCAACACAATATCTTTGCATAAGAATTGGACAATCTCTTCCGAAGCTTCTTATACATATCATCTGTATCTTTGTACTGACTTGGCAGTGACAGTTTCAAGTCAGCTAATGCAGTATCAAACTGTTCATGAAAATGTGGTGAATTAAGTATAAGGGCTTGAGTTTTGAGAAACAATCTATAACGTCACATTCCAAAGAAGCATATTATTCATATGGGGAACTGTGTCAACAAGTACTAAATAATCAACATCCAGAAAAGCATTCAAGACTCCTAAGCAAGCAATCTTTACCAATATCTAAGTACATAAGCAAGGGCATCACTACATCCACTCCGGTAAACGAGAAGAGAAAAAGTAAAACAGAAGATTGAAGTTTATGGACCTGAGCTTAACATTCCTGGAGTTCAGCAAAACAAGATGTCATTTAAGTTTTGAAAACACCACCAAAATCTACTGAAAGCATAGACAGGACTGTGCAAGGAACACATGAAAACTTCAAGATATTGAGGACCCTAATCGTTAAACTTCAAGCACTCAAAACCATCTAGTAGGTCTGCAATAAGACCCCATCAAGGGAAGTTAATTTAAAACCTAGAGACAACTTCCTAAAAATTAAAAACCCAACTCGCAAAACTTTATGGTTTTTTCTCAGTGTCTTTCCTTTTACACCGTAACATGTCAAGTAAATGGCCCACAATGCTCCCTGCTTTTTTGTTATTGTTGAGTCCCACAGAAGTAGGATGAGGATAATTTGGTCTCTTTATATGGTCTTTGGCAATCCTTACCTCTTGAGCTAGATTTTGGGTTGAGTTAAGCCAAAGATCCATAACATGGTATCAGAGCGATTGTGAGAAACATCTGCGAAAGAAAAGATTAGTCAAGACAGTCGTTGTGCATCAAACTCCGGCGACTTTCTTGAGTTGTTTTGCGACAACTCCGTGTCGTCAGTGTTGAATAAAAACCAACACCACCTCGGGATCCCCCACTCTCCTGCAACAATAACCTATAAAACCCAGCAGACAGAAAACCTTGCACACGCTCCCACGGGCCATCAAAAGCAATCTTCTCCGGCGAGATCTACACTGTGCGCCAGACGCGTGAGCCAGTTTCCAGCCACCTTTTGGATCAATCCTTTTTCCTATCAGGGTCATCGGGAGATTCTGAGCTCATCCATACAATTTTCTTCAAGTTCTGATTAACTTTGAATTTTTCGGTAAGGTTTCTAGCAATTTTTTCAGCGAGTTCCAACAGTTCTTCCAGCTCTGTTCCAGCTTGTGAGTCCTTCCTTTGAGACAGAAGCTGGGTGTTTCCTTTTTTGGTCAAATTTTCTTGAAGTTTTGAGTCAGGCTTCATGTTGCATAGATCTTGTGTTTTATAAGAGGACTAAACACATCGAAATTGACTATCATTTTACCAAAGAAAAACTATTGTCACGATACACTGTCACTAAGTTTGCCAAGTCAAATGACAAACTTGCAAAATATTCACAAAGTTCCTTGTTGGTCATGAACTAATCTTATATATATATAAAAGAGGATCCTATACCCGGTGACGTGTCGCATCCTAAGCACGTAAGTTACATTTATCTTTATCTTTTTTAAAAAAATAAGGTCCATCAAAGCATACAACACTGTTTCGCAACCAGTAGTTTATACACCTCTTCCCCTTTTTATCTCTCTTTCTAATGTTACCCGTTCACTTCCCCTCTCCCTTTCTTCCACCACTGCACTAAGCATACTAATGAAGGATTCAAGGTCCCGTTTCCGAATTCACACGGCAAATCTAGGGCCTCACAGATGCCCCTGTTTTCTACCCCATTTTTGAACATGAAGATTGTTTGGTATAAAGAGAATTTCTGGGAAATCACTTTCATACTCTATTAGAAACAACTTTTATACTTTCGAGAAATTCTCAGGGGCATTGGATGGATTTTTACGTTGTCGCGGACAATATTGATATTTGGTACATCCAAGAAGATATTATAAGAATTCACTTCTATTTCATGTATAACTTGGATATATTAATTGTCATTTTGGGTTAATTATTTTCAATAAATTTATTGCATGTAATTTCCTAGAGAAATATATTTTTGTGGATTCAAAAGGTGGGTTAAGTTGAGTGTGTTTGGACTTCTGACTAACTTCCAGCCATATGCTTATAGAAGGAAGGTTTCTAATGCTTTATCAACTTTATTTTTGGTTATTTATTTTGATTTAAGAGTGCTATTGAAGGAGTAAAGAAGGAAAGTTGACTCATGATATTACAATAATGATCAGAGATGGTGAATTTCTCTACAAGTTCAAACTTGTGAATATTTCTATGCTTTGACTTCCCTTTTACCTATTTGTCACATGAATTGGGATTCTCAGTAGGTGTTTCCTTGGTTGTTTACTTGATTGTGTTACTCATGATATTGCAACAACCAACGATGAAAATGAAAGTTTGCATAATCTTCATCAAAGGCTAAGATCTCCATGAATTATTTTATATTGCGTAATCTTTTCTTTTGAAGTAGTTTTAAGCTTAACATGATCCTCGAGGTCAGTAAAAGATTACTCTTCATCCCGATCTTATCAAAGAAGGAGGTAAAAGGATCAAGGTTTTTATGTACTTCTGTTGTGGAGGGTACAGGCAGGGGGACAACTGGATCCATCTTGCTTAAAAAGTTTTGAATATTCTACTACAAATCTTGCTTTCAAGCACAGTACCACCAGATGCATAGGAGGGATTGTCAATATTTATCTTTTCTTAAGTATGTTATTATAACTAACTGCTCAGTACTTTTATAAATGAATTAACATGTTATTTTTATTTTATTTCGCCCTTTTTTGTCACTTATTCATAAAAAAAATTTAACTATGGAATGTGCACCTTATACGGGCTTTAAATTCCAGACTTGCCTCTACACTCAAAAATGGTTCTTTCTTAATGCTCAAAGTTTGGGCAATAGATTGCTAATAAGAATTTTGTTGGTAGTGATTGTTTTAGGAAATGTAGGAACTAGCATCGGTTAGGTTGGAAGTTCATTAAGTTTTTTATAAAAAAAAAGTTGACAGTTCATTAAATTTTATGGTCAACTGGATTCACCTTTTACTGTCCAGAAATGCTAATGAATTATTGTAGGTCATAAGCATAACATACTATATGTGGTTGTATAATTGAAAGATTAATAAATAACTTGAGACTAGCAGTGTGTATCCATTTTTTTGAGTTGAGGACTAGCATTATTATATCGAGGTCGTTTGGATTGGCTTATAAGCTGCTTATATGCTGTTTTCAGCTTTTTTTGAGTGTTTGGCTGGCCAACTTAAAGTCATTTTGTGCTTAAAATAAGCCCCAATAAATAGTTGGGTTTATTTGCATGAACTTATTTTAAGCAGTTTATAAGTTGAAAACAGCTTATAAGTAAAAAAAAAAAAAAAGTTGGTCTGCTTATAAGCAGTTTTCAACTTATAAGCTGCTTAAAAATAAGTCAATCCAAACAGGCTAATTGTCTGTTTATCCAGAAGGATATTTCTCAGACCAAAAGTTATGTCACAAGCTATTAACAAGACTGAATTTGTCAAAGGTAATGCAGGTATTTTAAGGCCATTTCTTGATATCCATGATTTTTCAAAATGATGTTGATACCAATTTAAAGGTTCATTAAGTATCTGGATCATTAATGAAGAGAAAATAAACATGGATAGAAGGGTGATTAATTGATGAACAAACTCAAGAAAATAACTTTTGAGGTTCAACAAACTGTTGCTCATTTATTTGTTTTCCGTCATTTATAATTTCTTATGGTAGAATAAGGTTCAATTCAAGAAAGAAGAAAAAGAAAATGTTTTCTCATCACTTTGTTGATAAAATGTTTCAATAAAAAAAGAGTTTCATCAAAATGTATATCTGTCTCCATACTACTATACAGTCATACAGATTGAAGAAACAGATATTTTCTAGATATGATGAGAACTTCTCAAAAAGCATCCGATGAGTATTCTATTTCACATCAAATTTTGAGTTTCTGTTATCTTTGAGTTATATGTTTTCTATTTCATTTTTATTTGTCAACAGCATTTGAAGTTCCTTAATGTCCCCTTTTTCAAATTTTATGTTAATCATACTTTTCTATCCACCGTCAATTTATTGCTCTAAACCTAAAAGATAAAGGAAAAAAGATAACTAAAGTTAAATACATAACTGAAATGCAATTCACCAAAAAAAAAATTATTTTTGCAATTCACCAACCTGAGTCAAGTTTATACTTTTTCTTTTTTTTTGTTTGTTTTTTCCACGTTTACTTTCCTTATCTTTTAATAGAAGAAAATTTTAGAAGCAAAGATTTTACCATATACTTTGTGTTTCTTTGCGGCTGAATATATATATATATATATAACAAGTTAGGTACATACAATCTACAAGCACTAACTTTGAGAAGAGCAGTTAGCTATTAAGAATGTACATAGGAATAGCATGTGAAGTCTCCTATTGGATGTATATATTGTAAAATGTGCATAAATGCTTTTAGGTATAAGAGAATTGTCTTTACGCATTCTCTCAATTTTTCTTTCCCGTTTCTGTCATTTCTCACAATTCAAAACGGTCATTTCTCCCTCAAAATAATATTTTGTTCATAGTGAACAATGAGAAGAGGTCGTCCTTGATTTCAAAATCTAAAGAATTGGGGATATGAAAGAAAAAAATAAGAATCAAGAACTAAATGGAGACAGCAGATTAAAATGTAAGGGCCATATCAGTTATTTAACAGTAATATCCTACACTGTCCTATTTGACAGGATATCTGCATATGGGCATTTACCTTTGACCATGAAAATTCCAATTTTGCCTTTAATTCTGTATTGGAAGACACTATTGGATCATAGAATTTACAAGTCTCCTTTGCGGAGGGAACAAATTCATCCAGCTCCACCCTGTTCTCGAGTGTATATATCTATACAAGAAGAAACCATATACTGATGCATTAGGAACCATTACTCTAACTAGGGTTAAGAAAACCAGTCACCACCTGCAATAAAGTGACAGGATTTGCCAGAAGATTACCTGGGAATCAAGAAGACTTTCAAGTTCTGATATTTGCTCCTCGCAATCTGTTGAAGATGAAACACCTGATCGAGAGGGTATACTAAGTAAATCCACAAAAGATCTAAACCCATATATATTACATTCCAATAAACTAAGACAACTGAAATCAAAAGTATTAGCATATATCCATATCAAAAATTGGAAGGATGACTAACCAAAGCTTAGGCATAGTCCAACTGAAAAGACGGTGAGTAGAAAAAATATGTTGAGAAAGAAAAAAGTCAATACAGAAACTCTAAAATGAGTATAAGAAACTCATAAACAAATTAAATACATAAATCTCCAGCACAGAAGTCATATTTACAAGTTCAAAACAAGCAAAGTATACATCCTTGTTCTTCTAACTACAACAACAACATACCCAGTGTAATCCACAAGTGGAGTCTGTAGAGGGTAGAGTGTACACCGACCTTACCCTTACTTCGTAGAGATAGAGAAGCTTTTTCGATAGACCCTCAACTTAAAATTAAAATAAAGCGTTTCCAAGCAATTTGAAAAAGGAATACAGAAATGACAGCAATAACCACAACGAAACAATGTGAAATGGGAGCAGTGCACAACATACACTAAGAGCAGTAAAGACAACAAAATAATGTGATAACCAAAGCACAAAAAACACAGGTTATAATTGAAATCGAAGAACAAGAAACTACGAGAATAGTGCTAATACCATTGGTAAGAAAAAAGGTCTAAGTACGACCATCAATCCTATCCCGCAGGAAAGCGAGAGAATGTTCAACTACCAACTAACCTTCTACCCTAATCCATGACCTCTAGACCCTCCTATCTAAGGTCATATCCTCGGTAAGCTCAAGATGCGCCATATCTTGTCTAATAACCTCCTTAATACTTCTTCGGCTTGCCTCTACCTCTCCTGATGCTCACCATTGACAACCTCTCACACCTCCTCAATGAGGCATCTAAACATCTTCTCTTTACATGCTCAAACCATCTCAGTCTTGCTTCCCTCATCTTATCCACCACGGAGACCACTCTTACCTTCTCACTGATATCCTCATTAATAATTTCCATCTCTACTAGTATGCCCACACATTTACCTCAACATTCTCATCTCCGCAACTTTCATCTTCTGAATGTGTGAGTTATTTACCAACCAACACTCTGTCTCATAAAACATAGTTGGTCTAACCACTACTTTGTGAAACTTACCTTTAAGTTTTGGCGGTACCTTCTTATCATACAAGACTCCAAGGGCAAGCCTTCATTTTGCCCATCCCGCACCGATACGATGTGTGAAGTCATCGTCGATCTCTTCATTACCTCGAACTAAAGACCACAGATACTTGAAACATCTTCTATTGGGGATGACCTAAGCATTCTCACGTCCACGCCAACCTCATGTATAGCTTCACTAAACTTACACTTAAGTATTCAATCTTGGTCTTGGTTTTGGTCTTGCAGGCCTGAACCCTTTAGACTATAAAGTTTGTCTCCAAACCTCCAGCCTATTGTTAACTCCGACACGAGTGTCATCCATCAGTACTATATCATCTGCGAATAACACACACCATGGAACCTCACCTTGGATACGTCGTGTCAGTTCATCCATAACCAGGGTGAAAAGAAACGAGCTAAGCAATGATCTCTGGTGCAACCATGCAACCCTATCATTACTAGAAAGTGCTTCAAGTTTCCTCCCAATATCCTTACCCAGGTCTTGTCACCATTGTACATGTCCTCAATCGACCTAGTAAGCCAAAGGTACACCACTAGCCTCGAAGCATCTCCAAAAAACCTCCTTTGTGACTTTGTCATAAGCCTTCTCTAAGTCGGCGAACAACATACGTAAATCCCTTTTCCACTCCCTATACTACTCTATTTATCTCCTCACAAAGCAAATAGCTTTTGTGGTAGATCTCCCCGGCATGAATCCTAATTGATACCCTAAAATACACTTCCCTTCTCAACCTCATCGCCAACACCCTCTCCTACACTTTCACAATGTGGCTCATCAGCTTGATACCCCTATAGTTGCAATTTTTTTATATCACCTTTATTCTTGTACAACGAAATCATTGTACTCTTCCTCCATTCTTCGGGCATCTTTGTTGTCCTAAAAATGACATTCAACAACCCTAGTCAGCCTCCCTTATGTAACTGACAATACTATCCCATATAATGGTCGCATCCCCAATGATCCCCCAAGCCCCTATCATCACCAATTTCTCCTCCATAACCTAAGCTCTAACAGGATTCACGTTATCCTATTTGATCCTTGGCCGATCATAAAAAGTCCGGTTTTTTCTCTTCATCTTAATCTTTAAATCCATCAGCAAGAACTTATGTTGAGTTGTAAGATTCTCGACCCAAATAACATTGCAATCCTTGCAGAGGCCTGTATAACCCTTCCTAAAAAGTAAGTAATCAATCTGAGTCCTAGCCACTGCGCAAAAAAAGGTAACCAAGTGATTCTCTTCTTCAGAAAACTCGAATTTGCAATTACCAACTCAAAAGCTTTTGCAAAATCCAAAAGTGAAACTCCTCCTTCGTATCAATCCCCCCAAACCAAATCCTCCAATGCACATCGTCAGAGCCCCTATAGGTTGTCCCAATGTGTCCATTGAGATCTCATCCTACAAATAGCTTATCGGTGGGTGGTATACCTCTCACAACCTCACCCAATCCTCCCAAAAGAACCCACTTCACATTATAGAATCCCTACTAAAATTTGAACTTCAGTGACATTATTGACCGAAAAGATAAGACTATTATGCCCATTTACATGTAGTCTAGAAACTGCCTCAAAAGCTATAAGAATGAGTCTTAGATATCTGAGTTGCTCCACATTAGCTTTACAAAAATTCAGTGTCATAACCTATAAAAGATGGGAGATTTTCTTGTTACCTATGTTATTTGAAACTTTAGGTCCCTTTGCCTAGTCATTTTGCTTATCCAAACTAATCATTTTTTAATCCAAACTAATCATTTGTTAAGACCCTCCATAGCAAATGATGAAAAGAAAAGGTGACAAGAGGTCACCCCGTCGAAGTCCCCGTTGAGAAAGAAAAAAAATTGGGATACCATATGTCATAATAGAAAATCTCTCAGTGTTGAAGCAAAAGGATATCCATTTGATCCATATCCTTTAGAATCTAAAGCAAGAAATCTCAATTAACATAATCATTAGCCTTTTTCAATATCCAATTTGCATAAAATCCCTAATGTTTTCCCCTTTTGTCTAGTATCTAATACTCATTTGCTATAAAAGTTGCATCCATGATTTGTCTGCCTATGATGAATGTCATTTGATAGCCTTCATCCAATTTATTGCACAACCTGTTTCACTCGGTCAGTAAGTAGCTTGGAGATGATCTTATACACAACCTATCGAGCAGATAGGTCTAAAATCTCCAAGTATTGTTGCTCCATTTCCCTTTGGAATTGAAGCAATTAAGTTGCATGGGATGTTTTTTCAAAATACTCCTGCAAGTGGAAATTATCTTAAGTTTGCATTATATCCTACTTAAGAATATACCAATAAGAGTGGATTGAATCATTTTGCCTCGGGGCATTGTCAATTGCACATAACTTAATGCAATTGAGCACCTCTTGATATTTAAAAAGTCTCCACATCGATAATGTCTTATCCATAATATTCTTAGGACACTCATCATAAGTGAATTCAAGTTGCCTCCATTATTCTAATTAAGTGTATACATTCAGGCAAAAGGATATCTCCCCCCCCTAAAAGGGAGATGACTCTTGGATCCTCTTTTACTTCTCCATTGATATCCAACTTATCAATTGTGTTGGACCTTCTATGAGCATTAGACATTCTTTGGAAAAAAATGTGTCTTTATCTCCTTATTTTAGCCATTGAATTCTAGATAGGATATCTCCTCATTCTGAATAGCCTCATCTATCTCCCTGACCAAGCTGACCTTCAAAGGTAACTCTTCATCATAAAGACTTCTTTGCTCCAGAACATTGTCCAACTCTAATATTTGGTTAAGTAAAATTGTTTTCCTCTTTTCCAAGCTACCATAATTCGATGATTTTCAATATTTCAATTTTGTCTTTTGTAGCTTTAGTTTTATAGTAAGAAAAGTATGTTAAGCTTCTCTCTAGACAAGGAAGAGGGAGAACACGTCTTTCAAGGTAGCTTTAGCTTGGCCAACTTTGGACTTAGGAGGAAGATGCCAAAAGAAGTCGTCATCGAGAGAAGCCCTTCTTCCTATCATAGGAACATACTTCGACGAGAAAGGATTTTTGAAATCTTGTCTAGTTTGGTCTTTCGTTAAATGGGTAGGTTCACCGAAGGCCATTAGAAATTGGGTTGTCGGGAGTGGGGAAATGGCAGAAGAGGTGGTGATGCATTATTCAAGGTTACTTTTTATAATAAGCTACTAGTGAGAGGCATGTACTTTCCACCATGCCTATATGGATTCCTAGACAACCAAGGAAGGTGTGTTTCTTTGTTTGGTTGGCGGCTACGGGTGCGATCTTAACAGCAGAAAGGTGTTTTATGTGTAAGCATGCAGGTGAGAATATTGATCATCTTCTTTTGCAAGGTAAGGTGGCTTCTCGGTTATGGAGGGTGGCCCTCAATTTGTTTCACATACAATAAGTGATGCCGGGCTCGATAAAGGAGGCTTTGCAAAGTTGGACTCATAGGAAGGTAAAGAGAAGCACAAAGGCTTAAGATGTTTCACATGCAATAAGTGATGCCGGGCTCGATAAAGGAGGCTTTGCAAAGTTGGACTCATAGGAAGGTAAAGAGAAGCACAAAGGCTTAAGAGTGTTGCCCACTTAGATATCATGTGGGTCATTTGGAATGAGAGAAATAAGAGAGTGTTTGATGGGGTGGAACAAGATTTTGTAAAATTGCATAGTAGTATTTTGCCTTTAATTGCTTTTTGGTGTACTTTCGAGGTCCCCTTATGTATAGAGGATTGGATCTCTTTTGTTGAGAACATATGTTGTGGGCTCTGTTTTTTTCGTATATGGCTTGTACAAAGGGTTCCCCATTTTTGATAAAATTATTTACCTTATCAAGTGTGTTTGTGTGTGTATGTGTGTATATATGATCCGGTATGCCTTGAAATTCAAACAAATTCCACCCGTTTTATATATTTATATATATGATCCGGTCTGCCTGGAACTTCAAACAAATTCCACCCGATTTCACCAAATCATTTTGTCACTCTATCTATTTCTATTTCAATTAAACTAACTTTGGATAAAGGAGTATAGTACATTTATGGTCGTTGTCAAACATGTCAATTGGATGGATCTTCCTACGATTAACCCGGACCAAATACCAGAACCAACCCAATCCCATACTTAAGGGGATTAGACTAGCTCAGCCCAGGGATGCCTGGTCCAAACCTTCTTCTGGGTTAACCAGCCCAAAATCAATTCCCAACCAATGCACTAGTCCAACCTGATTCGATAAACCAAAATCCATTTAAGAAATGCCAAAGATCAAAAATTCATTGTGTATTATCACACATTACTCGAAAATGCTAGACCACTAATCCCTTCTCCATCCACTTCCACCTTCTAAACATTTAGGAATTACTCTCCTTTACATTTCATCGTCTCGCTTGGAGCTGATACATTTGAGCCGAGGGTCTTTCAGAAACAGTCTCTCTACCTCCATGAGGTAGTGGTAAGTTCTGCGTACACTTTATCCTCCCCAGACCCCACTAGTGGTATTTCACTAGGTATGTTGTTGTTGTTGTTGTTGTTTCCTTTACATTTCAAGATTAATTGTAAACAACATTCAAACTCCAACATGCTTGAGGGAAAAATAAGCAATTCATTCCCCAAAACTTCTCCTTCACTTTTCTTTACATGGTATCAAAGATGAGGATTTGAGTATCTACTCTTAAGAAAACTATCTTGTCCAATAGCTTAAGACCAATTGTCTTTTAACTTTATATAGTTGGGATAGGTTAGCCCCCTTAAACTCTAATGTCAACCTTTTGGACTTTGTAAGCTCTTTAGTCATTACATAAGACACTTGTAAATGAGCTTACAATCTCACTACTTTTGTAACTATCTAACTTGCATCTTCTTGATGCCATTTATACCATCACTTACTTTATCAAAAAAAAAAAAAACTTGTCCAAAAGTTCCCTTTTTCTATTCCATGTTTTTAAAAGAGAAGGGTTGTTTCTTTTCCAAAAAGAGCTTCTTCTTATTCCTATCAAAAAAACAAAAGAATATGGTGGTTCAGACCTATGGAGCTAAAATTCTACCTTCACCAGATGCAAAGAACCAAATACCTCATTCTATTATCCAGGCGAGAGTTGGTGATGCAGACTATCTTGGGTATCAGATTGCAAAGCAACAGTTATCATCCTAATCTACAACTTGCACAGCCTAACCTGGTAACTCGTTTTCCTATCACACAGTCTTCTTCTGTTGGTAGTTGGATTCTTGATTCTGGTGCTTCTAATCACATTTTTAGTAACTGAAATCTTTTTCATGCTATTAAACCTTCTACAGTCTTTTCTACTGACACCCTAACTAATGTATCCAAAACAATAGTAAAAGTTATAAATGAATCCCGCCCTTATCATTCATTGTCTTTAACCTCAGTTCTTTTGTGATAGAATGTCCACATAATCTTATAACCATGTTAAACTAACCAAAAACCTTAATTATTCTGTTACTTTTCTGGATTACTCTATTATTGTGTAGGACCAGGAGTGCGGGACAGATGATTGCAACAAGGCATAAGTCACGCAGCTTGTACCAATTATCCAATCAGAACACACCTATTGCTTTTACTTATGTTGCCTCTCCTGATATTCATCACAGTTGTTTAGGACATCCAACTTTCCTTCTCATTTGTCTTCTTTAGAGTATAAATCATGTCAGCTTGGGAAACACACTCAACAACTTTCTGAAATAAATTAACAATAGGGTTGTCTCTCTATTATTGTCCATTCAGATATATGGGATCCAAGTCATGTCAGTCTACTTCAGATTTTCAGTATTGTCACTTTTGATGACGAATATTCTTAGTGTACTAGGTGCACGCAAACTGGAGCGAACACCACGGTTATCAAAAAAAAAAAAACTGAGTTGTTTTCTATCTTTTTAGTCTTTCGAGTTGAAATTCGTAACCAGTTTAGTGTTTCTATAACGAAATTAATCAGTGACAATCCACAAGAATATTTTTCTTCACCTATCTCTTCCGTTATGCCTTCACAAGATATTCTATATATGTCATCTTGTGCATATACTTCTCACCAACATGGAGTTACTGAACATAAAATAGGAATGTGATCGAGACTGCTCGAACATTAATGATTAACACTCATTTGTGCTTCGCATTTGGCGTGATGTAATTCTCACAGTTTGTTAACTAATCAATCACATGTCTTCTTCTATTAACGCAAGAGTCCTTACTCTATATTTAATCCGGATCAACCTCTGTTTTCTCTACCCCCATGCGTGTTTGGGTATACTTAATATGTCCAAGATCTCGCCCCCAGAAATGACAAACTTCAACAAAGACCATCAAATATATCTTTTTGGGTACTCTCGTACCAAAAGGGTTACAACTATTATGATCCTACTACACATAAATACTGTCTTAGCAGATGCAACTTTTTTCGAGGGGTATCGTACTTCTCACCAAATTCACTAAATCAAAGTGACATC
Source organism: Solanum dulcamara (assembly GCF_947179165.1). Taxonomy (NCBI): domain Eukaryota; kingdom Viridiplantae; phylum Streptophyta; class Magnoliopsida; order Solanales; family Solanaceae; genus Solanum; species Solanum dulcamara. The sequence goes on along the minus strand of NC_077241.1, from coordinate 64,702,871 downwards.
CCCACGAGTCTTGATGTCTGATGTCACTATTCTATTTTCATTCTTATAATATTTACTGTGAAAAGTTAAATGATTGCAAAATTATACTTGTGCACTTGTTACAAATGACATATCATGTAGGAACTAGGAATTAGCATGTGACATTACCTACTTCACAAATTATTTTACTACTAGCTAAACTATGGTATGGCATAAGATATTTTACATCGTGTCCTTTATTATTATATATGACACACCGGTTTAGCATATTTCTTTACATGTTTATATTAGTTTATCCACACACAAAAAGAAATTACAGGTATCATGCAGGCAAATCATAAACTTCGATAAATGGAATCAAGGATAAGTAAATTAGACAAACTACAACAATCATATATTTATGAAGCAAATATATCCCATCAATCCATGTAAGTAAATAAGACCTTTTATACACACTCATCACAGGCTTTGGACGTAATGTTAGGAGTCCAATCCTTTAAAGAGGAATACATCCTGAAGAACCTCACAAAATTTGATGAAAATGTGGCTCAAGAAAGCGCAGAGAATATCTAAGTGGCAGTCAAAGACTCTGGTATATATACCGAGTGATTCGAGGGTTTCTTTTATTAGCTTTAATAATAAGAATTTTTCAATTTAATAAAAATATAACAAACAGAAGCAACCAACAACAAGATCTTCGGTCAGGTCCTCAATAAGATTGAGAACTGATTACATAGTATGCACACGTGAAGACATGTGTATATTTTCAGTAGGCAATTTTCTTTTAATGTTTCATGAAAGAAAAAATAAAATAAGAGAATAAATATAGCCAATTAGTTAAACAAGAATATGATCAACAGATGGCAGGGGGGAAGGCAACAAATTCTTCTATAATAAAAGATACAGTAAAGACGCAAAAAATAATGGGAAACTGAAGAGCGAATAGACAGCAAAGTAGCAAGAGCTATGGTATGTAAGGAGTGGTTAAGAACAGCAAAACTCTTCCACGTGCTGCACTTGGACCAAAAAAAAAACAGGGATTTCAAGCATCTAATTTCACTTCTGCAACATTTACATTGAGATACATGTAACAAAAATTGTATCAAACTAGAAAATGGTGTGCAAAGGAAGAACAAAGATCTCTTCTATATCTTTTCAGATAGCACAAGTCACCAGAAACATAATATTTGTCACTCGAGTCATCATGTGACACATTGATAATTAAAGAAAACATTGAATTCCACAAGCCTAGATCACAGGAAAGAAGAAAACATTGGGGGGAGGGGGGGTTACTGTACCCTTTTCATCATAAGCATTATAGAATTTCTTTTGCCTTGAAACACCTTTATCCATGTTTTAATTATTTATTTATTGATGTGTGAGTGATTTGGGCAAAGAGAAGTAGGCAGAGCACGAGGAAGGCCAAAAGTTACCTTTTCTAATCACAGGGGAAGCAGTCATCCCAAAAACCTTTGATCTTTTTCTGGATAGATGATAGAATTCCTTGGTTGATTATAGAAAGTGCACGGGGAGCATGTTCAAAAGGATAACGAGAAGATGAGAAAAGTTTAAGTATGGACATAAGGAAAAGTCACATGAAAGAAGTGAGGCTTACCTTCATAATCCTAGCATAGGGATGGTTACCACTGGCACGATGGCACTCGTCTAGTATCAGAAAGCACACTCTATCAAATTTTATGTAACCCTTTCTCAGTGCATCCAAGAAAATTTGGGGTGTCATAACCAAAACCTATAGCAATTGCACACCAATTAATATTTAAAGCCCATCCATAAATTACTTTAAAAAGCATGTGGTAGCCTTGCTCAAGAAGAAGTCAACATAAACAAAAGGATCGCAGAGGTTTCAAGTCAAAGTAGTCTGATCGAGTCCAATGTTGAATCTGATAGAGTCTACAAATTTCTAGTTGGATGTAGACTTAGAAATAGGATCACCCTCACCCCAAATGTATCTCCTCCAAGCACATAAAAATCTTGTTTTATTGTAACCTAACCCACTTAAGAGCCCTCCAAAGTCGCTTTTATGGATAATAAGAGAAGGAATGTGTGCCAGACTCACAAATAATCTAAATGAGAGGAAACAGAAGGATTGAATAATCTCGTACAATAATGCATGCACATTTTTGCTAACTACAATTGACTACTAAACAAATATCTAATTTCTGGTAACCAAGGTAGATCACGCAAACATTTTTTTCATGTGATCTGCAGAGAAATTGGTCAGACTAGTCTGGAAATTTTATGGGGCTCAGACCTGACTAGCGAATTTGGCTTAAATAGGCTTTCCATCAGACTAAGATGACAAATAACATGCAGAGAACATTGAGAGTGGCACTACATTTAAAATACTAATCATAGACATCAGAACCTACAACCAAAAAGCGGCATGCTAGGCACAAAGTGTTCGACTTTAAATATGTTCTTGTTTAGACCAAGAAATTTAAGCACTACAACAACAACAACAACAACAACCCAGTGAAATCCCACAACATGGGGTCTGGGGAGGGTAGAATGTACGCAGACCTTACTCCTACCAAGGTAGGACGGCTGTTTCCTAGAGACCCTCGGCTCAGTAAAAGCATAAATGCATAAATGCATAAGAAATTTAAGCACTACAATCATAAAATCAAAAGGCTGATTATTTGACAATTTTTTTCATCACTCATCAACATGTTAGTGCAGTGCCCATAACCTCAATAAGGACAATAAATAACTTTTACATATAAATATGTGAATCAAGAATACGAAGCTTTATGCATAGTGTAACTTGACCTATTTAAGAGATTTACTTCAATGATCAAGGGAAGCCCTTTGATTCTTACATATGACTATTTATCAAATGATGATATCTTGACTACAGAACCACAGTTGAGCTAGTCATCTTGAGATCGTAAAAGTAAACTTTGCTTGGCACATATCGATTATCACACAATTATTTCAGCACAAACACCTTTAGTACAGAAAACCAAGAAAAGGGAACCACTTACATCATTATCATCAGTTTCTTTTTTCCAGGATTCTGCATTCCATTCATCAACTCCTTTGGCCCCATAGTATTCTTGAACAGCAAGGTGTGTATGATGTTGTATAACCTCATATTGCTGCAATAATGTTGTAAATAAATAAGGACTAGCATCATCAACAATTGAACACATTCCAAAGTAGCAAACTGATACAGCTCAAACTCAACCTTTAAGTTGATGCAAATCATTTAGTGCTCAAAACCCCTCTAACAATTCTAATTTTGGGGGAAAGCATGCTGTTTAAGGAGTTTAATGAATACAGCACAATTGAAGCTCTAAAAGTTTTGAGTTCTTGAATTAGAAGCAAATGAATTGCTTGTTCCAAGCTTGCTGGAAAACTGGGTATGGGTCAGAGAAATTAGGGTAACCTACAGTAACATCTTGGCATTGTTCGGAATCAAATACTTTTCCTTGGAAGACAAATTTGATTGCTATTTTCTTTTTCTCTCCTTTCATGTCTTTTAGAGATTCGATTGTATAAGTCTGTAGGAACTAGGAATGCATGTATCCCACTGCTTCATGATTGGGTGTGTCACCTCAAAAAAATTCTGAAAAAGACTGTAGGAAGTAGGAATACATGTATCCCACTTTTTGATGATTCTAGACTTCTATTGTATAAGTATGTAGGAACTAGGAATACATGTAACCCACTTTTTGATGATTCTAGGCAGAAATCAAAGTAACAACTATTAAAAATAGAAGTAAAAAAAGAAACTTTATCCAAAAACAACAGAGACTGTCTAGACAAGAAATGCACATTAACTGTACAGTGTAAGTGAAAGCAATGCCTTAAAAAACCACCTACGAGATTGAGTATTGTTTGGCGAAAAGGAAAAGATTTTAGTATTGCTTGATCAGATATATGCTTGAAAAAACAACAACAAAACTTTACCTAGTACAGTTAGGGGGGGAGCCAGGTATGGCCAAGGGGTTCATCTGAAACCCCTTAGCAGAAAATTACACCAATTTTACATAATTAAAATTGCTTTTTTATGTATATATAGTAGGTGTTAAACTCCCAGCGGGGCTTAGTGTGTTTACTTCTTCCCCTTAGTGAAAATTTTGGTTCCACCACTAGTCTAGTTTACTCCCTTTGACTAGATTATTTTTAGGTACTGATTTATATATGTTTTTTGAAACCATCAAGACTAAGGAAGTATGTCATATAGAAGGAGAATAGTAAGTTGGTCGAGCTTAATGGGACTTCTTTTCTTATCTTTTTTGAGAAATGTAGTGCTTTTATAACATAAAGGAGGAAAAGGGCAGCCAGTTCATACACCAATCCTTCATAATCAAGAGTTTCTGAAACACATTCTCTTATTCAACCAAAATTCTGAAAAGAAAAAGAAAAGATACATGCCTGATGAACAAGATGAACAGTGGGAGCCAAGAACACAATCAACTTCTTCTCATCAACATTCCTCAGTGTTTTCCCAATTTCTCTAATCATCATCACTGCTATATTAGTCTTCCCAGCCCCTGTATCCAGCACAGCAATGGTGTTCCTCCTCATAGCCACTTTAAACACCTTCAACTGGTACCTGAAAATAAAAATAAAAAACATGCAATTTCATCAAACTTCAACTACTTGTTTTAGCATAAAATAAAGAAATTAAGAACCCAATAGTTTTGCTTACTCTCTGGGTATAAACTCCTCTGTCTTCTTCTTCTTCTTCTCTACATCCATCTGTTCAGCTTCACTACTAAAATCTTCAAAGTTTCTCTTCAAAGGGTTTTCTAGCTTCTCTTCCTCCATTTTGTCTTTCTTCTCAAAGAGAATCCTCAGTCTCAACAGCAATGCCGAGGGCGTGAAGAGCTAAAATATGTACTTGAGATTCTCTACATATATATATATACAGAATAATGTTTTATTCGGCCCAATTAAGAGCGTTTTGATTGCTCAAGTGTTTTTTGAATTTTTAACTCTTGAAAGTTATTTTTATAAATAATAAGTGTTTATGTTAAAAATAGGTATTTGAATTTTAGGGTTAAAAGAATTAAAAGGATAATTTGGGAATTTAATTAAAATATAAGGGATATAAAAATAATTTTCATGGTCAAACAAAATGGTTTTAAGCACTTAAAAAAAATGTTAGAAATCCTAACTTTTCATTTTTGACTGACTTTAAAAAATTTATGGCTTAAAGTTAACATTAGGCAAACACGTTCAAAAGCTAAAAATGAACTTTAAGTTGATTTTGACCAACTTAAAGCTCATCCAAACGGGCTCTAAACAAACTTTTCTTTAAGTTTGAGGGCAGCAATTAATTTTCTTAATTTATCATACTCTCTATTTGGTAGTAATAATCTATAGTCTATTCTATGTCAATCTAATTAAATTAACAAATATGACACACACATATATAACCATTGTTTAATAAATGAGGCATATATACCTCACAATCTTACCGTCTAACAAATAACGCATATTTACCATTTTCGTTAACAAATTTAATTTAAGGAAAAAATCTAAAGCTGGTTTTTAGTTTTAAAAACATGTCTTTAAAAATTTACTTCAAACATTTTCTTTACCCCTCCGAACTCTACTCAACTAAGTTAGTGTTTCACCCCAAGTTTTCAAATATTCTTAGCAAATAATTTTTGGGTAAAATTTTGGTAAAGTATCATGCGTTTGGCCATAAATCTTCTCAAGAATATTTGACTATTTCAAAAAATATTATTTTGTACTTGTAAGTTCTAAAATTATTAAAAATACCCATAAGTTTGTGTTATCATTTTATAATGAGCATGTTCTGTTAAAAAAATCTTACAACATAATTGATAACAATCAACAACAACAAAATAACAATAAAGGCAAGAGCAATACACTAATCGAATTAAAAGTAAAATTGTTTTTTTTTTCAATTTTGTCACTCAAACTATTCTTTTCAGATAAAGTAATAACAAACTATTTTTTATAAAACTTTCCTCACATTCTAAGAACAATCTCTTCCCGATAATAAATGATGGTGTTTTTATAAAATATAAAAGTTTGAGATACTGATTTGAATTTTTAAAACTTCCCAAGTTGTCAAGTTCTAGTTTACATTAATCGAATTAAAAATAAAATATTTTTTTTCTCAATCTTGTCACTCAAACTATTCTTTTCGGAGGAGGTAATAACAAACTATTCTTTTATAAATCTTCCTCACATTCTACGAACAATCTCCTCCCGACAATAAATGATGGATGTTTTTATAAAATATAAAAGTTTGAGATAATTTTTAAATTTTTAAAACTTCTCAAGTACCCAAGTTCTAGTTTTTCTAGAACTTGAAAACTTAGGATATTTGTCAACTATATTTGCTAAATAAAAGCAAATTATATGGACAAACACTAATTCTCAAATATTTTTTAAATTTTTCTCAAAAACTATTCGTGGCCAAACGGCACCTAAAAAAACTAATCCCTCTTTCATTCATTTTACGATTGAGTGAAAGAAGACTTGGGAATTTATTCCATTTGGTTCGGGTTTATAGGTGATTTTAAAAAAAAATAGTTTCAGATTTTTATTTTATTAACTTAATAAATATTGATTTGCTAAAAAAAGATAAATATGCATTATTTATCAAACAACGAGGTATATTTATTATTTTTTTAATAAAAAATATATCTGTTTTATATCATAAAGTTGAGTTAAGGGATTATATTTAAAAAAGTAGTATTATAAATTTGTATAATGTATAAAACAATTGTTAATTCTACTAGAATATTGAGGTTAGTGTTAGATATTGGATGATTTCAAAGTGGAAAATATTACGTATTAGATGTTTTCCAAGTGGCCCCCACTTGTAAGTGGACAACTTACCCACTTGATATTTAATCATCTTTTATGCCTATATATATGGGCATTGAGAGATTGCAGATACACACGAAAAATATATTTACCTCCTCTGTTTTCTACTTTCTTCTCCTTTATTCCCTCCGTCTTATTTTGGTAATTTAGCTTATATTATAACACGTTATCAGCACGAGGCTCCGGCTAATTTTTCAAGGTAACAAAAGTGGTAAGAGTTTTATTTAATTTTATTTTTATAAAATGGCAAATATTTCCAAAATTGAATTTACTGCTCTTGATATCTCTGGAAAAGACTATTCATCATGGGCACTTGATGCCGAAATTCTTTTAGAATCAATGGGTCTGGCAGACGCCATTAAAGATGACAATATGGCATCCAATCAAGACCGTGCTAAAGCCATGATATTTCTCCGTCACCATCTTGACGAGGGTCTAAAATTACAATATCTTACATTAAAAGACCCTCTTAAATTGTGGAAAAAATTAAAAGAAAGATATGACCACCTGAAGTTGGTCATGCTTCCACAAGCTCGTCATGATTGGCTAAATCTGAGATTAATGGATTTCAAAAATATAACTGAATATAATTCTGCTTTATTTAGAATTATAGCTCAGTTAAATTTATGCGGAGAAGAGATCACTGAGCAAGATAAACTTGAAAAGACATACTCCACATTTCCACCCGCGAATATGCTCCTGCAGCAGCAATATCGCGAAAAAGAATTTAAAAAATATTCTGAATTACTTTCTCACCTTGTTATTGCTGAAAGACATAATGAATTATTAATGAAAAATCATGATAGTCGGCCAGTTGGTTCTTTGTCACTCCCTGAAGTGAATCAAGCAAATTCTAACCAAAGAAAAAGAGGCCATGGCCCCAATCGTGGTCGTGGTCGTGCTCGTGCTCGTAGTCAAAGAAGAAATTTTAATCATGATGCTCGGCTGGCACCGAGAAATAACCAGCAATATAAAAGGCAGGGTAAAAAGCCAGAAGCTTTGCCGAAGAATAATTCAGAAACAATATGTCATAGATGTGGAGGTGTGGGGCACTGATCGCGGATTTGTCGGTCGTCAAAACGTCTGGTTCAGCTATATCAGACATCATTAAAAAGGGCAGAAAATAATCCAGAGACAAATTTTATCGCTGAAGATAATATTGAGCCTATGCATTTGAATGTAGCTGATTTATTTAATTTTCCAGACGAAAATATGAATATTGACAGGACTAATAATATGTAAATATTTTTTTTATCTGTATTAAATATTATATTTGTATTTTTCTAATCAATGTAAATAAATAAAAATTTGTGTAATACACCATGTGTTAATACGTATTTTATTTCTTATTGAAGAAAATATGGAAATGCATCAAATCTTATTTGGATCAATGATAAATCACGAGGATATTTGTGTAATTGATAGTGGAACAACTCATGCTATATTTAAAGACGAGAAATATTTTTCCAATTTACTTAGAAGGAAAGCTAATATTACTACAATTTCTGATAATTCAAAAATGATAGAAGGCTCCAGAAGAGCTACTATAATTTTGCCTAAGGGGACAAAAATTGTTATAGAAGATGCACTATTTTCTTCTAAATCCCCAAGAAACTTGTTAAGTTTTAAAGATATCCGCAAAAATGGATATCATGTTGAGACATTAAATGAAATGAATATTGAATATCTTGGTATAACCAAGAGTGTCTCAGGCCAGAAATATATTTTGGAAAAATTACCAACTCTGTCATCTAGCCTATATTATGCAAAAATTAATGCAATTAAAGCAAATATGATCGTAAACCAGAAGTTTACTGATCCAAATATATTTGTGCTATGGCATGATCGAATAGGTCATCCCGGATCAATAATGATGAGACGAATTCTTGAAAATTCAACTGGACATCGGTTAAAGAACCAGAAGATTCTTACAAATGATGAATTTTCATGTGCTGCTTGTTATCAAGGCAAATTAATTGCCAGACCATCGACCCTGAAGGTTGGCATCGAATCTCCTAGCTTTTTAGAACGTATACATGGAGATATATGTGGACCTATTCATCCACCTAGTGGATTGTTTAGATATTTTATGGTCCTAATAGATGCATCATCTAGATGGTCTCATGTGTGCCTGTTATCATCTCGCAACCTGTCATTTGCGAAGTTGTTAGCACAAATAATAAGATTGAGAGCGCAATTTCCAGATTATCCAATTAAGGCCATTCGCCTTGATAATGCTGAAGAATTTACATCCCAAGGATTTTGATGATTATTGCTTATCAATTGGGATAAAAAATGAACATCTTGTTGCTCATGTTCATACTCAAAATGGCCTTGCAGAGTCATTTATAAAGCGCCTACAATTGATAGCAAGACCTCTACTAATGAAAACAAAATTGTCAATTACTGTTTGGGGTCATGCTATTTTACATGCAGCAGCACTTGTACGTCTAAGACCGACACATTATAATAAATACTCTCCGTCACAATTAGTATTTGGTCATGAACCAAATCTAGCCCATTTAAGAATTTTTGGTTGTGCGGTATACGTGCCTGTAGCACCACCACAACGTACAAAAATGGGCCCTCAACGAAGGTTGGGCATATATGTCGGGTTTGACTCACTCTCCATAATTAGATACCTTGAACCAATGACTGGAGACTTATTCACTGCTCGATTTGCAGATTGTCGGTTTGATGAAATAATTTTCCCGCCATTAGGGGGAGAGAAAAAGGAACCCGAAAAAGAAAAAAAAATGCGTGGAGAGTTTCATCACTATCACATTTTGATCCACATACCCGCACATATGAACAGGAAGTCCAGAAGATCATCCACTTGCAGAAAATAGCAAATCAAATGCTAGATGTATTTACTGATTTGAAACGGATAACTAAGTCACATATCCCTGCAGTGAATGTACCTATCCGGATTGATGTCCCAAAAGGACCATCTACAAGTATCATAGCTTCTGAATCCCAAACACGCCTGAAGCGTGGTAGACCATTGGGTTCAAAGGATAAAAATCCTAGAAAGAGAAGCGTAAGAAATAATAAAGATGATACTACACAAGAACCTCCTGAAGAAGGTCAAGATTTGAGTATTTCTGAAGAAATCAGTGAACCCGAGACTCAAGTGAATGAAAAAACATATTCACTAGTTATGGATGGAATAACTTTTCGATATCTCATCAGTTTAGCTGTACATAAAAATTTTGAAATACATCTGATGGATGTAGTTACAGCTTACCTTTATGGTTCACTTGATAATGAAATTTACATGAAAATTCCAGATGGATTAAAATTGCCTGAAGCATGTAAAAAGTCTCGGGAAATGTACTCAATAAAATTGCAAAGATCATTATATAATTTAAAACAAACAGGGCGTATGTGGTATAATCGCCTCAGTGAGTACTTGATAAATCAAGGCTATATAAATGATGTCATTTGTCCATGTGTTTTTATTAAGAAAACGGAATCAGAGCTTGTTATACTCGCCGTTTATGTTGATGACATAAATCTCATTGAAACCCCTGAAGAGGTCCAAAAGGCAATTGAATATCTAAAGAAAGAATTTGAAATGAAAGACCTTGGAAAGACAAAACTTTGTCTAGGTCTGCAAATTGAACATTTAGCAGACGGAGTTTTTGTCCATCAATCTGCCTACACTGAGAAAATCTTAAAAAGATTTTACATGGACAAAGCACATCCATTAAGTACTTCAATGATTGTTCGATCACTTGAAGTGGAAAAAGATTAATTTCGACCTCCAGGAGAGGATGAAGAAATTCTTGGTCCTGAAGTACCATATCTCAGTGCTATTGGTGCACTTATATATCTTGTTAACGCAATTAGACCTGACATAACATTTTTTGTTAATTTGCTAGCAAGGTATAGTTCATCCCCAACGCGAAGGCATTGGAACGGTATCAAACATATTTTGCGATACCTGAAGGGTACTATTGATATGAGTTTGTTTTATACTAACAAAGGTTGCGCAGACCTTATTGGTTATGAAGATGTAGGTTATTTATCAGACCCACATAAAGCTTGATCTCAGACAGGTTATCTGTTTACACACGGAGGGACTGCTATATCATGGCGATCTACAAAATAGTCCATTGTTGCTACTTCTTCAAATCATCCTGAAATAATAGCAATTCACGAAGCAAGTAGAAAATGTGTGTGGTTGAGATCGATGATACAGTTCATCAAAGAAAGATGTGGTCTGGAAAATAATGTTAAAATACCCACAATTATATTCGAAGACAATGCCGCGTGCATAGCTCAATTGAAAGGTGGCTTCATAAAAGGAGACAGAACGAAACACATTTTATCAAAATTATTATTCACACATGATCTTCAGAGGAATAGTGAAATTAATGTACAACAAGTTCGTTCAAGTGATAATCTTGCAGATTTATTCACAAAAGCATTACCAACATCAACTTTTGAGAAGCTAAGGCATAAGGTTGGAATGCGCCGTCTCCAAAATATCAAATAAAGTTTTCATCAGAGGGAATAAAATACGCGTTGCACTATTTTTTCCTTAACCACGGTTTTTGTCCCACTGAGTTTTCCTGGCAAGGTTTTTAATGAGGCAGCATTCAAGGCGTATTAACATATGTGTGTACTCTTTTTTCTTCACTAGGTTTTTTTTTCACTGGGTTTTTTCTAAATAAGATTTTTAACGAGGCACAACATCTATGAAAATTCATGATAACTATGTATATTTATTCTTTTACTAGAATTTTTCATTACACGTGGACATCTAAGGGGGAGTGTTAGATATTGGATGATTTCAAAGTGGAAAACATTACGTATTAGATGTTTTCCAAGTGGGCCCCACTTGTAAGTGGGCAACTTACCCACTTGACATTTAATCATCTTTTATGCCTATATATATGGGCATTGAGAGATTGCAGATACACACGAAAAATATATTTACCTCCTCTGTTTTCTACTTTCTTCTCCTTTATTCCCTCCGTCTTATTTTGGTAATTTAGTTTATATTATAACAATTAGACATTTGAAAAGCTTCACATTTTAAAGAGTGAAAAATTGGGGCAACATACACGTGCTTATCATGCTTAAGTAATGTGAGTCTGATTAACAACTCCACTCTATAGTGAAAAGAGTGGGAAGCGCCGTTCAATAGATAATTGCCACGTAAACGAGACCATTATTTTCCTTTTTGTTTAACTATATTTTGCTAATATCCAGTGAGACTATTTTTTAAGTACAGTACTACTTGGTGAGAAGAGAACTAGATACATTTTTGTGTTTGATTTTAAAATTGTAAGAATTTTTATATAAGATGAAATTCAAACGATCATATATTTCGTGATATAAAAAGTTAGGTGGCGCATGACTTATCAAATTAAATATTTATGAGACTTTTCAACGTTACCAATTGTTTATAAATTTGAGTTCGGAGTAAAAAGTTATAATCAATTTATCAAAGACACTATAATTTGAAAGCTTGAGCCCAACCACTACGAATCATTAATATGACACGTACTGAAACTCGTGAAAATCATCAGAGGCCTTCCCATTTTGTTTCAGATTCCACGATTGATAATACGGCTCATGTTTTAAAAATACGATTTTGACTCGTGAAAATCATCTGAAACTCCCCAAGTTCACTTAGGCAACCACGAGTTGGATCACAACTGGTAAAATCAAGTACGATCCGTAGTTTGGACCTGTGAAAAGGTCTAGAGATCCTTAAAAATCACATTAGCAATCACGAGTAGTACCACGATTCATAGAATCACTGTACGACCCCGTATAGTGAAGTTCATTATTTTCAGCGAATTGAAAATATTTTTTCAATGATATTTTTGTATTTTTCTTATTTTCTAAGCCTGTACCACAATGTTTTGACTTGTACTAAATGGGGCAAAAGAAAGTTAATCGATTTAACCTTTTTATTCACGCCCAATACCCAGACAATCAAATTTAATACGCTTTAAGTTCTCTCAAGAAAAAAATTAGGATTATTCACTTTCAAGCTTCAGTTCAGAAATTTCATCAAGTGTGTTTATTCCAGGTATGTGGAATTTCATCAATGGGCATCCTTTGATCACCCATTGATTTCTAAAGAAACCTTCGTATTTCAATTATTAGAATCTATAAAAACCCAGGGTTTATATGATCAACATTAAATGTAATGTACTTCAATTTCTCTTCGTTACCAGTCGATAAATACATGTCTTTCCGTAACTTACAGTATCTTACTTAAAGTATATTTTCATGAACCCTCAAAATACAGATATTTCATGCCTTCAGATTGTATTCTTTTAAATTGCATATTACCTTTCAAATACAAAAATTGTCATGATTAGCTTTATACTCATTTTATCAGTTAGGAATATTACTTAGCACCGAATGGATATAGGGATGAAGGCGCACCCATCAGTTAGATTTGAGACCTTTAATAGCAATTTTTAAGTCATAAAACTACGTGTCATCATAGGTTTTTAATGGTCACCCGTAAAATCAAAACTGACACCTTAGTTCATTTTGGACATCGGCTTAATGGATCCACGTCGAATAATGTTTGTACCCTGGCAAAGCACAGAGCACTCTTCCAGTTGGGGTACAAATTGAACTATGTTTAACTCAAACAAATGTAGATTAATAGTATTTCCCACAATTCATTACATCGACCTTGTATTAATTTATTCTAGTTTAGTACTCTTATCAGTTGCATGTTGATTTATTTGATCATTACACCAGTTCATTTACTCCAGTTTAACATTTCAGATTTATCATGTTTAGTTTACTAGACTTGTTATGTATGTCTCATATATTCAGTACATTCAAAGTATTGATTGCATACCTCTCTGTGCTATATTATTTTATAATATAGGTTCAAAAGTTCAGCATCAAGCCCACGAATAGTACAACTTCCAATCAGCTCAGTAGTAATATTGTTGAGTCCTCATCTTTTGAAGACAACCCCTATATTATTGTTACGGCTACAATCACACACGCAAGTGTACGTAGTCTCTCAAGTAGTAAATCGCCTCTTTCAAGCCAGATGTCGAATCCACAGAGACCTTAATGAGGCGAATTATTTCTTTTCAACGAACTACACTAATTGCGATTGTGTGATAGATTTTAGATAATTTGTTAATAATTTTGGATGTAAGAAAATTTTCTAAGAATAAAAGCAATGCAGTAGTTATGTATATTAATCAGATTTCGAGAAATTCCAGGGCTATAGCATAACGCGAAGTCAAGCTTACTACTCTTCGATCTCAGTCTCCAATGGGTTATTTAATTACTGATCAAAAGGGTTATTAATCCAATCATGGTCTTTCGACCTATAATTGTCTATCTTTATCGTCAACCTAACTACATCATTGAGCGGGGATAAGTATGCAACAATAAAGACTCATTTAAATTATTATCCTTTTTCATTATCAACCGTGGTATATAGGTATGTGTCACGAGCATCTTATATACGAATCATCCTAGGTTATTCTAGTATAAACACATTCTTTTCATTCTTTGATCTATCTACTTGTCCTATTCCAAATTCAAGGTAGGCAGCACATATATTCTAATGCTGGCAAAACATTAAAATCATAACCCCAAAAATGCAAGAGTAATTAAAATCAATAACCCATCATCAACCAAGCTCGAATAATATTAAACCATGACTTTGTGGCTATAGCCTTAGAATTTGGGTGCTTAGCTACTCATATTCAAATAAGAAAACAAGTATGTAATTTCATACAAATCAATGGGTACAAGAAAAAGAAGAAGAAAAGGAACCTAAAATGCTTGTGAACTTCTTGCCCTTCCTTCTTTTTCTCCTCCAAAACGCGGTTGTTGGCCTCTCACAAGCCCTACAAATTTATGTAAATACCCTCCTTCAATTATTATCGGACCCAAAATAATAAACAAATAAAAAGTTCTTTGAGCTATAGTGGTGCGGCGCACCACTATAGCGCCTGAAATGTGTCTCTGAAGTTTGTATGATGGCGCGGCGTGCCACTATAGCGCCTGCATAGAATTTGTTGTTTTCCTCTTGGCGCAGCGCGCCATTGTAGCGCTTAGAATGTGTCTCTGAAGTTTTGGCTCTGGCGCGGCGCGCCACTATAGCGTCTGCAGACCAAATTTCTCCCTTATTTCTTGTGCTTCTCCAAATTTCCTGTATTTACTTAAACACATACCTTAGTGCACACTTGATTGGTATTTCATTCAAAACACACTATTTAGCTCCAACATCTTCTCAAAACGCCTAACAAATATGGGCAACCATGGCATATGGGCTCATAAATGTGCCCAAAATCAATTATATTTTTTATTTCGATTTTCAGACAGTTAGAATTAGTTGGGGGTTTGTCCCACCCATCTTAATAGAGGCTTTGATATAATCAATCAACTGGTAGAATCAGCTTTATGATTTGTTTAGATATTCTACATTTATCCATTTAATGTTTTGGATTTATATGCCCCTTTTTAAATTCAGCTTCTACATCAGTTATTTCAGATTATATGTATGAATCCTAGTGTCACGTCAGATCATGAGTTAGTTTGGAGTGACTTGTGGCTCTAAGTATCGTGTTACGATTAGAGAGTAATCTCGGATTGTGACAACAATGCATAAAGATTGATCCCCAAATAAGGATTTATAGGTTATGTTAGGTTTTTTAACATTAGGAGAGAGATGATTAACAACTGATAATTATGTGTGGAGTGAATTATCTTAGATCCTCATAAAAAATAAACTTGAAGAGATAATTCATTTGCAAAATAATATAAGTCAATTGTTAAATATATTTGTTGACCCCATGTTATAATTCAACTATTGATGCTCTAATGATTTTTTTTAATAAGATAGTAGATTTCATAGAAGGCATCAAGAAGATGCATCATTTACAAAGCATAGAAAAGCACAAGACATTGCTAGCTCTATTACAAAAGGCTGATCTAAAATTAAGGAGCTAACAAAGTCCAAATTCTTTTTAGGAGAATTGACAAGGGAAAAATTTCTCCATCTACAGAGGATTGTTAAAACTCTAGACTTAAGAATGTAACCTGGAAAGAGATGTCTTCAAAGCATCTATTGTTTCTTTCTGTCCATACACACCAAAAAATACAAGTTGGGATCATCTTCCGTAATTTCCTAGTGGGCTTTCCGACCTTCCATAAGCTCCAGCTAACCAATGCATCTTTAATGCTACTTGGCATAACCCAGTTTAGACCAAAAATCGAGATGAACATATTCCATATGCCCGTAGCTGCTGTACAATGAAGAAGGAGATGTCTATTGGTCTCTAGGATCTGGTGACATATGAAGCATCTGTTGATAATGTGGATTTTTCTTCTGATGAGGTTGTCTTGGGCGAGGGAGGCTTCATGAAGGGTTAGCCAGTTAAAATTCTTGAAAAATTCTTGAATGGCGAGGTTTATGATACACATGAAGTGTGATAAACGAATTAGTTCCAATGATAAAAAAATTTGAAGAATGAGAGGAGCAAATGATCAAGATGGTCATAATAAATAAGGCAAATATTTAAAAGAGCACCACAACATAACATTTCATAAAATATTGACAAATGTTCAAATACTTGAAAATGATAAAAGATGATGAGATCTCAATAAGTTATGTCTTGGTGAAACTGATATAAAAATGAATGTCGATAATATTTTTGATATAATGTAGCGATCAACATTATAAATGATATCGAAGATTTTGATTTTAAATATGTCAAATGACGTGGATAGATAAATGACTGCCCAGTAAAATACGTAATTTAAGTATATTTTATTTCACTTGAAAAAGTGTTATTTTAAACTTTTAGTCCAAACAACAAGGTATAATGTTAGTGGGGTACAAATGATTTATTGTGCGAAAAGTAAAACCATAAGATATAAAGAATGTCTTGTGCCTTGAGAGATAAAGATTTTGGGGGAAATAATCCTAACCTTATTGTTTGAAGATGTGTTCTCGTGTAGTGGATGAAACGAGTTTTTTTTTGATTTGACAATGTATAAAAAATTTGAATGTGTATAATAAAATTATTGTCATATCTAAAAAGATAATAAAATTTTATATGAAAATTCTTGAAAGAATTAAAAGGTTTTAAAGGGATTCATTGAATACCCCAATGATTGTGAGATTGCTTAACATAAAGAAAAATCAATTTCAATCTCATGAAATGGTTAGAAAGTATCATGTTTTAGTGCAATTAGTGCACTTAAGTATCCTGCTATTATTATTCACAAGATAATTTTTTTATTATTATTGTGCAATCAAAATATAATTTCACTTTTATGTGAAGATATTTAAGTGAAATCAAATATTGACATGATTTTGTTATTTCAAAATCAGTATTGTCAAGGAATTCCTGATTATGCAAATAAAATAGATATTTGATATAAATAACTTTTGATCGCACATGAATTTTCTATTTGCATGTGAGGGTATTGTCATATTACCATATTCCACAAGACAATCAACATTAATATTTATTCAAGTGCCGCCAAAATACTAGCAATTTATAAAGCAAATATCTCAACACCTAAAAGATATGTGATTTTTTCTTGAAAAAAAGATTTCAATAACGTATGAAGATGGTGATGCTAGCATAACTCAACTAAATAAAAAATATATCTAATAAAATCAAATAAATAAGTTTGCCAAATTTTTTTACTTTTTTTTCAGACACGATCTTTAAATGTATATAAGATTGAAATAACAAGCCATGTGTATCTCAGGATATGAATATTTTTTTTCTTTACTTTTTATTATTTTGGAATGATTCTCATCGTATAAATTAGGATATTCTTCAACTTTAAAAGACACATGTGAAAATATTTAAATAAGATATCTCTACAATCTGCTTTTTATATCTCTCGTCTGTATTTCTTTGTAATATCCCCTAAAAACGTTGTATACGATGTTTCAATTTTTGCCTAAACATGATACAGTCTCTGTATTTTGGTCATAACTTTTCATAGAAATATCCAAATTGAGTGATTCAAATTTCTGAGTAACCACAAGATCATTACCTACAACTTTTATGAAGACCATATTTTAAGATTCGGAGGTTAAGTAGGTCAAATAAATTAATCTTTGTAAGGTAGGATGCTGTTACGGAAATGAGTGTTTATAGAAGAAACATCATATCTCACTGTAGGTTTATCCAAATTGGTTGATTCTTGAACTATATGAAACTAGACTTCCATATCTACAATTCTTATGAAGACACCAAATCCTAATAAGGAATTTATCTTATTCAAACGCAGCTCCCAAAAAGAGTATTCTGTCAAAGATAACTCATTTCACCTACCATAGAAAGATCTAGATACATTTGACATCACTCATGACATAAATTGTCCTCCATTTAACATCATCCATGACATCAATATATTCCACTAAATTTTCAGATTTTTATTTATAATTATTTTATTTATTGTTAGGTCATCTTTCCCACCTATAAATACCCACCTTATTTCCTCATTTTATTCATCAAGCTTTCTCAAGCAAATCTTCTCTCTATACACATTCTCAAATATAGTTTTAGTTCTTAGTAGTGAAGAAATACTATTCCGGTGATTCATATATTCCGGGTAGTACACAAAACGTTCCGGCAAGGAGAGAAGCTAGGACTCAAGAGTGTTCATTAAGTCTTCCGGTACCAACTAAAGCTTCGGTTTCCAGGTATGTAAGGTTTCAATGAGAGTATTCCTTCCACTCTCATGTCTAAATTATTTTGATTATATAATAAATTATGTTTATTTTCTTTAAGCTTTACTCTAAGTTATGTGGGTGTTTATCCATGGGTTCTTCCACCCATGTAGTCCAAAAACTCTTTCAATTAAATATCTTGATTTCAAGTAATATTTTCTTATGTTAATTCTTAATTTTACTTAATAGTATGAATCATGGTTAAACTAATGATTATTGCTCTATTTTGATGCAACATAATTTCATATGTATGAATTGATGGTTTACAAGTAATTCTTTTATTTAAAGGTTCTTGAAATTCATGGTGGGTTGTTTAAAGCATGATTTTTAATTAATGGATTTCAAAGTATTTATGTATATTTATTTACATACATATTTGCAAGTTAAAGTGATTTGAACCCACCTAGTTTTACTATGTTTTTAATAAAGTTTGACTTGAAAGCTTTGACTCCAAATAAATATTTATGAAAGTAATATCTATGATCAAAAAGGGAGTCTTATGAAATGAAAGAATGATAAAATGATATGAATCATGGATTCTTTATGCAATAAGGACAATTCTTGCATATTTGAATTATCAAATGTTTTAATGAGCTATTCTACCGAATATGATGTTTGAATTCTCAAGTTATATGTTATGAATATTTTGAAGTATTAAACTATTCCGTGGGATTGACTTAGCACCGAATGAGGCATTGAGGTGGGATTCGGTAAGGGAATCCTAGTAGCAACCCCTTGTCTCATTAACTATGTGCCAACATAGGAGCCCTTGTAGGCTTAGGCTAATGGATCCATAAATAGCCCTTAAAGTTAAAGTTAAAGAAATGAATGAAGTTGACGGAGTTCTACCTGGCAAGTAGTCTCCCTGGCCAACGTAGGGGGTTATGTTGGATTCCATGTAATAGCTCGCATGGTCTTAAATGTCGGTTATGGTTAATTTCCCACAAAATGAATGTTTTAAAGGATATCCATATGATTTATTATGCATGTATTACATTATGTTCCATATTACATAAATGTTTTAATGTTTTCCTCAATGTTCATGCATCCTTACATACTTAGTACATTCAAAGTACTAACGCATACTCTTTTGCCTACATGATATCACCATGTAGGGATCGCTGCTCCTCCTCGTTCTCCTCCACGTGGCTAGTTGATATTCCATTGAAGACTACTTTTGGTGAGTTCCCATGTTCCGGGAACAATACTCCTTTGTCTTTCTAGCTTATGATATGTTAAGATATTTTATTATGGTATTTCTTCTATTATGATTGAGGGTGAGCTAGGAACTTGTCTTAGCCCCATTAAATCTAATAGTTAGAGGTATTGTTGGACATATGTAAGTTGAAGATTTATTATTATGATTTCCGCTTGTCTATTTATCATCATTACCTATGAAAGGCTAAAAGAATGCTAAGAGGCTTGTTTGAGGTACTTTCGGGTTTCTCATTCGCCATGTCACGTCTAGGCCCTAGGCTTGGGTCGTGACATTCTTGTTCTATATTACTTATATTTTACAATAAATCGATAATATGCCATTATTAATAGCATACATTATTTCCTTTTTAAAAAAAATTTAACCTGTTTGGCCATGATATTTTTTTTTTGTTTTTTAAAACTTTATTCAAAAAAACAATGTTTGACCATGAAAATTTCAAATACTACTTGAAGTTGTATTTATAATTTAGAAAAGACCAAAACCTTGTTTTCACTTTTACTCTATTTTTCTTTTTCAAATTTTATCCTATCTTAAAAATAATAAAAATAACTCCATTTAAATCATATTTCATGTTGAAATCATATTTTATATTTTTTCAGGATAAGTACACTCAAACAACCAAATATCATTTTCAAAAATTCTAACCAAACACAAGTTTCCCTGTTTGGCCATGAAACAAAAAAAAGTCATTTTTTGTTTGAAAGTTTTGAAGTTAAAATTGAAATTGCGTTTGGTCATAATTTTTGTTAAAAATATTTCTAAATTTGAATATATTTTTTCTAACCGTAGTTTATACCCTCAATTTCTAAAAAAAATAGAAAAATCACCAATTTGACAAATTTACCTAAAATATATAATTAAATTTGTACTTTATCTCAAATAGATAGTCAATTAGTAACATAATATCAGAAATTAGATCTCATATGCGAGCTATTATATAATATTGCAAATATTTTTATATTTTACTTTTAAAAATCTTAAAGTTGAAGTATTTAGTAGCGTATACATTTGAAAAAAGTAAAAAACAAACAAGAACCACCAAAATTTCAAACTTGAAAATTAATTAGAAGTGTCCTCCGTCGGAATCCGGCGCGTTCGCTTGCTCCATGTCAGCCGCAGCCGCAATGGCAGGGTTATCGAAAGCGCCGGGAGCTTTCACCATTACACCACACAAGCTCTCTATTTGCATTCTCATTCAAGTCTATGCTCCCCCTTCTCAAAGCTCAGTTCCTTTCCCTTTCTCTTCCGTCGCTCAACACAATCTTCTGGGCTCCTTCTTGTTATCTCTCACTAAGGTTAGCAACATTTCTTACCTTTCAAGTTCTTTTTGAAAAAGTGATTTTTTAAAATGATAATTAAACACGGATTATGATAAGTGAAACCGATTTAGTCCGAGCTAGCAATTTAATCAGATAAAAGAACCAAACGAAACAGCTCCTCAAGGTCAGTGCTATGTGCTGCACTTGTTGTACCTTTGGCATCAGAGGATTCAGAATTCTTTATGTTGATAGGGTTAAAATTTCCGACTTGAGCTTAGTTTTCTTCATGTCTAGAAAAAGGTACCTGAAACTTTTACTATTGTGTTTGATATGCATTATGCTGATTTGAATTTTACTAGTCACTTATTCTTGGTGTGGAGAATGTGTGTTAGGACTATGTAAAATGGTTAGGGTCTAAGTTTCCTAGTATAGCGTGGAGAGTGCTGTTTGAACATTTTTTTTTTCTTGGAACAGTCGTCTGAGGATATTTTTGAGCCAAAGCTGGATGAACTTGTCGCACAGCTTAGGGAAATTGGAGGTGTGTTGAATCATTGGTTGAGTGACCATTTAGCTCGCAAATTATCATCTTTAGCCTCACCAGATGATTTGTTCAACTTTTTTAATGACTTGCGAGGTAATGGAATTCATTGTTGCTGTAAGTTTGTAACCTGCTTAACTTTTTATTTACAGAGTTCCATGTTATTATTATGAATAGGCATACTTGGGGGTTCTGATTCAAATGTCATGGATGACGATCAAATCATTTTGGATCCTAGCAGCAATCTTGGAGTCTTTGTTCGTCGTTGCTTACTTGCGTTTAATCTATTGTCATTTGAGGTACTATCAAACTGTTCATTATCTTGTCAGAAAGACTTCGCTCTGTCAAGACAAGGGCACTAATGAAGCATAAAGTTCAATGCACCTTAAGTGTTATTCTTGTGCACTAATTGCGATTATTGAACAGTTTGATTTTTGGTTCTACTTTTCCTATTCGACTTGCTATATGTTACTTATTTTTGCTTGGTTCAAGCACAGAGTAATTCCACTCATTTAAAAAGTTAATAAACATGTATCTCTGGATTGTTTTTATCTGAGTAGGCTGTCTGTCATCTTTTGACAAATGTGGCAACATATTGCAAAGATTCTCTGTCAACTTATGAGTTATCACATTTCAAAGATTCTGATAGTGATACTGAAGCAACAATGCACTATGAGAACATGGATTTGGAGAATCTTGCTGTCCAGAATGTCAACAAAGAAATTGAATCAAGAAATGTGGTTGATGAAAGACTTTCTTTCCACAATCATGCACCTAAAGCTCTAGTTAGAGCAATTGAAGGTATTTTTCTTTGGTAGATTTCCTTAAAAGTAAAACCATATTCATATGCATTGGGAAAGATTGTTTCCTGTATGTTGCAAAGTTTGCGTCCAATTGTTCAGTTGAGAATTACGCTACTATCACTCCATGAGAAACGGCTTTGTGTTCCAAAAGGAAATAAAGAAAGAGTAGAGCTATGCTCCTTCCAAAAACATTTTGCTGCTATTTGTCGCAAGGATAAGCATTTCTTCTACTTATTCCAACTAGAATAAGGTTTTAGTACATCATATAGGTAGTCAAAAAATTTAAAACACAATTCAGATTTACTGTGTGAAGTGTGAACAATGAACAAAACCAGGATTCTAGTTTCAGATGATATTCTTTGATAAATATTGTTCATGTTGAATTTAGTTGATATTCTATGAACTCCAGATCCAGTTGGACACAGAGCTTCTTTATGTCTTGTAGTTTTGCTCCCTTTGCGCGTAGATGAGTAACTTATTCGAAAACTTGGTCAATCTAAGGATAGAAATCTATGGGAATTATCCACTTATGCCGCACAAATTATTAAGGGAATTCCCAAAAATAACATGAACAAAAGGTGCTGCAGCTATTATAGACTCTTGCTGATAACTGTAGCAGTCTTGTTTACCTGCCTAAGATATGATTACTGTGTAGAAAATCAACTTTTTTGAACCTATAAAGTAGAAGTATAAAGGATCTATGGGCATTTTTCTCTCATGCAGTACAAAATAATTAGGGAATTCAAAAATTTAAATCAACAGAAGCTGTAGAAGCTATTATTGACCCTTAGTGATTGCTGTAATAATCTAATTTACCTGCCTAAGATAAGATGTGTTGATATGTGCTAAATAATTCAAATATCATGTTCAGCTTTAAGCTGTCTTTGGTTCTTGTTTACTAAAGTGCTTTTAGAAATGAATAAGCCTAGACAAAAGATACATATGCTTTTTAAGTGCCTAATGTTGGTTAGTCATGGCTGGCAGATCATGATTTTTCTCCTGGGCCACAAGTTAGAAAAATCAATAAGCATAGAGAAGTTAGTGCATGTGCATCTTCTTCTTGTGATGTATTGGATCCTGTTGATTCTCCGTCCGGGGCTTTCTTACGTACAAGCTGGCAAATACAAGGTTATCTATTGGAGCAAGCTGATACGATTGAAAGGTCATTGAAGTTTTATGGATACTACTATTCAGCACATCATGTTTGTCCAAAGACACTTGTGAATCACTTAATTGAATAATTTATTTTCTCTTTCAGGCAGGGAAGCTCCTTCCCTCTGAATGCTTTTGAGTCTGTATTGAAGGACCTTCTTAAATTAGCTCCTGAACTACATCGTGTAAGGTTCTACGGAGTGAGGTGTTTTCGGGATTTGAGATTATTTTGTGTTATTTGTCTCTAAAGTAACTTTTTGTGCATTGAAGGTTCACTTCTTGCGTTACTTGAATAGCCTTTATCATCAGGACTATCATACCGCTCTAGAAAATATTCACCGATATTTTGATTACAGGTATACTTATATCACCATTATGTTGTCTGTTACATTTCAAACTTCCTTCATGTTTGCATTAATAAATACTCATATAATCTTTCCATGATGCTCAATGTAGTATAATAGTTGTAGTTATCCCGTGCATAACTCAAAGATACCAACAATCAAGTAGAAAATTAGACATTTGGTCGGTGTTATCAAAAGCAAAAAGCTCTAAGGTCCGTTGGGGATTTAAGCGCAAATAAAATGTCGGCTTTAATGAAAAAAAGATACAAAAGGAGAAAAAAAATACAAATATATATATATTTGGTCCAAGACTAATAATTGAAAAAGCTTTATTCCTCCTGGCCAATTCACCACTTCTCACTTACTTACTACTTACTCATTAAATACCGGCTTGAACAAGGGAAAGCAGTCCCTTACCTTCTCTATTTTCTTTCTTGTGATTGATTGCTTTTTCTTCCTTTTTCCATACTTTAGGAGGAAGAGAGCGGAGTGAGGCAATGAAATTGTTTAGGCGAAAGAAAGGAGAGAATGAGTGGAGTTTCGAGAATAAGCATGAATGACAAATATATGAACTAGTAAATTGGAAAAAAAGAACAACGATAAGATGAAATATTAATTGTTTAGTGTCGCCTCTTTAGAAGAAGCTCATTGGAAAGAAAAAGTATATCGTCGAACTTTGATGGCAATTTTGAAGTGCACATTAAGCAAAGCGAAACGCTCAACACGTTTTAAGTGTCGCTTTAAGGCTTAAGTGCAACTTTGATAGCATTTGGTTTGAAAAAGATATGTTGTCTAAGCATTCAAGGCAACCATAATGTGTCCTTGGGCTTACGATGGACCCAAAATTCCTAACAAGAGGATTTACAAAAATATAAAAATGCCACATTTAGGATTCAAACATGTGACCTAAAACAATTTTTGAATCCCTGGTACCACTACATTTAAAAGTTTTCCTTTATATCAAGGAGGTTAAAAAATTTATGTGAAAAAAATGGTTTTTATCCTTGTTAGAATCGAAATAGGTATACACAATCCTACTTAGAGTAGGAAAAGAAATAGTGAATAATATCCTACTTGGTAAATGATTATATTGTAGTGTCTATAAATAGGGTCTTTGTGTAATAATATAGATACACAATTCAATAGTATTTTTCTCCTATATTTCTCACAATCCTATTAGCACAATAAAATTTTCCGATGAAGTGGATTCAATTGAACCTACTTTAGCAGGTCAACCACCGCTTGAGCTTACCCTTGCAATTCTATAGGCATCCTCAATGGTTAGACTATGGCAAAGCAAGCTAATTTCTACTTGAGAATCTTTTTGCCTATGATAATTTTATCATGCTTATGAACATAGACTAATTTGGCCTTGCGGGCATTAACAGTTCGGTTATATCTTCAAGTTAAATGGTTGATTCGTAAGTTCAGATAGATGTTTGGTTACTAGGTGCAATAACTTTTTTGTAACAACAATTACTAGAAGGGATAACTACCAGTATATACCATTCGACCATCTAGTTTACCAAACATGCCCCAAGTATACACTACAATACACCTGGTTAGATATGGTGTTCATATGTATGTCTATTATATGTCTATTATATGTATAAGTATGTATATTAATATAAAGTACACTACCTATACACCGTGTACATATTTTTATAAACTAGATAGCCTAAAGGTATTGGGCTGTAATTTTCTCTACTAGAATAAGGGGTGAAAAATCCGCTAGAATTTATATTCCAGATGGTATATTGACAAACAAAAATTGTAAGTTATATTGCAACAATGCATAAAATTCCAAAGGGTTTTATAGGTTTTGTTGTGTCCTTCATTTATTGAAAAATAAGAATTGGATCCTTAGCTTACTGAGATGATAAAGAAATAGACCTTAGGCCTAACTCAACTGCAAAAGCTACCTCAAGAGGTGGGGATTGCCCAAGACCATATAAGGAGATAGATTTTGCCTCCCTCCCACCGACGTGGGACTTAACACTTCCCTCACACCCAAAACTGGACATCTAGAGCGTGGACAATACATGATGGAGGAAGTTATGCCTAATGTCCCCCAAAGTGTCGGTGTTGAATTTTTGTCCCCGCTTAATAAAATCTTAAAAGAATGACGTGAACTTGAAAAAATTCGTTGGGAAGTATTTATGTAGGCATAAGTTCTAATGTTTGCCTATAAGACATAACTTGTGGTCAATTGAACATATTTACTGGCTTGAAATATCCTTAATGTTTGCCTTTTGGGCAGAAGTTAGAACCTATGGTCAATTGAGACGATTCATTGTGTTAAAATATCCTGAACGTTTATGGGCAAGAGTTGGAATTTTTTGAAGTGGAGGCTATCTTTTTTAAAATTTGTTAAGTGGGGCCAAAAAATCAAGACCATTTATGGAGGCCATTTTTGTTAGACTTTCCTTACGGGACAAAGTATCAAGACCAACCCCATCTTAGGGCCATTTCTGAGCTTGACACCGTACGGGTCCAACATCGGGTGAACCAAGACTTGGTTGGGCCTGACTCTGATACCATGATAAAAAAATAAACCCTGGGTCTAATTCACCCCCCAAAAAATAGACCTCTTTCATCAATTTACAATAGGTGCTCCTAATTTAGGAGTCTTAGGTTACATACTTATGGTAGGTAATGAATCTCTATGCTAATATGGTAAGGAAATATTCTATAATCAAATAAAAATGATCTGTGAAATATGTTATAAGATTTTCCTTATACAAGTAGTATGAATCTGGACTTGATATTCTGACAGAACCCCTCAAACTCAGAGTGGGAAGACTAGCTTAAGTTTACTTATTTGAAGTCAATAGAAATTTACTGAAATCTCGTTAGAATAGTGCACAATCACAAAAAAGGAGTGCTAGAATTCTTTCCTCTGGAGAGTCATCGGTAAGTGCATGATAAAAGGAAGTGCTTGCAAGATTGTGCAAATGAAGAGTTTGAGAGTAAGCCTTGAATCCCCCATCATAAATAGGTGTCTATTCTCAATCACCAAACAGAGATATGGTGCTGTATATTTGCAAGACACTATCAGCGTAACTTGAACCACCAAACAATGATAACACTTCAAGGTTTAGAGGAGGGCACTAATTGCGAAGAAAATAGAATTGTCAGTTGCCAGGATGATTCATTGCAATTTGCTCCAGAATCGTCGCCCTGAACGCTTCTAGAGAGAGGAATGGCACCTCAATTGTTGTTGGAGAGAGGATCAGCGCTTGAATGAATGAATGGTCATTCGTAGAGTAGTGACACCGATTTTTGAAGAGGGGAGCAGTGCCTAACACCAAAATGAAGAAAAAAAATGGCCGGGCGGGCAATACACTTTTGAGTCTTTACCAAGACCATAGATGCTTTAATTCCTTACTAAAAGAAGAAAAACTTGTAATTAACTTGATTTTTAACATAATTTATTAGAGGCACTCCTTGTGCAGGAGTCGTAGGCTACACAGAGTATGTTAGGTAATCAGTATCCATGCTAACAAGGTAAATAAATATTCCTCAATTGAACATAGAATATCCTACAGGATCCATTATCCAATAAGACTATTCTGTAAGATTATTTTTATTCAAGTACAATAAATTTAGACACGTATTTACGTGATACTTTTTTCGATGACCGAGAAATTTGTCTGGAGCTAACCATTTGGGCCTACGGTAGCTTTAGAAAACGTATTTATGTGACATTCTAACACCTTGCAAATAGATCTGAGAAATATTTTTACCAAAGTGCAGGGACTGAAGGATGTGATTTCGCATCCTCTTCTTCAACAGGCTGCAATAGCTTTGGTAGATATGAAATTGCGTTATTATGCTTGGGGATGATGCATTTTCATTTTGGGCACCCGAAGCAAGCTTTGGGGGTAGGCATATTCATTGTCATTTCCTACCTTCATTGTCCATGTTATGCTACTTTATTGATTTTGATGTACGTCATCCCCCCGTTATTAGTGTAATGAAGGTGAGGGTGGGCGTAGGAGTGGTCTTAGGATCTTCGGTGTTGCACTTCGGAATAACAATCATTTGCTTGATAATTTTCAGGTGTTGACAGAAGCAGTCCGTGTGTCTCAGCAGGTAGCCGTATTTGTTCCTTCCCTTTCTTTCGACTATGGCTTCCTTTTTCTGTTACACTATTTTACCTTTCAGACTTTTATGCTCTAAAGTGGCATAGCATATTCTTAGTAAGACTTGCATCAATACAAATGTGTCATATGAGTACTTTTCAGATGAAAGGCAACCGAGATTAAAATCACGGGATCCTAATGGTAATCAACATAAGCATCTTCAATGATACAACTAACAATAACTATGCCTCCATCCCAAACAAATTGGAGTCGGCTATATGAATCCTCATTGACTATGTTTCCTCATTTAAGTTCACTCATGTCGTCTTCATACCAGAAAAAATAAAATTGAAAAATAAGTTGATGATATATAAGTAATGATATTAATCACTAAAAAAAAGCTCTCTGTAATGATACATTTATTTTGATAAAATGTTAAAAATTTGCTTTATTAATCCTTGTAGTGGCATTTTGTGATTGATAGACTAGTAGCCTGTTTGGATTGACTTATTTTTAAGCAACTTATAAGTTGAAAACTGCTTATAAGTTAAAAAAAAAAGTAGGTGCAGGCCAACTTTTTTTTTTTGACTTATAAGCTGTTTTCAACTTATAAACTGCTTAAAATAAGTTCATCCAAATAAACCCAACTATTTATTGGGGCTTATTTTAAGCACAAAATGACTTTAAGTTGGACAACCAAACACTCAAAAAAAGCTGAAAACAGCTTATAAGCCAATCCAAACGGCCTCTAGTACTTAGCAAGACAAAATTGTCGGTTTGGTTGGTTGGCCTCCTCTTCTGCCTTGCTATGTTTGTCTGTCGTTTTAGGACAGAAATAAAGTCAGTTATTCGTGTTTTATAAGTGGAAGAAACTCTTAGTGGATTTACCTTTTCTCAGCCACTCAACTATCATCGAAATCTCAAGCATAATACTTCTTTCTCATTTTTTTAAATGTAGTATGAATGACCACGGAGTTCTAAGAATATCATTTGACTTGTTATTATATTAGTAGGAGTAGAAGATATTATTATTATTATTATTATTTGTTGATAAGTTAGCGTGATGGGACAACTTGTCATTCTCTGAATTTGAATTTTTTAAATGATTAGAATTATCAAATAAACTGAGAGTGTTTAGAATATTAATATTTGTAGAAGTTTATCAAGCATTTTTGGTGTTGCAAAAACGGATGCGTATCATACAAATTAGAATGGATGGAGTACTTTTTGGGCGATTATTCTTTGGGCTGGTTCATACCCTCATTCTGTGCACATAACTTTCCATGCATTTGTTTTCTACAATAGGATTTTTCTTGACTATCTTGTAATTGGTTCTTTCTGCATAGCGCTCGTAGGGGACCTGTTTTCTTCTTACATGTATCTATTGCTATTTTAGACGTGGCTGTTCATTGATAGAATCTTCTTTCCCTTCTTTCTAGTTCTTACAACTTTATCTGTTGGACAAAGAGCTCTTCTTTGATGCCATATTTTCACAGTTTTCTGTCACCAGTTTCAAGTTTTGTTTCTTCTCAAGTTGTACAATGTGCTGGGCAGAACATTTACTTCTGTAAGAAAACACGATGCTGAGTGATGACCTGACTTAGTGGCAGAAGAGCCTATAACTTACTAAAAATTAACTAAATTGAGGCCAGCCCCTAATAAATTAGTTGTATTGCCCATCTTAATTCTATTGATTTCAGTCTACAAATATTTGTCTCGAAGAGTTTATCCTAACAATGAGTTAAAAATGCAATTGATAGATACCACCTTTCCTATGTTAAAGAAGGATATCGTGACAGCAGTCCCACCAATCACCCGATCGCTGATGAATAGTTTGGAGATCATTCAGTGTTCTGCTTTCTTTCTCTAGGTGTTTTCGTTAAACTGTGTTATAGGATTATGAACAAATACTTTTCTTGTCACCAGCTTGTTGGCAAATGATTCATTTTTCAATATTTCCTTCCATGGGGTATCTGCACATGATGATGTACGCACACTGCTATTGTATTGATGTCTATGGACCTTCATTCATGATTGGAACCTGGGGAAATTAGCACTATTATAGTTTACAAAATAAAAATATCAAAATACGACATTTACTATACATAAAAGATACCATATCTATTTTCATCTTTAGATCTATCTGCAAATGATTTCAGTATCCTAGAAATTTCCTATCACATCCCATATTGTAACAAAAGTTACATGGATCCTATCTTCTACACTTTTCAATACAACTTTTCGCTTTTATTTTTTTAAATATTTCAAAGTAACTTTTAGCTGTTGCATTTTTCCCGATTTATGAATGACTCAAAACTTCAACTGTTGTGTTAAACAATCATCTAAATCAAATCAAAACACTATCTGGAGAGGAGCTTTAACAATTTTTAACAAATTGCATAACATGTTTAGCTGACTTCCGAAAAGTGCAAACTCTGAATAGATAAATTTGAAAAGATCCTGATACTACACATCCTCAAAACAACATCCATCTCCGTTACAGTAGAACCCTTGTGACAGATGCATTAAAAGTAAGTGGCCAAGCAGCTGCCCAGAAAATGGAAACCTCTCCACTATCAGCCGCTCATTCTGAACTGTTTAAATGCTAAAGAGATGAAACCCGCTGATGAATAGATACAAATAAAGACTCAGCTGAAGTATCTATGTCCTCAATGATTTTGGCTTGTCATAGGGATCAATTCACGCTTAATACATTTGCCACTTGTCGGATTACACTGGGTGTGTTGTTGTTGTTGTTTCACTGTATTGATCAACACTCTGGTAGAAAGATTTTTACTTCTTGTCCTGGATAGAGCAAGAAATATGGATATTAGGTCTTCCCAGGTATAATTTTGTTTCAAGACATCAACAGGCCAGATGTGCCTTTAATAACTTTCCTTTGTAGAGTTGCCTCTTTATTTAATTTATGTACATTTCTTACTAGGAGATCTTATATTTCTCCTCTCCTCATGTGCAGCAAAACAATGACAGTTGTCTTGCTTACACATTAGCAGCAATTTGCAAGTTGTTGTCCGAATTTGGAGTCTCAAACATGAGGGGACTTGTCGGTTCATCCTATTCACCAGTTACCAGTATAGGAACTTCATTATCCACTCATCAGCTCTTATATGTTCTCCTGAGAAGATCCTTAAAGCGAGCAGAAAGTCTAAAGCTGAAACGGCTGGTTGCATCTAATCATCTTGCTATGGCTAAATTTGACCTGACTGTAAGTACTTTAATCACTCTCTTATTATTCATTAGAATGACCAAATAATCTAAGGTGATTCAAGTAATAGCATACACCAAGGGAAAAATCCATTTACACGAGTACAGTTGTGTTATGTATTGGTGAAAAAATTGTAAAGGCAGTAAGAAAGAGAAGCGGTACCCGTTCTCGCTTATTCGTTGCATGGTGTTACTCATTTTGTGTCGTTGAATATGTAGCACAAATTTCTCAATTGAATTTGTTGCCTTTGGGTGCTTATAATTAAATTGTAACATAGATATTTTTCTATAGGATACTGGATAATCCAATGGGGGGATGGTGAACTTTTGAGATTTGGAGAGTGTAGAATAGCCAGTGCCAGGTTGAGTTCATGAACTTAATAGTTCTTATAAAGCAATAATATTAGCATTTCTTACTTTATATAATCAGACTATGCCTTCTCAAAAATAATCAGACTATGGCTACTTTTAACTTTCATCATCCGGTTTGTCTCCTATATCAGATATCTTAAAGTGTTAGATACATTATGCCCCAGGCTTTGGTTCAAGAGTAGAGCTAATACAATGTGGTATATGTGGTGGGTGCATGTCAGAAGTTCGAATCCTATATAGTGAACCAAGAGCAGAGAGGCAAGCCCACTATCCACTGAGGTTTGGGGCTGGAATTAGTGGTTTTGTTGTTATAAAAGAAAAACTACAATTCATTTCGTGTCTGTTTGAAAAAAGTTCAAATCTCTAAACTAAGCGGAACCTAAACTGTCGTGTGTGTTTTCTCATCGAATTAAATATGTTTTCTGAAATGCTACTCAATCCAACAATCAATCAAGTAAGCCCCAATCCCCAATTCTTCCCAGTTAAAGATTCACTTCCACAGGCCTTTCCCCTATGGGCTTGATAATTCTGGCTTGCTCCATTCGCCTCTCCCCTCCCCATACTTATCCTCGAGAACAGCCATCCCTAGTGCTTCTTACTCAACCCTGCATAACCATTTCCACGCAAAACTCTAATACTGGTACATCCCTCATCCCCAACAGACCATCCTTAATAGGCAAAGGAAAGTTCCTCTATAGATGCTCAATTTTCTTATCCCCTGCTACGGCATTTCTAAGAGATACACGTAGCAAGCAGACAGGTTGGTACTTCTTAGTCTGTTATCCCCAACTAACTACACCCCTTAGAGAGGTATGTTTCTTTCCTCCTTAAGTGGTTTCTTAAACTCCAGTAAAATGGGATTCCGAGCTGACATGAATTGTGATTGGAAACTAGAGGTAGCCACAAATGCATTACGGATTGCTGCTTTACATCTAAAAAACTTAATTCAACTTGTTTAGGTTTGTGATATTCCAATTGGACTCATCCTTAAATTGATCCTATGTTCTGATACAGATTGGAACCGCAACCAAACTCCTCTGAAGTACTTTGGTAGATTCGAACCGCAACCAAACTCCTCTGAAGTACCATGGCCTAAATTAGCATCACAATTAAAGAATCATTCTTAAACAACGAGGGAGCCACCAACCACAGTCTTAGGTCTACTTGTTGTAGCCTTGAAGCCATTAATAAAGGCACCTGTGCTGTGATGCACCTAAGAAACAAAGAGGAAAGCATATTTTGGTAAGCAAAACTTCAAGGAATGCAGTAACCACTGTTTTCCTAGAGCAAATGAACTATATGCGTCTTCAAAAACTAGGTTTTCAATCTGTCATAGTACCCCTGTTATAGGTTTAAACAGTCACTGTAGAGGCCCTTACCAAACTTGACTTGGAGTGCTTCAGTGCTGCAGTAATGCATATAGAAATAGAACATTTAGGATAGAATTAACCCTTGTTATTTTAGTTGGATTCTTCATATAATAACCTTACCAGGAAAGGCAAATTATTTCCATTTTAAAAACAAATATTTATGAGTAAAAAGGTCTTCTTATAGTTCTGACCTGACATTGCAGTTATTTAATCAAGTAGTGGGTTCTCAGATCAACTGTTGGGTTCTGCAGTTGAACAGCAGGTTGATGAAAAACCTATACCAAATTAGAAACAATAAACTGTAGGCATTAATTTTTTGTGGTATCATCATTTTATCTTTTAACTCCTGTAAGTATGTCTTCTAATTTTGAAAGTAAAGGCAAAATATAACTGTCCATTTTGCAATTACGTATTCTCATCATGCATATAAAGCATCCCAAATGACCTAAAGGAATTGAAACCATATATAAATTATTATTTATATTGTATTTTATTGACTCGTATAAACTGTAGGCATATTCCAAGGTCATTGCAGTTCTTCCATTTCATCTTTTGGAGAAGTCAACTTTTCTAAAAGAAAATGTATGCTATCCCAGTATGGCCAAATTGCCAGGGTCTGTGTTCCACATTTAGGGCGTGTAAGTGATAGAACTTAATGCATGGCTCATGCTTAATTTTTCAGAAATTATCTTTGACAAAGAGCCAAAGTTCATGTTTTGGTCCTTATTAACAGAGGCGAACCCAGGATTCAAAGACAATGAGGGCACCACTAAAGCCAGATGCACGTTAGTCGAAACGATGTCACGCAACTGCATAGTCTAGAATTTTTATTAAACACCCACAGAACTGATGTCCAAAGGATAAATATGAATTAAATGGTATAATTTGATGAAGCTCGTTCTGCGGACTGGTGGTTTGGGCACCACTTTGCATACATTAGGTTGTGTGTTCGAAACCTGTCACCTACATGTTTTATGCATTTTTTAAAATTGTTAGCTAAAAATGAAAATGATGTAGAAGCCAAGGTTCAAACTCGGGCCGTGCGGCAGAGCTCATTGGCCTACGCTGCATGCTAACCAAATGACCCAACCCGGCAGATATGTTTGTGGGGTCCTTTTTTTTTGATAAAGTAAGTGGTATTAATAACAGAATCAAGAAGATGCAAGAATTACAAGATATGTCATTTGAGCTTACAAAAAATCTCTGGCTAACTATACAAACTATCTAAGCCAGAACTAGTGAGTTAAGAAAGTCCTGAAGTTGTTCTGCATTAACAGCAGGATACAATTTGGACCAACTAAACAAATTTGCAATACACCTAGACTTCAAAATGCCTAAAGCAGTTGACTCTCCATCATAACATCTCATGTTCCTCTCTAACCAAATACACCAAAAAATACAAGAAGGTATCATGATCCAGATCTTCTTAATGGCTTTGTCAACTTTCCATAGGCCCCAACTCTCATAAGCATCCTTAACTGTGAGGGGTGTGGTCCAACTTAGACCAGAGAGACAGAAAAACATGCTCCGTAATTCTGAGGCCACCTCACAATGAAGAAGAAGGTGTCTGGGGGTTTCAGCCTCTTTTTTTCACATATAGCATCTGTTTGGGAGCTGGATTTTCCTTTTCTTTATGTTGTCTAGGGTGAGAAATTCCTCATAGAGAGCTGTCCAAGTAAAGCAAGCAACCTTAGGAGGTAGCTTGGTCTTCCAAATGAGTTTCCAGGGCCAGTTATCTATCATGGGGTTTCTAGAGCACAACTGTTGATACCCTTCCTTGACTGTATAAACTCCTTTTTGGTGTCCCCATTTTAGCTTATCGACTGCCTGGGGATCAATGTGACAATGTTGTAGTCTAGCAAAAAGGTCTACCAGGTCATTTATTTCCCAATCGTGCATATTCCTTCTAAATATCAGATCCCAATTGGTCCCTTCTCTATTAGCAGCAATAACTGAATTGGGATCTTGAGCAATTCTGAACAACTCTGGGAAATCCTCCTGAAGAGTGTTATTGCCAAGCCATTTGTCTGTCCAAAATTTTAGGAGTAAACCATTGCCCAATTCAAAGTAAGCATTCTGATCAAATGTGTCCCATAACATCCTAATACCCTTCCGCAGTCCCACTCCATAAGGAAGTGTAGTAATATCGGTCCTTTTAAAATATATCCTAGTTCTTCAAGGTATATACACATATATACTGAGTTTCTTTTCGAAGTTAACGGGTGCACATGCATCCCTAACCCACCCTGTGGGTCTGCCTCTGCTTACAAATGTGTTCATTTCTCAGCACATTCTTGCACTTCACTTCATTCCAAACACGAAAGTCGCCTTCACACAACATCCATGAACAGAATTATCCCAGGAGATTACTTTGAACTTCACATGAGTAAGAGATGGCTTAATATGGAGCAAATCTTGACCTGAAAAGAGAGTTCCTGTGATGCCACAAATCAAAGCTGCCTTTTCAATTTTATAGAAATAAAGCGAGGGTGTTTAATTGAGATTATCTTTCTAATCCATTTCCCGCTTTCTTAGAATTAAGTGATCCTCTGAATTGCTTTTTGAAGCAGGTTAAGTGTCACTACTTCACTTTCCATTCGAAGACCTGGCCAGATATGAGATTAAATATCATCTGATACAATTTAGAAGTTCGCTAACTGTGTTCTACATATATGATTCCTTTGGTCAGTTGTAAATGCTTGACAGTTTCACCAGGGATATTTGCAACATCGAGCCAGATTATTTTCTCCATACTTTCTTGTTTACACAACACTAGGAATATTAATTCCTCTGATCAGGGGGAGTCGCTGCTGAACATTGTATTTCTAGAGGACTTTTTGCTCTCTTCATATGATTGATGTCTTTATCTTTGATTTATAAGGAAACTGAACCTATGACATTTAATGTGCAGCAAGTGCAACGACCTTTGCTTTCATTTGGCCCAAAGGCTTCCATGAAACTTGCAACATGCCCAAGCAATGTCTGCAAGGTTATATTTTCTCCTAGAAGTTTGCTTTATCTTTTAAAGTCTAAAGTTTCTTTTCAGTTGTCCATTCTTTATCTTGATTGTATTCATTCTTGCAGGAACTGAGGTTGAGTTCTCATCTGATTAATGAATATGGTGATGAGACTTCACTAATGATTTCAGATGGGGCTTTTTGTACTCAATGGATTAAGAATTTGAAGAAACCAAAAGGTTCTGTTATCTTTTCCCAGGATAATGAATGTAGGAGTAATACTGACGTGTTCCAGTTCTGTGGGCAACCATGTTCCATCCCTGGATCTGTGCTGCAACTTTTAGGCTCTTCATATTTGTTCCGTGCTACTGCCTGGGAGGTATATGGCAGGTGATGTGGTGTCTTGGTTCTCATTCTTATTTTTGCATACAGTACCCCAGCGTTTTCTATGTGCGATACGTTCCTTGTGCAGTTTTCGATAAAGTGCTGTTTCAGAAGCATGAAAATATTCTGCCTGGGTGACCACTGCCAATGTCAAAATTTGCTAACTGCATAGTTAGTCAAACTATTCCACTACTTGTGATATATGTTTAGGGAAGGGTTATTAAAGAGGAGCAACAAGTCTGCTTTGCTGCTTAATTAGAAGGTTACGTGTCATTACTTGCAAATGCAAAATATTAAGTACTACTCCCTTGTTCAGAATTCAAAGGTTTTCATCTTGATTGGACAAATATTAAGGCCTTAAAACCTTAATAGTTGAAGTATTTTAGTTTCAAAAAAACCTTAATAGTTGAAGTATTTTAGAATTTTAGTGAAGAGTTGGTTCAAAAGTAGGGATTTTCCTATTGAATAATTTCAATAATATAAGTACAAATCGTGGCACTTGGTACTCTTCTTATAGGAGAAACGTTTTATGGATTATATGGAGATTAGTTCTACTAGATTTTATACCAGAAACCAGATGTCGTATAAATAACAAATTTTTTACTCAGAGATCAAATTTTCTATCATTTCAAACCAAATGACCTATTATTCTCTGGAGTACTTCCCCATAGTTCAAACTTTTGGTCGACACTTCTACTAGTTCCATCAGATAACACAACACGTCTTTAAATAGCATAATTAGGGTAAACAGGTATAGTCTCAAAGTCAATCCTTGGTGTAGATCAATGATCATGGGAAACTCACCACAGTTTCACACAAGTGGAAGCTCTCTCATACATGTCCTTTATGACATTTATTTATATGTTTAATATGAACTTGTTTATTCTCCAACACCCATTAGGGGGGTTTTCTTGGCACTCGATCATGCGCTTTCTCTAGGTCAATGAACACAACAAGTAAATCTTTCTTTCTTTGCAGATCTACTAGGCATAAATCTGAATTGGTTCTCTTTGTGTTGTAGTATCTATTTGTCTATGTTTTATTCTGATCGAAGAATGTCTATGCTCCATCACTCTTCCCCAAAGTTTCATAATATGACTCAATAAGTTTAATGCCACGATGGATGATGCAACTTTAAATATCTCCTTTGTCCTTACCATATTGGACTGAAGCTACTCTTCATTTACTTGTTAAACATCCTAAGACTTCTTAGTATAACATTAAATATCTTGGTAAGACATAGTACTTTAACATCTGGACTACCTGTGACGCTTTCATTATTTATTTAATCGTTATTTGTTATTTGTATTTATTTGTTATCTATTCGTTATTTGTTTGTTGTTTTTCTCATAAAGCTTTTAATTTTCTATTCTTATCTAACATTTTTTATGCATTTATGCTTTTACTGAGCCGAGGGTCTCCAGGAAACAGCCGTCCTACCTTGGTAGGAGTAAGGTCTGCGTACATTCTACCCTCCCCAGACCCCATGTTGTGGGATTTCACTGGGTTGTTGTTGTTGTTGTATTTCTCATAACATCCTTTACTTTTACTGGCCTACTTATACGAGTATAGTTAAAGTTTCTATCACGTAAAGATGTGTGGAGATCTGTAAAGTTATCCTTGTGATTTGAGTTGAAGAGTTGATCAAGATAGCTTTTCCATCTTCTTAGATTTCATTATATTCTGTCACCAATTGTTGAGAATCGTCTTTAAGGAATTGGACCTTGAGTCTAACTCAATCTCAAAAATTATCTCGTGAGATGAGGATTGCCCAAGACATATAAGGAGACAATAATTCATCCCTTCAATCAATATGAGAAACTTATTGCCCTTTGTATACCAAGGCCTGGACATCTGGTGTGTGGACAACATATCATGAGGGCCCAATTATGGATAAACCAAGAACAAGGATATGTCTGGCTTTGATACCATGTCATGAAAATGGATTTGAGTTTAACTCAACTCCAAAAATTAGCTCATGGGGTGAGGATTGCCTAAGACATATCAGGAGGCAACATTTCATTCCCTCAACTAATATGTGACACTAACACCCCCTGCTCACCAAGGATTGAGGACTGGGCAAATGGTACATGGACAATATAACACGAGGACTCAAAATAGGGTAAACCACAAATAAGGACGGATCTAACTTTGATACCATGTGAAGAAATAATGTGGGGGAATTATTTATAAGATTCCCATCTGGTGAAGTTTCAATGCAAGTGGTCACCAGAAAGAGGGTCGGAGATGAAGATCCGTTGATGTCTAGAGTTTATAGACCCTATATTAAAAGGAGGGATGGGACTGGACAGTTGGCAAAACCTGTAAGCTTTACTACACATATGGGTTTCTCGAAGGATGCTCCAAGTTTGAAAAGTGGGTCACGCGACCTTGCACGTGTGGCTGCCTCAGAGGCTATTATAACAATGGGCCAGCTTGCTTCTCATATGGAGAAAGACAAGAATAATATTAATATGCCTGGACTTTATTGCAACAAACACAAAGGCCCAATCTTTTTATTTTGAGCATACTAAAGAAGATCCTTTACTACTGGAGATTGAGGAGAGATACACATCTAGAAGATACGATATCAACAACTGAAGCTTAGGTTCTCCTTTATTAGAAAGACGGAAGCTTGCAAGTTGAAGAATTTGTAGTTACAAAAGAAAGAGAACTTGTGAGTCACAAAAAAATGAAGGGGTTGAGGGTTTCTTGCAAATTCTGCCACAAGTATCCGGCATGCAAATGGTCGAAGTGACTAGGGGAGAGATGTGATTATGTGAAGACACTGAACCAATTCAAACTTTGGACCAAGAAGCTAAGATGAATGCAACCTTATGGGTACATAGTAACATAATTAGACTGCAATCTTTTCGGGAGAAAATAGTCTAAGAGCCCGTTTGGATGGGCTTAAAAAAAGTAACTTTTATGTATGAAGTGCTTTTAGAACTTTGAAGTGCTGAAAGTTATTTTTATAAATAAGCAGTTGAGTGTTTGGATAAAAGTGCTTATGATGTAAATTTTAGGGTTAAAAGAATAAAAAAAGGTAGTTTGAGAATTTAGTTAAAATATAAGGGATATAAAAGTAATTTCCATGGTCAAAGAAAATGACTTTAAGCACTTTAGAAAAAAAAGTTAGGAATCCTAACTTTTCATTTTTGACTGACTTTAAGAACTTTATGGCTTAAAGTCAGCATTAGACAAACACGTCCAAAAGCTAAAAAGGGGCTTTAAGTTGGTTTTGACCAACTTAAAGCCAATCCAAACAGGCTCTAAAACCCCCCTAATCTATACCCGAAATTCCAACTACACACTCCAATTACACGGGTGTCCTATCATTCCCCTGAACTATTTAAAATTGTAATTATTGTCACCCTAAAATGCCATAATCAGTTATATATCTTGTGGTGTAATACACGCGCACGCCACATCAACACCACCTCAACTCCACGTCAATGCCACATAATAAATACAATAAATTTATAATTATTTTTACTACGTTTTTTTTCTTCTTTTTTTCATTTTATACCCATTACAAAACCTCCATTATAACTAATGGCATCACCATCCCCATCCCCAAATCCAACCCCCTCCTCATCACGATTAACCTGCCAAGAAGAGAAAGAACAATTAATTTTTTTGATGAGTGAAAGTACTCTCTATGGCCAGAACAATCCTCTCCCAAACGACGTCGTATTGATATTTCAATTGAATTTTTCTACAGCTTCTCCCATTGTTGTACAATTTATTCCATAGATTTTTGTGTCATTTCCCAATCTTAATGCAATTTATTCCATAGATGTGAAGATGAAGAAGATGAAGACACGGGGGTGGGTGGGTGGGGGGAGGTTATTCAATGAGAAAGAGAGGTAAAAAAAAGAAAAAAAGAGAAGAGATATTATTAAAAATTAAGTTTTAATATTTATTTGTGGTGTTCACTCTCTTTGAGAGGGAAATACATTTACTTTGCTACATAAGCATTTAGGGTGAAATTAATTACGATTTTAAATAGTCACCCCCCGTGAAGTTAAGGTGTGTAATTGAGAATCCGACAATAGATTGGGGGACTATTTGACTATTTTCTCATCTTTTTGGTGTGGACTTTATGGGATGCGAGAAGGAGGCTTTAGCACTCTTCATGAAAATTGATAGCAGAAGAAAACAAAGCAAACAAGAAACAGAGATGGCTATTGTAGAGACACCAAAATTCAAAGGCATGCATGAAATAAAGGGGTTGTTTTTTAACTTGAAATTCAAGGAGAGTGGATCGGAGTGTAGAAACAGGGGGAAATCGTCAATCAAAGATTATCCATGAATGTTAAAATTGTTTCGTGGAATGTGGGGTTTGAATAGGAGGGGAAAAGGAGAATGGTGAGTTGTAAGGTTCACAAGTGGAAAGCAAATGTGTACTGCTTCCAGAAAGGGATGCAGTAGAGACAGTGAAACAACTGTGAGCTAGTAGGGAAGTTAGATCTGGTTGTTTGGAAGCCAGAGGTACTTGGGGGGGGGGGTATGGAAGGGTGATGTTTAAGTAATGGGATTCATTTAGTCACATGAAAAAGAGAATAATGGTATAAGATATTTTTTTTGAATTATGTATTTTGATTATTCCCTCAGATCGGTGCGGATAAAATAGTGTATAAAAGAACCCACAAAAAAAAGAATATGTATTGCACTCTATAATTTTGCTAATCACATAATTGCAATAATTGGGAATCAATCAGGAATCATTTCGAATTTTACGATATAATTCTACCATATTTTCATTCTTTATATTATCATATGCAAATGTATATTGTGGCCTTTCATGAAAATTATAAAAGCATCATAGATACTCTAGATTTATCGTGACCTTTCAAGAGCTTGAGTATTACCCTGTTTTCTCTCGTATAGTCTTCTTCTTGTTGAGGTTTTGTTTTGTTCCCATTCACTTATATGCTTCTCTTGTCTGTTTTACAATAATACTATCCACCCTAGGTGGTTTTGCAAAATGAAAAAAACATTAAGATGCATTGGGAACAAACTTTACCAGTTTCTGAATTCTAACATCTCAAACAGTTTCAAGAAGCTTAATAATTTATCATTACTTCCATGTATTAAACAACATAAAACAGGCACCTAATTAGGGGAGCGTCCTGTTCTGTAGTTTTAGGACTTGCCGAATGATAAGGGTTTAAGATTTTTCTTCACGACTTCAATTTATTATAGATGAACTAATTCACTCTCTTAAAAGTATTGGCTTTACAAAGGAAGGAAACAGGAAAGCAGTGTCCACTGTCCAATGGGTGTCATGCAGAGACACAAAAGTCTGAAGCCAGTTAGAAATTATGAACTTCAACTCTTCAAGGCATGGTTTTGCCTTATAAGCTTGTAATTCAGGTGTTGCATTGTTTGTTTAAAAAAGGCTAGATGGAACTTCCAATGCAGTTCACATTTTTTAGTTGCTTTATTGTCACCTGTCAGCTATGTGTAGAATCTGTAGATTACAAGCACTCAATTCTAATTCAAATCCTTTACTCATTTTATTTTCTATTTTTGTGTGGCAATTTAGTGCACCTCTCGCTCGAATGAATGCATTGCTTTATGCAACATGCTTTGCTGACTCATCGAGGTAATACTTGTATGATTTTTAAAGTAGTTGAGCTGTTTGAAATTCTTTGTTCACATCATCTCACAGAAATTTGCTTTCTTATCTGCTTGCAGTTTGGATGATATGGCGTTAGCATATGGCAAACTTATCCAGCATCTAGCAGTATTTA
Organism: Solanum dulcamara; assembly: GCF_947179165.1. NCBI lineage: Eukaryota > Viridiplantae > Streptophyta > Magnoliopsida > Solanales > Solanaceae > Solanum > Solanum dulcamara. The sequence continues at coordinate 64,660,881 of NC_077241.1, read as the reverse complement.
AGGGATACAAAGGTTTGCACAAATATCTGAATACTTATTAAGTATTTTTGAATTGTCATAGCCATGTTTACATATATTCATAGGCTCATCGCATTATACTGGTGCTATACTTCAGCTATTTGCTGATGCATTGTTCACTTGATTCTTTTTTTTTAATTCTTGGATCATGGATGTATGTCATTTTTTTATCACACCCATTAGGTAAACACACACCTCTTTAGGTATTGCTTGCTTTTACACATAATTGCCATATGGTATCAGTACTGTTTTCAACTCTGCAATTCTTCTGTAGCCCCAAGTACCTACCAAGAGAATGGATCTTAGGCCCAACAAAACTCCAAATGTTAGCTCACTAGGTGAGGATTGCCCAAGATCATATAAGAAGGCAACAACTTATCCTTCAACAACTTTGGGACACTCTAACACACCCTCCGCCTGCATGCTCGGACTAGACACGTGGATCATGAACAACATAATATAGGAGCCCAACCAAGAACAGGGATGGATTTGAATCTGCTAGCATGTTAGGAAAATGGACCTTGGGCCTAACTCGACCCCGAAAAGTTAACTCGTGCGGTGAAAATTGCCTAAAATCATTGAAGAGACATGGTAAAAATTGTAGGAACTTGAGCTTATTCCCTCAACCAATGTGGGACACAGATCTTTCAAAACTTACCAAAAAACTTGCTAAACTGAAGACAGCCATATGACATACAGGCCCGCTCATGCAAAAAATGGTGTTTTGACAGAAATGCAGTCAGAACTGGCAAAGCCTTTTTTTGTCTTGCTAGAGGTGGAAAACATTTATGTGTAATTTGGTCAGAAGAAGGATAGAAGTAGGTCGAGTGGAATTATGATTGTGATAGGTAATGAGCTGTTACCAAAGTGTTCTCAGGTAAATACTAGACAACCTCATTTAGATCATGTACAATAAGCATTTCTGGCAGTAGTACAGGAAAAATTCAGAACTAATTAGCTTTTCTTGTTGAGAAAAATAACATTGCTGTGTAATCCTGGTCGAGGGAAAAGAAACTGATTGACTTTAAATAGGATCATGATAGGTTACTGAGAGTGTTCTCAAGCAAATTCTGATCAATCTCATGGCCTGGAAGGGGTCTGTAATTGTTTTCAGTCTTAAACTGGGCTTTAGTGTACTGTGCCGTAATCCCTCAGACTTCATTGATACATATGCAAGAGTAGTAAAGCCAGATCTATTTCTTTCCTTTCTTCTGATAAAAAAACTAATCCTTTTTTCTCCTACGTACCTTGGTAAACAAAAGGAAAGCAACGAAAAATGAATTTATACTATAGTTTTTTTTTTTTTTGTTCTTACGTATACTCAATAATGGCTGCTTATGTATGTACTTTCAGAAGCTTTTGCTGCTCTGAAACTCGCAGAGGAGAAGTTTTTATCTCTTTCAAAGTCACAAATTCAGCTTGTAAAACTACAATTGCTCCATGATCATGCTTTACATACGTAAGGCGACATCTCTAGTATTTACTTGGTTTTAAACTTCTTTTTCCTTGTCTGATTGGATGTTAGTTGCTGTTCAGGGGAAATTTAAAATTAGCACAACAATTGTGTGATGAGCTTGGTGTTTTAGCCTCTTCAGTAACTGGTGTAGACATAGAGATAAAGGTTGAAGCTAGCCTCCGCCATGCTCGAATACTGATTGCAGCAAACCAATTTAGCCAGGTAGCCTGCTTTCGTTTGATTACCTCTTTCTAGGTGACTCCATAAGGTAGATAAGGGTGATGATGTTCCTATTTCTACATGACCTGGTAATATTTTTGGTTGTTCTATTTCTAGTTTTTGAACTTTGTACAAAAGGATATGATGTTATAATGCAATTGATTGGATTTTCTTGCTCATGTACTTTCATTTTTATTGAATAGAAGAATGTGCCCGCTTGCTCCCAAAAGAAGGTAAATAAATAATGAAAAAGAATAGTCAGTTACATCCTAAACTGGTGATGCTTCAATATGCCCATGATAGAAAATTCACATTATGTTTGCTCTTTGGTCAGGAAATGATTTAGGTTTTGTTATTTAACTATCTGACTTTAAGGCTTTGGCTGTTGTTCTAAGTGAATCGTTATATGGTTGTGCTGATGATAATATATTTTCGTTAGTTCGTTGCCTTTTTGCCAGTAGGTCATTTTCATTGCTCTAAGTGGCTGGACCAGCAAGTCTGGTCTTGGTTCTTAAGTCGAGTAATATTTGATCTTTGCTTGATTCAGTGCATTGTTTCTGGTATAGAAATTCCTATAAAATGGGAAACACCTCCTACCTTTGAGTACGGAATCCCTCCTCACTCTTCTATTTATTGACTTTGGGGATGAGAAGCTCCATAAGCATGCTTTCCATGTATGAGTAGTTCGCTTGCAGGTTTGCTTGTGCCAGTGATTCCAAGGATTATAAGACATCCATTCTACTCTCTGATTTTGCAGCCAATGTGGTGATGATGATCATTCTGTGGGACTATTCTGAATGAGTTGTTACTTCTTACCTTAAGATATTTGAACATCAAAAAAAGATATCATTCTCTGGCTTTGCTTTGACTTTGGCTTCAGTTTCAAAAAAAGATATTTGAACATCAAATTTGTTCATATAGACAAGTCCACTTCAAATCTCTTTACCCCAAGCTCTCACAATATTTTGTTTCTCTTACATCTAATAACTTTATATTGTGGTGTGCTGTGGAAGTACTTATCATTATCTTCTGATTTCCTAAGGTATAGGTAATTATTTGCTCTAATTTAAGCAGTCCAAAGACAATAAGCATAAAGAATTTCTTAATTTCCTTCTTAATCATGTGATTCTCCCAGGCAGCAGCTGTTGCACACTCTCTCTTCTGTATGTGCTACAAATTCAGTTTACAAGTCGAGAATGCCACTGTTCTTCTTTTACTTGCAGAGATACACAAGGTAGTGATTTTCTGTTAAGTTGGATAAGTCAGAGTTGAATCAGTATTTTTTATCACAAGTACTTTCTTATACAAGGTATCACCTTGTTAGAAGAAATGGAACTTCTTTTACCGTTTATGCATCTTCACCGGTGTATTGTAACACTTGAACTTACTAAGGCCCTTACTCCTTCCTTTCTTTGACATGATCAAGATGTAATAGAACTTTTTTCATCCATTTCAGAGATCAGGAAATGCTGTTTTAGGTATTCCGTATGCATTGGCAAGCCTTTCCTTTTGTAAATCTTTCAACTTAGACCTTCTCAAAGCTTCTGCTACACTGACGCTTGCGGAGCTTTGGCTCTCACTTGGATCAAGTCATGCGAAAAGAGCTTTGGCTCTCATACATGGGGCATTTCCTGTACTTCTTGGTCATGGTGGTTTGGAGCTCCGAGCTCGGGCCTTTATCACCGAAGCAAAATGCTATCTTGCTGACTCAAGCTTTTCAGGTGCCTTATCGGAATTTCAATGCTCAACCTGATTGCTATACTTATCATAAGCAGGACTTTTCCTTAGTTTGTGTATAATCATATAATAGTTTTGAGTTATAACTACATCCTGTGTTCTCAACCTCAGTTATAATCCTTTTCCATGTCCCCCAAATGATGCAAACACCTTAAATTTTGCAAACTTCATTCTTTAACGAATGAATACCCTTGTCTGGATTTACATGACCCATCATAAGTTAGAGCCAAAGGATTAAGAGAAATTTGTGTAACTTGTTTCTGTGGGACTTCTTTTTTAGCAATTATAGCTCTTGTGCAGGCCTAAGATTTTATGAATCAGAATGGAGGGGGAGATCCTGTCTAACTCTCCAGTAGTTCCTCTCATATCCAGCCACGACTTGTCATTTTCTTTTCCCAATCAAGCTGCTGCTCCATCCCCACTTCCCATGGGTTCATATATCCTTTGACCTTGAGATTATTTGATGATTAATTTGTCTCTCTTTGGATATGATTCACCATGTACCTCATTGGAGACTCTACCTTCAATTAATGCACGCACACAGACATGCTAATCATTTAAAAATTGACAGTTAACTTGCTACTGAATTTTCTTGTTGGCACTGTTTTCTTATAATCTTGAGCTCTTAACCTGTGCTTAATGATACCCCTTATTGTTCTCAGTATGCGAAGAACCAGAGATGGTACTTGAACCATTAAGGCAGGCTTCTGAAGACCTGGAACTTCTAGAGGTTAGTCAATACGGGAAAAATTTAGTATTCCAATTAGTGACATCTACACTTTAATTAAAGAGCAGCTTGGGTTTCAAGTTCCATATGACGACATTTTCCTGTGAAGAAAAGAAACAAATTCATGAAATTTGAAATTCTTTATTGTGTATTAATGTGTTATAAGAGGTACACTGGATACGTTTGTGGGGAATGATATACATCTATAGCTCAGTGAGATAATTTCTAGAAAATACAAAAGTTGTATTTCATGACATCCATCTTCCTTTTTTTTTCGTTCAATTTTCTTCCTCTTTACCCTTTAAAAAGACCTTAACTCTAGGAAAGTGTGTGTGTCCCCTCGTGCTTGTGTTGTGTTGGAGTGTGTGTGTGTGGGGGGGGGGGGGTATGTATTCATGCATATGGACAAATGGATACAAACTTGCTATACCAATTTCTAACATGTTAAAAGCTATGTTGCTCAGACTTTCCAAAAATACTGCCGTGCCTGTGTCGGATCCTTAAAAAATGCACTACTTTTGGAGGATCCGACATGCACCCGTCGCCATTATTGAAGAGTTGGAGCAACATAGGTTAAAAGCAGAATATACATGAGAAAAGTATAGGCATAACTATCTAAAGCTTTCGATTGGATGGTGTGAAGGAAAATTAGAAAGGGAATGTAAAGAAGAAAATGAAGGTACAATTCTCCAAAAAGTAGCTACCAATTACGTGAGATTAATGGAAAGAAAACAAACGAGGGAATCCGAAAAGTAACAATTCTGTAAGATTAGGATTCAGTTGGGTGAATTTAAATGACTCCCAAAGGTGTGACCTAGTGGTTAATGAAGTGGAATGAGAATCATGAGGTCTCAGGTTCAAATCCCAACAGATGCAAAAAACACTAGGTGATTTCTACCCATCTGCCTGAGCCTTGGTGGACAGAGTTAACCGGTATCTATACCGGTGGGAGGTAACAGGTACCTGGTAGAATAGTAGAGGTTGCACAAAAGTTATAGGTACCTGGTAGAATAGTAGAGGTTGCACAAAAGTTGGCTCAGACTCTATTGTCATAAACTTTTTTTAGTGAATTAAATGCTGTTCTTACTTAAGTACCAATTGGTGAGGTGAAGTAAAAGAGAAAGAGTAAAGTGTGAACTAATTTACTCCGTTATCCTGACCCTTCCCGTAGAAAGTATTTTCCATAAAATATCTCTGAGTTTTCCTTATTATCCTCCCCAATCCATCCTATTTTCTTTTCCGTCATATTTTGTTCTGTTTTCTGAGCCTTGCAGAATAATTTTTGGACTCCAGCTTCTATTTGTTAGCTGAATTCAAGAAAATAATGGTCTTCGTTAGATTTTTAATCTGCAAAATTTACTCTTGTTTCATCAATTCTCATGAATGTGGTAGTTGTGAATTCTTGTTTCCTTTGTGTAGTGGTAGATTTGGCATTTGGCTTTCATTTCCATGGTAAATTATCACATTTCTTTCATTGATTCTCTAGAGTACAACAACATATCCAGTGTAATCACATAAGAGGGATCGGTAGCGTCAACAAGAAATATGAACCATGGAGAGATACTCCAGAAAATAAAGATTTAAAGCATACGTAGTAGTAACTTAAGCACTGCCAGTGTAGTACCATAAGAAAGATGAGGGTGAAATGAAGTTGTGATTATTGTGCCTAAATGTATACAATTCAAGTATCTAGGTTAGTTTTTCGGGAGAATGGCATGATAAATGGAGATGTAATCGTAGAATCAACATAAGGGGGATAATGCCTGTTTCATTTTAATTAATACCATTAAAAACTAATAAAAGAATTAAAATAGGTGGCTAATGCCTGTTTCATTTTAATTTATATCGTTATAAAAATTAAAAAGAATTAAAATAAGTGTCTGAAATGGACGAGTGCTACGAGATTGCTAGTAACGTGATTGTTTCCAGTTTTAATGGCGTGCTAGGTTCTAAATTATTTATCTTAATAGGTATTTCCAGTCTAGATGAACTAATGCATCATTTGAGTACTCTATTTTGGCTATATTCTGGATTTATGTCATGTTAATTCTATTTTTTTTTGAGAAAGTTAACTGGTATTATAAACACAGAAGTACACCAATAGTATATTCCTGTAGTAATTACATCAAAAGTATAGAGGGGTTGACAAAAAAGAATCTAAATCACCTATCTCCCTCAAAAACTATCTAAAAATAGGGTGATGTCCCCCGGATCCTTAGGTACGGAATGGATACACCAAAAGTAAAAAGGTCACTAAACAGTACATTTTAATGCTTTGGAAGGGGATGCTTATGTTCTCAAAACATCTCTGATTTCTCTCCTTCCATACTGTCCACCAGATGCAGGCAGGGACAATCTTCCATCTCTCCTTCTGTCCTGACTGATTTCCATCTCTATCCCAACATGCTAGAATTTCTGCAGTATTCCTATGCATGGTCCATGTAATACCCCTCAGGTTTATGAAATACTGCCATAGTTTCTCAGTCACTTTACAATGCAAAAAAGATGGTTTATGTCTGTCTCAGATTCATAAAAATACATCTGGAGCATAACTGTCTTCCCCTTTTCAAATATTAAACAAAATCGGAGTTACTAGACTTTTCTGCTGTCATATTTGAATATGGGCAGCCTAACCTAACAATCAACAACAAAAAAAGAGATTTGGTATCATTGCTTTTTGAGCATGTTTCATGTAGCATTTGTCCCTATTCATCTTAGCGTTGACTCAATTTTTTTGAGCAATAAGGGAAAACAATTTGAAATTGGCACATGAACAGCTCAACTAAACCTTCGTTGTGATTCAAATAGGTGAGGTTGCACCATTCATTTTTTTTTGAAATCCTTTTCAAGGATAATAGGTCAGGTCACAATCATAATCATGCTTGAAGACTACTTCTCAGCCTACTTACTGCTCGAAGAATCTATTCTTGGCATACTTAAGTTTGATTGACTACCATTATAGAGGAACAGAACTGTCTCCACAACGAATCTAATTCCAACTTGTATAGCTTGCACTGAACTGTTTCTGTTTTCTGGTAAAGTGGAATTGCCTTTGTTTGGCTAACAACTTCAAGTCTTAACAACCCTCCACCCTCTGGCAAAAAAAAAAAAAAGGAAAGAAGAAGATGCATTTCTGACCTGACAATGACTCTTCATATGCAGTATCATAAATTGGCTGCCGAAGCTTTTTACTTGATGGCTATTGTATATGATAAGCTGGGGCAGCTGGACCACAGAGAAGCAGCAGCTAAGTCATTTAGGAAACACATCACCACTCTTGAAAGCTCTGATATTTGAAGATCCTCTTCAATATTGTTGCTAAGGAACCAGTATTTTACATAAATATGCCTTTGGTGAGTGATTATTTGTCTTCTTGCAGCTACTTATGAAAGTAACTTTTTAGCTCTTGATACAGAATTGTTAACAAGATGGAACTACAATTCCGAGGTCTATTTATTAACATGCGTCAGTAGTATAATTTTGTAACTTCGTAAATTTGAAACTAAAACTCTTGCTGCAAGTTTGAATTCACGATTTGTATGAATTCACGATTCTGGAGTTATCGTATTAAATGGAAAAGGATTGTGCTAGCAGAAGGAAAAAATTAAGTTGAGATGACTATAATGTTCTACGTTGTGCTATTTAGCTTAGTCGAGGGTTTTTGGTTTTCTTCAGTTCCCAAAGAGTATTGCTTGGTTTTAAGAACAAGAAAAATTAGCGCTAAATAATTTATTCTGATTGAAACTAGAGAAAGAAATCATCTATAGAGTGCCCAACTAGAACATTGAGAGACAATAGATAACTGGAAGTTGGGTGTAACATCTGGCATTGCTCTTCAGTTGTTGTACAAGTAAGACAATTTTATTTATTTATTTTGTGGGGAATAACCCTTACCCGTGTTGTCTATTTGACATTTATCTCCTCGTTCTGCAAAAAAAAAAGCATAATACCTTCTTATGCTCTTAGAGATCTAAATGGGGAAGGAAGATCTGAATTACCAGATATGCGCTACCTTAAGTATGATAAGTTTGCCTTTGCTATCCTCTTTGCCTTTTCTATTGAAACTGGGAGGTTCCCTTTGATTTATAGGCCCCCAAGTAAGACAGCTAGATCAAAAGGCGAAAGAGTTTTCTTACTCCAGTTGGGGTTGCTCACAAGATCTATCTGATTAAGTTTTCTTTTTCCTATCACAGGCTTCTATCGTTGCAGCTCGTTGTTCATGCACCATTAGAAGCATTGGGAAGTGAAGATACAATAGATGTAGCTTCCCGATTGCATGAAATTTTAGAAACTCCTTTAATTTCTTGGCAAGTGTACCGTCCAGATATCAGGTTGGGCCACATTTTTGTTGATGTTGGTTGAGTAACATTAGTGCTAGATGACTGGTATGCTATGAGAGTACCAACATTTTCGAGCATGATTGTTGGAAGATTGCCGTGATTTTCTTGCCCCTCTTGTAAGGCCTAAGCGGCTAAGGCTAAATGGTTGACCGAGGGATGCACATTACATGTCCACAATCTGTAATCGGGTGATAGAGGTCTAAGAAGCCCCTGAAGAGATTGGCTGTAGTAAGAACCATTTCCAACTTTTCTGATGATGTGTATGTATCTTTCTATAGTTTATATCCAAGTTTAGAGAGAAAGCACTATACAATCTTCGCTCTTTGTACAGATTATTCTATAGTATTAGTAGTATACAGGTATCGGATCTTAAATATGACCCAAGACTATATATATATATATATATATATATATATATATATATATATATATATATATATATATATATATGAGTCTCCATGTTAGAAGTTGAGATCTTCAAGCTTGTCTCCTCATCAACATGATAAAATCATTTGACACCATAGGTGTACAGATGTAATGGACTATAATTGTGAAGATAAATACCGAAACAGCCCCAGGAAGAACTTGGATAACCTCAAAATACCTTCTATATGTTAAAATATTTTATGTAGTGTTGGAGGAAATGTATGATTTGAGAGAAAGTAGACCAGAGTGAACATCTAAATGATGCTAGAGTTGAGGCCTTCTGAGTTACCAACAATTCAGAATGCAAGCAATGGTGCAATCCCAACTCGCTCGTCCCCATAAGCTAATAAATAATAATACACTAACTCATATATTATTAAAGTCAATTTAACAATATGAATTTCGAGAAAAGCTTCCAGAGATAATAAGTTTCAACATATCTCAATTTGCTTTTCGAATTTTATTGCAAATGACTCAATCTCGCCAACTTCTCACGAGATACACAAGCATATGCCCAATAAAATTTTATAAGTGGGATTTGGGAAAAGTAGAGTATATGCACATCTTACTTCTATATCGTGGAGGTAACACAGAGGACCCTCAGCTCGAGTATAACATATCAAAGTAAGTATGAAAAAGGAAAAACAACAGTGAAACAAAGCAACTAATAAGGAAATAGTTTGAACCACAGAATAGTGCGATAACCTAAACATAATAAACATCCGATGATGATGGAATCAAAAGCAAGACTATAAGAATAAGGCTAAATCCCCCGAAAAGCAAGGCACATTCCATACCGACTAATCTTCTATCTTAATATGCGACCTCCACAACCTCCTATCTAAAGTCATGTCCTCGGTAATGTGGAGCTGCATCATGTTCTGTCTACTCACCTCTCCTCAATACTTTTTAGACTTACCTCTCCTTATACCCATTATATCCAATCTATTGCACCTCCTCACTAGGGCATCTGCGCATCTCCTCTTCATAGTGATGGCAGTCCGAAGCTCTTCATTTGTCACTTAATTGGAAAGAGGACCGTTAGCTTGAGGGACTTGTCTTCTTGGAGGCATTTTCTGAAAATCACAAAGAACAATCGTTAGGGAGAGGAAGTCTTAGAGCATACCCTATCCCATGACATAGATCATGGAAAAAGTGAGGATTTTCTAAAATGCCTCATAGCCTCTTATTCATAAATATGACGCGCTTCACACCTATTAATAAGACTCTACTTGACTGGGCATGTTGGACACCCTAGGGCATCTTAAACCTTGTGCTATAATACCAAGTTTGTCACGACCCAGACTAGGCCCTAGACGTGACACGACGATCAAAACCTCGAAGGGCTATAACCAAGCCTCTTGATATGTCATTAAGCATACATAAGGTAAAGTAAAGCGAAACATAACATAAGAAAGAGTCTAAAATCATGAATCATAAGGAAAGAGTAAACTTGACTATATAGACTCAACACCATTTCGTCCAACGAATGCCTCTACTAACAAGAAAGGTAGGGCTAAGACATGTCCCTATCTCACCCTCAACATGAATGAAATAAAAGTCTTTAAAAAAAAGAACCAACTCATAACTTGTCATCGATAGATGAGGACTCACCAAAACTCTGCCGGATGGAAGCTCAACTAGCCACGTGTAGGGATATGATCCTCAACCCCTATATTATGAGACAATGCAAGCAACATAATATGCGTTAATACGTTTTGAATGTACTAAGTATGTGGTCATGCCATGCAAATATAAATCATAATATGCAATGATCAAATATCGTATATGATAAAAGAGGATAAGTAAAGTCATGAGAAAACATGATTTGATCAAAGCGTTAAGAGATATAATTGAGATCATAAAGGTACATAAAAGAGAGTATACATATGTATGATAGAACCATAAGACCATGGAGCTATAACATGAAATCCCGATGTCTCCCCATATAACGGAAGAAAGGAGAATATACTTCCTAAGGTAAACTTTACCCCGCTAGGCGGGTCATGTACATACGCTATATGTGGATCTACTAGCTAGGCCAAAAAGACAAATCCTATGGTGGCACGTAGTTAGGATACAAGAGACTTTATATAAGGACCCCGTAGGTCGAGCCCCCACCTCAAGTCATTATTCGGTGCTAAGTCAAATCCCACAGAATACATAACATAGTAATCATACTTATCATATAATCATAAACTTGTTCATAAGTTCCATACTTCATAGAGTAGCTCACTTTCATAGCATAGTTACAATGTGAGTAATAGCCTTTCAACATTACAAATCATTCTTGCATAATTCTTATCATGAGGTTCCCAGGGTCACCAATTAAGGATCCTAAGTCACCTTTTCATAATTTGAGTGAAATTCATATCTTGATCATAATTGAAATCCGTAATCATAGTTCATACTTGAATCTTAGGATAAAACTTGAATACATAATCAATTTGATTGAAAACCTTAAAAATTGGATTGAAAACATGCATGATCATCTACTCATATCAACCCATACATAATTCATGAAAATAATATCAATCGATAAGTAATTTACGCAAATATCATAAGATTCATCATAAGTTGGGAAACCCAATGCATAATTATTGAAATTAGGGCTATTGATTTGAAAATCAGAAAAACACTTGGAAAAGAACATTGGGACTCTATGGGTGGAAGGGCTCGTGGATTAATCCCCACGTACCTTGAATGAATTTGAACTTGAAATTGAGAAAGGAGACTTGTTCTTGAAGAAACCCTAGCCAAAATTTGAGGAAGATGAATATCTCTTGAGGAACCTTGGGAGAGAAGTCTTAAAAGTGATCTTAGATTTAATGAGGGAAAAAAATAGACTTAGGAGTATTTAGGAAAATTACATACTGAATCTAGTCCCAAAAACGTCCACATACATAGATAAAACATAGGGGAAAAGACCAAACTATTCCTCATTAATCCGAGTCGGAAGAACCTATGAAAGGTACTCTACGAGTCATAGGAAAAGTGATGAGTCCTCAAGACGACTCTTCCGGCAGGTCATCAAAACTCTGATTTTCTGGGGCCTCTGAAGTTTTTGTACGACTAACGAGTCGTCAACTCCTCTACGACTCATCCTGTTGAGTCATAGAGTGGGTTCTGAGGGTAGGCATCTGCAGGTCATCAGACCCTATAATTAAATGAGTCGTCATTTGCTCTACGAGTTGTCATTTGACTCATCAACTTACCTTCCTATCTTGGCCAATTTTCCCACCCTAACCCCACTTCTACGATTCATATTTACGAATCGTAATAGTCTCTATGAGTCGTAGACTGACTCGTTGACCCGGGTCGGTCCAAATTCTCCTGAAATTTTCCTTTCATTCGACCTTTCAACTTTCGGGGTCTTACACCATATTGATTGAAATCCCTTCTTTCATGAATGGATGAAGACGTCCAACCACTTTGATCAACATCAATTCTCTCAAGGCTGATTTCTCTTGATTTTTTTCCTCTTCTTCTCATTTGGTTGACGTTTTCACTGAGTCTTTGTTTAGACCATCTCATACTCTCATTCTTCGTAAATTGAGGGTTCTGTGATACTCTCTACTTTAAGGAGGCTGTTGAAATTGGAATTCAAAATCGATTCCATAGTAAAGAAGAGGGAGAAGTCACTCTGCACAAGATTTTGGTCTATGTATCCTAGGAAAGTATTTAAATGAATAAGACCAAACCCATCGGTGCCCCTCTAAAGTTGGCACCAACTTTCACTTAGACACCTCAACTAGATTTGTTCATTTTAAACACTTATAGTAGAGTACCATTATGTCATTTCAACATTTTTTTGATAATCAACAAAAACATTAAGGAGAGCGTAACACACTCGCCGATGACGTGTCAAATTGATGAATAAAATGATGACACGTGGCATATATATCTAAAATAATTATTAAAAAATATTGTGAGTTATAAAACCTATTTAATTAATTACTTTAAAAAAATATTACATTTCAATAATTAAAAAAAAAAACTTGCAGCAACCACTTTTTATTTTTGCTCACCATCTCCACATCTCCTCCTCTCTAACCACCACTAAAGGTGTCGATGTCATTCCCCACTGTAACACCCCCATATCCATCTTCGTCTTTGTTGAATTGCCCCCACCTCTCTCCTCCCTATCTTTTTTCTTTTCAACACACACAACCCTTTCCCCATCTCCTTTTTCAAATTAATGTTGGCATATATATGGAGAAAAAAGTTGTTGATGGTGGATAAAGTTTGAAATTGTAAAGAAAAGAGACGAGGAAATGGAAAGATCAGAAACAATAACAAAAAAAATAGATTTGTAAGAAAAAAATATAAATTTAAAGTAGGAATGAGAAAAAGATGTACAGAAGAAGAAAGATGGCGAATTCATTCTTTGATAGTGTCAAAGGCTCTATTTTATCCAATTTTATTAGATTAAAACATCAATTTTTTTATTCTAATAATTTTGTCAACTTTTTATGTTAAAGATTTATACTTCTTTATGAAATGAGTTTTTCATGTTGAGGTGAGTTGTTTGGATTATAAAATTTGGTGTTTCTAAGTGATGATTAATGGAGAGGTTGTCAAATTTTGTTTTGGCTGATTGGTGGTGATTAGGGCTGTACAGGACAAATCGATAAACCGCATCAAACCAAAAAAAAACTCGACTAGTGGTTTGGTTTGACTTGGTTTGGTGTTTGGAAAAAAAACCCGACCATTATAGGGTTGGTTTGGTTTTAACTAAAAAAAGTCAAACCGAACCCAAACCGACCTGATTATCGATATACTACTTTTAAATTATGTTACACATAAAAATATTTATTAAAATGTAATTTATAAATATTTTTAAAAAAAATTTCATAATTTTTGTTTTCTTTCCTTGTGGGATTTCACTGGGTTGTTGTTGTTGTTGTTTGTTTTCTTTCCTTACATTTAGATTTGGATTTGAGAAGCCCATCTAAATAATATACAAAAAAAGCCCATCTTATAAAGTTATATTACAAAGTTAAAACTTCAAACAGTGTTCTGCCTCCATCTTATATGTTGATATTTTGTACTAGAACTCTTTTTAAGAAGCACTGCTCTATGCTTTTTATTAGAACTATGAAAAAACCGAAAAAACTCGAAAAAACCCGAAAAACCCGAGAAAAATTGATATCGAAAAACCCAACTTTTATTGGTTTGGTTTGATTTATAGATTTAATAACCCGACACAAATGGTTTGGTTTGATTTGTAAAAAATCCGAACCAATCCGGTCCATGTACACCCCTAGTGGTGATGTAGCTCACCGATTTTTGTTAGAAAAGAAGAAGATGGGAGTATATTTTTAAATATTTTCATTTTTTTTTAGTTAGATGAAAAAAATAATAAAATTTAAGTTTTTCACACACTCAAAGTTAGTGCAACACACACAATATCCCAGGTCAGCAAAAAGTGTTAAACTGACATAGCAGAGCCCTACTATTGGTATTTGACCAATAAATAAAGAGTACTTGAAGTGTTTAAATGAAAGTTGATGTCATCTTTCAATGGCTACCGATGGATTTGACCAATGAATAAAGATTGAGCTCGAGGCAAATTCAAATTATTGGTCTTTTGGGCCTTAGAGAGAACGAGTTCTTCTTCCAATCATTCAGGCCCAACACACGAGCTGCCCAACAAATACAAAAATTGTACAATTTCTAACATAGAAAAAAGAATACAAGATATAATCGCTTAGAAATTTAGTCACTTATAGTTTGTTACTCATTTTATTTCAATTTATTTGTCATATTTTTTTTTTAGTCTGTATTCAATAATGCATCTTCATTCCTCATGATCTTATTCAGTTTTTGCAATATATTTTTGTAAATAGAAGAATCAATTGTTGGAGTATTGTAGGGTTGGTGCTTTGTCAAAAGCCTATGTAACATCACTTTAGGAGGAAATATTCATTCATTCATGAATTCCCAATGGGAGGAGAGAAAAGTAGCATTAATGTGTACGTTATAGTCATTGCATGAAGGAAATGGGAAGCATTTGCATTTCCCAAAGAGAATCGAATCATTCTTCCTTTCTTTTTGCTTTTTCACAGTTTGCTACAGATCTCTTTACCACTCCCCAAGAAAATGGTGGGTGGTTCCTTTGTTGAGCTTGGGAGGAGGGGTACTTAAATTATTATTATTATCATTATGATGATGATGATATTTAATCTCTTTATTCTTTATTTTCGTATTTGGTTATATTATCTTGACAAAAGTCCAAGTAAAATAAGACTTGGAGCATATTTAAGTTAAACGGGTCTCAAAATGAATATCAAATGTCTTATGAAAAATATAGTAATTCTTTTATAATCATTGGATATATATTCAGTTGGCCTTACTAATTAAAATTCGTACGAAGAAGTGCTCCTACTTTTTAAAAAACACCAAAATACATTGGGCGTAGGGAAAGAGGAAATGAGGATGGTCGGAATTATAAAATAAAAAATTAGACTCACATCAATAGCGTAAAAGTTCAGATAAGTAATAACTGAGCTACTAAAATTCTTTAGGCGCTTCTAATTGGGGTTTCTACTACATACTTTTAATACTAATTGATTGTGTTTATGAAACTTTGATATGCAGTCAGAGCACGAAAATTCTAAATATAAGTTGATGGTCTATATGTCAAAAATATTATTTTGAAGCTAGTAGTTTGAAAATGAGTATATCATGTGAAAATATATTTTTACAAGTGCTATCTATAGGAACAGTGTTTAGTAGTACTTCCTCCGCCTCAATATTAGTGTTCAATATCATTAAAAGTATTCGTCCCAAAATATTTATTAAATTTATAAAATTAAAATAAAATAAATTAATTTTTTATTTCTTTTCATTTTCCCTTTAAAATCAATTATTACTTTGTAATTATTAGTATTATAAATTATCTAAATATCAAAAAATGAATAATACTTATATGTAATAATATAAAGATAAAATAGATATTTCTTAGCAATTGTTCATTTGAAAAATGATGTTTTTGTGGTGCTTCTTTTTTTACTCTTGTGAGTGTTTCCATTAATTTCTTGGAGAATGGTGTGCTTGGTGGTTCTTGCCTTTTACACCTAAAAGAAGAGAAAGAGAAAGAGAAAAAGAAAAACAAAATGACAGCAAAAAAGGGAAGGGAATGGAAGAAAAAGAAAAGATAGAGAGAGTATTAGATACACTAAAAAAGAAAAGATGGTCAAATTGGACCTCGAAGACTACCTATGCCATCATCAACTTCGACTATCTTTATCGAAAATCGTCTAACATTTTTACTTTCTTATTCCATTTTAAAATTCATCCACACTCCTATATTCAAAATTTACTAATTCGATTTATATTAAACTCATTAACGAGTAAACTACAATCTATCAATATAATAGTATTTGATATTTATTAGCCTGATTAATTTAAAATTATGCTGATAGATTCAATAAAAAGTTAACCGTCATCTACATACCAGAATCTTCATTAAGTTGGAATATCTAATTGAAGATAAAAAAAAAAGCCTTAGATTTTTTACCATTCTGAATTTCTGATTGATTGAAATTTTCATCCACCTTCCAAAGATGGATTTTTATAACTATTTTAAGTTAATATATAATAATAATAACTGAATTTCTAATTAAATATTTAAAGATATTTAAATAAATTCTTTAATATGTATATAAAATTTGAATAAAAATTAATAATTTCATATCAACTTCTTTATACTGTGAATCCACCCTTTGCAGTTTGCATTTTGATTGTTCACTTTGGAATGGAAAATAAAAGAAAAGAAAAGTGCGATTGTATATATATAAAAAGCTGTATTAAAAGACAAAATGTTAATAACTTACGATATATTTATATAATTTGAATAAAAGTTATTTACGTAAACCTCTCTATACCGTGAATCCTCCCTTTGCCTCCCTGAACCTCATATCATAATATTCCCTTTATTTTATTTGTATTATCTATATCTCACATTGATATATGAAGTTGTTATTTTTTAAAATAAATAAAGAAGAAAAAGATAGGTAACGTACTTACATTGATGTTGTAGCCATGCAACTTTAAGTTTGGGCTTCCATTTCAGCTTCAAATACGTCCATTTTACGAAATCTGACACACACACGAGTGCACATCATTAATTCCCCCTCCCCCAATGTATTCTTCATCTTTTTTCTTTTTCTTTTTCCTAATAAATTATATAGTTTAATTATTTATGCTGAATTTATGATCTTTTTATTTTTATTTTTACCAAGGGATATGCATTTTAACTGTGTGAAACATTTACACAATCAAATCTTTTACAAGGCTTTTAATTTTTTTTTTTATCTCTAACCAGCTCACTGAAAAAATGTATGTTAAAAAATGAATTCTCGCTGAAAGAATTTCACTTTCTAATTTTTTTAATATAAAATTAAAATATTATCATTTTTTCTTTTCTCATCGATTTAATTAAAATATCTAAGAGAATAACTACTAAATATTTTTTACACAATTAATGTAACTAAACCTAATATAACATGTTGCTTACCATTTATTTTAAGTTATCAATCAATGTTATAAAATAAATTATTTGTATTTATCTTTCTAAGTGACCTGATTGTATGAATAATTTTCACACTATCAATATATAAACCTAAGCTCCATAAATATTTGCTAATTAATAACATATTGAAAATGACAACTAACGTACTCATGATCGCATATTAAAGGCATTGATAGTGTAAAAAGAAAACGTTGATAGTGTTTAACTTAAGTTCATCATAATCTGTAAAGTTTAAGTCATATACATTATCGGTGAAAATAATTTTTTCACATTGCTTTAGGGTATAATACATAGAATATATATATATATATATAAAAGCATTTTTATATGTGAGATTTGAAATTTCAAAAATAAAATATGTCATAACCTCGTGATGTAATTATTATTTGTGATAGCAATAACAACATATTTAGTGAAATTCCATTAAGAAGGATTTGGAGAGGGATAAAGTGTACATAAATCTTATTACAATATCATGGAGGTTGAAAGATTATTTTTGAGAAATCATCGACTCAAGTACATCAAACCCAAGTAAAAAAAGAAAATGTAAATATCATATGAACTTACAATATATATAGTACTAAACCATTTCATTTCTTGCGACTATGCTAGAAGCATATTAATTTCTGCCTATTTAGAGATAATGTGATACTCCTCCAATCTATTTTACCTATCATGATTACTAATTCAAAATACTTGTTATTTTGAAATATCAAAAATATAAAATTAATTAGTTTTTCACCTTTATCCTTACTTTGATAAATGTGAACTGAGAATAATATTGAGAAAGAAAAGTAGTATCAAATCAAAATAAAAAATAAATAAAGATAATATAATCAATAATTTTTTAGTCAGTATTTTTTCTTAAGGAAGATGCAAAACACAAACAAGCTACAAAGTAAAATGAATCAGAGAGAGTAGTTATTTTAACACACACCCACCCCACCCCACCCCACCCTGGGATTGTTATATTTCTTCAATGATTCAAGATAGAACTCACATTATATATATATATATAGAAGTAGATATTTGGAACTAAATATTAAAGTAATTTAGTATATAATTTATAAAATGACTAAATTACCCTTACCTCGGTTTGATATAAAGAAAAATGTGTTCAATGAGTATCCTTTTGACTTACTTATGCAACTTTGACCTTCAAGTACAAAATTGGAATATTCAAAAATTATTAAAGGAATGACCATTTTTTATTTCTTTTGAAAGGGAGACATGACCCCCTGCTCTGCAGGTGAATTTTGAGATAAGAAATATAACTTGTGGGGGTCAATTTAAATAGAACGAATATTCATTTTGTCTGGCTCCAAGTCGAAACCTATTTACCTCATGTCCATTTTTCTCCAATCATCAGCTGCCATGCAAGCAAATTTTTGCCACGTGGACCCATGATGTCGGCCACGCAAGCAAATTAAGGGCCCTAAAATGATTTAGTCAAAGGTTTTTTTAATGCTTCAAAGGATTCTAGCTCATGCATGCATTAAACAGATCATATCATCAATTCCTTTCACTTTACTAATTTTTGTTTTAGTGAGTTGTATGTTGTGAATCAATCATACCATTTTTGGTATTACTAAAAGAGACGCTTTGATATTTAGTGATAATAGATCTTTTTAGTAATTTTAATATTTATTTTTATAAAAATATTAAATAATAATTAAGTTAATGTTATTATATTCAGAGTCGCGATAGTCTTTAATAATTTTTTTTATAGAGTATTGGTTATAAATATTCATATTTATTATTGTCGCTAAATATAACATAATAGAAATTGTATTATTGCTACTAAATAGTTATTATTGCAAAATCTTTTATTTAGTGTAGTGCAATAACATTAAGACACTTTTTTTTAAAAGAAAAAATAATTTCAATGTAATTTTAACGAATAAAAAGGATAATATATACACAAATCTTACTCTAAACTTTTGAGAAGATAGATTTGTCCTTTGGACCTCAACTAAATTCGAATTTGGTCAAAAAATGAGGCACATGATTATTAGTTTGTCACCATATAAACTCACAAAACTTATAATTAATTTTGGCACACAGTTGCTATTCATTGAACAATATCAAAGAGTTACGAATAAAATAATTTTGTAATGTTCACCTTAGGGATGCAAGAAGTAGATTTTACAATTTTCTTTTCACGAAAATAAAAATGGGTGGATGACAGATTAAAAAAAGAAGAAGAAGGTATAAATACTGAATAATTTAATAAATTAATTTATGTATTACAATCCGTATGATTCAGTTTTAGTATAACTTGTTAGTGAACTAAATGATAACACAAGACCTTTGTTTTTGGTTCCACAGTCGCCGGCATCTGTATTAAGGCAGGATTAAATTTAAATTCGTGCATTACGAGGCTTATTTTTAGAAGTCATGCTCTCAACAAAAAAAAATTTCATTCAAATTCGTGACTCTAATTAAAGATAAAGAAATTTCAATCATCACACCATAATTCATATCGATTATTATCAAAATATGATGGGAATATTTTTAAGAAGGGTATAAATGGAATTTTATGATGGACTTTGTTTGGTATATATCGGTTTCATGGCTTCCACGTACATATATCCATTTTCCTATATCTTGAAGCCTTAAAAGATGAGAACTTTATCAAAATAGACAAATATGTCCATTATCTTTAGAATCCAACGTTAATTTCTTTTAATTTTCTTTTTTTTTGGGAAATATAGCTTTTCTTTCTTTTTACAACTCCACTAATTTCTTTTTTAGAATGCATGGGATTCTACTGTTTAGAGGGAGGCTAAGTGAAAGTATAATTTATTTAATTAATCAATATAAATTAGAAAAAGAACATCCACCGTTGCCCTTTATCCTTCACGAATTTCGAGGAAATTTTTCAGTATATATATAGCTCTGCAAACAACACCAAAAATCCACAAGTTCAATATCTCTCCTCTAGTACTCCTGCAAACAACAGCTAGCTAAACAAAGTTATCTAAAGTTATTGTTTGTTCTATTTATTTTAATTTATATTTCTTTCAATCCAAGGTCAGAGCATTATTATTCATGCAACTCATTTCCTGTTCTTCAAATATTCATCACTTATCTATTTCTATGCTATAAAATATGATTTTCTACTCATTTTTTTAAATCAGCTCATTGAAAAACTAAACAGATTCTTATTAAAATAGCAAAAAAATTTCTATTTTTTCCATATGAAATATTTTTTTTTTCTTTTCTCACTGATTCAATCAAAATATCAGTAAGAATAACCATTGAGCATTTTTCGGCAGAAAATTCAGTGAAAAAATACTAATTTTTTAGTAGTGTGGTAAAGGCAAACCTGACATTTTGCCTAAAAAAATTGTTCTATATATCTTTGGTTAAAATATTCAGGACAACTTTTTTTTGCTTACAAACGTAATTTGACCGAGCAATTGTCGTTTGAAAATTTTCTTTAAAAACACAAAAATACAAAAAAATGGAAACAGCTATTTCCTTTAATTCCGTTTTCCTTTAACAATATTGGCAATTGTTTTTCAAATTAAAAAAATGAATTTTTGAGTAATTATATTTTAATTATTTTTTATGCCATGCAGTGTCGTTCTATTGTGTTCAAGTGAATTCAATATTTTTTTTATCACAAAATATAAATATATGAAAATTATTAAAATTTTAACTTCTGAATATATATTGAACTCATCAAATTTAAATTTTTAAATTGGCGAGTAGCCGAGTATAATGTGACTAGCTTTCTCAAATTTTTTTTTTTTGAAATTTCTTTCTTTTTTTTATTATAGGAAAAAAAAATGAGCAGACCAGGAGACTGGAATTGCAGGTCATGCCAACACTTGAACTTTCAAAGGAGAGACTCATGCCAGAGATGTGGTGAGCCAAGACACGGTGGTGCTCATGAATTTGGAAGTTGTTTTGGCGGAAGAGGAGGAGGAAGCTCCTCCCCTTTCGGTTTCAGTACCGGGCCTGATGTAAGGCCCGGTGACTGGTACTGCAATGTTGGGAATTGCGGTGCACACAACTTTGCAAGCCGCTCTAGCTGCTTCAAGTGTGGTGCTTTTAAGGATGAATCCTCTGGCGGTTGTGGTGGTGGTAGTGCCAGCTTTGACGCCGACCACATGATGTCATCGCGCCCGAGAGGCTTCGCCTTCGGAGGTGCAAGTGGCGGAAGCCGCTCTGGATGGAAGTCTGGTGACTGGATTTGCACCAGGTACTTGATTTCGCTATGTACCTTGGTGCCTAAGTTATAAACCGTATAATTTAACTTGTTATAATAGATTGTTTATTTATATTTTAGATTATTACACCAACTTATTATATTGGCAATTAAATTAGATTATCTTTAGATGAAATAATAATGTATATTAAATCAACTTATTATATTATCAATTTATATAAATTAAGTTATAACTCAAAAACAAATAAATATAACTTGCTTGAGTTGGACATCTGCGGAAAATAACCTATTTACTTTCATTGGCGGAGCCAAGAGTTTGAACGATGAAGGCTGAGCAAATTTGTTTTTCCAATTATGTTAGGTATGTACAAAATCAATATTTTATCTTTATAAATTATATAATTTTTAAGGATGTGTACCAGACTACCTTTTTCTAAGGTGGCTCTGCCGATGCACAACGATAAAGTTGCGTATACACATAATTTTTTTTATATCTATATTTATTTACTTCAACTTCTCTTTCTTGAGTCAAAAAGTAACACCTAAAAGGTGGTTATTGTTTAGTTACCAACTTTAAGTAAAGTAGTTTCTGTCTGGTTTGTATAACACCCAGCATAAGCAAGAATGATTTAATTAGGCTATCAACTTTGTGTTTTTTTTTTTCAGAAAAAAAAAGTATGAAAAATTGTCGTGCATGTATTATTAATTATTTGAATCTTTACTTATTTTTTTATTATTATTATGAACAGGTTAGGGTGTAATGAACACAACTTTGCCAGTAGAATGGAGTGTTTCAGATGCAATGCACCTAGGGACATAGCTGGTAACAAGTCTTCATATTAGTTATCATTGATTCTCCATTTTTGGGTAATTAATCAAAACTCACTTTTTCCCTCTTAATTAATTTTAAAATAATATATACATATATTATCTTTTACCTCAATTAATAATTTATGTATAAAAATATCTTCAGGTGTTGCAGTCTAAGAGAGAATCAAGCTAGAAAGACGTGAAGAAGATCTTCTCTTTTTGCACTATCAAAATCTACCTGCTCTTTTTTTTTTCCTTTTAATATTTTGATATTTATATTATTCACTTGTAGGAATCTTTTAGATGAATTATGATCTCAAAGAAAAAAAGAAAAAAATATATCCGAGTGGAGCAGAATATCTTTATTTTGCGAGCTTTATTAGGTATTTTAATTTTAAATGTAGCTTTTGTACTTCTAGCTGCTTGTTTCAAGCTAGTATTTAGTAGCAATGTGTGTTATGAAAAGAGCTTCTTCCTTTGCCTTATCAACTCTTTTTTTTCTTTCATAATTCGATATTTCTGTTAATCAAAATTATTGTTAATTAAATCGTTCTCAACTCATTAAGGTTAAAAGATCTACTTACGTTCTATCTTTCCCGATCAAACATGCGAACGAAAAGATGTATGTATACAGACCAGTAAAAAAGAATTGCACTTGTTCAACTTATATGTATTAAGATTACTTTCTTATTTGGATTATATATACACAAAAAATTATACTTCCTCCCTTCCCTTTTACTAATTCAACATTAATTTTGCACACTTCTTAAAGATATTATTTATTAGAAATTTATTTTACTTCAATTCTTATTAGTGATAATTAAAATCCTATTAACAAAGCAATTGATGATTGTGAAGTATGGATATTTAATGATAATGAATATTGAAAGAAAATAACATTTTTTTCTTGATTTATTAAAAAAGATGAGTAAAAAAATATTAAGGACCACGTAAATTAGAACTCTATGATGCCATTGACAAACATGAATGAACAAAAAAGGAGCCATTTTATTAAACCTAATTACTCAAGTACTTCATCTTCTACATGCAGAATTATTCATATTAATTGTAGAAAGCCACGGTGCCCAATTTTAAAAATATTTTTGGAGCTTAGTGTAGGGTTTACCTAGTTTAGTTTTTTTTTTAATTTAAAAAAGACCTTTTTTGTAGGGTATACAACTTTATTGTTGTACCCTTTAAGATGTTAGTTTCTGGAAGTAAAAGTTGGGCAATGATATCTGATAAGACATGCTCAGATTCTCAATCAAAATCATGTTCATTTAGATATCTTCGTTTTTTCACAATAACTCTGTCCAGCCCCTCAGGCCGATTTCGTTTACTTCGTCCAACAACAAAACTTCGTTTAATGTAAAAAATAAAGTTTATGTTTCCAAATTTTATTTGGATAATAATATATACTGACCGACCTTTTTATACTTGATTCGTTTTATTAAACAGACTTTAAAACCTTGCGAGGTTTATAGAACACATTAATCTTTTATTCAAAGAGTGAAGTTATACCTCAGTAGATGATTTAGATACTGATGCTTGAAAGAATACGAGCTTATTTTGAATGAAAGATTGAAAGATTAACGGTGTTTTATTTCTTCAACAAACTCAAAAACTAGAGAGAGAAAATATTGAAATTTGAACTCCAAAAACTAAAAAATGGAACAATAATGTCGAATCTCTATAAAATGAATCTAAAAAGACTCTTTATAATGACCCATAAAGTCGAATCTGCGATCCAATCCATGATCATACATTGATTTGCATTGTGTGGATTGCCTTTAAACTTATTGTCGACTGCTCTTTAGGGTTTATGAACTTTTCTTTGTGGATTGACCTACAGACCGCACCTTGATTCATGATCAGTAAGTCTTATTATCTTGGTCTTTTCTTCATAAACGGGCTGTAAATGTAACATACAATTGTTTTTTGCCTCGTACAATGATAAAATCTGCGGGGTCTTTTGACATTCTCTTTGAATGTTTCCACGGCACTACTAAAAAGAGTTTAAAAAATCATAGACCGGAAAGCAACAAAATTTGCAACGTTGCTCGTCGTTTATTATTATTTTTTTTAGCAAAAATGACGAACATTACTTTGTAAGACCCTGTAAGTTGGAAAGTCGAAATGACAAAGGAAAACTAAGAAAAACTCAACTGGTGCAAAATTTCAGCTTCATGGGTCTTCACGAGGTCCTTCATGAATTGTATGAGTCTTCACGCCGTGGAAGGAACCCGTGAAAAGTGATCTGGAAAATGGGAAAAGGGGGTAAGGTCCCGTGGAGGGATCCACTAGCAGTGGGACATTTAACGGACCGTTTAAATGGTTCGTGAATCCGAACCCTAAAAGACCCAGACAAGTTGACCCTCACGGACCATTTTATGAGCCACGAGAAAGTACACGAACCGTAGAAAATTCTGTTTAAGAGAGGATTCAGGATTTTGGGAAGGACCTACTTCACGACAGGATCTACGATCCATAGAACTTAGGACGGGCCGTAGGGACGCCCGTAAAAGTCAACCCCTCAGAACTTATTGGCCCTCCAGGTTTACGAGCCTCTTCACGGGCTATGAAGGGTTATACGACCCGTATGGACCTTCCGTAGGATCCTTCCCAAGAACCTAGGACTTGTCCCTTTTCACGAACACTCTTACAGGTGGAGAGCTATACAGACCGTATAGAGGTTCGTATGAAGGGGTCGTTCAGTAATTTTTAACGGGGTAGTTTGGACTTTTTCCCCACTCTTTCATTTTAATACTTGGACGTTTTTAGGCCTTTTCCCATAAATTATAATTACTCAAACCCTCCAAATTTTCTCCTATTCCCTCATTCACCTAAAATTCTCTAAGGCTCACAAGGATTTCTCTCAAGGTTTTCTTCTCCACCAAGTTAAAGTTTCAGGAACTCAAGTCTCCTTTTCAATTTCATAGCTAAGGATCATCAAGGTGTGTGGGAATTTCACCCATGTAGTCTCAAGGATTTCTCCATTTTTCTATCAATTTCAATTTAATTGTCTAGGATTTTGATGATTTAACATTGAGTTCATTCAATTCTGCTTTTACTT